>NC_044558.1:89064140-89682590 GCF_007565055.1 Rhinopithecus roxellana
TGTGAAACCACCACCACAGTCAGTGCTATAAACATATCTGTCACCTCCAAAAGCTTCCTCCAGCCCTCTCTAATATCATTATTATTTGGTGTAAGAACACTAAACATAAGATCTGCCCTCTTACAAATGTTTGAGTATACAATATAATATTATAAACTGTAGGCACCACGCTGTTCAGTAGGTCTCTAGGACTTACTCATCTTGCATAACTGAAACTCTGTACCTTTGGACCATCATCTCCCCATTCTCCTTCCTCCCTCTAGCTCCTGGCAACCATTATCAAAATGAGTTTGACTATTTTAGGTTCCTCGTATAGGGGAGATCACGTAGTACTTGGCCTTCTGTGCCTGGCTCATTTCATTTAGCATTACGTCCTCTGTGCTCATCCATCTTGTTGCAAATGGCAGGATTCCCCCCTTTTTCAAGGCAGAATAACAATCTATTGTATGTCTATACATTATCTTTACCTGCCCATCCATGGATGGACACTTATGTTGCTTCTACGTCTTGGCCATTGTGAATAATACTGCAGCATACATGGGAGTGCAGATATCGCTTCCATGTCCTGATTTCAATTCCTTTGGATGTATACCCAGAAGTGGAGTATCACTTCACACCTGTTAGAATGGCTATTACTAAAATAAATAAATAAATAAATAAGAATTGATGAGGATGTGGAGAAAAGGGAACTCTTGTACACTGTTGGTGGAAATATAAATTGCTGTGGCCACCACGGAAAACACTATGGAGGTTCCTCCAAACATTAAAACTAGAACTACCATATGATGTTAATTGCTTTGTTTTTTTGTTTTGTTTTTTTTTTTTTTTTTTGAGACGGAGTCTCGCTCTGTCGCCCAGGCTGGAGTGCAGTGGCTGGATCTCAGCTCACTGCAAGCTCCGCCTCCTGGGTTTACGCCATTCTCCTGCCTCAGCCTCCCGAGTAGCTGGGACTACAGGTGCCCGCCACCTCGCCCGGCTAGTTTTTTGTATTTTTTAGTAGAGACGGGGTTTCACCATGTTAGCCAGGCTGGTCTTGATCTCCTGACCTCGTGATCCGCCCATCTCGGCCTCCCAAAGTGCTGGGATTACAGGCTTGAGCCACCGTGCCCAGCCAGTTGCTTTGTTTAATAAGGCTGGGAAGACAATCCAATGGGGGAAAATAGTGTTTTCAACAAATGGTACTGGGACAACTGGATAGCCACATGTAAAGAATGAATTTGGACTCCTACCTCAGACCATATACAGAAACAAATAAAATAGCTAAATGTAAGAACTAAAACTGTAAAAATTAAAAAAAACACTTAGAGGAAAACAGGAGGCTGGGGGCGGTGGCTCATGTCTGTAATCCCAGTGCTTTGGGAGGGTGCGGCGGGAGGATCACTTGAGGCTAGGAGTTTGAGACTAGCCTGGGCAACATAGCTGACTCTGTCTCTACAGAGAAACAAAGTTTTTAAATTAGTGGGCAAGGTGGTGTGTGTCTGTAGTTCTGGCTACTTGGGAGGTTGAGGCAAGAGGATCACTTGAGCCCAGGAACTTGAGGCTGCAGTGAGCTATGAACCAGACTCTGTCTCTAAAAAAATAAAGTGACAAAAGACAGCATAGGAGTAAATCTTCATGACCTTGAATTAGGCAAAGAATTCTTAGATACAACACCACAAACACAAGTCGCATAATAAAACATACATTGGATGACTTAAAAATAAAAAACCCTTGTGTTGCAAATGACACCATCAAGAAAGTGAAAGATAACTCATAGAATGGGAGAAAATGTTTGTGGATCAGCTGGGTGTGGTGCCTCATGCTTGTAATCCCAGCACTTTGGGAGGCCAAGGCAGGTGGATTGCCTGAGCTCAGGAGTTCAAGACCAGCCTGGGCAACATAGTGAAACCTCATCTCTACAAAAAATACAAAAAAATTAGCTGGGTGTGGTGGCACACACCTGTAGTCCCAGCTCCTTGAGAGGCAGAGGTGGGAGGACCACTTCAGCCCAGGAGTTGAGGTTGCAGTGAGCCGAGCCAAGATTGTGCCACGGCACTTCCAGCCTGGGTGACAGAGTGAGAACCTGTCTCAAAAAATAAAATAAAATAAAATAAAAAAGAAAGAAAGAAAATCATGAGTCATATATCTGATCCAGGAATTGTATACAGAATATATAAAGAATGTATACAACTCAATAACTGAAAGCCCAATTACAAAATTAGTAAAATATTTGAATAGACATGTCTCCAAAGAAGATCTACAAAAGGCAATAAGCACAGGAAGATATGTTCATCATTAGCCATTAGGGAAATGCAAATGAAATCCACAGTGAGACCACTTCACACACACTGGGATGGCTATAATAGAAAAGATAGACTAGAACAAGTGTTGGAGAGGATGTGGAGAAACTGAACCCTTCAACATTGCTGGTGAGCATGTGTATCCCCTTTGGTAAACAATCTGGCATTTCTTTAGAAAGTTAAAGTAAGAAGAAGGGGAATTAAGAGAGGTTGGTTAATGAGTACAAAGATATACTTAGAAGAAATAAGATCTGGCGTTCAATAGAGTAGTAGGGTGACTATAGTCAACATCAATTAATTGCACATTTCAAAATCGTGAGAAGAGAATAATTCAAAGGTTCCTAGTATAAAGAAAAGATAAATAGACTGGGTGCAGTGGTTCATGCCTGTAATCCCAGCACTTTGGGAGGCCAAGGCAGGCAGATCACTTCAGCTCAGGAGTTTGAGACCAGCCTGGCTAACATGGTGAAACCCCCATCTCTACTAAAAATACAAAAATGAGTCAGGTCTAATGGTGGATACCTGTAATCCCAGCTACTCGGAAGGCTGAGGCACAAGTATTGCTTGAATCTGGGAGGGGGAGGTTGCAGTGAACCGAGATTGCGCCACTGCACTCTAGCCTGGGTGACAGAGTAAGATTCTGTCTTGAAAATAATAATAATTTAAAAAAGGATAATTATTTAAGGTGATGGACATTGCAGTTACCCTGATTTGATTATATGGTTCTATCAGATTATCACAAGTACCCCCAAAATATGTACATCTAATATGTATCAATGAAAGAAAGAGAAAAAGCAAGCAAGCAAGCAAGCAAGAAAGAAATTTAAGCCAGTGAATGGATAAACAAAGCATGGCATATCCATACAATGGAATAATAGCTGGCAATTAAAAAAGCAGCAATAGCAAAGACACGGAATCAACCCAGGTGCCCATCAATGGTGGTCTGAATACAGAAAATGTGGTACATACACACCATGGAACACCACACAGCCATAAAAGGAAAAAAATCATGTCTTTTACAGCAACATGGATACAGCTAGAAACCATTCTTCTAAGCAAACGAACAGAAATAGAAAATCAAATACTGTATGTTCTCATTGTAAGTGGGAGCTAAGCTTTGTATACACATAGTCATAAAAATGGGAATGACAGACACTGGGGAATACAAGAGGAGGGAGGATGGGAAAGGAGTAAGGTTGAAAAAAACCTACCTGTTGGATACTATGCTCACTACTGGGGGTGAGGGATCCATTCATACTTCAAACCTCAGTATCATGTCATATACCTTTGTAACAAACCTGCACATGTACCCCTGATTCTAAAACAAAAGTCAAAAAGAGAAAAAAAAAAATAAAGAAAATGAAGAAAGTATGTGGTACTGATTGATGCTGTAACATGGATGAGCCCTGAAAACATTACGCTACGCAAAAGAAGCCATTGCCAAAGACCATATATTGCATGACTATTTACATGAAATACACAGACTAGGCAAAGGCACAGAGGCAGAAAATGGTTACCAGGGGTTGGAAGAAAGGGGAACTTGGGACTAACTGCTATTGGTATGGGGTTTCTGGTTTTTTTGGGGGGGGGTTGGAGGGGTTCTTTTAGAGGAGAAAAAACTGCTCTAAAATTAGATAGTGGTGATGGTTGCACAACCCTGTGAATATACCAAAAACCCTTGAATAGCATGCATTGCATGGTATATGAATGATATCTCAAAATGCTGTTTAAAGAGAAAGATCACATGGTTCTCATGCTTTAGTGATCTTTGCCACATACAGAGACAGTATTTGTCGGCGTCATCCTTGAACACGAAGGACAGCGATGTAAGTGCTAATAACTATGACCTATTAAATGCATAAGCAATTAGTAGCCACAGTCAGTTCAGATTTCCAATATTGGATTACGATATCTTTATTGTATCATTTACTACTGTAATATGATATTCCACATCCACAGCCAGCACTATAAACAGTCACGTTAATTTTAGATCTGTGAGGGCAGGGGAATTTTAAGACTGCCAGAGCCTCTTCCCATAATCTGCTTAGTTCCGACAAAGGGAAGTGCTGGCTACTGTCCCTCTAAGCTGAAGTCAAATGTGAACCCAAAGGACTTTGGCAGGCAGCCACCTGTCCATCCTGTTTGCTACCAGTTCAGGGTTTTGTGTGTGTGTCGTTAAGTTTTCTCTCTGGCTGTCAGTCAGGCCCCTTCTGTTTTTTTTTTTTTTCTTTTCTTTTTTTTTTTTTTTTGAGATGGGGTCATGCTCTGTTGCCCGACTGGTCTGAAACTCCTGACCTCAGATGATCCACCTGCCTTAGGCTCCCAAAATGTTGGGATTACAGGCATGAGCCACCGCGCCTGGCCAAAATTCCGTCAATTTTTTTTTTCTTTTGAGTCAGGTCTCGCTCTGTTGCCTAGGCTGGAATGCAGTGGCGTAATTATGACTCACTGCAGCCTCGAACTGGTAGCCTCAAGTGATCCTTCTGTCTCAGCCTCCTGAAAAGCTGGGACTATAGGCATGAACCTTTTTTGGGGGGGAGGGCAGTGGACGGGGTCTCGCTCTGTTGCCCAGGCTGGAGTGCAGTGGCATGATCTTGGCTCACTGCAACCTCTGCCTCTCGGGTTCCAGCAATTATCTTGCCTCAGCCTCCCGAGTAGCTGGGATTACAGGTGCATGCCGCCACGTCCAGCTAATTTTTGTATTTTTAGCAGAGACGGGGTTTCACTGTGTTGACCAGGCTGGTCTTGAACTCCTGACCTCAAGTGATCTGCCCACCTCAGCTTTCCAAAGTGCTGGGATTACAGGCATGAGCCACTGCGTCCAGCCCTCAGGCCTCTTCTTCATAATCTTTACCCTGCAACCCCATCCTTCCCAGGATGGTGCTGGAACTCCAGCCATGAGGATGATTTGAAAAATCCCCACCGCCTTGACTGAGTGAAATCGAAGGAGGGCAGTTAGTTGGCAAGAACCAATTTCCACCTCTGGCAACAGCCTCCTTTGCTTTCTCTTAATGGTCTCCTGTTATCCTCTCTCAAAGTTGACACATGTGCCATCCATGGAGAGTACAAGTGGTGGCTTGGAATGTCCTATGTACAAAGGTGCCTCTCCATCACTTGCCAGCGTCCGTCCCGAGAGCATGAAGGCCAAGGTCAATGTCATCCCCTTTTCCCCAGAGCACCTTGCCCGGGGCTTCAGGCTCAGCCCGTTTCCCCAGGTTCACGTATTCATTTTGTTCGCCTGCTTATCTTCTGAACTCTGAGGTCAGCTCTCCTTCCTATTGCTTTTTGCTGGCTTCGTTGTTTCACACCGGACGGTCACTTAGCTTCCTGCCTGGATAGGAAAAGACCTTCTAATGAAAGTCCCCTCCACTCCAGGGGCCCTGGAGCAGGACTGTCCTCTATAGGCAGATATTGTCTGATTTCCGGGAGCTCTAAAGAGCTTGACCTGTGTATAATTACAAAATGACCTACCAGACAAGGAAATGTTTGTTTACGCTAAATCTCTGCCGCCACCCTTCTCCCCTGGCCTGACTCTCCCATCAGGGAGAAAGGTTGAGTACCACCAATTCTCCCATGTCCATTGTGAGCCTTTCCTCCTGGTTTCCGTCTTGTCCCCTCCCCTCCAGCCTACAGAAGAGGCAGGGAGTTAGAAGTAGATGGAGTGTGGGCCGGGTGCAGTGGCTCATGCCTGTAATCCCAAGGCCTTGGGAGGCTGAGGCAGGAGGACTGCTTGAAACCAAGGAGTTTGAGATCAGCCTGGGAAACATAGCAAGACCTCATCTCTAGAAAAAAAATTAAAAATTTGCTGGGTGCAGTGGTGTGCACCCGTAGTCCCAGCTACTTGGGAGGCTGAGGCAGGAGGATTGTGTAATCCAAGGAGGTCAAGGCTGCAGTGAACTATGATGGTACCACTGCACTCCACCCTGGGCAACAGAATAAGACCCTGTCTCTAAAAAATACACAAAATTAATAGATGGAAGGAGTGTTCTTGTGGGATGATCATGAAGTCTGATCATTTTTCTTAGTCATGCTTGCAGCAAATGTTTATTGAGCATATAATAAGAGCCAAGTGCTGTGTAGACTCAGTGTTGCACAGAGAGTAAGTCTGACATGGTCCCCGCCTTCATCCAGCTAGTGGTTTAGGGGGCAAATGTCAAGTTACAACCATGGTACCTGCCTAGGCAGAAGAGTTCAAGGCACAATGAAAGCATCTTACTTAGGGAAGACGTGACCTAGCAGTGCTGGTGGGTTAGGGGGAGTTCAGAAAGGGTCTGAGGGACTTTTGCCCTGAGTGGGGTGGGCAGGGGCTTTTTCTCATTTAAAAAAATTACATTTTGCAACTTTGTTGGTATAAATCCAGGTTGGACTCATCATAATACAGTCATTATTATAGTCACTGTCTCCATCTTCTGATTTTAAAAGAAATTAAGCCTTTTTTGGGGGGCCCCTAAATGTATCATAGACCCTAGACACTATGCGGCTGTGCCTCTGGGAAAGGTCGCCCGAAGGAAAAGACAATGGAATTGATATCTGAAGAATAAACAAGAGTTAATTCAGTGAACGAGAGGTGGGGTCGTTGGGGTGTGGGCACCAGAAACAGCATATACAAAGGCCCTGTGGTGGAGGAAGCGAACAACTGACGAGCTTCAGATGTAGCTCAGGGAGCAGCATGGATAAGGTGAGGGCACAGAGAAAGCCAGGCCATATGCAGCCTTTCCCCAGAGCAGTGGGAAGTCACTGATACATTTCAAGGCAGGAGGTGAATGACTTTGGAAGGCGTCAATAGGAAAAGCTGGCCAGAAAACCAGAATGCCCCCCAGTTCTCCCTACTAAATCTAATCAACAGAATGAGAACCCATCTGGATCAGAACAGGCATTGATGTTACCCAGGTTAAGAAGAAGTTGAGATGTACGGGCCTGCTGGTCTGTGGTTACTAGAGAAGATAAGACAGTATTTTTCCCCAAACTTTGTTATGCCTCCTTGCCTAGGTAGGGCCCTTGGGAAATAGATTCTGAGGCAGAGATTTGGGTGCAGGTGTTGGGGGTGTGTTCTTGGAAACAACATCCATAAGGACGTAAGGGCAATATTGGGCAGATACAACAGAGATCTCAGGTGATCCCAGAGCTCCCTAGAGCGAGTGAGGTCAGAGACGGGACTCAACTCCAGAGGTGGGGTTTGGACACCGGACCACATTGAGGACTAGCTAAAACAGGGATGGGGCAGGAGCACCTCTCCATAAGACATGCCCACCTGTGAGCAATGACAGTTTACCATCGCCATGGCAACACTGGGCGTTACTGCTCCTTTCCACGGCAAAGACCCGACGACTCAAAAGGCTAGCACCCTTCCCTTGAAATTTCTGCATAAACTGCCCCTTAGTCTACATGTAATTAAAAGTAGGTATAAATATTTTTGTTTGGTTTTTTGGAGGCTGCAGTGAGCTGACGTCATGCCATTGCACTCCAGCCTGGGTGACAAAGTGAGACTCTGTCTCAAAAAAAAAAAAAAAAAAAAAAGGAAGAAACTACAGGCACTTGTTGTGCTATGCATTGGGTATACAGCAAGTTTGAAACAGGCATGCAGGCATGGCCGTGGGCTCCTGGTCCTCACAGCCTGGCAGGAAAGGCAGGCCCTCGGACACTGAAGGGAGGGGAAGTAAAGTTACTGGAGATGAGAACAAGGGACCCAACTGTCATGTAAGACAGGATGTGGCATACGTTACAGTAAGAGCACAAGTTCACTAAAAAAGCTTCTGCACAGCAAAAGCAATAATCAAGAGAGTGAACAGACAAGCTGCATGCAGAATGGGAGAAAATATTTGCAAACTGTGTATCTGACAAAGGACTAATATCCAGAATCTAGAAAGAACTCGAACAACTCAACAACAACAAAAGGCAAATAACCCCATTAAAAGGTGGACAAAGGACATGAACAGACATCTTGTTAAAGGAGACACACAAATGACCAAGAAACATGTGAAAAATGCTCAACATCGCTAATCATCAGAGAAATGCAAACGGAAACCACAGTGAGATACCATCTCACTCCAGTCAGATGACTATCATTAAATAGGCAAAAATTCCCAGATGTTGGCGAGGATGTGGAGAAAAGGGAACACTTCTACACTACTGGTGGAAGGTAAATTAGTACAACCTCTATGGAAAACAGTAGGGAGATTTCTCAGAGAACTAAAAATAGTCCTACTAGTCGATCCAGCAACCCCACAACTGGTGTATATACCAGAAGGAAAAGAAATCATTATATCAAAAAGATACCTGCACCCATATCGCAGCACTATTCATAGTAGCAAAGATAAAGAGGCTAAGTATCCAAAACAGATGAATGGATAAAGAAAATATTACATGCGCGCGCGCGCACACACACACACACACACTACTCAGCCATGTAAAAGAATGAAATCATGTCCTTTGCAGCAACGTGAATGGAACTAGAGGCAGTTATCCTTAAGTGAAATACCAGACACAGAAAGTCAAATACTGCATGTTCTCACTTATAAGTGGGAGCTAAATAATATGAACACATGCACATGGAGACTGGAATAATAGACACTGGAGACTCAGAAGGGTGGGGAGGGGGAGAGAGAGGGATGAGAAGTTACTTAATGGGTACAATGTACACTATTTGGGTGATGGCTACACTAAACCCCAGACTTCACCAGTATGCAATATATCCATATAAAAAAACTGCACCTGTATTCCCTAAATCTCTCTCTCTCTCTCTAGTCTATCTATCTATCATCTCAGTCTATTTATCTTATCTTTCATCTATCAGTCATCTATCTTATCACCTATCAATCATCTATCTTATCATCTATCTTATCTATCATCTTTCAGTCTATCATCTATCCATCTTATCTATCAATCTATCTTCTATCAATCTATCATCTATCTTATCTCTCAATCTATCATCTATCTTATCATCTATTATCCTATCTTATCATCTATTATCTATTTACCTATCTATCTGTCTGTCTACCTACCTACCTACCTACCTACCTACCTACCTATCCACCCATCCAATCTCTCTCTCTCTTTCTACCTCTCTAAAGCACAAGCTTGGCTGGGCGCAGTGGCTCATGCCTGTAATCCCAGCACTTTGGGAGGCGAGGCAGGCAAATCATTTGAGGTCAGGAGTTCAATAAGACCAGCCTGGCCAACATGGTGAAACCCTGTCTCTACTAAAAATACAAAAAAAATTAGCTGGGCATGGTTGGTGGCATGCATCAGTAATCCCGGCTACTGAGGAGGCTGAGGCACAAGAATTGCTTGAACCCAGGAGGCAGAGGTTGCAGTGAGCTGAGATCATGCCACTGCACTCCAGCCTGGGTGACAGAGCGAGACCCTCAATGCTCCTGCCAAAAACAAGCTCAAGCTCAGTAAGTTGGGAACACACATGGGGAGACGCGTGGTCTGGGATGTGGGATTGGGGGTAGAAACCCCCAGCCTGCATCCTCTGAGTTGAGCCTGGAGAGACGGCACTATGGAGAGATGAAGGGATGAGGAGGAGCACATGGGCAGAGGGAACCACAGCAGCAAAAGCAGCGACAAGCCACTGCACCTGGGAGGATGGCTATAACCAGGGAAACAAAGGGAAAATAACAAGTGTTGACGATGGTGTGGAGAAATTGGAATCCTCATGCATTGCTGGTGTGAACAAAAATACAGTGCAGCCATTATGGAAAAAAATACAGTGCAGCATTGTGTCATTTTTGGCAGTTCCTCAAAAAGTTAAACATAAAATTATCATGTGATATAGCATATCCACCCTAGATATGTACCCCAAATAACTGAAAACAGAGATATTTAAAGAGATACGTGAACACAAATATTCATAGCAGCACTACTCACAATAGCCAAAAGGTGAAAACAGCCTGAATGTCCATTCATGGAGGAATGGAGACACAAATTGTGGGCTATTCATACAATGGAATATTATATGGCTATAAAAAGGAACAAAGTACTGACCCATGCTACAACATGGATGAACTTTGAAAACATTATACTAAGTGAAAGAAGTCAGGCATAAAAGATGACCTGCTGTATGACAGCATTAGAGGAAATGTCTAGAATAGGCAAATTCGTAGAGACAAAAAGTAGATTTGTGGTTGCCAGGGCCTGGGTACAGGGGGAGTAAGTGGAGAAACTGCTTAATAGGTTGAGAGATTTTACTTTGGAGTCATTGAGATGTTTTAGAACTATGTAGAAGTGGTGTTTGAACAACATTGTGAATATACTAAAACCCACTGAATTCTACCCTTTAATACGATTAATTTTTTATTACGTGAATTTCACCTAAATATATATATACACGCACATATATACACACACACATATATATACACACACACATATATATATACACATAATTTTTTTTTTTTTTTTTTTTTTTTTTTTGAGACAGAGTCTCACTCTGTCACCTGGGTTGGAGTGCAGTGGTGCAATCTCAGCTCACTATGACTTCTGCCTCCTGGGTTCAAGCGATTCTCCTGCCTCAGCTTTCTGAGTAGCTGGGATTACAGGCATGCACCATTATGCCTGGCTAATTTTTGTATTTTTAGTAGAGACAGGGTTTTGCCATGTTGACCAGGCTGGTCCTGAGCTTCAGCCCGCCTTGGCCTCCCAAAGTGCTGGGATTAGAGATGTGAGCCACTGCACCTGGCCCCACCTAAATAATTTTTTTTTAAAGCACAGGGAAGTGCAGTCTGTAGGGGAAGAACTGATGTTAGAATAGGGAGCTAGGCAGACATGAGCAGGGCAGAAAAGGGGCCCCACCCACACCCCCACCCCCACCCCCACCCACAGGAATGTCAGGTGACCATCAGGTGATGGTCAGGTGGTTGTTAAACTGTCTCCCTCAAATACTAATTGGACCAGGCGCAGTGGCTCACACTTGTAATCCCAGCACTTTGGGAGGTGGAGGCAGGTGGATCACTTGAGGTCAGGAGTTCGAGACCAGCCTGGCCAACATGGTGAAACCTCATCTCCACTAAAAATACAAAAATCAGCGGGGCATGGTGGCAGGCACCTGTAATCCCAGCTACTCAGGAGGCTGAGGCAGGAGAATCGCTGGAACCTGGGAGGCAGAGGTTGCAGTGAGCCGAGATAATGCACCACTGTACTCTAGCCTGGGTGACAGAGTGAGACTCCTTGCCTCAATACATAAATAAATAAAATAAAAATTGGTCACAGCTGGTGATGGAAAGGCAGGCTCCCAATAGATAGAAAACACCTGAGGCTGGTGATAACCGCTTCTGGATCAGATCTCAGCAGCTGGGCGAGTGGGCTCAGGCATGTGCACTAAGAGGCCAAATGGCCGGGGTTTAACTGGTCTGTGACCTTCCTCTAGCATAGCTAGACTGGGAAGGGAAGAACGCCTCAAATGAGCATGCGCACAACTTCAGTAAACACACCATGCGTGTGGCCCCTCCTAAGTGCACAGGTCCCCGCTCATACGGAGAGCCCACCCCAAGAAAGAGTTGGGAAGAAGAAATGCATTCCCCGGAACCATGCCAATGTATAAAAGCCCAGGTCAAGGGTTGGACAGCACACTTGGGTCTCTCAAGTCACCCACTTGGTCCTCTTCCAAGTGTACTTCCTTTTGTTCCTGCTCTCAAATGTTTTAATAAACTTTTACTCCTGCTCTAAAACGTGCCTTGGATTTTCACTCTGCCTTATGCCCTTGGCCGAATTCTTTCCTCCGAGGAGGTAAGAATCAAGTTGCTGCAGGCCTGTATGGATTTGCTGCTGCTCACACTGATGGTAGATGGATTTTTGAGATTGACTTTGGTATGAGGTGAGTGAGAAGTAGGGCATAACCTTGAAAATGAGGGTCGAGGCTATTTGTAGATTTCTTAAGTGCAGTGTTAAAGACTTCCAACTTATTTGGTAGCCAAGGGGATCCCTTTGCTTTCTCTGTACTCAGTGGCCTAGAGCAAGGGTTGACACACTTTTCCTAGAAAGGAGAAAATAGTAAATATTTCCAGCTTTTCAGGACACATGATCTCTGTTGGAAGTATAGTCAGCCCTCTCTATCCTCAGGTTCCGAATCCAAGGATTCCACCAATTGCAGATATATCAAAAACAACAATAAAAATAATAACAATAAAAATAATAACAATTAAAATAATACAAATTAAATAACAATACTGTATAACAACTGTTTACACTGCATTTACATTGTATTGGGAATTATAAGTAATCTAGAGATGATTTAAAGTATGCAGGGGAATGTGCATAGCTTACATGCAAGTACTACATCATTTTATATCAGGGACTTGAGCATCTGTGGATTTTAGTAATCTGGGAGGTCCTGGAACCAATACCCCACAGATACTGAGGGACAACTGTGCTCAACCCTGCCACTAAGGCACAAAATGAGCCATAGACAATCTGTAAACAAGTAGGCATGGCCATTGGCCAATACAACTTTATTCTTAGACACTTTACTTTTGATTTCATATTATTATTATTATTTAGAGACAAGATTGTCTTGCTCTTGATAAAATAAAAACTTCAGCTGGACTAAATTTAAAGGAGTTTAATTGAGCAATGAACAATTCAGAAACTGGGCAGCCTCCTGTGCCAAGGTACCCTCAGAGACCCCAGTGGAGCCACGTGGTGAATGATTTATGGACAGAAAAAGGAAAGCGAGGTACAGAAAATGGATGTGAGGTACAGAAACAGCCGGATTGGTTATAGCTTGGAGTTTGCCTTATTTGAACACAGTTCAAACAGTTGGCTACATTTATTGGCTAAAACTTGGTGATTGGCACAAGTGTAGGCTATGGTCAGTTTTCACCTTCACTTTTTTGTTGTTGTTGAGACAGAGTCTCACTCTGTCGCCCAGGCGGGAGTGCAATGGCGTGATCTTGGCTCACTGCAACCTCCACTTCTTGGGTTCAAGTGGCTCTCCTGCCTTAGCCTCCTGAGTAGAGTAGCTGGGATTACAGGTGCCCACTACCACTCCTGGCTAATTTTTGCATTTTTAGTAGAGATGGGGTTTCACCATATTGGCGAGGCTGGTCTCAAACTCCTAACCTCAAGTGATTCGCCCACCTTGGCCTCCCAAAGTGCTGGGATTACAGGTGTGAGCCACTGTGCCCAGCCTCCTCCACTTGTTATAGCCCATGATGTACAGAGAAATCTTTAGGCTGAACTTAAAATATGTAAGGGGGGAGCTTTAGGCTAAACTTTATTTAACACTCTGTCACCCAGACTGGAGTGCAGTGGCACAATCATAGCTCAATGCAGCCTCAAATTCCTGAGCTCAAGCCATCTTCTTGCCTCAGCCTCCCGAGTACCTGGGACGATAGGCATGTGTCACTGCATCTGGCTCATTTTTTAATTTTTTGAGAGACAAGGTCTCACTGTTGCCCAGGCTGGTCTCGAATCCCTGGGCTCAAGCGATCCTCTCGCCTCGGCTTCCTGGGATTACAGATTTGGGCCACCAAGCCTGGCCCATGTAATTTTTATGTGTCATCAAATATTCTTTTTTGACTCCCCTCCCACTCCAACTATTTTATTGATTGATTGATGGATTGATTGATTGAGACACAGTCTTGCTCTGTCTCCCAGGCTGGAGTGCAGTGGCATGGTCTCGGCTCACTGCAGACTCCACCTCCCAGGTTCAGCTGATTCTTGTGCCTCAGCCTCTCTAGTAGCTGGGATTACAGGCACCCATCACCATGCTCAGCTAATTTTTGTATTTTTAGAAGAGACAGGGTTTTGCCACATCGGCCAGGGTGGCCTCAAACTCCTGACCTCAGGTGATCCTCCTGCCTTGGCCTCCCAAAGTGCTGGGATGACAGGTGTAAACCACCACACCAGGCCCCCTCCAACCATTTTAAAATGTAAAAACCATTCTTAGCTTGCAGGCAGTGGGCCTGCAGACAACAGTTTGACAACTCCTGGCCTAGAGGGATACAGGAAATATGAAAGTTGAAATTTGGGGTGTTAAAGTTGTCAGCTGTTTCCTGGCTGACTACAGACACTTTCCTTCTACCTTCAGCTTACTTGTCAGTAAAATGGGAATAATTCTAAAAACAAAGCTCCGGAGATGGGGGCTCAGTGGGGTTGGGGGGGCAAGTTCTGTTGGAATAGTCATGAATCACACCTCAGAATATCAAGTATCATGGACGCATTTCACCATTAGCACCATCCCTCAGACCAGAGTGTGCATGAGTCTAAAGATGAATGTGTCCAGCCAGGCATGGTGTAATCCCAGCATTTTGGGAGGCCAAGGCGGGTGGATCACTTGAGCCCAGGAGTTCGAGACTGGCCTGGTCAACATAGCGAAATCCCATCTCTACTAAAAATACAGAAATTAGCTGGGCGTGGAGACACTTGCCTGTAATCCCAACTACTCAGGAGGCTGAGGCAGGAGAATCGCTTGAACCCGGGAGGTGGAGGTTACAATGAGCCAAGATTGCGCCACTGAACTATAGCCTGGGTGACAGAGTGAGACTCTGTCTCACAAAAACAAAACAAAACAAAAAAACAAAACAACCAGATGTATCTGATAGGGAACCTGGTGACATCCTGAAAAACTCAGGAGGGAGAAATGGAGTCACGGTTGGTTCAGGATCTTTGGGAATGTTTTTCCAGCGTGAAACTCACTTGAGAGTAAAATCAAAACCAAACTATTTTCTCTCCTGTCTTTCCTTACAGAGGAATCGGCAATCCCCATTCGGGCCCTTGAGCCCCCACCTCTGCATCTCCCTGTGTCGCGTGCGCACGTGTGTGTGTGCGCGCGTGTGCGTGTGGGGGTGTGTGCGCGCGCGTGTGTGCATGCATGTGTATGCGTGTGTGTGCGCGCGCATGTGTATGTGCATGTGTGTGTGTATTAAGTGGCCCCTGTGGATCGCTGCCTGGCCGTGTGTTCTCACAGCACTTTGTATTCCACAGGCCCGGTTTCCCCTGCCACAGCTGCCTGGAAGACCCTTATAATGCTTGCAGTTGAAAAGACATCCTTTTCCCTCCCCGCACAAACGCAAATGATAATTACACAGCCAGGAATGCTCAAAGGAAACATTTGGTTTGGGTTTGCAACTTGAAGACCCACAAATTCCAGGAAGAAACTAATAAAATATCAACCTCGAATCTCACCATTGACTCAGACCTCTTTCCTCAGCAAGCCTGTGGGTCCCTGACCCGTGCTCACGGCTCCGATTGTCGTCAGCGGCTGTTGAATTTGAGGGGGTACAGAAGGCCATTTTAGGGAGCCACAGCTCCCAGAGCACGTTCAGGAAGTCATTTATCCTTCCGGAATCTCTGCAAACAGACGCATCATGCTCCTCGTGCTGGCTTTTTTCCCCCTCCTGGCATGGTGCGGCTTGGGCCTGGATCCTGCATTTTATAATTTGTTGTTCTGTTTAGCCTTCGCTCCCACCCCATCCTTATTCTTGTTTTGTTTGATTTCCTTCCTCTCCTAGGCTGGAATTATTCCAGTAATCGTGAGAGAAACAAGGTGCACCATTTCAATCCGTCACTCCGTGGTTGCCCGTCCCACCAAAGGCAGTAGATCTTGTGACAGCCAGGACGGAGAGGGGCTGGCTGATCTTTCCTGTGTCCTTTCTGAGTTCTGTAAGAACCCTGGCTCTGAGTGGCATTTTCATTTTTGTCCCTTCAATCCTGGGATGTATTTGCTTCTGACAAAGTTGATTAGCCTTGTTGAGAAGACGTTTGTGAGTGGATCCACTAGACATAAACTCCTCCGGGGTCCAAACCATATCTTGTATTTATTTCTCCCATCACCCCACAATGCCTGAAATAAGATAGCATTCTAAGGTCACGTACCGGCTGAATGGACAAATCCAGTTATTTCACAGGTTATGCTGTTCACCCCTGACCCTCATTGTCTGTTTCTTGGGCCTTTATCATAATTCCATATTTTGCCTTCCCATTCATTCTACGGTCTTCTCAGATGTTTCTGTCCGTAACTTCCACATTCTGGCTTGTCAGCTGGATGGGGCTTCTAACATTTGCAGCAGGGAGGCCTGATAGGCTGATTTTTCTGGACTGTGCAAGGTTGAGGTGGCATCGCATTTCTTCATGCTCATATTCTTCAGTGTCATTCACATTCACATCTGGCTCTGAGTAGGAACTCAATGTGTGTTGGGTAAATGAATGAATGAAAAAGGAGAAACTTTTTTTTTTTTTTTTGAGACAGAATCTCCCGCTGTCACCTAGGCTGGAGTGCAGAGTCAAGATCTTGGCTCACTGCAACGTCCACCTCCTGGGTTCAAGCAATTCTCCTGCCTCAGCCTCCTGAGTAGCTGGGACTACAGGTGTGCACCACCACACCTGGCTAATTTTCGTATTTTTAGTAGAGATGGGGTTTCATCATCTTAGTTAGGCTGGTCTCGAACTCCTGACCTCAAGTGATCAGCCTGCGTTGGCCTCCCAAAGTGCTGGGATTAGAGGCGTGAGCCACCGCACCCAGGCAAAAGTTCTTTAACCCTGCCTGCCTCTAGCTCTCTAATCCCAGCCAAGATGAATTCTTACTTCAAGCAAAATTGTCATGGTTCAGCATTTACCTACATTTACTGCAAAATCCTCCCCAAAAGAGAGGTCCAGAAGGGTCCCAAAGTCAAATGAGTTTGGGAAATGCTGTATATTCTGGCCAGGTGCAGAAAAAAAAGAAAAAAAAAAAAAAAAAAAAAAAAAAACAAACAAAAACACACAGCCAAAAAAAAAAAAAAAAAGGCTGTATATTCTTTCCATATTCAGAGAGTCACTGCACACTTTGGCATTTAAAGTCTCTGAGACATTCCACATTTAGAGACCTACTTCATTTTCTTTCATCCTGAATTTCCAAACCTCATTTGACCATGGAATATTTGCTTCTCAGAACATCTTCCAGAACTAGTTTTCCAAGATATATATGCCTTGTATCCTCTTGTATCCTTATTTATAACATATAACAACAACGCAGGATGCCTCGGTAGAATTATCTTAGCCGGCAGGGTTGAATGTATATTTAGGTCATCTCTAAGAATGAATGCTCGATCCATAAAAACATGCATTAGCAATGCAGACATGCACAGAAGTGGACATATTACAATGACACAGATGTACGCATCAATGCATTCTCACAGATCCCTGCGTGCAACAGCCACCAGTAGATCTGTCCATGTGCTCATTCATTCATTCAACAAACACCATTCTGGGCACTGGGGCTATAGCAGTGAGCAAAGCAGACATAGTACCTGAGCAGAAGGGGGCTTACCTTTTCCATGCGGATGCAAAGAAATAAACTGGCCGGGTGCGGTGGCTCACACCTGTAATCCAATCACTTTGAGAGGCCGAGGCAGGTGGATCACTTGAGGTCAGGAGTTCGAGACCATCCTGGCTAACACAGTGAAACCCTGTCTCTGCTAAAAATACAAAAAAATTAGCTGGTCATGGTGGAGGGCACCTGTAGTCCCAGCTACTCAGGAGGCTGAGACAGGAGAATGGTGTGAACCCGGGAGGCAGAGCTTGCGGTGAGCCGAGATCACGCCAATGCACTCCAGCCTGGGTGATAGAGCGAGACTTCATCTCAAAAAAGAAAAAAAAAAAAAAAATACAAAAGAAATTGGCCAGGCGTGATGACGTACGCACTTGTAGTCCCAGCTACTTGGGAGGCTGAGGTGGGAGAATCGCTTGAACATGGGAGGTGAAGGTTGCAGTAAGCAAAGATTGCATCACTGCACTCCAGCCTTGGTGACAGAGCAGGATTCCATCTCGATAAATAATTAAGTAAATAAACCGATAGAATTTGGAATCCCAACATATATTAGGAGAAGTGGGTCAACTCTCAGTGTCCTCATGCTTAAATTAAAGGAGACTGTTAGGCTCTATAAAGGTCCCTTCCTGCTTGCAAATAGATTGCTCTATGAAATAAAATTGTTTCTGTGGGTGCAGGGGGTTGCCATAGATATGCTTATTTTATAGAAACAATGTGTTCTGGGCCTAATCTGTATACATTTTAAAAATTTAAATATACAGCACTCCTATTATCTAATAAATGTACCTATTCTTCTCTTGGGTGTGGAAATTTCATTTCTAACTGATCTTTAGTTCAGAGTGAGACAGAACAGTTCAGCTTTAAAGCCTCTCCTCCACTGTAGGTAATTACTGACTTTTAAATCAAAGCTGAAATGTGCAAGGGTAGCAGAGCAGGGAGAGGTGTGGGGTGGTGATCTATCAGCATCACTGGGTGCTAGGAACCTCTTTCAACAAACTCTTCTCCCCAAACCTATTTAGTGTGGGAGAGGAAAACATGGGGACTGGCCAGGTGAATGTTGAAAAACCTCCCAGGTGATTCAATTAACATCCCCTTTTCTGGTTAAGAACTTAGAACCCACAGAGGGAAGAAATCATTGAATCGCTCAGGATGATCTCTGTGCAATGCAGAGAGAGACATACATTGCACACAGGTGTCCACTTTGCAAACAGGATTTTGTTCCTATTGAATTTTCTTAAAGCAGGGCACCTGTGAGCGAGCCAGGGCCTTGCAGACACAGTTGCCTAGGTACCAAAGACACAGTGCCTGCTGTCTCCTGCCTGGACGGGCCTGGGAGCTTCCTGACATCTGCCCTCAGCCTGCACGCCCATCTGAATAGCCTTGGCGGAGGAGGGGGAGGAGGAAGGACGGACAGCTCGTCTGCGTGGAAGGCAGCAAGCGCAGATGTTTTCAGCAGCAGATGGCAGACTCCAGCAGAGCCCTCCACAGCCCTCCTGGCCCCCGCAAGGCGAGGAGAAAGGAGAGGGCGGGGGAGGCTGGCCCAGCTCCTCTGAGCTGGGCCTCCAGCAGCACGCTCTCTGCCTGTGCCCACATCGCGTGCACATCTGCTCTCTCCCTCCCAAGTATTGATCCCGGGCCCAGAGTCTAGAGGCATCTCTGAGGGCTCAGGCTGGCTGTGGGCTTCCCAGCGCTCCTGAACGATTGCTGCCCGGGGGCGTGCTGCTGCGTTTCTGAACAGCCACAGAGCAGGAGACTTGAGTTCCATGTGGCCACCAAGTAGGGGAGGGAGCAACTGTTCACAGGCCTCTGGGCCCTTAAGAACCCCAAACTGAGGCCCCTTCAGATCACGGAGAGGAAAAGAGAGGCCCAGAAACAAAACCTGGGTGACCTGGGCACAGCAGAGATCCTATCCTTACTCTCAATGAAGGGTGTCATTTCCAGGCAGGTGAAACAATGGCGGGGTCGGGGGTGAGTGAGCGGGTGGAGGGAACCCGAGGTGGTAGAGAGAAGAAGGACAGGTAGAGGGGATGGCAGGCAACACCCAACCCGCTCCTGTGCTCACAGCGTGGCACCCCTTACCCCTCAGCCTCTCTCTCTCAGCGAGCTCTGCTGCACCCAGAATCCGCCTTAACCCAGCTCTTCAGGAAGCCACCGCTGGTGAGCTGGGGTCTGCGCTGAAGAGGGAGAGCTGCTGGGATGTTGGTCCTGGCTCTGACTCAGTGGCCTCTGTACCCCGGAGGGTCCCTTTCTCCTCTCAGGGCCTTAGTTGTCCCAGCTGGGAGAAACAGAGACACCACTACCTCCTGAGTATTCATTAGGTCTCTCTTCCTCTTGGGCTGAACTTTGAAGAAGCCAGGAAGAAGCCGCAGGGTGTCCTGTAAGAGACAGAAACAGAATCGGGAATTCACCGCTCCCGGGTTCGTTCCCAGCCTTAGTGCTGGGAGACTGGGAAACGTGGGAAACTGTCAACACTGAACTGAAAGTGAAGGTGGGGGATGGGGGTGCTCAGCGTCCTAAGTGGGGAAATGATAGAGGCAATGATAAAAGTGCACCTGCAGCACTGGTGCTGATCAGCCTGCTCTGAGCACTTAGCACGCGCTCGTTCATGCGCCGATCCTCACGACCACCCTGGAACATAACCTCTGCCATCATTCCTGGTCCAGACACTGCGAAACTGACTTTCAGCCAGGTTCACTTGTCCACACAGCTGCTCCTCCTCCGGCTACTCCAGGGCCAGGATGAGACCCCAGGCAACCCGGATTCAAATTCCATACTCCTAACTACTGTACTATGCTGCAAAAGAAGACAACAACAAAACATTTTTCACCCACCAGACGGACAACAAATGATAGGTTTGATCTTATCAAGCTCTGGTGAGGCTGTGGTGTGGCATCTGCAGCTAATTACCTCTGGGAAGGACCAGAGGGCTAGGATTGGGCTAGAGATCAGAGGCACTTTCATCTTATCTGTGTTCGTTTTGTGATGTAGAAAATAGTCATGCATTACTTGGGTTAATAACTCATTGAGAGAGAGAGAGAGAAGCGGTCAGAAAAAGAGAACCAGGCTGGGTGCCGTGGCTCATACCTGTAATCCCAAGGAGGTCAAAGCGGGAGGATTGCTTGAGGCCAGGAGTTTGAGACCAGCCAGGACCACAGAGCAAGACCTCATTTCCACAAAAAATAAAAAAATTTTAGCCAGGCATGGTGATGCATGCCTGTCGTCCCTTCTACTCAGGAGGCTGAGGATGGAGGATCACTTGAGCCCAGGAATTTGAGGCTACAGTGAGCTATGATCATGCCACTGCGCTCAAGCCTGGGTGACATAGCGAGACCCTGTCCCTAAAAAAAATAATAAAAGTAAATTAAAATGTTAAAACATAAAGAAAAAGAGAACCAAAGAGAAATGGAGAGGGTTCTCAGAATCTAGAACTCTGACAATTCCCTTTGGACATGACCTCTTGGTTGCAGAAACTCTGAGGGCCTCATCTTGGCGAATTTCATTCTTTTTTTTTTTTTTTTTTTTTGAGATAGAGTCTCACTCTGTCACCCAGGCTGGAGTGAAATGGCGCAATCTCGGCTCACTGCAACCTCCGCCTCCCGGGTTCAAGCAATTCTCTGCCTCAGCCTCCCAAGTAGCTGGGATTACAGGAGCCTGCCACCAGGCCCGGCTAATTTTTTTATTTTTAGTAGAGACAAGTTCTCACCATCTTGGCCAGGCTGGTCTTGAACCCCTGACCTTGTGATCCACCTGCCTCGGCCTCCCAAAGTGCTGGGATTACAGACGTGAGCCACCACGCCCGGCTTCATTCTTTTATTCAGCTCACGCATGTTTCCTGAGGATCCCTCTGTTTCAGGTTCTGTGCTGGGCTCTTTGTTCTCTCCAAGTGAAAGGGTGTCTCCACTTTTGTCCCCAGTCTGGGTGCCTTTGTGGCAATAAGGTCACAGCAACAGGGAGGAGCCGGTTCACCCCCAGCTCGGATTTGCAATGGGCTGTTCCCCCAGGGCAGCTGCTGCAACAACATTTACTTTGTACAGCGGCCAAGAGAGAGAGTGAGAGAGAAAGAGAGAGAGAGTGTGTGTGAGCCTACCCCATTCCAAAATGTTTCTGACAAAATCTGGCACTCCTGGTTCTAATCAAAATACTGAACTTTGGAACAAATTAACATTCCACAGCCCTCGCAGGGAAGGAGAATTCAGCTGAGGCGACTTCAGTTCACAACCACAACAAAAATAGCTTCTCCCGGGGAAGACACATTCTGCTAACGAGGTCACTTTTGTTTTGCTTCCCCTGCCATCTGGTTGAGCGGCACCAGGGGCTGGCTTTGGTACCAGCTTATTCCACGGAGAGTGGATGGGAGCCGGGTGGCGCTGCAGAAGGCTTCTCAGCTTCCTGGCAAGGGGCGCCAGCACAAAGTTACCTTCAGACATCCCCAGAAAGCACGCGGGCAGATGGAGCCCCGGTTTCACCCAGCCTGACTCTCATGCGCTCCTCGCCTGCAGAAGGTGAGACACCAGCAGAAAGCAACAAGCAGGTGGGCGTCAGAGGAGAGCAAGAATGCGACAGAATGGGAAAGCTATCTTCGTCTTGCAAAACATTCCAGAACTCCACCTAACTCACTCCAAAGAGCTGGGAGTCTGAGTTCCAGAAGGACGACAAAGAAGCATGATTTTGTTTCTTGTTTTTATTTTTCTTCTTCTTCTTTTAATTCCCCTCCTTTCTTTCTACCTTCAAGGTTCAGCTTCTTTCAGTCATTGATCCTGTGACCTTGGGACATTCAATCACCTACCTTAGCCTCAGTGTTCTCATCTGTAGAGTGGGAATCACTTGCACAGACCTTATGCAGTGATAAGAGCAAATGTGATTGTCTAGGGACCCCTGGCTGCGGTTCTTGAGAGATAACATACTGGAATTCCGTGCTTTGTAGCCTACGAGGGCTTTCAGGCAGACAATTTAGTAAGATCTGAGCTTTCACATGACTTAAATGGTCTGCCCATGGTTACTTCAATTGACAGGTGTAGAGCTGGGATTTGAACACAGACATTTTCGTTAAAAAGTCAGTGTTGCTTCTACTATGCCAGTGATTTTCACTCTTTTAAAATAGGATAGAAAGCCATGAATATACACACAAAAAATCAGATACAGTTTTAAGGGGTTCACGACTTCCTAAAGCTATGCCCCTCCTAGGAGGAGTTCGGGGGTTCCAGAGGTCTCAGAATATTTGCTGGCAGCTGGAGAGGGGTGAACACAAAACTTTTAGTAAAATAAAGGAGGAATCCTTAAAATGACCCATCCTTAAAATGACTTAGGAGCAGCTCTGTACTCCTAAGTCAAAGAGAATAAGCTCATTAGAACGTCTCTTTAAGGATTTTAGTATTCCTCAAAAAGACAAATGAGGAAACTGATTTTAAGGTGAGTTGAACCTGGTTTACGAGGAGTCAGAGGAGGGGTGAGGGAGGAGACAGGCCTCTGCAGTTGGGGTGAGCAGTGGAATCCCAGGGCTGCACAGTGGCAGGTGGTCTCTAAATCAGAGCCGAGCGATGACCTCCGGCCTAGGATTTCAAAGGTCTGGAAGAGCCCTGGGGCCATTTGCACGTGTTCATTAGTGTTCACCCTCAGCTGGGAACATTGCAGGGTGGTCGCTGTTCATCTTCGTTCACCGCTCACTTTTCTTAGTGTTCCTCTTGCTACCTGCCGTGGAGACCTCCCACATCTCAGACTGACTTTATTTATTTGAAGGTCATCCAGAAACTGACTGCTTTTTCATGTTCACGTGACAAATATTTATTAAGCCTTATTTATATTCCAGACAATGTGCTCAGTTCTTTGTATACAGCAGAGGAGAAAAGAGCTCTTGCCCTCAAACAGCTTTCAGTCTAGTAGGGAGCTAAACACTTGACACAAATCACTCCAAGAATGGAGTGGGGGTACATTTGGTGCAGAGGCTGACATTGTAGGAAGCAAAATACAGGCCACTGGAACCTTTTGATATAGGAAAGAATGCTGGTAGCTCCAGAATGTTCTGTATCAGTGATACAGAAAATGGATTATTTGTCTTGAAGTTAAGTTTAAAACAGCACTTTATGTGCTTTATTGTCTACATCAAAGAGTGGATGTAAGGGCTGTTAGAGACAGGGGCTGATGTCTAAAGGCTGTACCTGGCCCTTTCTGGGCTCTGCAACAGGAGACGGTTGCACCAGGGGAGAGCAAGCAGCACCAGATGAGAGAAGAGACATTAGAGGTCAAATCTGGAGGACAGAATTTCCAAAATAAGCTTCACGGGTGGCCTGCATCAGGATTCCCGCAGGGCGTTGTTGCAATTGCAGATGCTTGGGTCCATCTCAGCCTTGCTGAATCAGCATCTTGGGGCAGGAGCTTGGAATCTGCTTGATGAGCAAGCATCCTAGGGGATTATTTTATGCAGGGGGCTTCGGAGTCTGGATTTTATCCTAAATGCACATCAAGGCCAGTGAAGAGTTTGGAAGAGAGGAATGGATACAGTCCATTTTTCCAGATGTTTTACATCTTGCATAGGAATTGAGAGGCGTGGGATAATGGGGGAGGTGGACAGACCACTTAGATGGCCAGGGCAGAAGTCTCCATGACCTTGGCCAGGTGCAGTGGTTCATGCCTATAATACCAGCATTTAGGGAGGCTGAGGAGAGCGGATCACTTGAGGTCAGGAGTTCAAGACCAGCCTGGCGAAATCCCGTCTCTACTAAAAATAAAAAAATTAGCTGGGCCTGGTAGCACATGTCTGTGATCCCAGCTACTGGGGAGGCTGAGGCATGAGAATCTCTTGAACCT
Organism: Rhinopithecus roxellana; assembly: GCF_007565055.1. Lineage (NCBI taxonomy): Eukaryota > Metazoa > Chordata > Mammalia > Primates > Cercopithecidae > Rhinopithecus > Rhinopithecus roxellana. The sequence goes on from NC_044558.1 coordinate 89,088,471, forward strand.
GGGAGGCAGAGGTTGCAGTGAGCTGAGATCACGCCACTGCACTCCAGCCTGGGTGACAGAGGGAGACTCTGTCTCAAAAAAAAAAAAAAAAAAAAAAAAAGTCTCCATGGTCTTTCTCATCCCTTTTCTTCCCTGAGTCAACTTGCCCCTTATTTCATTCACAGTACCAGGGTAGCAGGGTCATCTGCACCTTCATGCAGTCGCTTCCTGGGCCTCCTGCAGCATTAACACTGACTGCAGATGGCCCACATCTCTGGCTTTAGATTAGCCATTGCTCCTTTGACACCTCGGGCAGTTGCTCACTGTCAACCCGGCAGCTGGTTACCCAAGGAGTCCTCCTCCCCTATCATCTCCACCTGCCTCACGCAGATGGAGATGGTTCCGATCACATGAGAGGAGGGATGAAGCTCTCTGTGGCTTGCAAGTTTCCTTCTGGCCCTATGAGCTGAGCTTAGGTGGCTGGGAATCCATCAGGTTCCCCGCCCTGGGTCCAGGCAAACCCATTAGAACTTCCCCCCGTTTGAAGATAGGCAAGGAAGAGTCCTGTGTCTCAACCCTCCCCAATCAAAGACTTTGCTAAGGGGCTGTTGGTTCAGGCTGGCGCTTACCAAAACCACCCTCCCTCTTTCAGGCCAATGACAAATGTTTCAGTCTGTCTGCGTTTTGAAAGAGAGGCCGACAGAGAGAGAAATGTCTCGAATCACAATCAGGGTTTCCTGCCGCAGAGCGCACAAGATGAGAATTGATCTCAAACCTTTTAGTGCCATCATTTACTGAGTGCTGGGATGACATACACATAAGTCAGCAAAGGAAAACTTGGAATCCTGTTCCCTAGCTGCATGTCAGCAGAGCATCTGGATCACATGAACTGCTCAAATGGAGAGAGACTCAAGCCACCACCCAGCCAAACCTCCAATAATATAAACAAATTTGCCCCTTGCCTTCATTATTCTTCTAGTCAGCTTTGAGATATAATTTACGTGGAATAAGCTGCATCCATTTTAAGTGTATGATTTGATATTTTGGCAAATGTATACATTCAAGGAACCATCACTGCAATTAAGGTATAGAATATTTATTTATTTTCTTTCTTTCTTTTTTTTTTTTTTTTTTTTTGAGATGAAGTCTTGCTCTGTCGCCCAGGCTGGAGTGCAGCGGCATGATCTTGGCTCACTGTAGCCTCCGCCTCCCAGATTCAAGCAATTCTCCTGCTTCAGCCTCCTGAGTAGCTGGGATTACAGGCATGCACCACCACGCCCGGCTAATTTTTGTATTTTTAGTAGAGATGGGGTTTCACCATGTTGACCAGGCCGGTCTCAAACTCCTGACCTCAGGTGATCCACCCGACTCAGCCTCCCAAAGTGCTGGGATTACAGGCATGAACCACCGTGCCTGGCCAGGTATAGAATTCTTCTATTACCCCGCAGAATTCCTTCAAGTTCCTTTAAAGTCAATCTCCCTTCCACTCCCAACCTCAGGCCACCACTGATCTGTGATCTGTCACTCTAGTTTTGTATTTTCTAAAATGTCATAGAGTGGAATCATACAATACATATTCCTGTGTCTGGCTTCTCTCACTGGTTTTTAAGGTTCATCTGCGTTGTTTCGTATGTCAGTAGTTTGTTGGCTGTTACTGTTGAGTAGTATTCTACAATTGGTTTATCCATTCACTTACTGATGGACATTTGGGTTGTTTCCAGGTTTTGAATATCATGACTAAAGCTGTTATAAACATTTGTGTATAAGTCTTTGTGTGAACATATGTTTTCATTGTTCTTGGGTAAATATCTAAGAGTAACTGGATTGTATGGTAGGTGTATATTTCCTTTATAAGAAACTGCCAGGCCAGGCACAGTGGCCCATGCCTGTAATCCCAGCACTTTGGGAGGTTGAGGTGGGAGGATTGCTTGAGCCTAGGAATTTAAGACTAGCCTGGGCAACATAGTGAGATCCTGTCTCTATAAAAAAATACAGAAATTAGCCCAGAGTGGTGGCATGTGCCTGTAGTACCAGCTATTTGGGAGGCTGAGGCAGGAGGATTGCTTGAGCCCAGGAGGTTGAGGGTGCAGTGAGCTATGATCATGTCACTGCACTCCAGCCTAGGCAACAGAGACCCAGTATCAAAAAAAAAAAAAAAAAAAAAAAAAGAAGAAGAAAGAAAGAAACTGCCAGATCTTTTTCCAAAGTAGATGTATCGTCTTTACATTTCCACTAACAATGTAGGAGAGTTCTAGTTGCTTCACATCCTAGGTGATACATGTTAGTCTTTTTAATTTTAGCCATTCTAATGGGTGTGCGGTGGTGCCTCACTGTGGTTATTATTTGCATTTCCTCGGTGACAATTGTTGAACACTCTTTGATGTGCTTATTGACCATTCGTATGTCTTCTTATGGGACTGTCTTTTCCAAGCTTTTATCCATAAAAAAAAAAGATAGGGTTGTGGTATGGTTTAGCTGTGTCCCCACCCAAGTTGCATCTTGAATTCCCACATGTCGTGGGAGGGACCTGGTGGGAAGTAACTGGATCTTGGGGGTAGGTCTTTCCCATGGTGTTTTCATGGTGGTGGGTGGGTCTCATGAGATCTGGTGGTATTATAGGGGGGAGTTTCCCTGCACAAGCTCTTTTTTTCTTTGCTTGCTGCCATCCATGCAAGACATGACTTGCTCCTCCTTGCCTTCTGCCATGATTGTGAAGCCTCCCCAGCCACGTGGAACTGTAAGTCCATTAAACTTCTTTCTTTTGTAAATTGCCCTGTCTCGGGTATGTCTTTATCAGCAGCATGAAAACAGACGAATACAGGTTGTTTGTCATATGGTTAAGTTGCAAAGGGTTCTTGTTTTTACGTTCTGGCGATAAGCTCCACGTTGGATCTTCTCTGAGACTGGGGCTTGCTTTTTTATTTTCTTTTACAAAACCTAGTTTAAAATTATGTTTTTTTATGTCTCATCTTAGAAATCTTTGCCTACTCTAAAATCACAAAGATTTCGTCTTACGTTTTATTCTAGAAGTTTTATAGTTCTAGCTTTTATACTTAAGTCTAGAATCTGCTAGTTAATTTTTGTGTATGGCATGTCATAGGGTTTGATGTTTATTTTTTTCCATGTAGATATTCAGCTGTCCCATCACCATTGACTGCAAAACATTTCTTTCCTCAATGAGTTATCTTCATGCATTTGTCAAAAATAAATTGGCCATGTACTTGTAGGTATATTTCTGAATTCTTCATTCTATTTCATTGATCTGTATTTTTTTTAGTTTTTTCTCTTTAGGGTTTTTTTTTTTTTTTTTTGGTTTTTTAAACCAATACTACAGTGCTAGGTAAGTTAACCAATTTTGTCCTTCATTTTAAAAAATTGGTATGTTTCACTAAGTATTTGAATTTCCACATACATTTTAGGATCAGCTTGTTAATTTGTACAGAACACCCTGCAAGAATTTTTGGGTCTTATAGAATCTTTTGATCTATTTGGAGTGACTCAACATCTGAACAATTTGATTCTACCCATCCACGAACATGGTATATCATTCCATCTCTCATAGTCTTTTAACATTTTTTTCAGCAATATTTATAAAGCTTTTGTGTATACTCTGTTAAATTCCTTCTTTTTTTTTTTTTTTTTTTTGGTATTGTAAGTGAAATTGTATGTTTGTTTGTTGCATTCTCCTCCTCCTCTTTCTCCTTTTCAGGGTTCTCTTTCTTTCTGGCTGTGCACTGATGTTAAATATGCCTTCCATCCTTCACACTGCTCATATCTAAGGTTTGAATAGATCCCAGCTGATAGTTTAGTAAAGGTTTGGCATTGATGCTACCCTCCAACTTGCCTCTTGTCTTAGAATTTGCAGCTATTCTTGGCATGATTCTCAGTTCAACAAACCATCTCTCTTCTATCACTTTCCTCCTTTTTCACAGTTCCCACAATCACACCTCCTCCATGAAGTCATGAAGGGATGTGACAGGTTCTCCAGTATCTTTTCAATATTGACTTTTCCTTTGCCCACCACCACACTGATTACCATTATCCAATTGTTTGTTCAAACACAAGAAATTTTATGTTGCTTAACTCCCTTATGCCCATATGAGTTTCCGAGGGATGCCATGAGAAACTCCACAAACTGGGTGGCTTAAAACACCAGAAATAAATTCTCCCATAGTGCTGGAAGCTAGAAATATGAAATCAAGGTGTTGGCAGGGCCATGCTCTTTCTGACACCTGGAGGGGAGAATCCTTCCTCGCCTCTTCCAACTTCTGGTGACTCCTGGCAAATCTTGGCATTCTTTTTTTTTTTTTTTTTTTGAGACAGGGTTTTACTCTGTTGCCAAGGCTGGAGTGCAGTGGCATGATCTTGGCTCACTACAGCCTCTGCCTCCCAGGTTCAAGCGATTCTCCTGCCTCAGCCTCCTGGGTACCTGGGACTACAGGCATACACCACCATGCCTGGCTAATTTTTATATTTTTAGTAGAGATGAGGTTTCACCATGTTAGCCAACCTGGTCTCAAACTCCTGACCTCGAGTGATCTTCCTGACCTGAAATGATCCTCCCACTTTGCTTCCCAAACTGCTGGGATTACAGGTGTGAGCCACCACACCTGGCCCAAACCTTGGCATTCTTGGTATGTAGCTGCAGCTCTGCCATTCTTGACTCCCTCTGTACATGGCGTCCTTCCTGCATGCCTCTGTGTTCTCTTTTTATAAAGACACCAGCCATATTGGATTAAGGGCCCACCTACTCCATTATGACCTCGTCTTTGCTAATTACATCTGCCTGAACCTATTTCCAAATAAGATCATCGTTTCAGGTACTGGGGATAAGGATTTTAACATATCTTTTGGGGGATACAATTCAACCCATAACAATGCCTTAGTTCTTTCTTTGTCTGAAATTTTCTTCCCCACTTTGGTCTCTTGAAGAATTTCTAGAAGGTTCAGTTCAAAGTTCACCTTCTTATTTTTCCTGAATACCAGAGGAGAAATGAATCACCTCCTTGTCTATTTCTTTTTGTTGTTGTTGTCGTTTTTTGAGACAGGGTCTCACTCTGTCACCCAGGCTGGAGTGTAGAAGTGTGATCTCGGCTCACTGCAGCCTCTGCCTCACAGGCTCAAGTGATCCTCTCAGCTCCGCCTCCCGAGTAGCTAGGACTATGGGTGTGCTCCACTATGCCTGGTTAATTTTGCTCTTTTTGTAGAGATGAGGTCTCACTATATTGCCCAGGCTGGTCTTGAACTCCTGGGCTCAAGTGATCCTCCCAATTTGGCCTCCCCAAATGCTGGGATTACAGGCATTAGCCACTGTGCCCAACCATCTTTGTCTATCTTTATAGCATTTTGCCATTACTATTAGAGAATTTATCACATTGTGTGCAACCTGAGGACTGAAACCACCTTATTCACCCAGGAATAGAGCTTAGAGTCCCAGAATTCCAGTTAGACCTCCTGTACAGAGCTGCCATCCCCTCTGTGGGCATTTCAGGCACACACTCTAAAAGCTCCTAGTTTGTAGATTTGTAGATTAATGAAAAAGATGAGGAAGCTTTGGGGACTCCGTGTTATTTAATTTTCTATTTTAGGAATTGTATCATTAGGAACTACTATGAATAAACATTTGGGGTCCTATCTAAATGACTTTAAATGTAAAAATCCTCTTTTTTGATTGAATACAATATGTTCAAAATACAAAATAAAACTAGTCTTTTAATATAAACACAGTATAACTGGGTTTCTCAACCATGGCACTATTAATATTCTCAGCTGGACTACTCTTTGTTGCAGGGGTCTGCCATGTGCGTTGCAGGATACTGAGCAGCATTGCACCCTCTGTCTCACAGACGCCAGCAGCACCCTCCTTCCCAATTGTGACAATGAACATGTCCCCAGACATTGCCAAGTGTCCCCTGGGGCAGCAAAATCACCCCAATTGAGAACCACTGTGGACTATCCCAAGGGAGTTGGGACTCTTAAAGTAAAAGTTGTAAACTTCATCCAAATTTTTATTGATTTTGTTTTTTCTTTCTTTCTTTCTTTCTTCTTAGAGGGAGGAGGGAGGGAGGGAGGGGGGCTTCTGGGGAGGGAGGGGGGGGTTTTTTTTCTTTTGAGGGGAGGGGAAGAGGAGGAGGGGAGGGGGGAAGTCCTTCTTTCTCTTTTTTCTTTACTTTCTTCCTTCCTCCCTCCCAGGGAGGGGGGCTCACTTCTTCTTTCTTCCTTTCCTTCCTTCCTTCCTTCCTCCTTCCTTCCTTCCTTCCTTCCTTCCTTTCCTTCCTTCCTTTCCTTTCTTTATTTTCTTTTCTTTATTCTTCTTTCTTTCTTCTTTCCTCTCTTTATTTGTTTTTCAGACAGAGTCTCACTCTGTCACCCAGGCTGGAGTGCAATGGCACAATCTTGCCTCACTGCAACCTCCACTTCCTGGGTTCAAGTGATTCTCCTGCCTCAGCCACCCGAGTAGCTAGGATTACAGAGGCACGCCACCATGTCTGGCTAATTTTTTTATTTTTATTTTTAGTAGAGATGGGGTTTCACCATGTTGGCCAGGATGGCCTCAAACTCCTGACCTCAAGTGACCCACCCTCCTTGGCCTCCCAAAGTGTTGGGATTACAGGCTTGTTTTCTTTTTAATACTTCCCTCGTCTCATAAGGCTGCTCTGCACTGAGTTCACTGGCACTATGAATAGATTGTGTGACCTGGCTTTTCCCTGCTCTTGCCTGGGCACATCTGGGATCGTGGGTGGCCTCACTGATGCAAAGGGAAAAAATTCATGCCGCTGCTTATGATGAAGACTCAAGCACTTGGGGAGTGCAAAGAACCAAAACACTGCTCCGTCCTGCACAGCCACGTTAACCTCACCCTTGATGTCTGCAAAGCTTCTAAAGCCCTTGCTGAATTCCCCCATGCCCCTCCCCACAATTTCTTCAGCTAGAAGAAATAAGATTGTGGTTTTAGAAGAAAGGCCAAAAACCAGGTGTATTCGTCTGTTCTCATGCTGCTAATAAAGACATACCCGAGGCTGGGTAATTTATACAGAAAAGAGTTTTAAAGGACTCACAGTTCCTCATGTCTGGGGAGGCCTCACAATCATGGCGGAAGAGCAAGTGACGTATTACATGGCAGCAGGCAAGAAGAATTCGCGCAGGGGAACTGCTCTTTATCAAACCATCAGATCTCGTGAGACTTATTCGCTATCACAAGAACAGCACGGGAAAGACCTGCCCCTATGATTCAATTACCTCCCATTGGGTCCCTCCCACGACATGTGGGAATTGTGGGAGCTACAATTCAAGATGAGATTTGGGTGGGGACACAGCCAAACCTTATCACCAGGGGTGGCAGTCATCTGGAGGAAATTTAAAAACAGTATGTGGAGGGAAGACTGGGGAAAGGATTCAGGCAATTACCCTCAAGCTCTCCTGAACAAGATGTACTTCCTCCTGGTACTTCCAAACTGTGGAAGCAGTCAGTTAGAGGGGAAGCTACCTGCATTCACAGGCAGATCAAATGATGACTTTTGTATTTTTATTTTTGAGATGAGGTCTCACTCTGTCACCCAGGCTGGTGCGATCTTGGCTCACTGTAACCTCTACCTCTCGGGCTAAAGCAATCCTCCTGCCTCAGCCGCCAGAGGAGCTGGGACCACAGGTGCACACCAGTATGTCCAGATAATGTTTTTATTTTTTATCATAGAGACCAGGTCTTTCTATCTTGCCCAGGCTGGTCTTGAACTCCTAGGCTCAAGTGAGCCTCCTGAAGTGCTGGGATTACAGGCATGAACTACTGCATCCAGCCTAGACTGACATTTTTAAGTGTGAGTTCTGTTTTGTAGCTGCAACAAGAGGAAGGCAGAGATTACTGTTTGGAAATGGCCTGGACTGTCCACTTTCCATAGCTCTCATCTTTGGTTTCACTTTGAAAGCTGTGGTGTTGTCAGCTGGAGTTTGAAGCTCCCCCAACCCTTTTGACAGCTAAGGAATTGGGAGAACGTTGCATCTGAAAGAAAAAACTACTTTGGGTTTTGAGGTCTGCTCTGTGACATAGATCCCTCAAATTATGCAATAGATGTTTACTAAACTAAGAAACTGTTCCTCTCACACTGTTTAAAAACTTGAGGCAAGATTCATATAACAAAAAACTAACCATCTTAACATATACAATTCAGTGACATTTAGTACATTTGCAGTGTTGTACAACCATCACCTTATCTAGTTCCAAAACACTTTCATTTTCGTACTCCAAAAATACCGTACCCATTGAGCAGTCATCCTCATTCCCCTGCCCCCACGCCCTGGCAGCCCCCAGTCTGGTCTCTGTCTCTATTGATTTGCCTGTTCTGGGCATTTTGTATAAATGGAGTTATACAATACGTGATCTTTTGTGTCTGTGTTCTTACATTTAGCATGTTTTGGAGGCTCATCCATGTTGTGGCATGCATCAGAACTTCATTCTTTTTAAGGCTGAATAATATTCTGTTGTATGGATAGACCACATTCTGTTTATCCATTTGTATCAGTTCATTCTTCCATTGCTATAAAGAACTACCTGAAACTGGGTAATTTATAAAGAAAAGAGGCTTAATTGGCTTACGGTTCTTCAGGCTGTAGAAGTAACATGGCTGGGAGGACTCAGGAAACTTACAATCATGGTGGAAGATGAAGGGGAAGCAGGCACGTCTTACATGGCCAGAGAAGGAGCAAGAGAGCAAAGAGGGAGGTGCTACACACTTTTGAACAACCAGTGAGAACTCATTCACTATCGTGAGAACAGCAAGAGGGAAATCCACCCCCGTAATCCAATCACCACCCCCCAGACCCCTCCTCCAACATTGGGGATTACAATTCAACATAAGATTTGGGTGGGGACACAGATCCAAACAATATCACCATTCATCTGTTGATAGGTATTTGGGTTGTTTACATCTTTTGACTATTGTGAATAATGATGCTATGAACACTTCTATATCTCATAAGCTTATTTATTTTAGAGATGAGGTTGTCCTTTGTCCTCAGGCTGGAGTGCAATGGTGTGATCATAACTCACTGCAGCCTCGAACTCCTGCCCTCAAGCCATCCTCCCACTTCCGCCTTCCAAAGTGCTGGGATTACAGGCCTGAGCCACCGCACCTGGCCCTCTCATAAGCTTTTGAAGAGCTTCTGTAGCCCTCAGCATAATGTCCTAACTTCTCAGCCTGGCTCTCATGGTAAGACCCTTTCCCCTCCCCACACTTAAACTCCTTAGGACCTGACTTCACAGAACTACTTACAGTTCCTGGAATTTGGTTAAATATGCTTCCAGTTTCTGAGTCTTTGCATAGGTGTGTCCTTAGCTTGGAATGCTTTCTTTGTCTCTCTTTCACCTGGTTACCTCTTGCTTGTCCTTAGAGACTGTCATGAAGTGTCACCTTTGTTAGGGAGACTTCCACAGCACAGCCTGTCTCATGTTTCCAACCCATCTCCAGGCTGGCTTGCAGAGAGAATGATGTAGAGGCAGAGATTCACAGGACACAGGGGTTGGGATCAACCCAGGGCCCAGGCAATGGGAGAGCCCAGGAACCTCAACAATAGGTTGATGGGCATATGCGGGGAGGTGAGGTGGCCTTGTGAATGGGATTGGGGCATCAGGGACAAGAGTGACTTTCTGGCTTCAGTGGGATAAGCTGGTAAATGTATTCAGGCCTACTGGCTCCCATTGTGTTCCTAAAACTCGTTCTGCCTATCTCCAACACAGCTTTTTTTGTTGTTGTTTTGTTGTTAGAGTTGGGGTCTCTGTCACCCAGGCTGGAGTGCAGTGGTGCAATCATAGCTCACTGCAGCCTGGAGCTCCTGGACTCAAGTGATTCTCCTGCCTCAGCCTCCTGGGTAGCTGGGATTACAGGCATGCACCACCAGGCCTGGCTAATTTTTTAATATTTTTGTAGAGATAGGGTCTTGCTATGTTGCCCAGACTGTTCTCAAACTCCTAACCTCAAGGGATCCTCCTACCTTGGCCTCCCAAAGTGGTGGAATTACAGGCATGAGCTAATGCTCTACTTTTTAGATTGACTCTTAAGCAGCCTCAGCCTTAGACACCCACTACCCCATCAACTCCTGCTTAGATGTTAAGTTTGAACATCTGTGTTAGTGAGAAGATTTTTCCAAAGGATGAAGGAGGAAGGGGTGGGGGAGATAGGAAGGGAGGGACAGCCTCCATGGGTCAGAGAGGCAGCAGATACGAATGTAACTGGGACTGTCTGCCCTAGAAGATTCTAAGAAGAAAAGAAAGTAGAAGATGCAGAGAGATAAACAGGGAGAAAGGGAGAAATAAAAAAGGTATTCCTTTGGGAAGTTTGCAGGGCTTGTTTCTATCGAAAGAAACAATAATGTCACAGAAGTCACATGGAGTAGGAAACATTATTGGGATCTATAGTCCCATGGGTTACATGAGTTGCTGACAAGCAGCAGCAGAAATGTAGCCAGGTGATTGGTCTCCAATTCTACCCCGACACTTTCAAAGGAAGTGATAAACATCATCTGCGGTCCCCATTATGTCCTCTGTTTTCGTGTGTATGAATGCAGTGATCTGCCTGTTGGATTTTAAATCTCTTAACTTAATAGGGTCCTGGACAGGTCAAAATGTCCGGTGGGTGCAAATGTCTCATTTAAATGTGGGTTCCCCTCTTTGTCCAGTATGTTCAATTAAAAGAAGGAAGGGAAGGGAAGAGAGAAGGGAAGGGAAGAGGGAAGGGAAGGAAAGGGAAGGGGGAAGGGAAGGAGGAAGGAAGGGAAGGGAAAAAGGAAGGGAAGTGAAGGAAGAGGGAAGGAAGGGGGAAAGGAAGGGGAGGGAAGGAAGGGAAGGGAAGGAAGCAGAAGGAAGAGGGAAGGGAAGGAAACTCATCCCTTGTTTAGCATATCATCAAGAAATAACCATAAAAATGGGCAACCAGCAGCCCTGGGGGCTGCTCCATCTATTCTTTTTTATTCCTTTACTTTCCTAATAAACTGATTTCATTTTACTCTATGGACTAGTCCTGAATTCTTTCTTGCGTGAGATCCATGAACCCTCTCTTGCGTGAGCTCCATGAACCCTCTGGATTGGAATCCCTTTCCTGTAAGAGCGGGATGAACTTCTAGGCAGCTCCTGAAGGTAATACATGAAGCGCACACACACACACACACGCACACACACACACACAGGGATAGGCTGTTGCCCAGGCTGGAGTGCAGTGTGCGATCACAGTTCACTGCAGCCTCAATATCCTGGGCTCAAGGGATCCTCCTGCCTCAGCATCTGGAGTAGCTGGAACTACAGGTGCGGCTGAGCCCAGCTCTGAAGGTAATATTACATCAGTGCTCTCCTGGAGTACCTGCCATTTGATAGATGCTCAATTATTGTTAAACAAGTGGCTTATGTGTGTCTGGTGCATATGTATATGTGTTGTGTGTGCATGTGTGTGTGTGGGATGTCCGTGTAGTGTGCACATGGTGTGTGGTGTGCGTGTTGTGTGTGTGTGTGCACATGTATGTGTGGTGGCAGGGGAGGTTAGGGAGGAGACCCAGACCTAGCATCAGTTTCCACTGTGTTCTCCCCTGTTGTCTCGACATCTCCCTGCCTTAGCCGGATGGAAGGAACCAGTGTCCTCCAAACACATCTTGCAGGTTCTCACTGTGTTCCACTCACCCCTCTTTCCAATTCCTTCTTCTCTCCTCCCCCACCACAGCCTTTCCCTTCCCCCTCTAATTAACGGATCCCTCCTCTCTGTCCTCATGGTGCCTCCCGCCTCCCTGTTGCTGCTGCCTGAAGCATTTCTCTCTGATTAGATTGCGAGTCCTATCCCCAGCTCCGGCATCAGCAAGGGTTTTGACACCAATATTTGTTGTATGAAATGAGCACCTTGTTTGAACAGTGGTTTCTGCCACTGGCTGTCTGCATAGTGTAGTTGCTGAAAACAGCTGGAGGTCAAGATGCATCCCCCTACTGGGATCATATATTGATGTCACTCTGTGACCCGGTTAGAACAAGTCCCCTACAAAGACTTGGTTTTCTCATCTGTAAGTTGGAACTCATAGATAGCACTTATTTCAAATTAAGCATTAGATGAAGAATCTAAGTTAAGCACATGCCACCAGTGGGTGTGTTCATTTTCCTCCCCTTCTGTCCTAACTTAGAAAAAAAAAATGAGAAGGGTGTGGTGGCTTACGTCTATAATCCCAGCACTTTGGGAGGCCCAGGCAGGTGGATCGCTTGAACCCAAGAGTTGAAGACCAGCCTGGGCCACATAGTGAAACCTTGCCCCTATTTTTTTTTTTTTTAAAATGAAGTTCATTGATCTTTCCTTATAAATGAGAAAAGATTTGGTCTTATTTCTTAAGGATTTGGTAGTTAAATCATTGAATAGGACAGGTACATGGAAAAGCCTAGATGGTATGGTTTTCTGATTATCTATTGCCATGTAACAAACAGTTCCAAAACTTAATGACTTAAAGCAATTTATTATTTGAGAATTTTTTTATGGTTCTGTGGGTTGACTGGAGCAGCTGGAAGTAGAGTCATCTAAAAGCTCAAGGATGGTTTATTCACTCAAATGTCTGCTGTCTCAGTTGGGATGATTGGAACAGCCAGAGCTGGCTGGCATCTCTCTCCACACGGACTCTTCCTAGTCTATCTTGGGCTTCCTCACAGCATGGCCGTCTCAGGGCAGCTAGACTCTGACGTGGCAATGGACTTCTTCCACAAGCATTCTGAGAGAGCAAGGCTTCTTATGAACTAGCTCAGAGGTCATGCAGTATCACTTCTACAGTAGGCTGTTGGTGACATAGGCCAAGCCCAAATTAACAAGCAAGAGGAGCACACAGAGTGTGGGCACTTACCAGGAAGTGTGGTTCCCCAGGGCCATCTTTGAAGATTAGCTAACACCACACAAAGATCATATGCAAAGACATGAGAAATGACATTCACTGTTGGATGCATCTGTTGTAGGGTGGGCAAATGTTCTCTTTATAGGGCCAGATACTAAATACTTTAGAGTTGCAGGTCATATGGTCTTCGCCATGACTACTGAACTCTGCTGCTGAAGTGTAAAAGCAACCACAAACAATATGCAAATGAATGGGCATGGCTGTGTTTCAATAAAACTTTATTTACAAAGCAGGTTGGGGGGCCAGCAATCACCAATTATTAGATACTTAGCAAATGCCAGACATGGGGTGCATTCATTTTCTATGGCTGCTATAAAAAATTACCACAAACCTGGTGGCTTCAAACAATAAAAATGTATTCTTTCATAATTCTAGAGGCCAAAATCAATCAGTTTACTGGCCTGAAATCAAGGTGCTGCCCAGGCCACACTCCCTCCAGAAACTCCAGGGGAGAATCCATTCCTTGCTTCTTCTGGCTTCTGGTGACTGCTAGAGTTCCTCGGCTTGTGGCCACATCACTCTGATCTCTGCCTTCATCTTCACAAAGACTTCTTTACTCTGTATGTCTGAGTGTCCAATCTCTCTCTGCTTTTCTCTTGTAAAGGTATATGTGATTGTATTTAGGAGCCTGCCTGGATAATCCAAGATGATGTTCTCATCTTAAGATCCTTAATCAAGCTGGATGTGGGAGCTCATGCCTGTAATCCCAACACTCTGGCAGGCCAAGGTGGGCAGATCACTTGAGGCCAGAAGTTCAAGACCAGCTTGGCCAACATGGCGAAACTCTGTCTCTACTAAAAGTGCAAAAATTAGCCAGGCATGGTGGCATATGCCTGTAATCCCAGCTATTCAGGAGGCTGAGGTGGGGGAATCATTTTAATCCGGGAGGCGGAGGTTGCAGTGAGCCAAGATCATCGTGGCACTGCACTCCGGCCTGGGCAACAGAGTGAGACTCAGTCTCAAAAAAAAAAAAAAAAAAAAAAAGATCCTTAATCACGTCTTTCCCACAGAAGGTAATATTCACAGGTTCTGGGAATTGGAAGTAGATAGATCTTTGGAGAGCTATTTTTCAGCCTACTGCAAGAGGTAGGTACTTTGCATACCTTTTTCTCTCATATTAAGGCTATGCGGTAGCTATGACTTTTACTGTTTTACAGATGAGGAAAGTGAGGCTCAGAGAGGTTTACTAACTAACTTGCCTGTATTTCTTATGCAGCTGGTAAGAAGGCCCAAGCTCTTTCCTTTACCCTTAGAGAATATTTCTGGGAGAAATACTGGGCCATGGAATGCTATTCCATTCTATGTGATTTCAGGGCATTCACTTTAGTTTTCAGACACTTGGTGTTTTCATCTGTAAAATGGGAATCATCATATATCTTTCGTAACCTAGGTCAGATGAAATTAGACAGTTTTTGCAAAAATCATTTGAAACATTATTACGTGTTATATAGATGCAATGGGTTATGATTACCTACAGTGGGTTCATCAGAAAGTTTTTATATGAGACAAGAGATGACTTGGCTGAGAGTCACGAATGAAATGCCAAAATATTTCTAGAAATCATTGCTGGCCTAGAGTGCTGAATCTTCACTTAACATAGTGATTGAAGTTGTGATATGGATACATTTAAAAATATTCCCTATTTGAGGAATTATACCTGGAAGCCACCCCTCAAAGAAAGCCAGCGGGAAATGCTGAATTATTTCAAGTTGAAAGGGGGAGGGAAGGTGAGTTTTGGTCTTTATGAGGTTTCTTCTCTCAATTTTAGGCATTATACCCAATGTGTCAGAGTTTGATTGCAATGGTACCATGAGCTGTTTTTCTGTCTTTTAACTTTCTGTGGCTTCTGTCATCTTGGTAATAAAAAAAAGGATGGTGGGAGAAGAGTGGGTGGGAGGTTGCCTAAGTAAGCAGCAAAATGATGCCAGGAAGAAAAAGTCAGGCATGATAAAGAGCATATAGGAGGAACCTAGACATCTTTATCAAAATTGATTTTGGACTAGACAGGCCTCTTCTTTGCATTCATGCTGTATTTATAAATCTAGATCAGATGTGGAAAACATGGCCTTTCAGAATAGAGCACATGCTGTACCGTGGCAGACATTACTAATCAATCAGAGCAACCCAGCACTCCAGGCAGCCACTCCCAGTCAATGAACACTATCGCCTCTGCACTTGATGATAAGCCTAAAACATAAAATTTACTGCATTAATTAACTTCCCTAATTCAAAAGGCTTTTTGTCCTGCTGCTTATATCCAAGCTGAAGCTGTTTGTTTACTATTTTGGTAACACCTGGATTATTTGCAACTCAACAGCAGCTACGATTCACTCACTGTGCACAAAGCTCTCTATACTGAAGTCTTACTACTGTTAGTTTTTCTAGGTAACTGAAGCTCATCTGAATGCTATGCCAGTCAAAGGAAGAGTTCTGCTGCTTACAAACTGTTTGAAGACTGCTGCTCTAGTAAGTAGTGGTTCTGGAGATGAGTGAAGCATTTCATTTTTCTTTATCGGGGGTTATTGCTGTTTTTAATGCAATGTTTATTGTTAGATAATTTCAGGAATGCAAAATAAAAACTAAAAAAAAAAATTCATGGTGTGGGCAAGACGAACAAACATGATTCACTCAAGAAAAAAAAAACCAAACTTCCTGCGTATGGGCGGGCATTGGCAGAAAATGAGAGAGCATTCAAGCAAATGTTGCAAAATATTAACAACTGTCGAATGTGGGTAGGAGGTATTCAGGGATTCATTTCTTCAACCTTATACTATGTGTTTGAAACTTTTCGCAGTAAAAACCTGGAGGGTGGAATAAAACATGGCGAATAGATGTATTTTTAAAAAATCCCTTCATCCACGAGATCTTTGCTACTTCTGTTTTAATTTTTAAATTTTTTATTGAAAAATAATTTATGTAACATAAAATTCACCCTGTTAAAGTGTACATTTCAGTGGGTTTTAATATATTCTCTATGTTCTGCAAACCTTACTGCTCTCTAATTCTAGACCACATCCATTGTCCCCAAATAGAACCCAATACGTATTAGCAATTTGTCTCAACCTCCCCCTCCTTTGGCAACCACTAATCTGTCTCTATGGCTTTATCTATTGTGGACACTTCATATAAATGGAGGCGTATACTATGTGGTCTTTCATGACTGCTATCTTTCACTTAGCATAATGTGTTCAAGGTTCTTCTCCATTGCAGCATGTATCAGTACTTCATTCTTTTTCGTAGCTGAATAATATTCCATTGTATAAATAAACCACATTTTATTTACTCCTTCTTCTGCCGATGGACATTTGGGTTGTTCTTCCTTTCGGCTGCAATGAATAGGCTGCTATGAACGTTCACGTTCAAGTTTTTGTGTGAGCGTTTGTTTTCAGTTCTCGTGGGTATATACCTAGGAGTGGAATTGCTGGGTCATTTGGTAACTTTATGTTTAATCTTTTGAGGTCCTGCCAGGCTGTTTTCCAAGGTATGCCATTCTACATTCCTACCAGCAATGTATGAGAGTTCCAGTTTCTCTCCATCCTTGCCAACATTTGTTACTGTCCTTTTGCAATTTTTTAATATATCCATCCTGATGGCGTGGATCTCCATTAGGAGATCTCATTCTAGTGGGTGAGATCTCATTGCAATTTTAACTTGCATTTCTGCCACTTCTGTTTTCTACTTCAATGCTGATGAACTTAGGAGAAATTGTCAGCTGGGATACTGAACATGCAAAAGCAGTAGGGGATCTTAGAAATCATTGCATTCTGCAATTGCATCGATTTTTCCTGAAGAATCATCTTGTGCTCCCAGACGATCCCTGAGTTGTTGCTTGAGGCTTGTACATGTTTTCATTAGATCAGAGTTCTGCAGGTTAGCGGTTGGGCATGCTGTAGTTGGGTTCTCTGCCTGGGGTATCACCAGGCTGAAATCAAGGTGTCATCTGGACTGAGTTCTTGTCTGGAGCCTCCAGGGAAAATTCCCAGATCATTCCTGTGGGTGGTGGGATTCAGTTTCTTGTAACTATAGAACCTAGGTCCCTGCTTCCTTGCTGGCTGTTATCCGGGGCCAACCTCAGTGCCTAGAGGCTGCCCACATTCCTTGCAACATGGAACCTTTCATCTTCAAGCCAGCAACAGCGTGTTGTATCCTTCTTGTTCTTTGAAGCTCTGACTTTTCTGTCTCTCACTCCCAGACCCAGCTTTAAGAGGCTCATGGGATTAGGTCAGGCCTGCTCAGATCATCTCTGTATCTTAAGGTCAGATGATTTGGAACCTTAATGACATCTGCAGAATCCCTTCACAGCAATGCCTAGATTAACGCCTGAGTAACTGGGAGAGGTATGTGTACAGTATGGACTGGGAATCTTGCTAGCCACGCTAGAATTCTGCTTTTCAAAGGCTTTTGACATAAAACACTAAAATGTGTCTTTTGCTGACCACAGCGTCAAAATGTTTTCATGCGCCATGAAAGCAGTTCCAGCTTTATGAGTGACACTGGATAACAGCTATTTCAAGTAGGACAATACTCTGCAAATCCATTGGTATTGTCTATACTGACCCTTGCTGTTGATTATTGAATCAATGGCTCCTGTTGGCTTCAGGGGATCTTAGTGTGTTGACTGGGACCTGGTTGAGTCATGACAAAGTGATAAATTGCATGCTTATTTCCTCTTGTGATTCTGTGGCTGTTTGGAAAGGACTAACCTTCTGGTGTGCCCAATAAAATCCTCTTTGATGTGCCAAATATGGACCTTTGAACTTTTAAGGAATTTTAAGTGGAGAAAATTAGTATCTGCCCGTATTGAAGCAAGTACAGCCTTTGTATTTTTCCTCATGGTGGACATTAGTGACAGGAAACGCTCTTGATTCTTGGCCATATCATTTCTCTCCCCCGTCTAATCATTTAGCTCTCACATTCTGAAACGGGCATAAATTGCCCCTTGTTTAAGTACAATAAACTAAAGTGTGAATGCATGTGAGACATAAAATGACTTTGAAAGAGAAAGCCAATAGGAACCAGTTCCCATGGCCAAGGTCAAGTCAGAAATTGCTAGATATTTCTTTCTTTCTTTTAATACTGTTGGAATGCAGTAGATCTCAACGGGTCTGAAGACAGCATTTTCCAGTGTGTGATCCTGGGACACCAGTTTCATAAGATGAATAATAGGCATTAAGTGGAAAGGGTTCTGTGGTCATGTAGGGTTTGCCATTAAAGTGAATTATAAATCTCAGGGGAGATATTCTGTTGGGATTTCTAAGGGGAGATATTCTGTTGGGATTTCCAAACTTACTTAGAGGTTGAACACTTGTTCGGGTTTTCCATTTAGGAAGGGCTGTGTTGAAAGAATTCTTTGACTTGAGAAAGTAGGCATATGTCTGTTGGCACATTTGTGGTACCAGTCCACAAAGGGACACATCTCCACATTTGAGTCACAAGTACACATCCTTGGGTCAGTCAGGCATGGTGGCTCACGTCTGTAATCCCAACTCTTTGGAGGCTGAGGCAAGCAAATCACCTGAGGTCAGGAGTTCGAGACCAGCCTGGACAACATGGTGAAACCCCGTCTCTACTAAAAATACAAAAATTAGCCGGGTGTGGTAGTGCATGTCTGTAATCCCAGCTACTTGGGAGACTGAGGCAGGAGAATTGGTTGAACCCGGGAGGTGGAGGTTGCTGTGAGCTGAGATTGTGCCACTGCACTCCAGCCTGGGTAACAGAGTGAGACCCTGTCTCAAAAACAAAAAAACAAAACAAAACAAAAAAGTGGGATTATTTTCTAATCCCTTTATAGTCTATCAATACTGTTCTCAATCTGAAGCCCTAGCAGTGGCCTCAGACACTTCAGTAACAAGTTTATATCTAGTAAATGGATAAAAGGAAGAAACTGATATTTCTTAATTATCCCCCATGGGGTGGGTGCACGGTGTATTGTATCGTATTTAAACTTCACAATAACCCTGCTGAAGTCAGTGTTATTACCTTCAGTTTATAAACAAGGACACTGCAGCTCAGAAAGGCTAAGCAGTTTGCCTAAGGTCACACAGCTTATACATGTTCTTGAATCCAGCATCATCTGACTCCAAAACCCCTCTTCTTTCTCATATACCATGCTGTCTCTCCTCCTTTCTTGCTAATATATTTTAGTTTATGCTATGAATGAGTATACTAAAAGCTGGGTGTATAGCAAACATTTTAAATTGAGTTGTATTTTCCCATTTTTCAGCATTATGATTTCAGAGATGCTTCATCCTTATTCCAAAATCATCTTTAACTGGACGGATGCGGTGGTTCATGCCAGTAATCCCAGCACTTTGGGAGGCCAAAGCGGGTGGATCACTTGAGGTCAGGAGTTTGAGACCAGCCTGGCCAACATGGTGAAACCCTGTGTCTACTAAAAATACAAAAATCAGCCGGGAGTGGTGACAAGTGCCTGTAATTCCAGCTCCTTGGGAAGCTGAGGAAGGAGAATTGCTTGAATCTGGGAGGTAGAGGTTGCAGTCAACTGAGAGGGCGCCACTGCACTCCAGCCTGGGAGAAAGAGCGAGACTCCGTATTTTAAAAAAAAGACAAAAAATAGTCATCCTCAACTGACAGTGGTTTTGGATGCTTGAGTTCTCCATTGCCCCACCTCTTCCCTATTCTCTATGAATAATCTGAAAGCAAATTTTTGCAATGCACTGGGAAAAACGAACTCTGATTTCATTTATTTTCCAATTTCTACGCTTCCTCAAAGGAAGCGTGTCTTTTCATTTATCTGCATAATTCTGGAGAGCTTTAGAGCCAGACAGGCTCTGGCTCAAATCACTTGACCTTTGGCTAGTGATTTCATTTCTGTTTCCTTGGCCTGTAAAATGGGAATGACAGTACTCTGGGAGGCCAGTTAAGGACCATTAATTTAAAGCACTTACATAGGAGTACTCTGTAACTGTTAACTTCTGTTCGAGCTTAGTATTGGGGATTAAATAATATTGGCCATTAAGATAAAAAACAAAAACAAGAATTGTCAGGGACACCATTTAAGGGCTCTGAAAAGAGTTACAAAGAAACTAGCCAGGCAAGGTGGTTCACACCTGTAATCTCAGCACTTTGTGAGGCCGAGGTGGGAGGATCACTTGAGCCCAGGAGTTTGAGACCAGCCTGGGCAACATGGTGAAACCCCATCTCTACAAAAAATACAAAATTAGCCAAGCATGATGGCACGTGCCTATAGTCTCAGCTACTCCGGAGGTTGAGGTGGGAGGATTGCTTGAGCCCGGGAGTTTGAGGCTGCAGTGAGCCGTGATCACACCATCTCACTGCAGCCTGAGCAACAGAGTGAGACCCTGTCAAACAAACAAAAAAAAAAAAAAAAAAAAAAAGGAAGAAGAAGGAAACTAGAAACTAGCACCTGTCTTCTCATTGTTCTTATCAGTTTTATCAGTTTTGCTACTGGTTTCTTTATGGCTAGTCAGTACCAATTCAGAGTACACTTGAAAATTCAAGTAAACACGAATATACATTAATATTAACTGAAGAACAAATATTTGTGGAACTCCCTTGGCCCTGCATGTTTACCTTTGCTCTGAGAAACATAGTTAGCAGATGTAACATCAAACAAGAAAGACTATTCCCGTCATCTAAGGAAAGTTATACCCTCAGCTTGCCACATAGGCCCTCAGCTACTCGCTATCCTGAATTAAGCAAGTAGACACTGGCATTTAACCACAAGGTATTTTTACCTAAACATGTGTCATTTCAAAATGCTCTTCTCTTGGTACTCCCAGATCTAACTAGTGCAGCGCCTTACCCGTAGTAAGGCCATTTTGTTGAATTAATGAATATTTACAGAAACATGCTCAGTTCCAGTTCCCTCCACATTTAACTCCAAACGAGATGAGCAGGTTTTGTTTTATGTCCGAAAATAGTTCAGCTCCTAGAAAATATTTTCCCAAGAAGCATGGTGGAAGATGAAGTAGCTTGACTTTGCTCAGAATAAAGCTATGCCCATAGATGTTACCCACACTCACCACCTCTGACCTTCAGCTGCTTCAGACGGCGTTAATGGCTCAGTGGATAGGGCGGCAGGGCGTCTAGCTTTTGCTGAAATCTTAAATTGACTCTAGACCCTTACACACACACTCACGCACACCAATAGTTCTCTCCTTCAGAATCATCAGTTAACCCAGGTCACTCATGTCTCCTAATATAGGTAAATAAAGAACATTTTTGATTGGGCACAGTGGCTCACGCCTATGATCCCAGCACTTTAAGAGGCTAAGGTGGAAGGATCACTTGCGTCCAGGAATTTGAGACCAGCCTGGGCAACATGGAGAGACTCCGTCTCTACAAAAAATGTAAAAATGATCAAGATAAGATGGTACACACCTGTGGCCCCAGCTAGCTACTTGGGAGGCTGAGGTGGGAGGATCACTTGAACCTGGGAGGTCAAGGCTGCACTGAGGTGTGATCGCTCCACTGCACTCCAGTCCGGGTGACAGAGCGAGACCCTGTTTCGAAACAAGCAAAAACAAGGAGTGCTTTCCATTCTGTTCATGAGTCCAGTACCCATTGTGTACACACTTCACAACCCACGACACTTGGCTCCTCAAAGTTGCTTCCCTGTGTCTCCCAGTCATTGACCAAGCCCGACTTCACTTTGTTCGCACCGAAGCCGCAAGCTTCTCTAATCTTGCATTCTCTTGCTTTTATGAGTTCTCTGGCATGCATCCCTGGATTGTATAGATTAACCTCATTTATGGCAAACTCCGCTCAGAGCCCTGGTGAGGCGAGGCCTGGCCACTGAACTGCACAGCCTTGGAGGGAGTGCTTTGCATAAAGCCCATTAAGAAGGTGACAGCTGAGCCTCCCTCTAATAACTCACAGTGGCAGATCGGAACAAATTGTTCTTGTTTTTTCGTATTTGGAGGAGTCAGGGGGTTGGGCTGGGCAGAGCAGGGAGGTTGTGGTGGAAGACGCAGTTTCCCTTTTTGCTAATAGGAGATTTAAAAATAGTGTCTCAAGAAAATCGTTGGAAGCAAGAGACCGCAGGGATACTACACAGAGACACACAAAGAGGATGTTGCTATTTCTGTTAGCGGCTTGGGTTAGTTCAGAGAATGGTTTTAAAAAAATGGGGATGGGGAGGCAGGGCGGTAAAACTGTAGGCTTTGAGAAATTGAGAATGCTATTTTCTAAGGTTCTTGCTGATAACTTGTGTTTCTTGAGCCCAGGACAGGTTAACTTCTCTCGTAGGAGAGACACTGGCACTTAACCACAAAGTATTTTTACCTAAACGTGTCATTTCACATGTAATAGACCCTGTACTCCGCTCCTTCTGTGCTGGGTAGGAACACATAATAAGACAAGAATCCAGATACCGTGTAACTGGCATTTCCCTGTTGGACACAGCCCTAGCTCACTTTCCTTTGGAATCATCATTCATGAC
Organism: Rhinopithecus roxellana; assembly: GCF_007565055.1. Classification (NCBI taxonomy): domain Eukaryota; kingdom Metazoa; phylum Chordata; class Mammalia; order Primates; family Cercopithecidae; genus Rhinopithecus; species Rhinopithecus roxellana. Next base: position 89,110,771 of record NC_044558.1, read on the forward strand.
TATGTTTTTTACTGTGGTAAAATGCACATACATGAAATTTGCCATTTTAACAATTTTAAGTGTGTAGTTCTGTGGCATTCAGTGCATTCACATTGTTGTGTGCCATCATTGTCATCTCTTCAAGAACTCTTTTATTTTTTCTTTTTGAGATAGGGGCTCACTCTATTGCACAGGCTGAAGGGCACCATCTCGGCTCACTGCACCCTTCACCTTCCGGGTTCAAGCAATTCTTCTCCCTCAGCCTCCCAGGTAGCCGGGATTACATGTGCCCACCACCACGCCCAGCTAATTTTTGTATTTTGTTTTTGGTAGATGTGCATTTCACCACGTTGGCCAGGCTGGTCTCGAACTCCTGACCTCAAGTGATCCTCCCGCCTTGGCCTCCCAGACTACTGGGATTACAGGCATGAGCCACCCGTGCCCAGGCACAAGAACTCTTTTCAGCTTGCAAAATTGAAACCGTGTACCCATTAAACACTATCTCTCCCCTTTCCACATTCCCTCCAGCTCCTGGTCACCATCATTTTACTTTCTGTATCCAAGAATTTAGCCAAATTCATAAAGGTACTTACTCTAAGTACCTCATATGAGAAGAATCATACAGGATTTGTGCTTTTGTGACTAGCTTATTTCACTTAACATAATATTTCAAGGTTCATCTGTATTGCAACACGTGTCAGAATGTCATTGCTTTTCATGTCTGAATAATACCGTATTCCATGGTGTGTGTACACCACATTCTGTTTATCCATTCACCCATCAGTGAACATTTGGGTTGCTTCCAGCTTTTGGCAATTGTGAATAGTGGTGCTACGAACGTGGATGTATTCTAGTTCCTTTTAAAAAATTCGAGAGCTGGCTGGGTGCGATGTCTCACACCTATAATCCCAGCACTTTGGGAGACTGAAGTGGGTGGATTGCTTGAGGTCAGGAGTTCAAGACCAGCCTAGGCAACATCGCAAAAACCCTTCTGTACAAAAATGTAAAACATAAGTTGGGTGTGGTGGCACAGGCCTGTGGTCCCAGCTACTCGGGAGGCTGAGGTGGGAGGATCATTTGAGTCCAGGAGGTGAAGGCTACAGTGAGCCGAGATCACACCACTGCACTCCAGCCTGGGTGACAGAGTGAGACTCTGCCTTAACACAAACACACACACAAAATCAAGTTTTTGCTTGTCTATTTCTTTTTCTTTCTTTCTTTCTTTTTTCTTCTGAGACAGAGTCTTGCTCTGTTGCCCGGGCTGGAGTGCAATGATACGATCTCATCTCACTGCAACCTCCACCTCCCAGGTTCAAGCAGTTCTGCCTCAGCCTTCCAAGTAGCTGGGATTACAGATGTGTGCCATCACGATGGATAATTTTTGTATTTTTACTATAGATGGGGTTTTGCCATGTTGGCCAGGCTAGTCTCAAACTCCTGACCTCAAGTGATCCATCCACCTCGGTCCCCCAAAGTGCTGGGATGACAGGTGTGAGCCACTACACCCGGCTGCTTGTTTATATCTTTTACCTCCGTTGATGAGCTGTTTCTCAGCAGAGTAATCTGGCAAACACAGCCCAGGAGTACAAACTTGGAAGCTGAACGTGTCATTGGGGAGTCCCCTTGTCAGACTTTAGACACACAAACAAGGCGTCCTTCCCTTCTAAGAAGCAGCTTCTGTTATGGTGACCATATGTCCCTGTTTGCCCAGGACGGTCTTGGTTTACACCTGTTGTCTCAGTGTGATCATTAAACGGCACGACCTTGCACTCTCAGAAGAACCCTGGGTTGGATGGGAAGTTATATAGTTGTGTGATTTATGGAGAAAGTTGTAAGCTGGTGTCATCCGAGAGCAGGTGAGACTGGAAGATAAAGGCACTATTCCCTGGGGAGGCTCTGGGGGGTGGTGTGGGACACAGAAACGGCAGCCAAATCTGTAGCCTTTGGGGTTTGAGGAGAAAGGAAAGAGGAGCAGGGTTTTGGCTTGAGGGTTCCCAGTGTGCTGAACCAACAACTTTCCTTGTGGCTGGTCGATCTAAGACGGTGGTTCTCAACCAATGAGTGGTTCTCATTGCCTGTCTGGGGACACTGGGCAATGACTGGAGATGTTTTTGGTTGCCACAACTTGGGTGGGGGCTGCTGCTAGCATCTAGAGGGTAGCAACCAGGGATGCTGCTCAACACCCTAGGATGCCCAGCACAGCCCCCTCCCCAAATAAGTACCCAGCGCCAAATGCCAATAATGCAGAAGTTGAGAAACCTTGGTTTAAGAGTTGCAAGAAGAAAATGAAGAGGAAGGAAAGGAAATAGGCTTCAACAAGAAGAAGGGAGGATGCAAAGAGCAATAGAAGGAACTGCAGCCTCTGGGTCAGGACATAAATTTGGCTTTTCCTCCTGCCTTCCCAGTAGTCTCGATCCTTTTCCCACGTCGCTTAGTCCCCTTTTCTGTTTGCCTCAATATCTTCCTCTGTGCAATGGGGCCAATGCAAGTCTCATATGTGTGATGTGGTGGCTGAGAGCAAGTTTCTAAGGCGGTTTGATTTTTTTTTTTTTTTTCTTTGAGACAGGGTCTCACTCTGTTGCCCAGGCTGCAGTGAAGTGGGGCGATCATGGCTCACTTACAGCCTCAACCTCCCAGGCTCAAGTGATCCTCCCACCTCAGCTTCCTGAGTAGCTGGGACTACAGGTGTGTGTCACCACACCAGGCTAATTTTTATTCATTTATTTTGGGGAAACAGGGTCTCTCTATATTGCCTAGGCTGGTGGTAAGGAGGTTTAAGAAGTTTACAGTGCTTGATAAATATAGAATACTTGGCCCTGGCAGGGCACGGTGGCTCATGCCTGTAATCCCAGTACTTTGGGAGGCCGAGGCAGGTAGATCACTTGAGGTCAGGAGTTCGAGATCAGCCTGGGCAACATGGCAAAACCCTATCTCTACTACATATACAAAAATTAGCCAGGCATAGGGGTGAGTGCCTGTAACCCCAGCTACCAGGGAGGCTGAGGCAAGAGAATCGCTTGAACCCAGGAGGTGAGCTGAAATTGCACCACTGCACTCCAGCCTGGATGACACAGCAAGACTCTGTCTCAAAAATAAATAAATAAATAAAAATACTTGGCCTCCAGGCCACCCACCAGCACATGGGTTCTCTTGAGACTGAGAGGGAAGCAGCCCTCACTCATTCCCACCCCAGAGGTGAGAGGTAAGAAAGGAGGGAGACAGCATGGCTGTGTGTTTATAGAGCAATTTCCAAATGCATTTTCTCCTACTGCTGAGAGGTTCACTGTGTTGTTTCAAATCATCAGTTGATATTCCCAGGACATCCAGATGATGCGTGGCTTTTACAAGTCCCGTTTTATGTGTTTTAAGGTGCTCTGGGTTGGTGACAGAATGCAGAGAAGACCTAGCCTCTGTTCCCTTGGGCCCTGTTGATAATTTGGTATATTTTAATAAGTGTGCACATCCCAACATCAGATGATGTAATTGTCTTGGTTGCGAGTACTCACCTGTCTGGGCTGAACTCAGTTTGCAATTGCTCCCTATCGGCTCTCATAAATATTCATTTATGATGAGGTCAGATGAAGCCGTGGAATTCAGCAAAGGATCTTGAACACAAACCCCAGCCTCCTCCCCACCTGGGAGGGGCAAGGGCAGACACAGGATCACATTTCAGGAGCTTAGAAGAAATCAGACTGAGCTTCAATGAAATCTGTCCGTGAGAAGAGGTGCGAGATGTTAATTAAAGGGGGGAAATCCAAGCTCAGTGATAAATGTGCTGCGTCCTCGGGACCTGGCGGCTCGAATGTACTCTATTGCGGTAATTTTCCTAAGTGCAGTGGAGGTCGGTGAAACATCTTTCTGCCAATAAAAATATTTGCAAGACACTTTTTTTTTTTTATTTATTTGGTAAGCCCACCTAGAAGGCCCGCTTACATACTGATGAACTGGAAAATCCAAATGGCCACAGAATTCACCCTCCGACAAGGGAACGGTACTGCGTAAATACCAGAATTATTTTCATGAGTCCATGGATCACATATGAATGGCTTCTGCTGCTGGGGTTTATTGGCCCTGGTGTGGGTCTCTGGGTTCTGGGGAGGGGGAGGGGTGGACTGCCTCAGTTACAGACAAAATAGATGACTAGCCTGGTGCCAATTAACCTAGCTTTAATTGATAATTAATTTTAAAACCTATTTACTCTCCCTGGAACAGCTGAGACTTTAAAGAGACCACTGTGAAAACAAATGGAGAATAAAGTCATCTCTCAGGAAATGAACCGGGCCTCTCAAGGAAGGAGACAGATCAGGCCTTTCGGACGGGCCATTTGATTGAAGTATCTGCATGTTCATGAAGGTGACAGACCAAAGTCATAGGATGGTGACAGCTGCCTTCTGAGTTCACTGTCTCTTTATGACCACCCATCCCCACTCCCTGGGAAGGTGACCAGCTGCCCGGGTGTGTCCAGAATTGAGGAGTTCCCCAGATGTGGGATTTTCATCGCTTAAAATGGGAGGGCTCCATGCCCTCCTCCCTGGACCCTGATACCTCTGGACTGATTTTTTCACTCTCTGCCTCTTTTGATCCCCAGGCATTGCTTCTGTCTCTTTTCAACTCGATGCAGCCATATTCTCTGATTTCAACCCTGCAGTCAACATCTCCCCACCTTGTTTTAATCTCAGGATGCTATTGCATAGCAAGATTGCAACATAGATGAATATCCAGATTATCAAACCCCTTCCATAGGTGACTTGTTCAAGAATAGGTTTGTTCGTAATGTTTTTCTTTTTTTTTTGAGACAGGGTCTGGCTCTGTCACCCAGGCTGGAGTGCAGCGGCATGATCACAGCTCACTGCAGGCTTGAACTCCTGGGCTCAAGTGATCCTCCCACCTCAGCCTCCTGAGTAGATGGGACTATGGGCATGGCCCACCATGACCGGCTAATTTTTTAAATTTTCTGTAGAGACAGAGTTTTGCCATGTTGCCCAGGCTGGTCTCAAGTTCCTGGGGCTCAAGCGATCCTCTGCCTTGGCCTCCTAAAGTGCTGAGATCATAGGTATGAGCCACCACAACTGGCTGTAGTTTTTTCTGACTATAAAAACAACTAGAGCATGCTTACCAACCACAACAAAAAAAATACCAGCAAACACAGAAATGCAGGAAAATACAAAGAGAATATAAATATGCAGAGATATAAATACAAACAGCAAAGCACAGATTACTTTGAATCTCAGTGCCTGGAGAAGGCACTGAAGTCACAAATCTTTTGGTCAATGTCCCATTTCGTTCATTCACTTTTTAATAGCCTGGGGCGAATATAACTGTGATCTCCACCCTATCTCCATCATGATTATTCGAGACACTTGGAAGAAACCCAAACGTGGAGACTCTAGTATTTGCAACATAATCTGATGATGTTTTGATATTTTCTACCATTGCTAATGAAAAATGCATCATGTCTTATCCAGAATTCAGTCCAAAAAGTGCCTGGGGGAGCTAAGAGAATTATTAGCTGAACGCATGAATTTGATCACACTCAAGATCTGACATGAGATACCTTGGAGGGCTCTCCTTGGCCGTGGTCTAGCCCTATTGACCAGTCCAGTTACTACTGCAGGGTAGTAATTGCTAAGCTGGAACTTTTACTCCCCTAAGGACCTCTAAGTTTCACGGGAGGGTCTCTGATTCAGTACACAGTAAAAGATCCGTGACTCTAAGTTTGAAACGCCAATTCCCTCGTGAGATGTGGATGTAATAATATTTACAGTGTCTGGCGGGGGGATTGGTAAAATGCCCACGTGTGTGATGAGTGCAAATGCCCATTATGCACGGCAGCTCAGCAAGCTTCACCCGATTGAAAAATAGAATCCCGGGACTCAAGGGAACATGTAGAGCTCGCCCTGCTTCTGGAAATACTGAACTTGTGTAATACTTGTGTAATACTCATTTGTTCACTCTTGCTTTATTTTAATCCTTCCTCCTTCTTTCCTTCTCTCCTTCTGTCCGTTCTTCCCTCCCTCTCTTCCTTCCTTCCTCCCTTCCTTCCCTCCTTCCTTCCTATGGGACAGCCCTAGTTGAAACCATGGACTTTCAACCTAGATTATCTAGCTCCACACTCTCTTTCACTAGCTGTGTGCACCTGGACAGATTACTTAACATTTCTGGGCTCGATTTCCTCATCTGTAAAAGAAGGAGAGTAATAGTATCTATTTGACAGGCTTATTGTGAGGATTTATTATGCATAGAGCACTTAAATCAGTTCCAGCACAAAAGGTGCTCGATAAATGCTAGTCGTTGTTCTAATGCACTCATTTAACTGATATTTACTGAGTTATTACAATGGAGCAGGCAGGGTGCTTGGTCTGGGGATCCTGCATTAATGAGGAAACATGATCTCTGCCCTTGTAGAGTCTGTAATCTAGTGAAGGAGACAACCTATAAACATTAAATAAGTAGGTAAAATAATTTCAGATTGGGGTGCACATTCCCAAGGAAATAAACAGGGTGGTAAAATGGGGAATAATAAGGAGACATGCTCTTTAGCTATGGGTGGTCCAGGAAAGCCTTTGGGAGGTGGAGACATTGAAGCTGCGATCCAGGGGTCAGCCACGGAAAGGACTGAAGGGGAAGCTCTCCAGGCAGAGGGAACAGCTGGTACCAAGTCTGGGATGGGAAAAAACTTGCGTTAGGGGCAGCATGGCTGGAGCAGAGACAGCCGGCAGCAGCGTGAGATGGGATGAGGCTGTGGGGCTGAGCAGCAACCCCGTGACCCAGAGGTGAGCGATGCTGGGTGACTGCAGTTTTTGCAAGATGACTGTGGGCCGGGCATGGCTGTAATCCCACCACTTTGGGAGGCTGAAATGGGAGGATTGCTTGAGACCAGGCGTTCAATGCCGAGTTGGACAACATAGCAAGACCCCCATCTCTACAAAAATAAAAGAAAAAAATTAAAAATTAACCAGGTGTGGTGATGCAAGCCTACAATTCCATCTACTCAGGAGGCTGAAGTGCGGGGAATCACCTGGAGCCCAGGGGGACGAGGCTGCAGTGAGTCATGATTGCGCCACTGCACTCCAGTCTGGGTGACAGAGTGAGATCCTGTGTCTAAAAATAAATAAATAGGCCAGGCACGGTGGCTCATGCCTGTAAATCTCAGCACTTTGGGAGACCGAGGAAGGTGGATCACCTGAGATCAGGAGTTCGAGACCAGCCTGGCCAACACGGTGAAACCCCATCTCTACTAAAAATACAACAATTAGCTGGGTGTGGTGGCGGGCACCAGTAATCTCAGCTACTTGAGAAGCTGAGGCAGGAGAATCGCTTGAACCAGGGAGGCGGCGGTTACAGTGAGCTGAGATCATGCCACTACACTCCAGCCTGGGTGACAGAGGGAGATTCTGTCTCAAAAAAACAAAAAACAAAAAAACAAAAACAAAAACAAAAAAACCATAAATAAATAAATAAACAAATAAATACAAATAAAAGATCACTTTGACTTCTGACCTGACTGGAGATCAAATTGAAGAGGGGCATATTAGTCTGTTTTTAGGGTAAACAACAGAATCCACTCTGGCTCTTTTAAGCAAAAAAGAGATTTATGTATTCAAGGAAGTAAGTTTACTCACAAAATTATTGGGGTGGGGGGCAGTGAGGACTAGAGAGAGTCAGACTTGAAATTAAGCCTTCAAGAGCAAAGCAGTGCCCCGCCCAAAACAGCAGTGCCTGCCAAGGGGCCTGAGGCCAAAATCTTTGTTGCCACTGCTGCCCCTGCTAATCACCAAATACCAGGTTCTCACAATGCCCAGGACCAATGTCACATCTTGACCTGGCATCCTTTGGACCACTGGGGACGCCATCGTAGCCACATGCATCTGGGGGCTCCATCCTCACCCATGCCATGAAAATAGGCCTTCTATCCTCACCACGTGCCTGGGTCCTGGGTCACAAGCACACAGGAGAGCTTGGGAATCTTCATTCTGTTTCCTAAAACAGGGAGGAGGTGGGACTCCTGTGATGACAATTTTTTATTCTAAGAAGACAGCCAAGAAATATGTCATCTTCTAAGAATATGACAGCAGGCCACGTCAACAGGGGAAAGACAGAGCCGATTGGGAAGCTACTACAGTCCTCAGAGAAGAGTTCCTGGAGTTTGGAATGGCACGGTGCTGTGGAAATGGCGAAGGAACAGCGAGTGGCCTCGGGATGTGACGTGAGGGTAGAATCTCTAGGACTTGCGAATGGCTTAGATGTGGCAGGAGAGAGAGACAGAAGAATCAGGGATGCTGAGTTGCTGGTTTCTCCTGTAGGGGGGTTTTTTTGTTTGGTTTGGTTTGATTTGGTTTTTTTTTTTTTTTTTTTTGAGACAGAGTCTTACTCTGTTGCCCAGGCTGGAATGCAGTGGCAGAATCTTGGCTCACTGCAACCTCCACCTTCCAGGTTCAAGCAATTCTCATGCCTCAGCCTCCTGAGTAGCTGGGATTACAGGCGTGTGCCACAAAGGCTAATTGTTATAATTTTATTAGAGGCGGGGTTTCGCCATGTTGGCCAGGCTGCTCTCGAACTCCTGGCCTCAAGCGATCTGCCTGCCTCAGCCTCCCAAAGTGTTGGAATTACGGGTGTGAGCCACCATGCCCAGCCCTCGTGTAGAGATGTTTGACCATATTTTCTAAACAAAAATAAAGATCTTTCTCCCAGCAACAAGATGGAACTTTGAAATTAATAATTCCTGAAAATCTGAAGACATATAGGACCAATATACCTGTTCCTTAGTAGCTTATCAATTCTCCCAGAATATTCTTCTGTGTCTACTTTCTTTCCTTTTTTTTTTAAGAGACAGGGTCTTGCTCTGTTGCCCAGGCTGGAGTGTGGTACCATCATAGTTTACTACAGCTTCAAACTTCTGGCCTCAAGCAGTCTTCCCCACCTCAGCCTCCTGAGTAGCTGGGACTACAAGTGCATTCCATCACACTCAGCTAATTGATTTTTTATAGAGACAGGGTCTCGCTATGACTCAGAGGCTGGTCTTAAACTCCTGGGCTCAAGCGATCCTCCCTCCTTGGCCTCCTAAAGTGCTGGGATTATAAGCATGAGCCGCTGCACCCAACCATCTATTATACTTTTTTCTAAAATATCTTAATTATTCCCAGATATGTAGAGAATTAATAATGGGAGAGAATGAATAACTGACAAGCATCATTTTAGCTCCTGACCTCCCATCGTCCCTCCATCCTCTTTCTGTAAGCGGGCATGGCTTCTTGGTAATGAAATGGGCTGCTTTGAGCCTCGGCTCCTTTCTGACAGAGTGCTAACAGGCCGTGAAATGGCTGAGAGGCACGACTGGAGGATGTAGCAGGAAAGCTCCCATGCTTCCTGGGTGCCTGCAGGAATCAAGACTCACAGGCTGTCCCGGCTTGTGTTCATGTTAAGTCTTTGTATCTAACAAGCCCTAAAGGGGTAGGTGGGTGGATCTGGAGAAAAAGATGCAAAGTCATCAAAGGGAGCGCCCCTGGGTCTGCTTCTGGCTCTTTATAGAAACACAGTCCAGGAGCAGCCTGGTGACTCATGCCTGTAATCCCAGTGCTTTGGGGGGCCAACGCAGGAGGATCGCTTAAGGCCAAGAGTTTGACACCACCGTCAGCAACATAGCTATCTCTACAAAAAGTTTTAAAATTAGACAGGTGTGGTGGTGAGCACCTATAGTCCCAGCTACTGAGGAGACTGAGGCAGGAGGATCACTTGAACCCAGAAAGTTGAGGCTGAGTGAGCTATGATTGTGTCACTGCACGCCAGCCTGGGCAACAGAGTAAGACCCTGTCTCTAAAAAAAAAAAAAAGAGTGAAACACAGTCCAAAAAATAACTTGATTCTATAGACAATGGCACAATCAATATTTGTTTTCATGTGTCAGAGGCTTGTGTCAAACAGGGACAATAAAACAAGTTAAAAGCAGGAAAATGGCCAGGTGCAATGACTCACATCTGTACTCCCAGCACTGTGGGAGACTGAGGCAGGCGGATCACCTGAGGTCAGGAGTTCGAGACCAGCCTGGCCAAAATGGTGAAACCCCCCATCTCTACTAAAAATACAAAAAAATAGCTGGGCGTGGTGGTGGGCGCCTGTAGTCCCAGCTACTTGGTAGGCTGATGCGGGAGAATCACTTGAACCTGGGAGGTGGAGGTAGCGCTGAACTGAGATTGTGCCACACACTCCAGCCTGGGCAACAAGAGTGAAATTTCCATCTCAAAAAAAAAAAAAAAAAAAAAAAAAAGCAGGGAAAATGCCAGAAATCTCTAGACTCTGTGGTCTGTCTTGGTGACGTCCCCTCCCAGGGTAACTGCATGCTTTAAAAAGACCCAGGGAGGCCAGGCATGGTGGCTCATGTCTGTAACCCCAGCACTTTGGGAGGCTGAGGTGGGTGGATTATTTGAGGTCAGGAGTTCGAGACCAGCCTGGCCAACATGGTGAAATCTTGTCTCTACTAAAAATACAAAAATTAACTTGGCGTCTTGTTGTGCACCTGTAGTCCCAGCTACTTGGGAGGCTGAGGCAGGGGAGTTGCCTGAACCCAGGAGGCAGAGGTTGCAGTGAGCCGAGCTAGAGCCACTGCACTCCAGCCTGGCAACACAGTGAGACTCCGTCTCAAATAAAATAAAATAAAATAAAAATAAAAAGACTCAGGGAGCAGTCAGTGCTGTCCTGGAGTAATGGAGCTCCACGGTAGTCCTAGAAACACCTTTCCTCCCATCCCTTCATTTACTCTCTGGTGGCTCCTCTCTTCCTTCCATCACAACTATTCAGGCTGAACTTGCTTTCACATTGGCTTCTCCCTGTTCCCACACTGACATGGTGGCTTTGTTCTGTGTTGCCTTGGCTGGGCTCACCTGTACTTCCCAGGATGCCCTTCCCTGTGTTTCTGGCAAGGGTGGCCACAAGAGAAGCACGTGTGAAGATTCTGGAGCGTGGAATTGAAGCAGCAGCCCTTCCAAGGCTCACAGACATCATGGCATATCTGCTGGCTCCTCTTGTTGGTTTGAGGCGGGAGCCAGGATCTGCAAATGCTGCATGTTTCCCTGGACCCTCCAGCTGCTCCAGCTCCCGGGCCAGGTGTGCATGTTCGTCTCCGCAACAAAGGGCCGCAGCTTCCTCAGGATACCCACACCGGTAATACCAGAGGCTACAACAACAGTGGCTTACTGTGGGTTGCTAGAACAAATTACTGTAGACTGGGTGGCTTAAACAACACAGACTACTTCTTCTTCTTTTTTTTTTTTTTCTGAGACAGGGTCTCACTGTGTCACTCAGGCTGGAGTGTGGCACCATCATGGCTCACTGCAGCCTCGACTTCCTGGGCTCAAGTGACCCTCCTCAGCTTCCCAAGTAGCTGAGACTACAAGTGGGCACCACCATACTCAGCTAATTTTTGTATTTTTTGTAGAGATAGGTTTTGCCATGTTGCCCAGGCTGGTATAAACTCCTGGGGTCAAGCAATCCACCTGCCTCCGCCTCCCAAAGTGCTAGCATTACATGCCAGAAACATCTTTCTCACAGTTCTGGAGGCTTACGAGTCTAAGATCAGGATGCTGGCATGGGCAGGCTCTGGTGAGGGCTCTCTTCTAAGTTTGGAGACAGCCACATTCTCATTGAGTCTTCACAGTGGAGAACACAGAGAGAAAAAGCAAGCTCTCTCCTCTTCCTCCTCCACCTCCTTCTTCTTCTTCCTATCTTCTTCTTTCTTTTCATTCTCCTTCTTCCTTCTTCATTCTCTTTCTCCTTCTTCCTTCTTCCTTCACCTTCTTCTTTCTTGTTTTTTGAGACAGGGTCTTGCTCTGTTGCCCAGACTGTAGTGCAGTGGCATGATCTTGGCTCACTGCAACCTCTTACTCCTGGGCTCAAGCAATCCTCCCACCTCAGCCTTCCAAGTAGCTAAGACTACAGGTGTGCACCAGCATGCTTGGCTAATTTTTGTGTGTTTTTTTATAGAGACAGGCACTATGTCGCCTAGGCTGGTATCAGACTCCTGGGCTCAAGGAATCCGACTGCCTCAACTTCCCAAATCACTGGGATAAAACGCATAAGCCACTGCACCCAGCCTCATTTTCTTCTTACAAGGGCACTACTCCCATCGAGAGGGCTCTACTCTCATGACCTAATCACTTCCCAAATGTCTTATTGACAAATAACATCCCATTGGAGTTTAGAGTTTCAGCATATGAATTTTGACATAAACTTTCAGTCCATAGTGAACATCCACAGGCTTCTGCCAGTCCTCCTGGTGTTCCAGCAAGTTCTTGCACTGCCTGACTTGGCATCCAGTGTATAATAAAGAATTTGACTGGCCTTTACCTTGGTTTCTAGGAATGAGACTCTAAATCCTTGGAATTTCTCATGTCATAGGAGTGTATTTGTTCTTCATGAGCCTCTTGGACCACACCTGAGTTAATGCTAAGAGATAAGATGACTCAGAATGGGGGCTGGTCACTAATAAGACCAACTCCATGATGAGAAGGGTTGGAACTTTGAGTCAACCTGCCCTTTGGGGAGGGGATGGAGATGGAGATTGAGTTCAGTCACATGGCAAGTGACTCAATCAATCATGCCTACATAAGGAAATCCAATAAAAACTCTGCACCCTGAAGCTCAGTGGCGCTTCCTGATTGGTGAACACATAAATGTGCCCAGAGTGGCTGTGTACCCCAAATCCATGGGGAGAGGCATGGAAGCCCTGAATTTGAGACCCTCCCAAACCTTGCCCTATGTGTCTCTTCATCTGGCTGGTTCTGATTTGCATCCTTACAATAAAACAGTCGTCAGAAGTATGGTGCTTTTTTAGGTTCTGTGAACTGTTCTAATGAATTAGTGAATATAAAAGGGGTTGTGGGAACCTCTCCTAAGCTTTGTAGCCAGTTGGTCAGAAGAGCAGGTGGCCCTGAGGACCCTACTGTGGCTAGTATTTGAAGTAGGGCAGTCTTCTTGGCAACCACGCCCCTAAAATTGTGGAATCTGACACTAACTTCAAATGGCTAGTGTTAGAATCAAATTTCTGTATACTAGTTGGTGTCTGAATAACATTCCTCTTCTCTTTCCAAATGCCTGCCCTGAGGACTTCAGGCTCCAGCATCAGGAGCAAAGACAGCAGCTTTATAGAGACTGCTAACCAGCTCCCACAATCATGTAAGGTCAAATCTCTATAACACACACACACACACACACACACACGTAAGTATATGTGCACAGATATGTATGGTGGCCCAGCCTCTCTGATTGAATGCTGACACATACACATGCCACATCAATTAGAGTCTCTCTCTGCCTTCTCTACTTAGTGTATTTCTCACTATCTTCTCAAGCGCCCTGACCTAGTCATTTATTACACACATTACACACCTGCCATTTGAGAGTCACCTGGGCGACAGAGAGGGAATGATGCCATTCAGTTCTACACATGCCGAATGCTACAAAGGAAGAACAAACCACTGGCACATCTGGACAGGCTTGGAGGAAATCTAGCATTTCCCTGGCTTTGGAAGCTTAGGGGAGATTTCTATGGGCTGGAGATCAGGTGAGGACTTGGCGGGAACCTTTCCATTCTGAGAATTTTTCCAATGCTTATGTCCAAACCATACAACCCTGGGATTGTATGCAGTTTTCTTCCTCTTGCTTGCTTGATTTCTCGTTGCTTTTTTTTTTTTTTGAGGCAGAGTCTCACTCTGTGACCCAGGCTGGAGTGCACTGACATGACCTCGGGTCACTGCAACCTCTGCATCCTGGATTCAAGGGATTCTCGTGTTTCAGCCTCCCAAGTAGCTGGGATTACAGACATGCACCACCATGCATAGTTAACTTTTGTATTTTTAGTAGAGAAAGGGTTTCACCATGTTGCCCAGGCTGCTCTTGAACTCCTGACCTCAGGTGATCCATCCACCTCAACCTACCAAAGTGCTGGGATTACAGGTGCGAGACACCATGTTCAGCCCCCATTGCTTTTATGTATCTGTCTCTCCTCACTCAGTTGTCACAGCAATAATAACAGCTGCCATTGGGAAACACACTCCAAGTCCAGCACTTACCCTATGTTATCTTTAAAGCTTACAATTCACGTGGTGGCATTATTGTTTCCATTTTACAGATGGGAAGACTGAGGCTTATAAAGTCCCCTGTCTTGGGTAGAGGACCATGCAAATGGATCAGTGGTAGAGCTGGGATTTGAACTCACATTCTCTCTGGTCTAAAGTACAGGCTGTGGCCTCCCCTGAGCTCCTTCAGCGTAGGAAGACACCGCTGCCATCCTTCTGTGCAGCAATGCACATGGCAAAAATCGCTGCTCCGTGTATCTGTTGGATTTGTTCCTCTGTCGCCCATTAACTGGCTCCTTTTCTTGCAGGCGACAAGGAAGCAGAGGGAAGAAAGGCTTCCCTCACTTGTCCCTGCTTTAGGCAGATCACTGGATATTTTTAGCAGCCTAGGAAGCCTCTGAGTAACAAGGGTTCGGGTTTTGAACTTGCCTGGTCAGCCCTGCCTCCTGATTCCTCTCGCAAAAGGTTTACGGTGGACTCTCAGCAGCTTTGCTGATGCAGCTAGTAATGTTTATAACCACAATCAAGCACTCCAAGAGCCCCGGCACTGATTTCTTACCCATCTCTATCCTGTAACAGAGGATTTTTCAATCGAGTAGGTTTGCTTCATTCGTTTTAAAATAGCTCCAGCCCAGCTCTGAGGATCGCACGGGGCCTCGCACGGGGATTTGTACTTATAGTCATGAAAATACATTTATTTTACTTTCCTCTTTCTCTCTCTTTGAGGGATTTTAATATATCACGCAGGAGTATTCCTCACATGGCAGGAAAAAGCCTTGCTTTGCACTGAAGACAAAGAACTGCATGTCGTGTTTACTGATAGAGAAGAGCTCCACTCAGCTTCACCCATGGGCATCTCAGGATTAGATAATTAGGGAGCTCCTTAGTGCTTACCCTGGGGGTGTCAGCTGGAAATCTACTGTCACAATGGTGATCTTCCTGCAATTTAAATGCTGGATGTGGGCTTGGCAGAGGGAAGGCGTGTTAGAGGGGTGTCACCTTGCTAGGTTTAGTGCAGCAGAAAAGAGGCAGCATGTCTTGGATTGACTTGAGCCTGATAGACAACATGAGGTCACAACCTACCCCGATTTATCAACAGGACAACTAGCCTGCAGATATCCACTCTAAAGGGCTGGGAGGGACAGGAAAGCCACGCCTAGGTGGACCCTGCTCAGGATGAAAGGGAGAAAGCCAGACTGAGGTCAGTGATGACCTAACTTCAGAGGCATCACGTTCTCTCATCCTCCACTGTCCCACCTTCAGGGGACCTGCAGCCAGGGACCCAGGGCCTTTGAGCCTGCACAGCTGGACTAAAAATCTAGAAAGCCTATTTGTTTCTCATTTTTTACTTTTATTTTTTAGTTAGAGACAGCGTCTCGCTCTGTTGCCCAGGCGAGAGGGCAGTGGCACAGTCAAAGCTCACTGAAGACTTGAACTCCTGGGCTCAAGCAATCCTCCCACCTTGGCCTCTAAAAGTGCTGAGATTATAAGCATGTTTGTTTTTTCCTCTTTTCTTCCCCTTCCCTTTCCTCCTTTCCTTTGTTCCTCCCTTTACTCCCTCACTTCTTCCTTCCCTCCCTTCCATGGAGGTACTCAGCTTTATTGACCAATCCGTGTTGGATATTTAGCTCGTTTCCAGTGTTTGGCTACTACCATTTCTGCGTTAATGAAGAAGCTTGTATGCAGTTATTTTGCACCTGTCCCAGTGTATCTGTTGGATGAAGTTCTAGCAGTGGAATTGCTTGGGGAAAGGGGGTTATCTGTTTTCTGTGGCTGCTGTTAACCAAGGACCACAAACAATGTGGCCCAAGACAACACACATTATTCTCTCACAGTCCTGGAGGTCAGAAATCTAAAAGCAATTTCACTGGGCTAAAATCAAGGTGTGGACAGGGCTGGTTCCTCCCACAGGCTCTAAGGAAAGATCTATTTCCTTGTCTTTTTCAACTTCTAGGGCTGCTTAGATTCCTTGGCTTGTGGGCCCTTCCTTTGTTTTCAAAGGACTTCCCTGTACCTCTGCTCGGTCATCACATCACCTTTCCTCTCTGACCTCCCGCCTCCCTCTTACAAGGACCCTTGTGATGACATCAGACCCACTGGGCCAACCTAGAATAACCTTCCATGTCAAGATTCTTGCTTTAATCACATCTGCCAGGTCCTTTTTGTCACTTAGGTAACACTCACACGTTACAGGGATTAGAATGTGGACACCATGATTCAGCTTGCCTCAAAGAGTAGGCCCTTTAATACTTTTGAGAAACTGTACATTGCCCTTCATAGAATTTGTAACAATTTACCTCCCCACCATCAATATCAAGGCACCTGCATTTCCCATACTTTACTGATACATCTCTATCAAACCAATTCTTTGCAAATTTAATGATTAAAAAAAGTGTGTTTTTCTTTTTTCTTCTTCTTTCTCCTTTCTTTCTTTCTTTTCTTTTTCTTTCTTTCTTTCTCTTTTCTTTTCTTTGCTTTTCTTTTCTTTCTTTTTCTCTCTCTATCACCCAGGCTGGAGTGTAGTAGCATGACCTCAGTTCACTGCAACCTCTACCTCCAGGTTCAAGTGATTCTCCTGCCTCAGCCTCCCAAGTAGTGGGGATTACAGGCATGCGTCACCACACCTGGCTAGTTTTTGTATTTTTAGTAGAGATGAGGTTTCACTATGTTGGCCAGGCTGGTCTCGAACTCTTGACCTCAAGTGATCCACCTGCCTCAGCCTCTCAGAGTGCTGGGATTACAGGCATGAGCCACCATGCCCAGCCTCAGTGTGATTTTAATGAGCATTTCTTTTATGAGTGAGATTGAGGATGTGTTTACATATTTAAGAGCCATTTATATTTTATTTGGAGTACACTATCTTTTCACACCATTTTTCTTTGGGCTGTTGGGCTTTTCCTTTGATTTGTCGTTCTTTAGAGGAAAATGAGCCCTTTGAGTTGAATTGCTAAGGGCGTTATTACTAACCCCTTTTTATAGATGAAGAAATGGAGGCTCAGAGACCTTAAAGAACCTGCTCAAGGCTACAAGCTAATGTCTGGCAGAGTTCAGATTGAACCATCCTTGATTTTGAATGTCATCCCTGCTATTGTCTCATAGGCTGGTGGATAAGTATAGATCATTTCTGTCAAACCACACAGTAGGGATAACTATGAACCTCTTAGACTGGACCATGCTTTTGCAATTTTCCAGTGGTTTTCATTTTTATTATCTTATTTTTACTCTCCTATGTCTTATTAGCCCACTTTATACATGGGAAACTGAGGCTCAGGGAGACTTAGGGGCCTGGTCACAGTCACATGACTGATGAATGTGAAAACCTAAGATCAGAATCTGCCACTAGCCCAGCACTTTTTTCCATATAGGGAATATTGAGGCCTTTCATGTACCACTTAAAAATTTTTACCAAGGCCAGGTGCGGTGGCTCACACCTGTAATCCCAGCACTTTGGGAGGCCAGGGTGGGTGGGTTACTTGAGGTCAGGAGTTCGAGACCAGCCTGGCCAACATGATGAAACCCCATCTCTACTAAAAACACAAAAACAGTTAGCCAGGTGTGGTGCCACACACCTGTAATCCCAGCTACTCAGGAGGCTGAGGCAGGAGAACTGCTGGAACCCAGGAGGAGGAGGGTGCAATGAGCCGAGATCATACCACTGCACTCCAGTCTAGGAAACCCAGCAAGACTCCATCTCAAAAAAAAAAAAAAAAAAAAAAATTAGTTAGGTATGATGGTGGACACCTGTAATCCCAGCTACTTGGGAGGCTAAGGCAGGTGAATCACTTGAACCCGGGAGACAGAGGTTGCAGTGAGCCGAGATCATGCCACTGCCCTCCGGCGTGGGCAACAGAGCAAGACCCTGTCTCAAAAAAAAAAAAAAAAAAAAAAAAAAAATTTTTTTTTACCCTATCCATGTACACCAATACTTTGATTTATTTAGTATAATTTTTTAATTAACTCATGTTCTAACAACTTAGCCTCATTCTAATCTCTAACAGTGTTAAAATCACAAGTTTGATGTCCTTCTTCTAATGTTCCCTAATTCCATATATCTAAGAAATTCCACATATCACCTAAAACCCTCTTCTCATTTCCCATCAGTGGTATAAGTACTGCATATTTTGTAAGCACTTCATTAAGTTTGTTAGGCCTGATGGAAAATGACAGGCTCTCATAATAGATGTCCTTTATCAAGCACCGATTAAATGCCAGGAGTTTCATTGAATCCTTACAGCAACTTTAAAGGGACGGATATAGGTCTTCCCCGTTCATAGAGCAGAAAACAGGGGTTCAGAGAGGTTAGACGGCTTACCCAAGGTCACACAGCCAGGAAGTGGCAGGGTTGGGACTTGTGCTCCAGTCCTGCATTGCCCCAGGTCCCCCCAGCCTGGCATTAAATTTGCTGATTGCAGAACTGATTGCCAGTTGGTGATTACCAGCCAGGACTATAACCATCCATGTAAGTAAAGGCATTTAGCTATTTCACTGCATGCGGAGTTAGGAATTCTCAGGCAGCCTGCGGTTTGAGGAAAGGGCCTTTTCTGTTTCACCTTTAATTGTTTTAGCTGCACAACACTTCTGTGAGGTGGGCAAATATAATTAACCCATTTACAAATGAGGAAAGCGGAGAGGTTAGAATGATTCCCTAAAGTCACTCAGTAAGTGAGCGGCACAGCCAAGAATAATAAATAATATTATTTCAGGAGACGCAAACTCAGTGAACCTAAAGGCTTCCTGGTGCTCAGACCATCAGAAAGTGCTTCCGGGCCCTGACCCTTCAAAATCCACACTTCCCCACCACGGCAGAGGTCTAGGTACAACATTTTAAGTCTGGGAGTTATTCAGACTGTCCATGTGAGTTCAGACCGCCCCCAACATTTTCTCCCCATTATTCTTTTCAGATCATAGCTTGATTATTTTTTCCATCAAGAGAATGGCACTACATATTTTGTAGAGGCAAAAATAATACAGATTTTGCCTAATGGAATGCTTCCAAGGTTACTGTGAGGATGAATGGACTAGCATTCAAAAAGCACTTCGGAATCCTAGACAGGCTGAAGTGGAGGGCAAGTCTATTGTTATTCATCCTAACAATAGTCATTGATTGTGGGAGGAGCCTCCCTTGATAACCTTTTAATTTTGCTGTGAAAAACTGGTGGAACAGAAGGTTGCCAGTTCCGGTTGCTGAAAAGACAATTTACACCCTCTGGTCTTCAGCCATTCCCTTCAGCCCTTCTCAGTTACATGTTTTCAGATCCTCGTGACCAATATGACTTCCACAACCAGAGTGGAACAATCGGAGTTTCTTTGAACTTCTTTACAGTCTGCAAGCTGCCAGAAGGATCCTCTGAGACACAGCTGGTTTGATTTTCTTTGAGGGCTATTCAATATTTTAAAACTTGGAGGGGCCAGGTGTGGTGGCTCATGCCTGTAATTTTGACACTTAGGGAGGCTGAGGTGGGAGGATTACTGGAAACCAGGAGTTTGAGACCAGCCTGGGCGACATAGGGAGACCTTGTCTCTGCAAAAAATAAAAACTGTAGCCCGGTGAGGTGGCACACACCTATAGTCTCAGTTACTTGGGAGGTTGAGACAGGAGGAGCCCTTGAGCCCAGGAGTTGGAGGCTGCAGTGAGCTATGATAGTGCCACTGCTCTTCAACCTGGACAACAACAGAGTGAGACCTCGTCTCTAAAACATAAATAAATAAATAAATAGATTAATTAAATAAATTAAAATAAAATAAAACTTAGAGGGCTGGTTTCTGAAGATGTCCATTTTATAGAGAGGGAAACAGAAGGGAGACTTGGGGGCACCTCTGGTCCCAGGTCTCCTGACCTTGTCGTTTTCACTGTGTCCTACCTGCCAAAGAAAATGTCAGTGTCTCAATCCACCCGTGACCTGGTCACTCACTCCCAGAGTGGAAACCTGCCAACCCTGACGATGGTGGCCCCCTAGAGCCACCCTCCCCCGGAGCCTCCTTCTTGGACATGCTTGCTTTTAAAGAGGCTTGGTGACAATCATCTCTTAATTGCAATACCTCCTGTTGGTCTGAATAATAGTTGAAATCTTGTGGGCGCATTGGCTGGGCATTAGGGGGTGTTTCTGTTGTGCCTCGAGCAAAGGAAGGCTTTATTCACACCAGCATCTGTTCCAGAGAGGTCTGAAAAGCTCAATTATTCAGCAGAGCATGTTGGAAAATAAAACCCCGAACTGATGTGTTTGAGGTCATCCCTTGGCTCATGTGAATGTGGGGAGCCAGAACTCCTGACCCTTTACTTCCACTGGCCTCGACTGTTACTTGAAACTCTCTAATCTTAACTCTGATCCTATAAATACCTCCAGTTTTTAAAAATGTAGATATATCTTTTTTTTTTTTTTAGCAAAAAGCTTGAAACCAAGAAACTAGTTTGCCTCTCTATCTTTGACTCGACTTAATTTCAATTAATAAAGTTGGATTAAAAGTGGGGAGCCTAATTCGGATTTGCAGGGGAGAGGGGGCTTACCCTGTGCCCAGCAGAGCCAGGCGGAGTTCTGGCCCCTTTTCTGTTTCCTCTGACCAGCAGCTGATTCCTTTGATATCTCATCTTGCGTCCTGTCCAAAATAAATGATGGGCGCGATGCAGGTTCCAGTAGCATGGAGAGACCGTCTGCTGGTACCATCTGATTCCTCAGCAGGCAGAGCCACACAGTCCTGGGAGGCAGCGGCCACCGGGGCGAATTTATAGGCTGCAGGTGGGGGATGCTACCTTGCCCTTCACACAGGAAAACAGCCTAGGGAGGGGGCATGCTTTGTACTATCTCGGGTTCCCGTCCCCAGAACTCATGCCAGGAATTCACCTGGACTGCAGAACCTACAGGAAGCTGCCTGTGTGACAGATTACTACCAACTTGCTGTGTTACCAACTTGCTGTGTGACCTTGGGAAAGGCACTTTCCCTCTCTGGGCCTAATTTGTCTTATATGTGAACAGAAAGGACATCATCATCATCACCATCATCATCGTAGTTAATGAGTGCATCCTAGATGATCTCTTAGGATGCTTGCCGAAAAACCTCTGTGGCTGGTATTATCATCCTCATTTTACAAACAAGGAGTTGCGACTCAGAGAGGTTAAGTCACTTGCCCGCATTACAGAGCTAATAAGTGACATCGCTTCAATTCAGGCTCAGTCCCTCTGACTTCAGATCCTAAGCTTTTAGCCTCCTACATTATAACATCGACACTTGCTGCACATTCTCTCTGTGAATCCTCAAAGCAACCATATAAGGTCAATGCCATTGTTACCCACATTTTACAGGTGACCAATGGTCTCCTAACATTTTTTCCACCTGTGAAAAAAAAGCTAGTATTAGTTTTCTTTCTTTTTCTTTTTTATTTATATTTATTTACTTACTTATTTATTTGTTTGTTTATTTATTTATTTGAGATGAAGTCTTGCTCTGTTGCCCAGGCTGGAGTGCAGTGGCATGATCTCGGCTCACTGCAACCTCCACCTTCCGGATTCAAGCAATTCTCCTGCCTCAGCCTCCCAAGTAGCTGGGATTACAGGCACCCGCCACCACGCCTGGCTAACTTTTGTATTTTTAGTAGAGACGGGGTTTCACCATGTTGCCCAGGCTGGTCTCGAACTCCTGACCTCAGGTGGTCCACCCACCTTGGCCTCCCAAAGTGCTGGGATTACAGGCATGAGCCACTGTGCCCGGCAAAAGTTATTATTTTTAAGTTCAGGAGAACAGTGGCAGGGACGTAAGATTAGGAAGGTCAGTGGTCAGCCTTCCTGTTGTCTAAGGGAAAAGGACGGAGCACACAGGATGAAGAGTAGATGAAAAGCGAGGACGTGATCCTGCAGGGTGCAAACTCCTGGCCAGGCCCGCAAAGCCCTTTCCAAGTTGCCTCTTGCGCCTCTCCCATATCAGAACGGCCTTTAATTGCTGCAAGCCTAGCGGGTAGGCACTGTTCCCGTGAGCCTTTCACAAAGGCAGAGCGGCAGCAGCTAACGAGGTACCCCAGTTTGCAGAGCTCTTATCTGGAGCTGCAGGACTTGAACTTGAGCCTGTCTGAGCCCAAAGCCCTAGCTCTCGATCCCTTTGCCATCCATCCCACCTCCTGGCACTGACCCTGACCTTCTGCTCTGGGCCGCTTGGGACCTCCCTGTTCTACAAACACCTGTGCCTTCTGCTGTCCTGATTTTTCTGTCCAGCGTACACCCCTTCTCCCTTGTCTATTGGTCACATTCCTTTACTGTTATTTGATCAGGGCCAGTTCAGGGATCACTTCTAAAAAAGTTTTTCTTATATATGCCTGTAGTCCTAGCTACTTGGGAGGCTGAGGCGAGAGGATCACCTGAGCTGAGAAGTTTGAGGCTGCACTGAGCCGTGATCACAATACTGCACTCCAGTCTGGGCAAAACAGAGAGATTGTATCTCTAAAAAAAAAAAGAAAGAAAGAAAGAAAGAGTTTTTTCCTAATGCCTCAGGCAGAAGTCACCTCTCCCTCTGTGTCTCCAAGCTACGGAAATGACTGTTGGATGACAGTGGTGGTGATCGTCATCACTGTTACTGTTATAAAATTGTGTGCAGGACATAGTGCTTGGCGTTGACACAGACCCCATTCCACCCATTCCCATCAACCCTTCATACGAAGTGGGCGCTCTGACGATCTCCAGCTCACTGACAAGGACGCAGTTTCAGAGATGCTAAGTACCTTTCCAAGGGCCCCTCAGCTAGAAAATGCAGGGCTGTGCTGTCATCAGCAGGAGGAGGTGTGAGGACAGAGGCAAGAGGTTGGAGTGATGCAAGGGAGAGGCCAGGAGCCAAAGAATGCTGGCGGCCTCTAGAAGCCGGAAAAGGAAAAGGAG
The DNA here is from genome assembly GCF_007565055.1 of Rhinopithecus roxellana. Lineage (NCBI taxonomy): Eukaryota > Metazoa > Chordata > Mammalia > Primates > Cercopithecidae > Rhinopithecus > Rhinopithecus roxellana. Next base: position 89,133,676 of record NC_044558.1, read on the forward strand.
GCCAGGTGCAGTGGCTCATGCCTGTAATTCCAGCAATTTGGGAGGCTGAGGTAGGCGGATTACTTGAGGTCAGTAATTCGAGACCAGCCTAGCCAACATGGTGAAACCCTGCCTCAACTAAAAAAAAAAAAAGTACAAAAATTAACCAAGCATGGTGGCATGTGCTTGTAGTCCCAGCTACTTGGGAGGCTGAGGCACAAGAATCGCTTGAACCCAGGAGGTGGAGGTTGCAGTGACAGAGGGAGACTCTGTCTCAGAAAAAAAAAAAAAGAAAAGAAAAGAAAAGAAAAAAAGGCAAAAAAAAGGGGGCTATCATTGTGTTATCAGCACCATCCCCTGGGCCTGGCGTACAGAAAGTCCCAGCCCATGCTTGTTCAGTGGACACACAGGCTGGGCATTATCGATGTGCATACAGGACTATCAAAAGATTTCAGGACTGGGGGAAGTGGCTTACACCTGTAATCCCAGCACTTTGAGGGGCTGAGGTGGACAGATCACTTGAGGCCAGGAGTTCGAGACCAGCCTGGTCAACATGGTGAATCCCCATCTCTACTAAAAATAGAGTGGGTGTGGTGACACACCTGTAATCTCAACTACTTGGGAGGCTGAGGCAGAAGAATCACTTGAACCCAGGAGGCAGAAGCAGCAGTAAGCAGAGATCATGCCACTGCACTCCAGCCTGGGCAACAGAGCAAGGCTCTGTCTCAAAAAAAAAAAAAAAAAAAAAAAAAAAAGATTTCAGTTGTTGGGCATGGTGCCTAAGGCCTGTAATCCCAGCACTTTGGGAGGCTGAGGTAGGAGGATGGTTTGAGCCCAGGAATTTGAGGTAGCAGTGAATTATGATCACACCACTTTGCCCGACCCTGGTTAACAGAGCAAAAGCCCCGCCTCAAAAAAAAAAAAAAAAAGCAAAAAACTGATATCAAGCCCCTGTCCTGGAATGTTAGCTCATAACCCCAAATCTCGCAGCTCTCAGCCTGGCTTTTCTGACCATCCCTCCAGGTCAGCAGGACCGTCACCCCAGCTCATGCTACACATCCTATTCCAATGAATGGCTCTTTTCTGTCTGGATTGTTGTTTCCAATTATTTGTCCATCTCTATGGAAACATTTCTTAAAAATACTGCACATGAACTTGAATTTTTGACCGGCAATGTCTCTGGAACAGGTCTGTGAGCATGGACCCGGTTTACATTGAGGGAGGAGGCACCTCCCTCCCTTCCACCCCTCGGTGACAGACTAACAGTCTCTGGGTGGGGCAGGAAGCCTGAGCTCTGGCCCCAGGCCCGCCCTTAACGCTCTCTGTGGCCTTGGACGAGTCATTTCACACCACCTTTGTGTACTTGCACTTTACTTTGCTTCCTTACTTGATTTTTGTTTTTCTATAGAGACTGGATCTCGCTGTGTTGTCCAGGCTGGTCTCGAATTCCTATACTCACATAGTCCTCCTGCCTTGACCTCCTAAAGTGCTGGGATTGCAGGCATGAGGCATCAGGCCTGGCCTACTTCCTTACTTGTAAAGTGAAAGGTTGATCCAAATAATCTCAAATGTTCTTTTCTGCTCTAAAATTTGACCTTTTCTACACTCTCCTAGTCAGGAATGCTCTTGCTCTGCCTACTGAGTGGCTGTGCTGTGCAACATCTTTTTGCACCACTCTCTAAGGAGTAAAGAGCTATGTGCAGTTTTTTGAACATAGAATAATAATAACAACAATAAGAATACCAATTAATTGGGCGTGGTGGCTCATGCCTGTAATCCCAGCACTTTGGGAGACCGAGGTCGGTGAATCACCTGAGGTCGGGAGTTCGAGACCAGCCTGACCAACATGGAGAAACCCTGTCTCTACTAAAAATACAAAATTAGCCAGGTGTGGTGGCGCATGCCTGTAATCCCAGCTACTCGGGAGGTTGAGGCAGGAGAATTGCTTGAACCCGGGAGGCGGAGGCTGCGGTAAGCCGAGATCACACCATCGCACTCCAGCCTGGGCAACAAGAGCGAAACTGTTTAAAAAAAAAAAAAAACCAACTAACACTTTCCATTTGATACTGCTCTGCCAAGCACTTTGCCTGTCTTACTTCATTTAATCCTCACTGCCCCAGGGGTAAGTCTTCCCCCTCCTACATTCCAGAAAGTCTTTTTCACAGAAGACCTTTGCTTAGAAGGTCTGCCTTTGTTTAACGGAAGACAAACCTTAGTTCTCTTCTTTTAATTTTTTTAATTTTGAGACAAAGTCTCGCTCCGTTGCCCCGGCTGGAGTGCAGTGGCACCATCTCGGCTCACTGCCACCTCTGGGATTCAAGTGATTCTCCTGCCCCAACCTCCCGAGTAGCTGGGATTACAGGCGTGTGCCACCATGCCCAGCTAACTTTTGTATTTTCAGTAGAGACGGGGTTTCTCCACGTTGGCCAGGCTGGTCTTGAACTCCTGAGCTCAAGAGATCTGCCTGCCTTGACCTCCCAAAGTGCTGGGATTACAGGCAGGAGCCACTGCATCCGGCCTTAGGTCTCTTCTTGAACTGCCCTGCTTGGTAGTCTGAATAGTTCCCAGAGGGGTATCTGGAATATTCTCCTAGCTTCTTAGAATAGAATCATCCTGGCCAGGTGTGGTGGCTCACACCTATAATCCCAGCACTTTGGGAGGCCAAGGCGGGTGGATCACTTGAGGTCAGGAGTTCAAGACCAGCCAGGACAACCTGGTGAAACCCCATCTCTACTAAAAATACCAAAAATTTGCCTGGTGTGGTGGTGAGCACCTGTAATCCCAGCTACTCGGGAGGCTGAGGCAGGAGAATCGCCTGAACCCAGGAGCCAGAGGTCTCCGTGAACCAAGATAGTGACATTGCACTCTAGCCTGGGCAACAAGAGTGGAACTCAGTCTCTAAAAAAAAAAAAAAAAAAAAAAGGAATAGAATCATCCTTTCAGCGTTTTTGGGGAGCTCGCTGTGTACATGCTAATCAATTAGAGAAGCGGTTCTCAACTGGGGGCAGTGTTGCCCCGGTAGGAGGCACTTGGCAATGTCTAGAGGGATTTTTGGTTGTCACATTGGGTGGGGAGTGCTGATGTCATCTGGCAAGGGCCAGAGACAATGCACAGGACAGCCTGTCCCGGGCAAACAAAGAATCATCATACACTATATGTCATTAGTGCCAGGTAGAAACTCCTGGGCTGGAGAAGACAGGGGTGTCTGCCTATTTCCTTTTTAGTGTCCTTATTTCAGAATGAGACCAACAGCCAGGCCAATGTCTACAAATAAACAGCCTATGATGATTTCTCCCTCCTGGTTGCAATTGTCCAGACAAAGGAAAGAAACTAGTCTGTGGCTGGTTCTGAGCCTCCCTGCCTGTTCTGAAGCCTCAGAGGCCGCATTCCCATCTCCAGACAGAGATTTTAGTGGTTGCTGCAGAAGAATCCTCAAAGGCGTTTTCAGCTCCAGTCCCTGGCCACAATTTAAGGATAGAGTCTGCCAACCATTTGTGAGGCTAAGTGGGAGGAGGAGGAAAAGAAGAAAAGGAGGAAGCCATTTCTTAGTACCCATGGGGCCTAAATAAGGAGCAGTCTTTAAGCGGTTTGACTTTCTTTAAAAATCACTTTTGTAGTGACATCAGCTTGCCCTCTGTTCTTGGCAATGGAAGAGCTTCTTGAGATGAGAAAGCCTGGGTTACTTCAGCTGCTCGTCACTTCCATTAAGTTCTCTGTATGTTGCAGCCTGACTTCTGCCCAGTCCTGAGAGTAGGGCTCCCAAAAGCCAACAGAAATGTCTCGATCACCAAAGGTACAGGCATCCTTTTGTTTTTAAATTTCAATCGTTTTAGGGGAATGAGTGGTTTTTGGTAATGTGAATGAATTGTATAGTGGTGAAATCTGGGCTTTTAGTGTACCCGTCACCCAAAAAGTGGACATTGTACCCAATAGGCAATTTTTCATTCCTCATCCGCACCCCACTTCTGAGTCTCCAGTGTCCATGATACTACTCTATGCCTCTGTGTACCCGTAGCTTAGCTACCAATTGTAAGTGAGAACATGTGGTATTTGGTTTTCCATTCCTGAGTTGCTTCATATGGGATAATTGCTTTCAGCTCTATTCAAGTTGCTGCAAAAGACATTATTTTGTTCTTTTTTATGGCTGAATAGTATTTCATTATATATATATCACATGGCATATATATATCACAAGGTAGATACATAACATACATATAATATATACGTGATATATATACATATATAATCATGTGATATGTATACACACATATATATACACACCGTATGTGTGTGCAAATACATATATATATATAAGTCACATTTTCTTTATCTATTCATTGGTTAGTGATCCCGTAGGTTGATTCCATATCTCTGCAATTGTGAATTGTGCTGTGGTAAACATTTCAAGTGTAAGTGTCTTTTTTTTTTTTTTTTTTTTTTTTAAGACAGAGTCTCACTCTGTTGCCAGACTGGAGTGCAGTGGCACCATCTCGGTTCACTGCAACCTCTGCCTCCCAGGTTCAAGTGATTCCCCTGCCTCAGCCTCCTGAGTAGCTGGGACTATAGGCGTGCACCCCCATCCCCAGCTAACTTTTGTATTTTTAGTACAGACAGATTTTCACCATGTTGGCCAGGATGGTCCCTATCTCTTGACCTCATGATCCACCTGCCTTGGCCTCCCAAAGTGCTGAGATGACAGGTGTGAGCCACCGTGGCTAGCCTGCAAGGTTTCTTTTTGATCGAGGGACGTCTTAATCCCCAGGCTCCTAACTCTTTTGTTGTATTTGGTTTCACTGGGCCCCTCCCTGTTTTGTGTCACTTTTTCCCCCTTGGTGGCTCTCAGTGTGCCTCCCAGTCTTCCACCTACCTATTGATGACTCCTTGTGAGTTTCTTTTGTTGTTTGCTCTTTGTGGGACCCAGAGTGCAAGCCTGCCCTCAAAGCTCTTTCTTAGCTCTCATCTCCTCTTAAAATCGATCTTCATGTCTGCCTTCATATGGACTTTGTGGGCCTGCCACTGTGCAGTCACACAGGGCCCATGTGCTTGGTGTAATGTTCTGCTGTCAGCCATCTTGAAATTCTATTTATTTATTTATTTATTTATTTATTTATTTATTTATTTATTTTGAGATAGAGTCTCGCTCTGTTGCCCAGGCAGGAGTACAGTGGCACGACCTCAGCTCACTGCAACCTCTGCCTCCCGGGTCCAAGCAATTCTCTTGCCTCAGCCTCCTGAGTAGCTGGGATTACAGGTCCATGCCACCATGCCCAGCTAATTATTGTATTTTTAGTAGAGAGGGGGTTTCACCATGTTGGCCAGGCTGGTTTCCAACTCCTGACCTCAGGTGATCTGCCTGCCTCGGCCTCCCAAAGTGCTGGGATTACAGGTGTGAGCCGCCATGCCTGGCTTGAAATTCTTCGTACGTTTTGAACAAAAGACCCTGCATTTTCATTTTGCAGTGAGCCCTACAAATTAGGTGGTTGGTCCTGCCTGCAGGTACCTCCAACATTAGTACTTCCAACAAAAGTACTTGGGCAAGTGACTTAGTTTCCCTGTGTCTCAGTTTTCTTGGGTTCTTAGATGAATTCAATGAAATCACACTTAGAAAGTACTAAGCATGGTGTACGAGCACCAGGGACTTGACAAGTGCTGGTTAGGATCATGGTTTCTCGCTTCTTTCTTGCCTGGACCTGGTTTTCTCTTGCTCATCTCATTTAAAAGGATGACCAGTTTCTTAGTCATTCCAACTTGTAGTTTTTTAATTATTGGTTCCTCCCATTTAACTCTGCCCAGCCAATCATTCATCAGCTCCTCTTTATTCTGCATTTGAAATGTTTGTTAAACTTTTTCTCTTCTTGGCCAGGCGCGGTGGCTCATGCTTGTGATCCCAGCACTTTGGAAGGCCGAGGCGGGCAGATCACGAGGTCAGGAGATCAAGACCATCCTGGCTAACACAGTGAAACCCTGTCTCTACTAAAAATACAAAAAATTGGGGGCCAGGCGCTGTGGCTCAAGCCTGTAATCCCAGCACTTTGGGAGGCCGAGGCGGGTGGATCACGAGGTCAGGAGCTCGAGACCATCCTGGCTAACCCGGTGAAACCTCGTCTCTACTAAAAATACAAAAATGAGCCGGGCGCGGTGACGGGCGCCTGTAGTCCCAGCTACTCGGGAGGCTGAGGCGGGAGAATGGCGGGAACCCGGGAGGCAGAGCTTGCAGTGAGCCGAGATTGCGCCACTGCACTCCAGCCTGGGGACAGAGCGAGACTCCGTCTCAAAAAAAAAAAAAAAAAAAAAATACAAAAAATCAGCTGGGCATGGTGGCGGGTGCCTGTAGTCCCAGCTACTGGGGAGGCTGAGGCAGGAGAATGGTGTGAACCCAGGAGGTGGAGTTTGCAGTGAGCCAAGATCGCGCCACTGCACTCCAGCCTGGGTGACAGAGCAAGACTCCATCTCAAAAACAAAAACAAAACAAAACAAAATAACAGCAACAAAACAACTTTTTCTCTTCTTACCTCTGTGCAGCCACTGTGGAGACTTAGCTTACGTGGACTGTTACAATAGCTTCCTAATCAATCTCTATGTCTGCAGCCTTTTCTTTTCTTCTTCTTCTTCTTCTTTTCTTTTTTTTTCCAAAATAGAGAAACTTGATCCAGCAGCTGAGATGAAGTCAAACTGGTCCAACAGGAATTTACGCAAATGCCCATTTGTCCTTGAGGATGGTTCTTTGAAAGAGAGTAGGAAAATAAAACCAACATCAGTGCCTACTTGTGTGCCAAGCTCTGGACACACATGTTTTTATTTCATCTTCACAAGGACCCTATTAAGTAGCCCTTGTTATCTCCCATTTTACAGAGAGAAAATCAAGGCTCAGAGAGACGATCTGACCTGGACAATTTTTGAGTGACACAGCTGGATTCACACCCAGATCTCTCTGACTTGAAAGTACCTGTTGTCCAGAAAAAAAGACGTAAGTGGAAAAATCAATGAGACCTGAAAATAGGAGCTTAGTTTAGTTAATAGTAATGAACCAATGTTGGATGGTTTTGATCATTGCAGGATGGTTATGTGAGCTGTGAAGAGTAGAGAAACTTGGGTGAAGGTTATACGGGAACCCTGCACTATTTTGCACCTTTTTGTAACTCTAAAATTATTTCAAAATAAAAAGTTACAGCCAGGCATGGTGGCTCACGCTTGTAATCCCAGCACTTTGGGAGGCAGAGGTGGGTGGACCACCTGAGGTCGGGAGTTCCAGACCAGCCTGGCCAACATGGCAAAACCCTGTCTCTACTAAAAATACAAAAACTAGCCAGGTGTGGTGGTACACGCCTGCAATCCCAGCTACTCGAGGGAGGGCTGAGGCAGGAGAATCGCTTGAACCCAGGAGGCAGAGGTTGCATTGAGCTGAAATCGCGCCACTGCACTCCAGCCTGGGCCACAGAGTGAGATTCCATCTCCAAAAAAAAAAAAAAAAAGTTACGTTAACTATGCACTTCGGGAGATAAGGATGTGTCGACGTAGGTTCATCAGCTGTAACAAATATACCACTCTGGGGCAGGATGTTGATGGTGGCAGAGGCTGCGCATGTTTCAGGAAGGAAGGGTATGGGGAATCTCTGTACCTGCTGCTCAGTTTTGCAGCGAAACTCTCAAAAAGTCAGAAACTGTTGTAAAAAATAAAGTCCATTAAAAAAGGAAATAAACTACCTGCTGTCTCCACTGTGTGTTCTCTGTACGTCTCACTGAACATCACGATCTTCTGCAGAACAATCCTCCACCCCTTACCCCCGCCCCCATACACACACTCATGCCCATGCACACACAATGGGCTCACACAAACTCCACAGTGTCTTTGCACAGGGAATATCGCACCCATCAGCAAATCCAGCTGCAAGCTGTATCCTACTCCTAAGCATCAGTAGGAATGGTGAAAAGGAGATAATAAAGGGGTGCATGTGAATTACACTAGTAGCTGTGTTCATCTACTCACCCCTCCTTTCTGGCTACAAAAATGCAACGGTATTACTTGCAACATACGTTGCAAAATGCCTTTCCTACCTCTCCCCCTCCCCTGTATTGCCTCCTCCCCTTCCTCTTCGGGTTGGCGTGTAACCTCAATGATCCAGCCAAATGAGTTATTTGAGATGGAAACGTTAATTTATTTGAGCAGATGGGCGTCAACGCTGCTCTGTAAAAAGGTGGCGGTATGCCGTATTGGCCCAGAGCGGTGCAGAAGTCCTGGCTGCCTCGCTGAATCACCGAGTGTGAACAGAATCATATGTTAACGGCACCGAGGGAAATGCCTATTTAAGCCAAACCCTTCCAGAAAACAAATCATTAGCCCCCGATTTTTGTTTTAAATTTGGATTTTCACATCTCAGGTTTGCTGAGGGTCTGAAAAATCTGAAACTCATTATTTCTCTAAGTGTGGTCTGATGACCACCCTCCTCAGAGTCACCCAAGGGCTTATTAAAAACACAGATTCGGGGGACCCAACCCCCCTGACCTACAAACTCCCACTCTCAGGGGTGCAGGCTTGGAGGAATCTGCGATGTTAACAAGCTCCCTGGGGACCTGTCAGTAACATTGGGCCCCCATCGCTGAAGCGGTGCTGTCAAACTGCTCAGGAAAATCCTTTCAAAACAAAATAAAACAAAGAAAAAAAAAATCTTGGAATTTGGGGTGGGATTTTTGTTTCTTTGGTTGGTTGTATCTTTCTTTCTACTTCTGTCTACTTTTTCAGATTTTGTGCGCAAGAATGACCCCCCTTTGGCAATTAGAAGTAAATAAATAAAAAGGATAAAAAAGATAGCACAAAGAGATTATTTGTGCATGAGAAGTAAAAGACAGTTTGGAAATTTCAGGAATTTCCAAGAAAAGGAGGCTTCCTTGTCTCTCTGTCCTTGGCAACTGAACTTGGACTAGCTTCTCCACACTCCCCACCCCTACCTCCCCCTCCCGGACAGCCGCCTTCTCTAAGTGTTACAACCAATTTTCTCTTGAATACATGTAGTGAGGAAACCTCAATGACTTCCCAGGGGACCTTACTTATAGGGAAGAGGCACCACGGGAAGATTTATGGAACGTCTGTAAAATATGTGTGTAGAAACTTGCGACATTCTGATTGCTACCAAGGAACAAAAAAAAAAAACTGGACAGCTTCTTACTAGTCAGTTTCATGAGCATTTTTATGGTTTTTTTTTTTAAATTAATTAATCTTTTCTCCCTTTGTTAGGAATTCTTGGCACCGACACAAGCCCGGGAGAAGGGTAATATTGCCCACGGGCTGTATGTCCAAACTGTCAGGCTTTCAATCTCAAATCTCTGGAGGCAAAAGGCCAGATTTCATGTGCTTCCCATGAAGTGGGGAGAGTCTTGTCAATGCGGGAGAGAAGGGAGTATTATTAGTGGGATTGCCACCACTGTCTCTAACAGCCTCAGTGCCACTGGCAAGCGCCATATGGTCCTAGACAGCCTCTTCCCTGGGCTGTCTCCACGTCCAGAGCCATTTGCAGGATGCGAAAGAGCCCTCAATGTTTGCCACACAGCACCAGGCCCTGTCTACCTCTAGCGCCCTGGTCCTATGTGGAAGCATCGATCGGGCATCTGGTTTTTCTCAGCCTCACAGGTTCCAGTCTTCCCCCACCCCAACCCCCGCCCCGGCAGTTTGCTGCTGAAGACAATGAACCAAGCGGAATTTCCCGGCCTAAGAGGGGGACTGGAGCTCCGCATCCTGCTTTTGTTACCAGTTCATCTTGGGCTCCTTCTTGGCCTCAGTTTCTTCATCTGTAAAATAAAAAGTCCAGAAAAATCTGCTCTAGAGGAATGTTGTGAAGATGGGAGATAATTTGGAAACTGGTGGTTCTCAACCGGGAGCAACTTTGTCGCCTCTCTACTCCCACACCCAAGGGGGTATTTGGTGATGTCTGGAGACAGTGCTGGTTGTTACAGCTTAGGGGGAGGGGTACTACTGGCATTTCGTGGATAGAGGCCAAGGATGCTGCTAAACATCCTACAGGGCAGCCCCCCAACACCAAGAATCATCCAGCCCAAATATCAATGATGCTGGCCCGGTGTGGTGGCTCATGCCTGTAATCCCAACGCTTTGGGAGGCCAAGGTGGGCAGATCACTTGAGGTCAGGAGTTCAGGACCAGCCTGGCCAACGCGGCAAAACCCTGTCTCTACAAAAATACAAAAATTAGCTGGTCGTGGTGATGGACATCTGTAGTTCTAGCTACTCTGGAAGCTGAGATAGGAGAATTGCTTGAACCCAGGAGGTGGAGATTGCAATGAGCCGAGATTGTGGCAGTGAGCTGAGATTGTGCCACTGCACTCCAGCCTGGGCAACAGAACGAGACTCCATCTCAAAAAAAGAAAAAAAAAAATCGATGATACTGAAGTTGAGAAATCCTGATACAAAGTGCCTGGCAAACAGCTGGTGACTTAGGTGATGATAATGAAAAAGGATGTGGGAAAAGGAATATAGTAAGTGTGTTCAATAAACCTTAGCTACAATTAGTAGATCCAAGATCATGGATAGCTGCTTCCCTGAATGCTCCAAACAAGCTCAGCTAGACAGTGTCATGATTGATTAGTGATGTCTGCCATGGGCACAGCAGGGGAAGAGGCAACATGAGTGCAGTGTATTTGCTGACCCTGGACTGTATGATGTCTAGCATCTGTTTCTCCTCTGACATTCTGTGATCCTATTGCTGTGATTCTGTGAGTCTATCTTCAAAGTTCTGGAGTCAGCATTATTTACAGAATATTTAAGCAGCCCAGGCTCCTGCAGGCTTGCTTGGCAGGGCAGGCTGGTGAGCGGAGATCCAGGAAGACAGCGCCTGCTCCATGAAAGGTAAAATAGACAGGTGCTGACAGGATGTGATGTGGGTGACATGGAAACTCCCCCACTGACCCTTCAAATCTTCCCCATCTCTCATGAGCTAAATGTTTAACTGTCAGAGTCACTCCATTGGATTAAAACATTGTCTGCAGGAGACCTTTGTTTAAATGTACAATATTACCTGGAAGGGATAAGCATGCAATCCATCCCAATATGTTAATCCACTAAACGAGCTGTAGCTCAGCAGAATAGAATTGAGAGGAAATGGGACAAAGGAGAGAGGTATTTTTGAGGATGAGAGAGGAGGCTGGGGGGAAAGTATGGATTATAGAGCCAACGTCACTATATTGCACAACTCCAGGAGGTTCTATTCACACTGGGGCAGGGTGACCAAGTCACCCTGAGACTTCTTTGTTTTAAAACTGAAGATCCTATGTCCCAGATGCTCCCTTTGTCTCAGACAAACCAGGGCAGTTGGTCATCCTAACTCTAGACCACATGGCACAGGAGGAGCTTAGTAGTCCTAGCTGTCATTTACTCCTCATGGTGTTGCCTGGGGTCTCTTTCTGGATATCTTTCTCCCCTGCTTGTGAATGCTCTCTGGCTCCCTAGGACCCACTGAACTGGATTGAATACCTTTCTATAGTGACTAAGTTGGCCTGAGTCTTGCTTCCTGATCCACCTCCCTCTAGCTGTGAGTCACCTCAATTAGTCACCATGCCTGAGACCCACCACGCACTTTCCTATGCCCTTTGGGTTGGAAAACGAGCTTTTCTAGAGGGGAAACCCACTTCTTGGAGTGTGCCTAACTTGTGCCAGTAGCGACAGAGTTAATTTGCCCAGCGTTTGTGTTGTCAAACTCACCACATGTTGCTGCCGGTGAGTTGGGGCTCAGATATGAGTACCACTTGGTGTCAGGAGGGACACCATTTGTTCCAAAGAGCCCCAGGCACCCGCTCAGGGAAGGGCAATGCCACCAGGCACATGGAACCACCCTAAAAGAAAATAAAGACTCCCTTCCTTCCTTTACTTTTTATTTTTAAATTTTATTTTTTTAAAAAAAGCATTTTTCTATGTAGAGAGAGGTCTCACTATGTTGCCCAGGCTGGTCTCCAACTCCTAGACTCAAGCAATCCTCCCACTTTGTCCTCCCAAGTTCCGGGATGACAGGCATGAGCCACCATGCCCAGCCTACTCTTTAAACTTTCCAAAGCAGTTTCACATACATGCCTCAACAGATCCCCTCCGTATCTCTGAGGAACAGGTAAGATGAATGTCGTGCCCATTTGACAGGTGGGAAAACTGAGGTGCCGATCAGGGAGTCCTAGCCTCAATAAAGAAAGCTTTCTAGATGGGGAAGAGCAGGCACAGGGGTGTTTCATGTCTCATAGCAAGTTGGTGGCTGAAATGGAACTAAGCAAAGTCTTCTGACCTATGTTCTGTGAGTTTTCCATTCATTTGTTTTTCAGATATTTACTAAATGCTTGTATGTCAGACACTGTGTTCATGTCATAATAATGACTACAGCTAGAGTTGTCTCTACGATCCTACACTTTCTACCTGCAAGTCCCATTGCTAAATTATTTATGTGCCCTCTCTCATTTCAATGCATGGCAGCCACCCTTTGAGGTATGATTACTATTACTGTCCCCAGACATAAGTGAGGACACTGAGCTCGCCCAAGGTCACTTAGCTCCTGAGCGGGTGCTGGGCTGTAAGGACTTCGAGCCTGTGCTCCTTTACTACTTTGCTGAGGCTTGTTGTCTGCACTGGGGTGGCCTACTCTCTTGAAGCTTACTCTTTTTTTTTTGGGACAGAGAATCTTGCTCTGTTGCCCAGGCTAGAGTACAGTGGTGCACGGCTCACTACAACCTCCACCTCCCAGTTCAAGCGATTCTCCTGCCTCAGCCTCCCAAGTAGCTGGGATTACAGATGTGCACCACCACGCCTGGCTAATTTTTGTTTTTTAAGTAGAGATGGGGTTTCACCTTGTTGGCCAAGCTGGTCTCAAATTCCTGACCTCAGGTGATCTGCCCGCCTCGGCCTCCCAAAGTGCTGAAGCTTACATTCTTATAAGGAGATAAATATACCAATTTTCTGAGGTCTGGTCTTTGCCTTTAAGACCCTCCAAGCCCTTCCTTCCCAATAAGGAATGTTCCAAATAGGAGAGAAAGGATGCAGATGTTGATTAAGCCCGTCCTATGGGCCAGGCACATGCATATCCATTTTCCATACCACCTAGCAAAGTGGCTACAGAGGGTACTGAAAAAATCAAGGCTCATTGAGTTGACATGGTTGTTCAAAACTGGCATACTTGGTTTGCAGGGAGTAGAGACCTGGCCTTGGACGGTGATGCCATCTGACTTGCTTTTTCTGCCAGCCAGCTCTGGCTCTCCTGGAGGACAAGTGATGGGGGAAGAGTTTGCCATGAGTCTTTTGGTCACGTAACTAGAGAAGCAGTTCTCTTGAGGCTTGATACGTGATCTTTAGTGATCTTTAGTACAAACCCTCGGGACAGGAGCCAGAAAGTCACTCTCCCACCCATTTTGGGACAAGGGAGGTAGCGGGGAGGACCCAGGACCGGGTCCTGGCAGAGTCCCGCTGCCCAAGACAGGCAGCAGGTGGCGCCATGGCCCTGGCTTAACAAGGACACCGGGAAGGTGGAAAGGGGGGGTTGAGGGGGGCGGTTGGACTCCAGAAAGAAAAACTAGTGGAAAACAAGGCTTTAAAAGAAGAACAATTTGTTCCAAAACATTTGCCTTGCAACGGGGTCATCTATAAATTCTAGGATTTCCTGTTTGCCTCAGGGAGGGCAGGCAGGCCAGCCGGCGGGCAGGCCACTGTCTTCTCTGCAGTCTGGAAGAATCATTTCAAGCCCAGCTCACGAGCTCCAGCCTCCCCTGGCCCAGATTGGCTCTGAAATTTCCCAGCTTTTGTGCCCGTAAGCAGGATCCTGTGACAGCAGAGTCTCCTTGAGCGGTGCTCCAGTTTCCACTGGGTTGGGAGGAGGCGTGAGATCATGGTCGTTTTTTAAAGGAGAGGCTGTCTTCGTGATCTCCCTGTTCCGTCTCCACCATCGGAGTTGTTCCAAAACAATCAAAGACGTGGAGACAATAAAATGAAAGAGATGGAAGTAGCCCTTTTAAAAAGAAGAGAGCTGTTCCGGTAAATATGGGGACAGAAAAGAGAAAAAGAGTTGGAAACAAGTAATTTTTTTTACCAGCCCAGTAGAACTTGAACTGAGCCCATCAGACCAAAGGGCAAAGTGCAAAGCCCAGGACTGGCCACTTGATTAAGAGATGTGGCCTGACCTCGCTCTACCCAAATGCCTTCATCATGCGCTCTGAGCGGCCAGGCGCGGTGGAGAGGGCAGGGGGCTTTGGAACCAGTCGTTCATGAGCTGCGTGACCTTGAACAAGCCATTTAATATCTTGGAATGTCCGTTTCTTCCTCCGATAAGTGGTGAACAGTAATTAATACCTGCTATGCCAGGAGGTTGTGAGGCTCATGGATGGCCTGTGTCAAAGACTCGTGTGTAACAGCAATGCAATGCAAACAAGGTCACGATTCCCCCTTGACCGTCATCCCCATGAGGCCAACGGGCCATCCTCACGGGCAAAATCACAAGGAACAGCAGAACTCTAAAGGAAAGATTATCTTACAAACTCACAGTGATATCTTTACATGTCTCTGCAGGAAAAGTCACAATGAAAATATTGCCCATCAGTTGTGAAGATGGTTAGGATTATGTTTTCTCTTTACACGGAGAGCCAAGGCCAGGAGTTTAACTAGGATCACATAAGGGAAGAAGCAGCAACTTTGAGTCTGGCTTGGTTTAGCGTAAAGACTTCTGGCTCAGTCACAACGCAGTGGTGCCATTGGACGAGATGCGTATCTCCCGGGTTTCAGTTTCCTTATCTGTACAAGGGTGGTGGGCTGGAGGAAATCAGGAATCATTGACTCAATGCCTATAGGGGTCAGACCAGACGTAAGATATGGGAGTGATGTGGGGGATGGGTCCAAGGGCGTGGTTGCCTCTCAGTCCCAGCTGCTCACGGTCTGGAAGGAATTGGGACAGTATTGCCAGATGTTTAAGAAGCCAGGAATCTGGAGTTTTATGAGACATGGTCCAAGCTGTAAAACAATGCAGGTCAAACAAAACAGGTCTGTGGACTGCATCTCGTTCTCAGACCTCAGTGATTCCAGAACTTCATGGGATTGTTAAGTTCAGGAATCCCTGGAGACCTTGCCTCTCTCACTGTTCCATGATGAGACCCAAGTTCTTGCCAGTATTCCTTACCTCTCTGCCTTCAAGACCCTCTCCAGTGCCACTGATTCAGAGACCTCTCTGTCCTTACCTGTCTACCTTCAAGACCCTCTCCAGTGCCACTGATTCAGAGACCTCATTCCTGTCCCCTGCCCTCTATAAGCCCAGGCAAAAATTCTTTCTTCTGTGCTCGTACAGCACCACACATGCACTCATAGAACTTAGGACAATTACCAATGAGCATGAATGTCTACAGATTGGAGACTGCATCTTTGTCCTCTCCAGCACAGTGCCTGGTACATAATAGGTATAAAAGAATGTATGAACTAACCTGAAGGCTTAATTGGCTTTCTTGGTTTTAGTTTATTCTCAGTGGCAATAACTTTATTCTTTTCTAATTATATAGTTCATGTTCATTGTAAAAACTTTCAAACAATCCAGCAAAAAGAACTCTGATAACTTTGTTTTCTGGACATGCTCAGTGTAAAAAACTTTATTAATACAGAAAAATAAAGGAAAAATTAAGTCACTGAGACTTATCACCATGTGTTTCTTTCCTGTGTTTATGTGTGTATGTATATATATTTAAAATGATAAGACCGTATAATATGTAAAATTTCATATTGTATTTCTTTTTATATTTTATTTTTGAGACAGAGTCTTGCTCTGTCACCCAGGCTAGAGTACACTGGTGCGATCTTGGCTCACTGGGATTACTGGCGCCTGCTACCACGCCCAGTTAATTTTTTATATTTTTAGTAGAGACGGGGTTTCACCATGCTGCCCAGGCTGGTTTTGAACTCCTGGCCTCAGGTGATCTGCCCGCCTTGGCCTCCCAAAGTGCTGGGTGCTGGTGGCTTACTCCCAAAGTGCATGAGCCACCACACCCAGCCTGTATTTGTTTTTAACATTACATTTTAAGCATTTAAAAAAATTGTTTAAGGCCAGGTGTGGTGGCTCATGCCTGTAAGCCCAGCACTTTGGGAGGCCGAGGCAGGTGGATTACTTGACGTCAGGAGTTTGAGACCAGCCTGGCCAACATACTAAAATCACATCTATACTGAAAATACAAAAATTAGACAGATGTGGTGGTGCACGCCTGTAATCCCAGTTACTCGGGAGGCTGAGGCAGGAGAATCACTTGGACCTGGGAGGCAGAGGTTGCTGTGAGCTGAGATCACTCCACTGCACTCCAGCCTGGGTGACAGAGTGAGACTCTGTCTCAAAAAATAAAAATAAATAAATAAATAATTTATTTAATATTTTGTGAAAATTCATTTTATTGACTGGATAAAAATCCATTATATAGGTATATTGTAAGTTATCTAATCACTGAATTGGAAGTCCCTCATAGAGCCAAGCATATGGTAGGTATTCAATAACTATTTGCTGAATGAATTAATGAATGATTGAATGGATGGACAGATATATTGATGGATGCTGTCTCGATAGTAAGTCAGTTGAACAGAGAAGGGCCATCCCCCTCCCTTTTTCTTTTTGCTAATATAAATAGCACTGCAATAAATTTCCTTGCACCTATCCATTTGATTATCTCTCTGATTATTTCTTTAGAAAAACTTCCTAAAAGTAGGTTTAATGGGTCAAAGGGTATGGCTTGAGATGCTTGGTACAAATTGCCAAATTGCTATTGAGAAAGGTTATACTAATTAATACTCCCATGAACACTATATTGGGGTCTTCCTTTCTGAATACTTTGCAAACTAAGTGATTTTTTTAATTAAAAAAATTTTTTTTGCTAATTTGGTATCTATTTAAATTTGCATTTATTTGATTATTAGTAACTTTGAATCTTTTCCACATGATTGGCCATTTGTATGACTCTTGAAGATCTGCATTTCTGATGGTAGAAATTTTTTTACCTATCTGCAGGGAATATGGTTGGGCTAAAGACATTTTCAGCAGAAGGCGATTTTGCCAGTATCCTTTAGATTACAACAGGCTTCACCCTTGTCCATGAAAACAGTCACCAGCACCTCCCTGGTCAGGTGCTATGCTTGGTGCACACATCATCTTTCTTTTGATTACTCTACAAAGTAGATACTACTTTAATTTAATTTGGAGTCTCAGCTCTGTCTAACTCCAGCATATTCATCCCTGCGCTACATTGTCTGTCAGTTTTGAAGCTCATCCTGAAATGCAGAAGGCTCATCATCAGTAAGACCATTCATCCATCCATCCATCTCCCTACCCATCCATCCATCCATGCATGTATACATGCATCCATCCATTTATCTGTCCATTCATCTATCCATCCACTCTTCCATCCATCCACCCTCTCAGTCATCTACCCATCCACCCATTTACCTATTCAACCATCCATTCATCCATCCATGCCATCCATCCATCCTTCCATCCATCCATCCATCCATCCATCCACTCTTCCATCCATCTACCCATCCACCCATTTATCTATTCAACCATCCATCCCTCCATTCATCTATCCACCTATCCTCCCACCCATCCACTTGTTTTCCTTTTCATCCATCCATCTACCCATCCACACATCTTTCCATCCATCCATCCATCCATCCATCCATCCATCCATCCACCCACCCACTTATCCATCCATCCACCCACCTATCCATTCATCCACCCCATCCACCTATCCATCCATCCACTCATCCATCTATCCGCTCCTCCAATCATTCACTCATTCATTCAGCAAACAACTACAGAGTACCTACCACATACTTGTACCTTGTCTTGTTTTATCGTGAGGCTAAGCCTAGAGGAGCTATGTGGTCTCTCTGCAGGGTGGTTCCTCCAGGGGCCAGTGGCATGTGGAGGGGAGAAAGTCTGGAAATGGGACTCAGAACGTGGGCTCAGGATTCCTGGACAACCACTGTTGGAACCTTTAGCAGGAATTGCAACATATTTGGCCAGGGTTAGGGGTACAGTTTGTGGCTGAAAAACAGAGTTTTTCTCTGAATAAGTCAAACTAGCCTGCCTGGGATCAAATCCATGAGGGCTAGACAATCTGGTCCCAGCAAATTAAAACAACATGGGCACCAGCCAGCTACATTTTTGAAAACAGTGTTTTTGTTGTTTTAATCAAGGACACCCTTCCCGCCCTCCACAACAAACTCTGAATTGAAATGGGGGAGAATTTATAAGAAAATAAAACAATTCTTAGGTTTTCCGGCACAAACTCATTTTCCTTCCCATCAGCTCCACAGTGTAAGTTCCTCTCTATATCTTATTTTATTCTTCTGTCCGCAGGCTCATGAAGATTAATGAGCACATGCCAAGAGACCATCTTGAGTGGCACAAGAGAAATTCCATTTGTAGCCGAAGCCCACCTGTTGAATTCCCTCCACAGACGGAGGGTCCTTCTTAGGGTACTCCAGGGTCTAGGTCCCTGTGGCGACTGTGGACAGCCCAAGGGGCGGTTCAAGCCCCAGACGGGGTCTGTGTATCAACCATGTCTTTTGTTTTCTGTATGCTGATGCTTCGACATCTTGGGGACTTGGTGACCATGGAAGGACTTCCCCTCCCAGAGCTGTCCAATTCCTGGAGAAAGTGAACAGGTCACCGGAGAGCATGCCTTTCAAATGCAAGCCAACCCCTCCAGAGCCCCTACCCCCAGCAGCCTTTTTTATTAGACTTTCATACTCTTGGTCACTACCTACCTGCCATAGTCACCCCAGAGCCAGGAACCAGATAACTAAGGAACAGCCCCTATACCCCCAGAGCCTGCTGAAATTATTCAAACGAGCCAATCCTAAACCCACTTACCCTGCCTTGCTTATTTCTTCCTGGGGAAACCACAATAAAGGCTATGGCCCATGTTTCCCCACCTCCCCTGCCTCCTGCCCCACCCTAGTGCTGCCTCATGCAGCCCTGCATGGTGTGCCATGCTTCCTGTTTTAGGCATCTGTGGACATCATCAACTTCTTCCTTCATGACAGTTGTTTCCGTGTCTGTGTGTCTTACCAGCCTTGATTAAAACACATTCCAGGTACCCTCAACGCAGTCTGCTCTTTCTGTCTGGGTCTGAGGCAGGTCACTGTGCTCTCCTAGCCACAGCCATCTCTTCCATGAAATGGGGACAGGGACATCCAGTGGTTGTGAAGATTGAGTAGGTAACAGAAGTGACTTCCCAACAAAAGAAGCCCCTCCCAAGTCCCTCCTTATCCGGCCTGCGTTGGTATTTTAAATAACATTTATTTGCATTTGAAACAACTTATTGGCCAGATGCAGTGGCTCACACCTGTAATCCCAGCACTTTGGGAGGCCGAGGCAGGCAGATCACAAGGTCAGGAGATCGAGACCATCCTGGCTAACACAGTGAAACCCCGTCTCTACTAAAAAGACAAAAAAATTAGCCGGGCTAGTTTTGTGGTGGCGGGCGCCTGTAGTCTCAGCTACTTGGGAGGCTGAAGCAGGAGAATGGCGTGAACCCAGGAGGTGGAGCTTGCAGTGAGCCGAGATCACGCCACTGCACTCCAGCCTGGGTGACAGTGAGAGACTCCGTCTCAAAAGAAAAACAAAAACAAAAAATGTATTTATTTATCTCTTTGCCCACCTCTCTCCACTAGAAAGAAGGCTTTTGTTCACTGCTGGGCACTTAGGACCTAGAACAGTGTTTGGCACATAGTAGGTGCTCATTTAACAGTCAGTATGACATGCTCATGAATGCGGCTGGCATTTAGATGTGCATTTATTTTATTTTATTTTGAGACAGGATCTTGTCCTGTCCCCCAGGCTTGAGTGCAGTGGAACAATCATATCTCACTGCAGCCTCTACTTCCCAGACTCAAGTGATTCTCCCACCTCAGCCTCCCAAGTAACTAAGACTACATGGTTGTACCACCACACCTGGCTAAGTTTTGTTTTTTTAATTTTTTTAATTTTTATTTTTTTGAGACAGAATCTTGCTCTGCCGCCCAGGCTGGAGTGCAGTGGCATGATCTTGGCTCACTGCAACCTCTGACTCCCGGATTCAAACGATTCTCCTGCCTCAGCCTCCCTAGTAGCTGGGACTACAGGTGCGTGCCACCACGCTGGCTAATTTTTGTATTTTTAGTAGAGATGGGGTTTCACCGTATTAGCCAGGATGGTCTTGATCTCATGACCCCATGATCCACCTGCCTTAGCCTCCCCAAGTGTTGGGATTACAGGCATGAGCCACTGCGCCTGGCCCGTTTTTTTAATTTTTAGTAGAGACGAGGTCTTGATATGCTGCCCAGGCTGGTCTCAAATTCCAGAGCTCAAGCGATCCTACTATCTCACCCTCCCAAAGTGCTGCGATTACAAGCATGAACCACTGTGCCTAGCCCATTTATTTCTTTTTATCTGTAACACAGAATCTTGTTCTTTTGCCTAGGCTGGAGTGGTGCAATCATGGCTCACTGCAACCACTGCCTCTTGGGCTCAAGCTATCCTCCCACCTCAACCTCCTGAGTAGTTGGAACCACACACAGGAGCCACCATGCATGGCTAATTTTTAAATTTTTTGGTAGAGACAGGGTCTTGCTATGTTGCCCAGGCTGGCCTTGAACTTCTGGACCCAAGCAATCCTCCTGCCTGGGCCTCTCAAAGTGCTGGGATTACAGGTGTGAGCCACTGGCCCCGGCTGAAATGTACATTTTTATTGCTCTCTTTCCGCCTTAGTCTTTTGGGATCTCCTTGTGTTAACTGGTGGCCATTTGGGCCCTTTACAGATTGGAAGCCGTTCGGGGAGGTTCTCGTCCCTTTTGCTGGCCTATAAAGCGTTCTATTTGTGGACAGGCCCTCAGAACGTTTTGTAAACATTAACTTTGTAAGTAGCATGCTTTGTGTATAGCAGCTGGGGCAGGATTTGCTGAAATAAGATGGTTCTGAATAAGGCCAAACCTGTTCTGGAAGGGAGTAGGAGGTTTAAGCACAGTCGGAGACCTCAGAGGCCGCTGGGCCATTTGCCCAGGGATATCCAGCCAGCGGCTTAGGGTGGCAGAGATTCCTGGAAGACGGCCCCTCCCTGCACCCCAGGAACGCCTCCCTTTGCCGGGCAGCCCCTGCCCTGGAGTGAGTGTTGTTTTGCTCCTTTGGCAGAACTTCCTGGATCAAGTTAAGAAAGTTCTTCTGGCTGCCAGAAGGTTTCTTGTGTGGATTTATGGAGCCCCCACTGAGCAGAGGCGTTGAGGCTGTGAGTTGTAAGATACTAACACTCATTCATTCAGTGGATCCTTTTGAGCATCTCCTCTGATCCAGGTGCTGGAGATACAGGGGCAAGGAGACGGACGAGGGAACAGTGGCTCTCACAGAGGAGGTACTTGGCTCAGCCTAGACAGCACAGGGTCTGCGGGAGCCAGAAAGGAGGGCTGAGTTCAGACAGGCTTCTTGGAGGAGTCATGCTTCTGTTTATACCCAGGGGGCTTTAAGTTGAAGTTTATAAAACCTCAACTCAAACAGGCTGAAGCCTTAAAGTGTATGCATTGGATCACAGAATGAGTAAAGCCAGGAGTAGGTGGCTTCAGGCACAACTGGATCAAGGGGCTTCAATGACAATTCCATCTCTTTGCTCTGTTTCTCTCAGTGGGTTGATCTCATTTCCTCCAACCACAGGTAGGATTCCCCCAACTTGGTTTAAAAGAGAAGAACGGAAGCTCTCAGCTCACATTCTTCTCCCTCCTTTTTTCTTTTCTTTCTTCCTTTTTTTTTTTTTTTTTTTTTTTTTTTGACTTGCTCTGTCTCTCAGGCTGGAGGATAGTGGCATGATCTCGGCTCACTGCAACCTCCACCTCCCAGGTTCAAGCAATTCTCGTGCCTCAGTCTCCCAAGTAGCTGGGATTACAGGCATGCGCCACTATGCCTGCCTATTATTATTATTATTATTAGTAGTAGTAGTAGTAGTAGTAGTAGAGATGAGGTTTCGCCATGGTGGCAAGGGGTCTCAAATTCTTGACCTCAGGTGATCCACCTGCCTCAGCCTCCCATAGTACTGAGATTACAGGCATGAGCCACCCCACCCGGCCTTTCTCTTTCCACTTTTTTTGCTTACTTAACACTTACTGAGTGGTGAACAAGAAAATGTGCGACAGTTTATCCTACAGATAAACTTAGCTATGTGCCAAAGACACAAGTACAAGAATGTTCATTATAACATTGTTTATACTAACCAGGGACTGGAAACAGCTTAAATATCCACCAACAAGGGACTCATTATATAAATAATGAACTGTGGTGTCCCCATACACCATAGGCTGGACAGCCCTTACAGAGAATGAGTTAGACCTACATCAATGGTTCTCACCCGGGGGTGACTTTACTGCCCCAGGGAACATTTGGCAACGTCCAGAGACATTTTTCATTGTCACAATTTAGCTGGGTGCTACTGGCATCTAGTGGGTAGAAACCAGGGATGCTCCTCAATATCTTACAGTGCACAGGACAGACCACAGCACAGAACTATCCAGACAAGGATGAGCACCAGATTGGTACCTAGAATACAGAAATCTCTAAGATATGTTAATTTTTTAAGAAACACTGTAAAAAAAAAATCATAAATATACTAGATGACCATTTGTGTACAACAAGAAGCGTTGGGAGGCAGAGACAGGCGGATCACGAGGTCAGGAGATCGAGACCATCCTGGCTAACATGGTGAAACCCCATCTCTACTAAAAAACACAAAAAAACTAGCCGGGCGAAGTGGCGGGGGCACCTGTAGTCCCAGCTACTCAGGAGGCTGAGGCAGGAGAATGGCGTAAACCCGGGAGGCGGAGCTTGCAGTGAGCTGAGATCCTGCCACTGCACTCCAGCCTGGGCGACAGAGCGAGACTCCATCTCAAAAAACAAAAACAAAAAACAAGAAGCGTATCTATATATGGGCGTATATATGTGTGGAACACTCTGGAAGAATAAATAAGAACATGGGAAGCTGTGTCTTGTGAAGGGCCTGGGGGAGAGGTGTGGGACAGGGATGTATTTTTCCTATACAGATTTTTGTACTGTTTGGATATTTTTAAACCACATACTTTACGTGTGTTCTTTAAAAAGTTAAAACAGGCCGGCCGCGGTGGCTCAAGCCTGTAATCCCAGCACTTTGGGAGGCCGAGACGGGCGGATCACGAGGTCAGGAGATCAAGACCATCCTGGCTAACATGGTGAAACCCCGTCTCTACTAAAAATACAAAAAGCTAGCCGGGCGACCTGGCGGGCGCCTGTAGTCCCAGCTACTCGGGAGGCTGAGGCAGGAGAATGGCGTGAACCCAGGAGGCGGAGCTCGCAGTGAGCTGAGATCCGGCCACTGCACTCCAGCCTGGGCGACAGAGCGAGACTCCGTCTCAAAAAAAAAAAAAAAAAAAAAAAAAAAAAAAAAAAGTTAAAACAGCGGGGCACGGTGGCTCACGCCTATAATCCCAGCACTTTGGGAGTCCAAGGTGGGCAGATCACCTGAAGTCAGGAGTTCGAGACCAGCCTGGCCAACATGGTGAAACCCCATCTCTACTAAAAATACAAAAATTAGCCGAGTGTGGTGGCACACGCCTGTAATTCCATCTACTTGGGAGGCTGAGGCAGGAGAATCACTTGAACCTGGGAGGCGGAGATTGCAGTGAGCCGAGATCACACCACTGCACTCCAGTCTGGGCGACATAGTGAGACTCTGTCTCAGAAAAATAAAAATAGAAATAAAAATAATAAATAAATAAACAAACAAAAAGTTAAAATATAAAAAGCATAGATATTTGGCCAGATCTACCCACATTCATTGCTTGTCTGCTTCCTAACACCCCACGCAGTTGCAGTCGCAAAAGATCTTAGAGATCATCTAATCTTAGGAGTCATCAAAGAAGTTGTGGAAGTGCTGGATTAGACACATTTAAATAGGTCTTTACGGGAGGACTTCTTAGAGCCTTTAATACGATAGTGTGCATGATGGATCTCGGAGGAGTACGGTACGCAGAATTAGCAAGTGTCCTTGACTCCTGGATTAGTCTCCTAGGGCTGCTCTAACCAAGTACCACACATTGGAGGTGCGCGAGCTCCAAACAACAGAAATTTATTGTTTCAGTCCTGGAGGCTGGAAGTCAGAAGTCAAGGTGTTGATGGGACCATGCTCCTTCTGAAATCTGTAGAGAATCCTTCCTTGTCTCTTCCTGGCTTCTCACGGTGGCCAGCAATCTTTGGTGTTCCTTGGATTGTAGCTGTATTGCTCCAATCTCTGTTCTTTTTCTTTCTTTCTTTTTTCTTTTCTTTTTTTCTTTTTTTTTTTTTTTTTTACAGGGTCTTTCTCTGTCACCCAGGCTGGAGTGCAGTGGCACGATCATGGCTCATTGCAGCCTCGACCTCCCAGGCTCAGGCAGTTCCCCTGCTTCAGCCTCTCCAGTAGCTGGGACTACAGGCACCCGCCACCATGCCTGGCTCATTATTTTTATTTTTTGTAGATATGGGGTCTCCCTGTGTTGCTCAGGCTGGTCTCGAACTACTGGGCTCAAGCGATCCTTTCTCCTCAGCCTCCTGAAGTGCTGGGATTACAGGTGTGAGCCACCGTGCCTGTCCCAAACTGTTTATTCATTGTCACATGCTGTTCTCTCTCTGTGTCTCCGTCTACATGTGGCTGTCTTCTTATAAGGACAATAATCCTGTTGGATTAGGGGCCCACTCTGCTTCAGTATGATCCATCTGAACTAACTACAGTGATCTTATTTCTAAATGTCTCATTCTGAGGTACCGGCAGTACCTCACCATATCTCTTCTGCAAGACACAATTCAGCCTACAAATATAGTTTATTTCCTAGTGTATCCCAAAGGACTACTGTTCTGATTATTCTTCAAGAAATGTGATGCAATATAATTCATTCACTTTACAATTGATGTGTCTGAAGCCCAGAGAGGGAGAGCTGGTTAGAGACAGGGCTGAAACTAAAATTCAGGCCAATTATTGACTGAATGAGAGAATCAGTGAACACTATCTCCCTTGACAGGAGTCGCTTTTTGTACTTGAAGCTGTAACTGACTGGTGATTAAGATAGTATCCATCAATATATCCACCCCATCCATCAATTCATCCATCCATCCATCCATCCATCCATCCATCCATCCATCCATCCATCCATCCATTGTATCTCCCAACATGCAAGCATCATTACCTGGCAAAACAGTTCCTGCTCCTGAGGACACAGGTCTCCTTTCCAAGTGTCCCCAAGTTTGTGAAGGAAGCCACCATAGACTAACTGAGACCAAAAGAGGGATTTTTCTGTTAATGTATCAGGCAAGGTCTCTATTGTGGCTTTCAGCGCAGCTGGATCCAGAAGCTCAACCAATGCCTTCATCCCCCGTTCTCTTTCCTCTCAGCAATGCTTCCCTTTGAACATCATTCTCAGACACCCTCTTTCTTCATGGTGCAAAGCACGGGTCTCAGCAGCTCCATGCTCATCAGCATTAGAAGGAGAGTCTGCCCTTTTCCCCAGGACAGCCAAGGTCCCCAGGATGGCTTCAATCGCTACCTCCCAGAGCCTGTTCCAGTGGCCAGGCGTATTTGGTTTTCTCCTTAGCCAGGCCTGGAGCACATGGGTGGGTTCAGCTGTCTCTGAACTATAATGACTGAGAAGTGGAGAGCAGTGGTTCTCTCAAAAGGTGTTAGCCAAATAAAACTTGTCCACTGTGATGAGTTAGCTCTTCTCGCACTTCACTGACTCCCCATCAAGTATGCAATTATATATGGTAGTGATTGAGTGAGGACACTGCTCAGCTCTGGGCAACCCCAATCCCACTGTGGTGGGCCAACATAAACTATGGACGGTTTGGCCTCCTCTGTGTTCCTTCAGTACTTTCCTCACTCTACTGAATGTTTACATTTCTATCCCCCACCTACAACCAAACTGTAAACTCTTTGAGGGACCCTGGCTTAGTTTTCTTTTCATCCTCAGCACCTAGCAGAGCAGGTGCAGAGCGGTTACTACTTTGCCAGATACCATTTCTTGCATATTGGAAGATATGGTAGTGGAGTGGTGCGTGGATGGTTGGATGGGTGACTGGATGGATGGATGGACAGGGTGGATAAGTTCATGGATCCTGTCTTAATAAACATTCACTGAATTGGAAATCTCTCACAGGGCCAGGGATATGAAAGGTGCTCCATGACGGTTTGCTGAGTGAGTGGGTGAATGGTTGGTTGGATGGATGGATGGATGAATGGATGGATGGATGAATGGATACAATGCATGGATGGGTAGGTAGATGGATGAAGGGATGATGAGTAGATGATGGATGGATGAATGGATGGAAGGATGGATGGGTGGGTGGATGGATGAATGGGTGGCTGGCTGACTGGATCAACAGATTGATGGATTGATAGATGGATGGATGGATGAATGAGTGGTTGATTTGATATATGGATGCATGGATGGAGGGACTAGTTAATGGATGCTGTCTTGATCATTGCTCAGTCACCACCTCTTTTCTCCTTTATAGGTGGGAAGAGCAGCTCTTATCAAGGCAAACATGGGTCATTGATGGCTCTTATCTGGTTACATGATTTCTGTGACACTGCCTGCTCACTTTCTTTCACAATACAGAGGAGTTAATGTCCATTTGCCTGGTGAATTCCCATTCTGTTTCTGCTGTAAATCATCAAGGGTAGTCTAAAACCATCCTGTCAAGGACCAGGATCCAGGTGTCTGCTCGGAAACAGAAGGAAATGGTTAAGAAGTAGAAGCTGTGGGTCCCTGTCTCTTCCTGCAGACTGACTTTGTCCACACGGTGGTGAAGATGGCTGGGTTAACCCTTGAGTCACATCCTTGTACAAACCAAGTGAAGAAACCAAGAGTCCTGCATTCTCTGCTCTGCTGTTCCAGAGGCAGACACATCATGACTCCCCTAAATGTGTTGCCCTTGGAGACTCAAGCTCTCAGCCTATCTCCACTTCAAATCAGAGTTGATCCTGCCAGGGAGAGAATTCCTCTGCTCCCCTAAGGAGCTCTGGCTCCCCTGCCCCCTTGCTGTCACCCTTATGCCTCCTGGGGAAGGGGCCAACCCAGTAGTTAGTTTCAGAGGGACACCCTCTTGAGAAATCAGCACAGAGGGAGCCGCCTACCCTGGCAGGCAGTGGAGTTCTTGGTAGGTGGGCTCACCGGACAGAAAGTGCTCACCACCTAGTGCTGTAGATTCATCATCTCCCTTAGGTGTCAGTCCTTGCAAGGTTAAATTAAATAGTTTGAGAGATGCTGAGCAGAAATGCCATTTCCTGCTGCCTCTGCCACAGTCTCCATAGGGTGCCATATAAGAGCAGCAGCGTGTGCATTCAGCTCCTCCTACGTGCCAGGCTATAAGACAACTATTACTATCCCCACCTTATGGAAGAGAAAACGAAGCTCAGAGAGATCAATGGGCTTGTTCATTCTTCTGCAGCCAGTAAGTGGCAGAGCCAGGATTCCAACATGGGGCTCCATGCAAATCTGCAGCTACCTCCGTGGGCTGGTGTGGCCAAGGCTTCATGAATGCTCACTGTTGGTCAGTTTTGGAGGGTTTTTTTTTTTTCTTAAGATGGAGACTTGCTCTGTTGCCCAGGCTGGAGTGCAGTGGCACAATCTCGGCTCACTGCAACCTCTGCCTCCCTGGTTCAAGTGATTCTCCTGCCTCAGCCTCCAGAGTAGCTGGGATTGCAGGCACCCACCACCACACCTGGCTAATTTTTGTATTTTTGTATTTTTTTTTTTTTTTTTTTAGTAGAGACAGGGTTTCACCATGTTGGCCAAGCTGGTCTTGAACTCCTGACCTTGTGATCTGCCCGGCTCAGCCTCCCAAAGTGCTGGGATTACAGACATGAGCCACAACGCCCAGCCCAGTTTTGGAGTTTAATCAATGAAAACCTTACTTAGCTTTTTATTTTTCCTATCAGCAGATCGTGAACCATCACAGCCTAAGATGGGGGAAAATAGCCACTGGAAACAAAGATTGATGGAAAAAAAAAAAAAAAAAAAACCTGGAAATAAGTCAGTGCTAGCACTTGTGTCCCCTTTTTGTCTTGGCTGCTGACATGCTAGGAGTTGAGTAAAAAGCCCGGATCCCTAGAGAGGTGATTTGAGGATCCCTGGAAACTCCCATCACCTAAGAGCTTCCCAGTTTACTGAGATTTTACCTGGAGACCTTCATTTCTTTGGACTTGAAATCCTTTTTTGATTTTCAAGAGACTTTAATTAAAATGACAATACCTCTGAGAGTGGTCATATTAAACTTGCTTCAGCTACAAGCTTAAGCAAGGGAGCAGAGGTGCTGCCTTAGGAAAGGTAAGGCAGGTATAGGGACCTTAATGAGAAAACCTACTTTGCCTCCACCGTAATTTCACCTATAGCCAGCAGGAAAGGGAGAAAACTATATCATTTATTGATTCATCACAAATTACTCTGACACTTGGTGGCTTAAGGCAACAAACAACACTACTTTATGAGGTCTCTGTGGGTGAAGAATCTGGAAACGGCTTAGCTGGCTAGTCTCTCGTGAAGGTGCAGTTAAGACATTGGTTGGGGCTGCAGTCTCATCTGAAGGCTCAGTGGGGGCTGGAGGATCTGCTCCATGGTGACTCACTTATGTGGCTGTTGGCAAGGTGATCTGACCATTGGCAGGAGACCTCAGTGCCTCATCACACAGATCTACCTGCAGGGCTACTAGAGTGTCCTCACAACATGGTGGCTGGCCTCCCTCTCTTTCAGCAAATGAGCCAAAAGGGAGAGCAAAGAAGAGGCTGCAATGTCTTTCATAGACTGTGCCTTAGAAGTTACAGTCTCCCATTTCTACAACATGCTACCTGGTACACTATTCAGTGTGGGAGGGTTCTATGCAAAGATGTGAACAACACCCATAGGAGGCAGCAAGATGGCTGGGGCCATGATGGACACTGACTTAAGGCTGACACAATTATTATCTTTATTTTACAAGTGATAAATGAAGGCATGGTGTGTTAGTCCATTCTTGCGTTGCGATAAAGGAATACATGAGATAGGGTAATTTATAAAGAAAAGAGGTTTAATTGATTCACAGTTCTGCAGGCTGCAGGAAGCATGGTGTTGGCATCTGCTTGGCTTCTGGGGAGGCCTCAGGGAGCTTTTACTCATGGTGGAAGGTGAAGCGGGAGCTGGCATGTCACAAGGGGGAAGTAGGAACAAGTGGGGAGAGAGTGGGGGATGAGATGCCGCACACTTAACCAGATCTCACGAGAGCTCACTTGCTATTGTGAAGACAGCACCAAGTCATGAGGGATCCGCCCCCACAACCCAAACACCAGGTTCACCTCTAACACTGGGGATCACATTTCAACATGGGATTTGGCAAGGACATATGTTCAAACCATATCACATAGACAACTGTTATGTATCCGTAATAGTCAAAAACAAAAAATTTAAAGTCAATGCTTCCATCTGGCCGGATGCAGTGGCTCATGCCTGAAATCCCAGTATTTTGGGAGGCCAAGGCAGGTAGATTGCTTGAGCCTGGGAGTTCAAGACCAGCCTGGGTAGCATGGCAGAAGCTTGTCTCTACAAAAAAATTATTTAAATTAGCCTGACGCGGTGGCACATGCCTGTAGTCCCAGCTACTCAGGGGGCTGAGATGGGAGGATCACTTGAGCCTGGGAGGTCAAGGTTGCAGTAAACTGTGATTGCACCACTCCACTCTAGCCTGGGCCATGGGGCAAGACCTTGTCTCAAATAGAGGCATGAAAAGGCTACCTGAATTTATATATTTTGCATTTTTTACAGAACCAAATCAGCAGCATTTTGTAAATGGTTATGAGATTTGACCAAGAGGGACAATATAATGTAGACAATGATCACATCTGATTGCTCACTGCACTATTCCTTGAAGCACCTTGAACAGCGTCCAGCATTTAGTGGGTGTCCAGTAAACACGTGCTGAATGAAACATATGAACAAATATATGCTCAAGAAGATAAAGGAGTCCTTGAAATTTAATCCATTTTATTTTCTGCTCTATCAGGTGTCTTTGGGGAACAGAGAGCAGGGAACAAGATTCTGCGTCTACAGAGTTCTCACATTGTGGACTTTCTGTGCACATGTTTGCTCTCATGGGATATTGTTACACGAGCCTTCTGTTTCTTTAAGACTGGAATCTTCTGGTGTGTTGTTGAAGGGAAGGGGTGTGTGGAAGCTCCACGGGAAGGAGCAGCCCCCTTTCTCTGAATGATAAAAGGGTCACTTTAATTGAAATAGAGTCATAACTTGTTGCCAGATTTAAGCATTAAGACCTCTCATATGTCAAAACCTTAGAGCAGAGAGATTATATATACGGGCAGCACATATATAAATGTATGGATAATTTATGCAATATTTCTCCTACTCACGCTCTCTACTTAAGCTATCCATTAAAGTTCATCACATTAATTTAATTGAAAAATTCTGGGGGAATTGTATTAGCTTTTTTCCCATTAAATTAACATTACAGCCTTTAAAGAGATGTCCTGGATGCCCATTGTTGCTAACAAAATTATTATGCAAATTGAAATCTGGCTTTTCTGGGTCTGGCCACCGGCTCCCCACCCTCCTCCTCCTTCTTTGACCCCTCTAATTTAATTCCCCCTGAGTTCCCAGGCCACGGAAGTGGAATGAGAACCCCCGGCCTAAGTCAGAGGCTGTGTAGGCTCCATGCGGGGCCTGGTCCACGCCCAGCACAGCAGCTTGGAGTTCTGCTCTCTGGTGCTCAAGGCCCTTTGGGAAAACACTCTTGTCTTATCTCAAGAAAGGAAAAAGCGTGGGTGGATTCCCTGCGGGCTAACAGTGGCTAAGAGTGCGCTGGGAGTAAAGAGCTTGGTACAAAAATAAAACGGTCGTGTGCTGTGGCTCACGCCTGTCATCCCAGAGCTTTAGAAGGCTTAGGTGGGAGGATTGCTGCAGGTCAGGAGTTCGAGACTAGCCCGGGCGATGTAGCAAGACCCAGTCTCTACCAAACGTTTTAAAATAAGCCAGGCATGGTGGGAGGATGGCTTGAGCCCAGGAGTTCAGAAGGGCTGAGTTTGAAATGGGATTCTGCCCTTAGTGATTTTGGAACTTCAAGCAAGTTTTCTAACCTCTGGAAAACCAGGAAACCATCCCTCCCTGGAGGCAAGGACTGAAGGACAGGAAATCATGTACAGGCTGGATGCGGTGGCTCATGCCTGTCATCCCAGCACTTTGGGAGGCCGAAGTGGCTGGATCACTTGAGGTCAGGAGCTTGAAAGACCAGCCTGGCCAACATGGTGAAACCCTGTCTCTACAAAAAATACAAAATTTAGCGGGCTGTGGTGGCTCACGCCTGTAATTCCAGCTACTTGGGAGGCTGAGGCATGAGAATTGCTTGAACCTGGGAGGTGAAGGTTGCAGTGAGCCGAGACTGCACCATTGCACTCCAACCTGGGTGACAGAGTGAAACTTCGTCTCAAAAAAATAAATAAATAAAATTATGTACAGTGCTTGCATCAGGCAGGCACTCATCAAGAATTGCTATTATCATGTATTTACTTCCTCATTCGTTCATTTACCCATTCATTCAGGTAGTAATTTCAGAGCCCTGTCACTGGATTAGGTGCAGAGGAGATGGCAAGAGCCACAAGAACAAAGTCTCCCATCTCCTACAGCTGCTTTGGCAGGGTGGGGGTGGGGCAGGGAATAAACAGGCACACAAGTAAATCACGTGACTGTAGATAGAGGTAGGTGTTCTTGTCTTTATCAGCAGGTTAAGCATGTGTGTTAGGCCATTCTTCTATTGACGCAGGGTGGGCTCCTAATCCAATAAGACTAGTGTCCTTGTAAGAAGATGGCCACGTCTAGACAGAGACACACAGAAAGAACACCATATGACAGTGATGACACAGAGATTGGGCCAGACACGATGGCTCATGCCTGTAATCCCAACACTTTGGGAAGCCAAGGCAGGTGGACCACTTGATCCCAGGAGTTCTCAAGACCAGGCTGGGCAACATGGCAAAACCCCATCTCTATAAGAAAACCACAAAAATGAGCTGGGCATGGTGGTGCGCACCTGTAGTCTCAGCTACTTAAGAGGCTGAGGCAGCAGGATCACCTGAGACTGGAAGTCGAGACTGCAGTGAACCATGGTTGCAGCACTGCACTCCAGCCCAGGCGTCAGACTGCTCCAAAACCAACCAACCAAACAAAAACAACAACAAAAGAAATACCTGAGACTGGGTAATTTCTGTTTGTTTGTTTTGTTTTGTTTTGTTTTGTTTGAGACGGA
The DNA here is from genome assembly GCF_007565055.1 of Rhinopithecus roxellana. Taxonomy (NCBI): domain Eukaryota; kingdom Metazoa; phylum Chordata; class Mammalia; order Primates; family Cercopithecidae; genus Rhinopithecus; species Rhinopithecus roxellana. The sequence continues at coordinate 89,165,952 of NC_044558.1, forward strand.
GTCCCACTCTGCCGCCCAGGCTGGAGTGTAGTGGTGTGATCTCGGCTCACTGCATCTTGAAAGGAGGTTTTATTGGCTTACCGTTCTGCAGGCTATATAGGAAGCATAGCAGCATTTGCTTCTGGGGAGGTCTCGGGAAGCTTCTAATCACGGGGGAAGGCAAAGGGGGAGCAGGCTTGTCAACAGCAAAAGCAGGAGCAAGAGAAAGAGTGAGGGGAAGGGGCCACATACTTTTAAACCATCAGGTCTCTCACTTCTCACCAAACGGATGGCCCAAGCCTTTCATGAGAGATCCGTCCCCATGATCCCAACACCTCCCACCAGGCCCTACCTGCAGCATTGGGGATTACAATTCAACATGAGATTTGGGTGGGGACAAATATCCAAATTATATCAGCATGTATTTAAAAAGGGAGAAGTATAGTTCTACAAATGAAGCAACCACCTTGATTTCCCTGTTCTGTTTCAGCCGCCAGTAAATAGAATCAGCGTTTCCCTTGAGCTGTATCAGAGAGGCTTCTTATAGGTCCTGGGCCCACTTGGAATGAGCTTTCTCCACCCTGAGCTGCTGAATCTCCTTGGAGCCAAAGCTGAGAGGCGGGCGCTCCAGAGTCAGGAGACCTCCGTGAAATCTGCCTTATTTCCTCTTTTCCAGGAGGAAAGTGTCCCCCAAGCCCCTCATGGATCTTTCTAACTGATACTCCTCAAGTGTTCCTTGCTAATCTCTCTGGATGAGCGTCAAAACCTCACTACCCTTCAGGGGTTGCCAAGGGAGATTTCTTATCTTTCTTATCTCATCTTTCCCATCTCTTTAATTTCCAGGACTCTTTCCTCTTTTCATGAATGTGCTCTGCTAGTTGCATAGGCACTAAGATGAAAATGAGGTTCTTGAAGAGAAAGTCAAGGCCTTCTTTGCCTTTGGGGGTTGAGAACACACCCTTGAAATAAGCAGCAGGGGTGGAGACCAAGCCTATCCCCCTCCAAATTAGTGCTGGGTTAGAGTGTGGAGAGATGGCTGGTCTTCTTGCCTCCTGTAGCAATCATCTATTGCCAGGTAACAAATAAGCCCAAACCATAGTGGCTTAAAACAGTGTTCACTTGTTTGTTTGTTTGAGATGGAGTCTTGCTCTGTTGCTCAGGCTGGAGTGCAGTGGTGCAATCTTGGCTCACTGCAACCTCCATCTCCCAGGTTCAAGCAATTCTCCTGCCTCAGCCTCCTGAGTAGCTGGGATTACAGGCACCTGCCACCACTCCCAGCTGACTTTCATATTTTTATAGAAATGGGGTTTCACCATATTTGCCAGGCTGGTCTTGAACTCCCGACCTCAGGTGATCCTCCTGCCCCAGCCTCCCAAAGTGCTGGAATTACAGGCATGAGCCACCATACTGGGCTGGATTCATTTGCTATCCTTCATGGTTTCTGTAGAATAAAGATTCATAAGCAGCTTGACTGGACAATTCTAGCTCAGGATATCGCATGTGGCTACTGTTGGGGTCACCTAGAAGGTTTCTTCACACTCGAGTCTCATGTATGGATCAGGAGACCTATTCAACTGGTGGCCAGAACAGCTGGTTCCTTGGGCGTTCCTCTCTCTCTATCTGGAGGTGCTTTCTCCATGTGATCTCTCCGTTGTGGTGGCTTCAGGGAACCAGATTTGTTTGTTTTTTGTGTGCTTTTTGAGACAGAGTCTCACTCTATCATCCAGGCTGGAGTGCAGTGGCACAATCTCAGCTCACTGCAACCTCTGCCTCCTGGGTTCACATGATTCTATGCTTCAGCCTCCCGAGTAGCTGGGATCACAGGTGTGCTCCACCATGCCTGGCTAATTTTTGTATATTTAGTAAAGACAGAGTTTCGCCATGGTGGCCAGGCTGGTGTCGAATTCCTGAGCTCAGGTGATCCATCTGCCTCAGCCTCCCACAGTGCTAGGATTAAAGGCATGAGCCTTTAATTAAATGCCTGGCCTGGAACCACACTTTTTATGTGGTGATCACAGCACCCGAAGCATGTGTCCTGAGAGAATGAGAGAGGGCCAGGTAGAAGCCATATTACCTTCTCTGAGCTATCTTTGGAAGGATAGGTGTGCCTCTTCTGCTTTATTCTATTGGTTGAAATAGTCATAGAGGCCAGCCCAGGTTGAAGGGAAGGGGAAATAGACTCCACCTCTCATGGGCAACAGAAAGTTCTGGAAGACCATGAGGGACTGAAAATATTGCAATGGGTCATGTCTACCCATTATGCATTTCTGGTTATGATTACTTTGATGGTTGTAGACTGAAATGTGTAAACTAAAACAATAAATCTAGGATATAACATGGGAGGATATCCTTATGTCCTTAGGATGGCAAAACATTTCTAAAACAGGACACGAAAATACTAACCATAGGCTGGACACAGTGGCTTACGCCTGTAATCCTAGCACTTTGGGAAGCCGAGGCAGGCAGATCACCTGAGGTCAGGAGTTTGAGGCCAGCCTGGCCAACATGGTGAAACCCTATCTCTACTAAAAACACAAAAATTAGCCGGGCGTGGTGGTGCACGCCTGTAGTCCCGGCTACTCAGGAGCCTGAGGCATGAGAATCACTTGAACCCAGGAAGCAGAGGTTGCAGTGAGCCAAGATTATGCCACTGCACTTCAACCTGGGAGACTGAGAGAGACTCTATCTCAAAAAAAAAAAAAAAAAAAAAAAAAGTACTAACCATAAAGAAAACAGTTGGCTGAGTGCAGGGGCTCACGCCTGTAATCCCAAAAATCTGGGAAGCCGAGGTGGGTGGATTGCTTGAGGCCAGGAGTTTGAGATCAGTCTTGACAACATGGAGAAACCCCATCTCCACAGAAAAAAAGACAAAAATTAGGGGAGTGTGGGAGGCTGAGACGGGAGGATGGCTTGAGTCCAAGAGGCAGAGGTTGCAGTGAGCTGAGATCATACCACTGCACTCCAGCCTGGACGATGGAGCAAGAGCCTGTTGAAAGAAGGAAGGAAGGAAGGAAGGAAGGAAGGAAGGAAGGAAGGAAGGAAGGAAGGAAGGAAGGAAGAAGGAAGGGAGGGATGGAGCTTTATGGAGGGAGGGGGGAGAGGGAGTCTTTCTCCATGTCGTACTTTCATCTCTCTCTCCCGAACGCCCCTCCTCCCACTCACCCGACAAATAATCCGGAAAAAAAAGAAAAAAAAGAAACAAAAGAAGAAGAACAAGAACGAGAAAGACCGAAAGGAAGGAAGGGCAAACAGTTGATCAACTGGACTTCATTAAAATTAAGAACTTCTGTTCATCAAAATATCCCATTAAGAGAAAAAAAATGCAAACCATAGAATGGGAGAAGATAGTTGAACTAAAGATATCAAGCAGAGGATTCATATTCAGAATATTTAAAAAGGATGCCTGCAAATTAATAAGAAAAAATGTTTGTTTTGGTTTTTGAGATGGAGTTTTGTTCTTGCCGCCCAGGCTGAAGTGCTATGTCAGGATCTTGGCTCACTGCAACCTCCGCCTCCCAGGTTCAAACGATTCTCCTGCTTCAGCCTCACCGAGTAGCTGGGACTACAGGCACTCGCCACCATGCCTGGCTAATTTTTGTATTTTTAGTAGAAATGGGGTTTCACCACATTGGTAAGTCTGGTCTCGAACTCCTGACCTCAGGTGATCCACCCACCTCAGCCTCCCAAAGTGCTGGGATTACAGGCATGAGCCACCTCACTCGGACTTAAAAGTCTGCTTCTAAAAGATCATTATGCCTGTGTTCTATACCAGTGGTCGGCAAAATATAGCCCCTGGGTCAAATCTGGCCAGCTACTTCTTTTGTAAATAAAATTGTATTGGAACACAGCCATCCTCATTCACTTACGCATTGTCTGGGGCTATTTTTGCACAATAACAACAGAGCTGAGTAGTTGTGGCGGAAACTGTATATATTACAGCCCACACACCATCATATATTTACTGTCTGTTCTTTTACAGAAAACATCTGCTGACACCTGTTCTATAGTATATTATTTTGGTGTCTTATTCAAGCCTTTGGCATGTATTAGAGAAGAGTCCAGACTGTTTTTCAAGGAAAATCTTGGCTCTATTGAAAAGCACTTCTTCAACTTAACCCCATGCCTAACTGGGGTGCCTTCTATTAAGACACAACCCTCAGCTGGGTCTCTTAAGACTGTTCCAGGAAGTCAGGTCCACCCTGCCTTTGAGTGATTATCAAAGTAATATGATTTACTTTGAATTTTTACCCCTAATTCTGTTTTTAAAGATACTGATCACTTGAATTACAAGTCTTGTATATCTTTTGTAGCAATTCAAACAATAAAGAATTATCTAAAATAAAATTAATAGCCACTCCACCACTCTCCAATGCAACTCCCTGATTCATTTCACTGTTAAGAATTTGATATAAATGTTTCCTTCCTGTTTTCTTCATTTACAAAAACATATAGAAACTCCCTTTCAGAGTTTGACTTTTATTTTCCTTCTTTCTTTTTTTTAATAAAAATTGTATAATATTTGCTTTTTTGCTGGGCGCGGTGGGTCAAGCCTGTAATCCCAGCACTTTGGGAGGCTGAGGCGGGCGGATCACGAGGTCAGGAGATCGAGACTATCCTGGCTAACACCGTGAAACCCCGTCTCTACTAAAAGATACAAAAACTAGCCGGGCGTAGTGGAGGGCACCTGTAGTCCCAGCTACTCAGGAGGCTGAGGCAGGAGAATGGCGTGAACCCGGGAGGCGGAGCTTGCAGTGAGCCAAGATCGCGCCACTGCACTCCAGCCTGGGGCACAGAGCAAGACTCCGTCTCAAAAAAAAAAAAAAAAAAAAAAAAAAAAAAAATATATATATATATACACACACACATATATACATATATATATATTTGCTGGTGTTTTTTGAGACTCAGTTTCACTCTTGTTGCCCAGGCTGGAGTGCAATGGCACCATCTTGGCTCGCCGCAACCTCCGCCTCCCGGGTTTAAGCAATTCTCCTGCCTCAGCCTCCTAAGTACCTAGGACTACAGGTGTGCACCACTAAGCCCAGTTAATTTTTGTATTTTTAGTAGGGATGGGGTTTCTCCATGTTGGTCAGGCTGGTCTCGAACTCCTGACCTCAGGTAATCTGCCCGCCTGGGCCTCCCAAAGTGTTGAGATTACAGGTGTGAGCCACTGTGCCCGCCAATATTTGCTTTTTAAATATTTAACAAGATGTTGCGGGACTATCTCCCAGCCACTATGTTCAGATGTATTATATATAAATATATAGGCCTGGCACAGTGGCTCACGCCTGTAATCCCAGCACTTTGGGAGGCTGAGGTGGGTGGATCACTTAAGGTCAGGAGTTCGAGACCAGCCTGACCAACATAGCAAAACCCTGTCTCTACTAAAAATACAAAAATACTAAAAATCACTAAAATTTAAAAAATACAAAAATATGTGTGTGTGTGTGTGTGTGTGTATACTTTTTTTTTTTTTTTTTGAGACAGGGTCTCGCTCTGTCCCCCAGGCTAGAGCACAGTGGCATGATCACAACTCACTGCAACCTCGACCTCCTGGACTCAAGCAATCCTCCTACCTCAGCCTCCCAAATAGCTGGGACCACAGGGGCACGCCAACACATCCAGCTAATTTTTTTAATATTTTGTAGAAGTGGAGTTTTGCCATAGTACCCAGGTTGTTCTTGAATTCCTGGGCTCAAGAGATCTGCCCACCTCGGCCTTCTTAGGTGGTGGATTGCAGGTGTGAGCCTCTGTGACAGCCTATTTTGTAATTTTTAATAGCTGCACTGTTTTTCTTAATAGTAATATATCATGACTTGCTCAGCCATGTTTTTATTAATGTACATTCAGACTATTTCCAGGTTTGTTTTTTTTTTAACTATTACAAGTGATACTGCAATAAATGTCTTTATAGATTTATATCTTTGTATACTGACATTTTCATTTCTGGTGGATATATTCTCAGAAATAGGAGTCCTGGGCCACAGCTTAAATTTTCAAAAATACCAACAGTTGATTTTCCACCATGTTATAATAATTTACAGACCTCCCCCAATGGTGTTGGAAGGAACTGGATTTCTTACACCCTCACGAGCTCTGGATGTTACACATATGTTCCATTTTTGCCAATCTGATGGGTAAAAAATAGTATCTCATTGTTCTCATTTGCATTTGCCTGACAAGTGAGGCTGAGCATCTTTTCATAAGCTCGTTGGCCATTTGCATTTCTGCTTCTGTGAAAGCTGCAGCCTTGGCCCATGTTTTCCCTGGGCTATTGGTCTTTTGAATTTGTAGGACTGTCTTATAAATTAAGGATATCAGTCGGGGCGCAGTGGCTCATGCCAGAATTTTGGGCGACCAAGGCGAGTGGATCACTTGAAATCAGGAATTTGAGACCAGCCTGGCCAACATGGTGAAACCCCATCTCTACTAAAAACACAAAAATTAACCAGGTGCGGTGGTGCACACCTGTAATCCCAGCTACTTGGGAGGCTGAGACAGGAGAATTGCTTGAATCCAGGAGGCAGAGTCTGCAGTGAGCTGAGATCACGTCACTGCACTCTCGCCTGGGCGACAGAGTGACTCTGTCTCAAAAAAAAAAAGAAAAGAAAAGAAAGGGAAAAAGGAGGATATTAATCCTTTATGAATTATATAGTTGCAAATCTTTTATTTGTTTATGCTATGTTTTGCCATGGTTTTGCTTTTAATCTAAAATAATTAAATTCCTGCCCCCAGGTTCTTGCTAAGAATATGACTAAAACTGTTTGCCTTGTCAGAATCCCAGCTGTGAAAAATAATGTATATGAGGCTCTGTTTAAAGCAGTGGCTCTCAAATATTTTCTAATTTTAAGTAACAGAAACTTTTTTTTTCCAAACAGGTTTTTATGTAGAAAAAAAGAATTCAGCTGGGCACTGTGGCTCATGCCTGTCATGCTAGCACTTTGAGAGGTCAAGGCGGGTGGATGACCTGAGGTCAGGATTTTGAGAATAGCCTGGACAACATGGTGAAATGCTGTCTCTACTAAAAATACAAAAATTAGCTGGGCGTGGTGGCACATGCTGCAGTCCCAGCTACTCAAGAGGCTGAGGCATGAAAATTGCTTGAACCCAGGAGGCAGAGGTTACGGTGAGCCAAGATCGTGCTACTGCACTCCAGCCTGGGAGACAGAGCCAGACTCCAGACTGTCTCAAAACAAAACAAAACAAAACAAACACACAAAAAAATCCGCCATAATTGAATTGAGGCTGAGGGCCCAGACCTCTGCCTGCCAAGGGCCTCTCCATCCCTCCCTAGCAGCCTCTGAGACTCTCTAAGAACCACTACCCTTCTGTGGAACTTAGTTTGAGAACCATTGACCTAAAGACTCTGCAGTCCTTCTATGTATTTAATCACAGATTTCCAGTGTGTTCCATAGAATATTAAGCGGACATTAACAAGTATTCTGTGAAGAAAAGACTCTGGGATTGTTCTATGGCATGTAGAACTGAGGCATGCCTTTCCTTTTTGGACTAGATACACTTTGATTCTTTTGAGATGAAAATGTTAGTGTACCAGGAGACAGGAACTGGACAAAGAGTAACAGATATCCTTGATTTCCTTTCACATGCAATACCAAAACAAATAGACAATGCCCGTGCTGCTTCTGGCCATCTATCTGCTGAAGGTGCAACTCTTTGGTTTTCTGATTGGCCTGAGCAAGTGTCGATCATTTTGTGATCAGGATTATGGATGATCAAAGGATCTTGCCTGATGGCTATAAAGAGGACCCTTTTTTATTTTCTTAGTGGCAGAAATTGTGAACTCTTGGTAACATTCAATCACACCTTTCTTTTCCTTTATTTGCAATTTAAGAGGACAAGTTTCTCCCTAATCTTTTTTTTTTTTTTTTTAATGGTCATAGCTATAGAAAACAACAAACAAGAAGTATGTTGTTTTCTACAGCTATGACCATTAAAAAAACAAAACAACAACAACAACAACAACAAAAACCAAAGGTGCTTTAAGCAGGAAATTTGCAGACATTACTTTGTTTCTCTCCCAGGTCTTTTTAGGACAAAGGAGAGAGAGTTCAGAACAACTTGCTTAAGAATAGCAGGCCGTTACTCCCGTCTATTCTCACGAGAAGGAAAAATTCATTTCATGGTAGATCAGTGGACCTAGGTCCCATTTTGAGACTGCCCCAGGGTTCTTGCACAATAGTAGACAGAGAAACCTGGCAAATGCTGGGTTTCTTTATTGCAGGACTTCTCAGAGCCTTTAAAATGCTAGTGTTCTACTGTGCATTTCCAAGAGGAAGACATGAGTGGGTTTCCCACCTTTCCTCAACCACAGAAGCCATTATGGGCAGAGCTTTTCCAAGATTGTTCTTCCATAGTGTACCCTTCAGAAAAAGCTGGACTAGATGGTCTTAAATATTTTCTTAGATAAAATCAGACCCTTACAGAATTGCAGCTTTAAGCCCTTTGTTTTGGCTACTTGTAGATTTGCTTGTATTGAACCTCCCTTAACCTGTATTGAGGCACATTATAGAGAATTCATTGTATAAACATGCTATCATTTTTAGCATAAGGAGGTTGCAATTCCAATAGAAAAACATTTCTTGTATACCTTGTTACTCACACAAACTGTGTTTTCCCAAGTGATTAGTTGGCTTATACCGGTGCTTCTTGACTTATTAATACATCCTAGTAAACCCATCATAAGTTGAAAATGCATTTAATTCACCTAACCTACCAAACATCATAGCTTAGCCTAGTGTATTAGTTTGTTTTCATGGGGCTGATAAAGACTTACCCGAGACTGGGTAATTTATAAAGAAAAGAGGTTTAATGGACTCACAGTTCCACATGGCTGGGGAGGCCTCAAAATCATGGTGGAAGGCAAAGGCACATCTTACCTGGAGGCAGGCAAGATAGAATGAGAACCAAGTGAAAGGGGGAACCCCTTATCAAACCATCAGATCTCATGAGACTTATTCACTACCATGAGAACAGTATGGAGGAAACCATCCCCATGATTCAATTACCTTCCACCAGGTCCCCCCCACAACACATGGGAATGATGGGGGCTACAATTCAAGATGAGATTTGGGTGGGGACACAGCCCAACCATATCACCTAGCCTACTCAAGCTCAGAACACTTATATTAGCCTACAGTTGGGCAAAATCATCTAACACAAAGCCTATTTTATAATACAGTGTTGAAGATCTCATTCTGTACTAACAGCAAAAGCAGAATGGCTGTTTGGGTACCTGAAGTACAGTTTCTACTGAATGCATATTACTTTTGCACCATCATAAAGTTGAAAAATTATAAGTTGAGCCATTGCAAATTGAGGATCATCTGTATGCAACCCTGTGAAGTTTAGTAACTGAGTTTATTTCCCTCTTTGGCCTTTCTTCTGGGCCACTGCCAATAATGATATACAACTTTGTGGGTATACATTTTGGGTAGTGATGTTATTTTATTTTATTTTACTTTATTTTATTTTATTTTATTTTATTTTATTTTATTTTATTTTATTTTATTTTATTTTTGAGACAGAGTCTTGTTCTGTCACCCAGGCTGGAGTGCAGTGGCACGATCTTGGCTCACTGCAACCTCTGCCTCCCGGGTTCAACCAATTCTCCTGCCCCAAGTAGCTGGGACTACAGGTGCACGCCACCATGCCCAGCTAATTTTTGTATTTTTAGTAGAGACGGGGTTTCACCATGTTGGCCAGGATGGTCTCGATCTCTTGACCTCATGATCCACCCACCTCGGCCTCCCAGAATGCTGGGATTACAGGAGCGTGCCACCGCACCTGGCCTGTTATCTTTTATTTTAACATATTTTCCTACCTTTATTTTCATTTCATTCCCATTCCTTTGATTTGCATTTTTGTTGTATTGAGGTATATATATATAAGCTCCATTCTAATTCTTTGTTGAAATGTAGTGGGGCATCATAATAAAATAAACACATACCTACGTGCATATTCCAAATAGCATATATTAAATACATAGTTACATGCAAGGTAGATGCTACGTTCCTGAGGAAATAGAGATGAACAAGTTATAGTCCTTGTCCTTGAAGGATTTACAGTTTTGCCAATGAAACCCACATAAGTACACTGCCACAATCCACAGGCATAGATAACTACTACAATGTTGTGTGTTAAGTAGTAAGAAAGGTATGTTTAAAGTGCTCTGGATAAGCCAGAGAGAATGCATAGAAAGACCACATAGAGACAGGAGGAGATGCCTGAGGACCCCAAGCTATTTTAGCTCTCCACTCTTTAGGTCTCTTTGGCATCAATCTCTGGACAGCCTCTGGACAGGTGAGTGAGTAATTGCCTTAGTCTGTGTTCTGCTACTATAACAGAATATCATAGACTTGGTAATTTCTAGAGAAGAGAAATTTATAAAGAAAATAAATTTATTTCTTACAGTCCTAGAGGCTGGGAAGTCCAATATCAAGGTGCCAGTGTCTTGTAAGGGCCTTCCTGCTGCGTCATAACATGGTAGACAACATCACATGGTGAAAGGGCAAGAATATGTGTGTCAGCTCAGGCCTGTCCTCCTCTGCTCATAAAGCCACCAGTCCCATCATGGGGGCTGCATCCTGATGACTTTATCTAATCCTAATTACCTCCTAAAGGCCCCACGTCCAAATACCATCAACATACGAACTTGGAGATCTAAGTTTCCAGTACATGAAATTTGGGGGACACATTCAAACCATGCAGTAATCCTTCAGGTGATTCCAGCCCCAGCCTGAAGTGGAACAGAGAGAGGGCATCCCCCAAGCTCTGCACAAATTACAGATCTATGAATAAAATAAATGTTTTAAGCTAAAAAACGAAAAGATGTTTAAAAGTGCTATGAGGACCCAGTGAAGGAGCAAATAAGTCTGCAGGGCAGAGAGACAGGAAGAAGAGTGGAAAAGCTCCAGAGATAGTTAGGCTGTGGCCACCTGTGAGGTTCAGGGCATTCACTCACTTGAAAAGATATGCCAAATGTGCATAAGTGTCTGTGCATTTTTTTTGAGAAAAAGGCCCGTCACGCTCAGCAGATTCTCAGAGATGTTCATAATCCACACAAGGGTCGGATCTATTGCCTTGAAAGGATCAGAAACAATTGCCAGGACGACAAAGAATGGAAAAAGAGGTGCAAAGCTATCAAGGCATTGGAGTCTGGTTTGGCAAAAACATAGTTTAGGCCTGTCTAGAGATTCACATTCACTCAATCATTCTTTTGTTCAACAAATAATTTACTGAACACCTACTGCAGATCAGGCATTGTGCTGGGCATCTAAAATACAATAGGGAACATGATCATTTGTCCTTTACTTTTCTTTTTTTTTTTTTTTTGAGACGGAGTTTCACTCTTGTTGCCCAGGCTGGAGTGCAATGGCACCATCTCGGTTCACCACAACCTCCGCCTCCCAGGTTCAAGCGATTCTCCTGCCTCAGCCTCCCGAATAGCTGGGATTATAGGCATGTGCCACCACGCCTGGCCAATTTTGTGTGCTGGCCAGGCTGCTCTCAAACTCCCGACCGCAGGTGATCCACCTGCCTCAGCCTCCCAAAGTGCTGGGATTACAGGCATGAGCCACCGTGCCCAGCCAATCATTTGTCTTTTCAAGACCTCGCAGGCTCCAGACACTTCCCCAGAAGATTTTCCTAATCCTCAAATCCCTTCCCACTGTCCTATAAAATGAGTCTGTCATTCCTCCTCTAAGTGTTTTGGGTTCCATTTTCTTCTCTCCTGGCAGCTTTTATATACAAGAGGTTTAATGGACTTACAGTTAGTTCCACATGGATGTGGAGGCCTCACAATCATGGTGGAAGGTAAGGAGGAGCAAGTCATGTCTTACATGGATGGAGGCAGGCAAAGAGACAGAATGAGAAACAAAGCAAAAGGGATTTCCCCTTATCAAACCATCAGATCTCGTTCATACATCTTATTCACTACCACGAGAACAGTATGGGGGAGCTGCCTCCATGATTCAATTATCTCCCTTTGGGTCCCTCCTGCAATGTGCGGGAATTATGGGAGTACAATTCAAGATGGGATTTGGGTAGGGACACAGAGTCAAACCACAGGGGAACTAAGAAATAGTCTCTTCAGGAAATAGATGACTGGACAAATTAGCTGCATGCCCATGGAGTCCTTCAAGACTCAAATTTCTGGGAGAAGATATCTGGCCTAGGCACAGTCATGGGCTTACCTCTTGGTCAGAGGAGGGCATATATATGTGTGTGTGTATATATATAAAGCAACCCTATACATATATAATTTTATAGGGTATATATGGTATATATTATATATAGGGCATATATGTGGTATATATTATATATAGTATATATATGGTGTATATATAATATATATATAATAAAGGCTGCCAGGAGAGAAGAAAATGGAACCAAAACCTATATATATATATACACATTTTTTTTTTCAGACAGAGTCTCGCTCTGTCGCTCAGGCTGGAGTGCAGTGGCACAATCTCGGCTCATTGCAAACTCCACCTCCCAGGTTCAAGCAATCCGCCTGCCTCAACCTCCTGAGTAGCTGGGATTACAGGCATGTGCCACCACACCCGGCTAATTTTTGTATCTTCAGTAGAGACCTGGTGTCATGTTGGCCAGGCTGGTCTCAAATTCCTGACCTCAAGGGATCCACCCACCTCGGCCTCCCAAAGTGCTGGGACTACAGGCATGAGACATGAGACACCATGCCTGGCCAAAAAAAAAAAAAAAAAAAAAAAAAAGAAAAGATTTATGAAGCAGTCAACAAAATAAAAGTCACTAAAACCCTCCCAGGAATTAATTTTATAACCTCGTTTTGGTCTTTTCTCAATCAGCATGAAATTACCATGATTTCTTTCTTGAGAAAAAAAGAAATCCCCTCAAGGAATGAAAAGACGTCTTTCTAAGTTGAAAACCTGAGAGTGGACATAGCTAAAACGTAAAGCTGGAGAAAGGAGTTAGCCATGGGATGTGATGTGCTTTTACTTGACTATAATTTCCATTTGGATCTTAGTGGTGTGCAAACAGCATCTCTCAGCACTCTAAATCTCCAAAAACCCAGGCACCTTTGAAGACATGAATTATCCAAAGAGCTAACTTGCTTTACTTACCTCCTTTCTCCTTTCCCCTCCTTCTCCTTTCTCTCCCTTTCCATTTCTCTTGCTTTCAAAAGTATTCTTGAGGCATACAGAAAAGTTTAATCCTGCAGTTTTGAACTCAATTTTTTTTTTTTTTTTGAGACAATGTCTCACTCTGTGGCCCAGGATGGAGTGCAATGGCACGATCTTGGCTCACTGCGACCTCCACCTCCTGGATTCAGGTGATTCTCCTGCCTCAGTCTCCCGAGTAGACTATAGGTGCCCACCACCACACTTGGCACATTTGTATTTTTAGTAGAGACAGGGTTTCACCATGTTGGTCAGGCTGGTCTCGAACTCCTGACCTCAGGTGATCCGCCCAACTCGGTCTCCTAATGTGCTGGAATTACAGGCATGAGCGACCACACCTGGCCTCAATTCTTGTTTGTTTGTTTTTTGTTATTGTTGTTTGTTTTATCACTGTCTCACAGCTCCATGTACTGTATCTCAGATTTTTCATCTCTGAAATGGGTATGATCATACAAGAAAACAACATTTGTGGAAATTTTAAGGATTGGGGCGTTGTGTTTTGTAGAGGTTACACACACACACACACACACACACACACACACATCTGATTAGCCTCTAGGCAGAGTAGAGACACAGAAACTTCCTCACAACAATCTAAGCAGAGAACATCTTCTTCCCTTACCTGCTGGTGCGTTTGTCAATATATTTGGTTGAATTAATCTGCTTAATAATCTAGCCTGCAGCTACCTCAGACTCACTCTTGAAACACAAAACACAACCTTCGCTTTCAGGCAAGGTATTTCCAACTCCTGGTAGTTATGAGTAGTGGGAAAAGAAGAAATGCATTTTGCTGCATGTTTTGTTCCCAGGACACAGGTTCAAGCTTGCCCTTCACCCCCAAGCAAGTTTTATTCTCTGGAAGTCTTTCTTGAACGTTGGCAGGCTCAGAGAATCTCTGTTCTCGATGAGCTATAAACTGGCATTTCTGGCCTGATGAGAAGTTTGTTATTGTCTGTATGTTGTTCATAAAATGGATTTGTTGTGGAGAAAGTCTTGTCTGTGTGGGAGGGGAAGGCAGAGATGTCAGGGGAAAGAACGAATCCATGCAGCCTTGTGGTGAAATAGCAAAAAGAAACCCCAAGTCTCTGAGTTCAAAAGCCAACCCTACTTAAAAGATTTTGTGCTTTCGTAAATACTGCTTTCATAAGTATTTTGTAATGTGTCTCTGTTGTTTTTGACTGCCAAGGGGCCAATCTCCTTGCTTCTGGAAGGAGCAACCCAGTTTTGCTTTGGAATCTGTCCTCCCACCGTCATATATCATCTTGGTAGAATCATTAACCAAAGTGTCTTGCCCTCCTCTGGCCAAGAGGTAAGCCCATGACTGTGACTAGGCCAGATATCTTCTCCTAGAAATTTGAGTCTTGAAGGACTCTATAGGCATGCAGCTAATTTGTTCAGTCATCTATTTCCTGAAGAGACTGTTCCTTAGTTCCCCTGTGATATGGTTTGGCTCTCTGTCCCCACCCAGATCCCATCTTGAATTGTACCCCCTTAATTCCCACACATTGCGGGAGGGACCCAGAGGGAGATAATTGAATCATGGGGGCGGTTCTCCCATACTGTTCTCGTGGTAGTGAATAAGATGTATGAATGAGATCTGATGGTTTGATAAGGGGAAATTAGTTTTGCTTTGTTTCTCATTCTCTCTCTTTGCCTGCTTCCATCCATGTAAGACATGACTTGCTCCGCCTTGCCTTCCACCATGATTGTGAGGCCTCCACATCCACGTGGAACTGTAAGTCCATTAAACCTCTTTCTTTTGTAAACTGCCCAGTCTTGAGTATGTCTTTATCAGCAATGTGAAAACAGACTAAGACACCCTGGATCTCCAGAGTTTCTGTGGCCTCTGTCCCTTTTGAGGACTATTCTTTGGCTATTACTTCCTTTTGGTGAATTCCCCTAGGCCCTTCCAATGTGTTCCTATTTTACATCTTTCTTTCTTAAGTTATCAGGGTGAACTTCTTCTGATTCTGGCCATGATGAAGGAATTGGTACCAAAGTTGTTTTCCAGCTGTATACAACTGGAAAGCCAGACAAAAGATATAAAACAACTGTTTTCAGAGATTGGGCCACAGGTAGTGTAGAACTATGAGGCCTGAAAGAAAGGATGCAAACCAAGTGAGCCCTGTGATCACCCTGGCTTTCTGCCTGGCAGTGTTTTTTAGATTGCAGCACAGGGAGGAGGATCCCACGCAGAGCACAGTGGCCTCTCTGAGTTGAAGAGAGAGATTATAATATGTGGATTATAATATGGTTGAAATTTGTGAGGCAAAGTCCCAGGGAAGATGGTGTTATATGGACACATAGTGCCAGAAATCTGCATAGAGGACCACTTGAGTCACTGGCTAAATACTAAGTTGCTCAGATATTGGGCAAAATGATACAAGGCTGTCAAGGAACTGCTATTGGAGAGGTATAAGCTGAATAATTCCAGGAGCTCTCATGGGACTGGGGGACATTCAAATCTCAGCAAGCCAGAATGGGAATAATCTGTTGAACATCCAAGGCATTCATTAGAGACCACTGTGAGGCTACACCTTTCTTGTAGGCCTAAACCAGTCTTAGATAAGAAGCTTTTCTAGAGCCACTGCAATAAAGTTTAAAAGCAAGCCTTAAAAAAAAAAAAAATCAAGCTGGTCAATGAGTAACTCAATTGCCTCCCAAAACAAACATCAAAGGAAAATAATGAAACCCAGGCATTCAGTAGCACAGCATCTACATTGTCTAGCATCCAATAAAAGGTTACTAGACATCTAGAGAAGCAGGAAAATGTGACCCATTATATGAGAAAGACCAGTTAATATAAACAGACCCCAAATGACAAAGATGATGTAAATAACTGACAAAGATTTTAAAACAGCTATTATAAATATGTTCATAGATCTAAAGAATATAAACATAGTGAAAAGTGGAAGATATAAAAAAAGAATCAAACGTATCTTCTAGAGATAAAAAATACAATATCTAAAATAAAAATTTGCTGGGTGTGGTGGCATGCACCTTTAGTCCCAGCTACTTTGGAGGCTGAGGTGGGAGAATTGCTTGAGCCCAGGAGTTTGGGGACAGTCTGGGCAATATAGCAAGATCCCATTTCTTAAAAAATAAAATAATAATTTACTAGATGGGTTTAACAGCATATTAAAGACTGTAGAAGAAAAAAAATCAGCAAATCCAATGACATAATAATGGAAGTTATTCACATTAAAGAGCAAGGAGAAAAAAGAGCCAAAAAATAAATAATCAGAGTGTCAGGGACCTATGCAAAAATAACAGAAGATCTATCCTACGAATAATTGCAGTCCCAGGAGGAGAGGATGAAAATAAAACCCTGAAATAATAATGGCTAAAAATGTTCCAAATTTGATAAAAACTATGAAGTTACAGATCCAAGAAGCTCAACAAAGCCCAGGCAAGATAAACACAAAGAAAAGAACATAAAGGCCTATCTTAATCAAATTGTTTAAAACCAGCAATAAAGACAAAAATCTTAAAAGCAGCCAAGGTAAAAAGACATATTACATACAAAGAACGAAGATAAGAATTATCGCTGATTTCTCCTTAGAAACAGTGCAACACAGAAGACACTGGAATAACACCCTTAATGCATTACATTTGAAAATAAAAATAAAACGGTCAACCAAAAGTCTTGTGTCCAGTGAAAATATATTTTTTAAGTGAAGATGAAAGAATGTTTTACTGACAAACAAAAAGTGGTAGAATTTATTACCAGTAGACCTACACCATATGAAATATTAAAAAGAAGTTCTTTACCAGGTGTGGTGGCGCACACCTATAATCCCAGCACTTTGGGAAGCTGAGGCAGGTGGATCACCTGAGGTTAGGAGTTTGAGATCAGCCTGACCAACATGGAGAAACCCCATTTCCACTAAAAAAATACAAAATTAGCCGGGCGTGGTGGTGCAGGCCTGTAATCCCAGCTACTCGGGAGGCTGAGGCAGAAGAATCGCTTGAACCCGGGAGGCAGAGGTTGCAGTGAGCCGAGATCGCGCCATTGTACTCTAGCCTGGGCAACAAGAGCAAAAATCTATCTCAAAAAAAAAAAAAAAAAAAAAAGTCCTTTTTTGGGCTGAACAAAAATAATACAGGGTGAAAACTCAGATCTATTTAAGAAATGAAGAATGCCAGAAATCATAAATAAGTGAGTAGATACAAAATGCTTCTGTATCTTTGAAATTTTTTCAAGTTTTGCCGAGTCAGACTTTCCAGGTGTTTTAGAATCCAGAATCAAGACACAGAAACAAGGAGCTATATAGTATTTCAGATACCAGCTCATTTCTGAAGCAACTGTGACAAAATGCTAACATTTGTCAGTTATGGAGAGCAAATACATGGTTAGTTGTCATGGTTACTTCTGTAATCGGCTATACATTTAAAAGTTTAAAAACATACCAACTCTTTTATGGTACAGATTGACCACTCAAAGCTTTGAGATTTATGTGACTGTCCCAAGGCATTCACCAAACATATCATTGTTCTGCCTTCCCAGGGCTACATGGATCAGATGACAGCCCTGGACTTACTAGTGATTTCACACAACTGATTAAGTTCCTCTGAGCCTCAGTTTCTTCTCATAAAATAGGGATAAGAGGTCTACCTTCTGCTCAGATTATCACGTAAGACATCGAATGAGTCAGGATGCCTTTGTTTACAAGGGATCAACTCAAACTATCTTAAACATAAAGCAGATTTATTGTTTCACGGAACTTGCGAGTTTAGAGCTACGGATGGTTTCAGTCACAGCTGGATCCAGGGATACAAATATTGTTGTCAGGACTCTCCCACTATCCCTTATCTCTGCTTTCTGGGGTTTTGGTGTCACTCTCAGGCAGCCTCTCCCTAGGTAGCAGCAGAGATGCTCCACGCTCATATCCCACCACATAGTGGAACCAAGAGAAAGTGAATTTCTTTTCCCTACAAGTTTTGGCAACTATTCACTCCGATGGACCCACTTTGGATCACATTCCCATTCCTGAACTGAGCTCTGAGTCTGATTGGTCAGGTCTGGGAGATATACACTCTCCTGGAATGAGGGGGTGGAAGAGAGATGGTTTCCCGAAGGCAACCAGGATGCTGAGAGCAAAAGATAGTGTCATAGATGCTGACAGGAAAAACAACAGCTTTTCTACGCTTGCATAAAGCACTGGACAGTAAGAACCACAGAGTCCAGCCTCGTTCAAGAACAGCTTTGCATGCACTCCCTTCATCCTTACAACAACTGTGTAAGGGAAGTTTTCTAATTATCCCCACTGGACAGATGAGGAGACAGAGGCCCAGGGAGGGTAAATGTCTTACCCCAGGCCACACAGCTAGTAAGGGGCAGAACCAGGATCCAGCTGCCTTAGTGAATGGTGGCTGGTTAACGAGGTCACACTCCTGGCCTGTGGCCGAGACTTATCTACAACCAGGGACCCTTGACTCCTCCCTTAGTCTCAGGAGTCCTCAAGGCCCCATCCTGCTTCTTGATCATTATGAAATCTGGGGAAAGGGAAACTCGGTGTCCATGCCAACAAGATGCTGTGAATGTTTTCAGCCCAGACAAGGGGAAGGAGATGGCCAGGGGAGGGCCTGGTCAACAGAAGCCCAGGGCGGCTCTGTTAGTTTCTTATGGGTGCCCTAACACCCTTGGTCTGTAGCTGCAAAACTCCAATCCTTGCTTCCAAGTTCCTCTCTGTGTGTCTAATCTATCCATCTACCTCTGCCACACTCTTTTTATTTTGAGACAAAGTCTCACTTGGTCACCCAGGCTGGAGTACAGTGGTGCCATCATAGCTCACTGCAGCCTCAAACTTCTGGGCTCAAGAGATCCTCCTGTCTCAGCCTCACAAGTAGCTGGGACTACAGGCACACACCACTCTCCCCCACAGCATCTTTTTTTTTTTTTTTTCAAGATGGAGTCATGCTCTGTTGCCCAAGCTGGAGTGCAGTGGCACGATCTCAGCTCACTGCAACCTCTGCTTCCTGGGTTCGAGTGATTCTTGTGTCTCAGCCTCCCAAGTAGCAGGGATTACAGGCATGCACTACCATGCCCAGCTAATTTTTGTATTTTTAGTAGAGATGAGGTTAAGCCACATTGGACAGGCTGGTCTTGAACTCCTGACCTCAAGTGATCTGCCCACCTGGGACTCCCAAGATGCTGGGATTAGAGGTGTGAGCCACTATGCCCAGCCTTTTTTTTTTTTTTTTTTTTTTAACTTTTTGTAGAAACAGGGTCTCACTATGTTGCCCAAGCTGGATCTGCCTTGCTTTCATAAGGATACCTGTCATTGGATTTGAGGTCCACCCAGATAGTCTAGGATGATTTAATCTTGAGATCCTAAAATTAATTTACACCTGCAAAGATCCTTTCTCCATTAAGGTCACATTCACAGGTGCTGGAGCACTAGACTGTGGACACAGCTTTTCTTTTTTTGGTGGAGGTGTGACTGGGGAGACATGATTAAACCCACTACAGTGTAAAAGTAGGCCGGGTGTGATGGCTCACACCTGTAATCCCAAGACTTCAGGAGGCCGAGGTGGGTGGATCACTTGAGGTCAGGAGTTTGAGACCAGCCTGGCCAACATGGCGAAACCTCGTCTCTACTAAAAATACAAAAATTAGCTGGGCGTGGTAGCACACTCGTAATCCCAGCTACTCGGAAGGCTGAGGCAGGAGAACCGCTTGAACCCAGTAGGCAGAGGTTGCAGCGAGCCGAGATCACACCACTGTATTCCAGCCTGGGTGACACAGCAAGACTCTATCGAAAAAAAAAAATATGTGTGTGTGTGTGTGTGTGTGTGTGTGTGTATGTAAATAAAAGCAGCCAAACTTAAGCTTTATTTCAGAGTCGTTGCTTGGCCTGGGAGTGGAGAGAGATCAGGAGAGCGCCACCAGCTTGGATCGGTTAGTGAGCTGTGGTGGGTTTTTTTTTTTTTCTTGACAGTGTCTCTTATTGTTTTGTATTTCTCTTTTGTTTTGAGGTTTTCTGCCATCTTTTCTGGAAGGTGCATGATGCTCAGCTCTGTGGTTATTTTCGCCCAACAGCTGTGTTTCCGGTGAGCGGCCGTGGGATTCTTCTGACTCAGCAAAACTGGAGCTGTAACCGTCAAGAAGCCATTCAAGCAAAGCTAGAAATAAAGAAGCTGTTTCTTCCCCGTCCCCTCCTCCTCCTCTCACTTCCCTCCCCATGGGTACCTTTTGAAAGTCTCACAAAGCACTTTGAAAAAACTACTTGGACCAGTGTGCTGGAGGGCCGGCTGAAGGTGGCCCCTCCGCTGGGCTTTAAGCAAACAGATAAATTCTGGAAAGGACTCTGCCCTGCCAGCCTGGCTTCGGCCTTCGGAAGGCCCCTCCCAACATGCCCCCACCCGCTGATCACACGGACTGTGTCTTACAAGTTTCCCACAGGTCTGATGAGTGAAAGCAGAGGCTGTGGGGACTTTTGTGGTTTTCTAGGGTGTGGCCCCACTTTGCCTTCACCAGGCCTGAGTATCTATGCCGTGCAGCTTGCCTGCTTCTCAAAGGTCATGATTTCCACCCTGGAGCTGGGAGGCAGCTACAGATTCCTACCCGCTGGCACAGGATCTCGCCCTGTACTCCCTAGAGGTGGCTGGGAGCCTTGCGGAGGCAGAGAGCGAACAAAATGGAAAGGAATCTTCCTCCCGGAGAGCCGTCTTCTGTGCATGCCGGTGCCTGCAAAAGACAGGCGAGGCGAGACAGCTGCACCTCGGGCCTCATCGCTGTTGCTGAGAAAGAAAGGAACAAATAAATTTAGCTCCATCCTACGCATCCTTTGCAGCTGCTGATTGACCAAACAGAAAGAGGCCTCTGTTTCAACCCTGGTTTCTCAGCTTTTTGTCTGATGGGGTCTGCTACCGCCTTTTACAAGGGACTTTTGAAGGAGGAAACGGGCCGTGGCCCTATTTAGCGCCTGGCCGGCTGGAGGCTGCACAAGGAGGAGTTCAAGTTCAGGGTGTGTGTCTCTTTTTGCCCATCCCAAAGCAAAATGGTGGCCCGGAAACGTGTCCAAGTGGGCTTCCGCTCCTGGAATTTCCCATGTATTTCTTTGGAAGCCAGAACACGGGGGGTGGAGGGATGTATAACTGTGCCGAGGCCAGCCTATAGGTCCCGAAGCCATTAGTTTAATGGCACCATTTGTGGAAATAAAGAACTCGCTGACTGGGCTTGAAGTTAAAAGACTGGAACGAAGCACTGAGGAGGTTTCATGGGGCTTACTAGCGTGGAGAGGTCCCTGCGGGATGGGGGACAAGCTGTGGACTTTGAGTCGGGTAGACTTGGGTTTCAGTCCTAGCGCTATCACCAAAAGGCACATTGTCTCTGGACAAAGAGAGCCTTTGCTCAGGTGTAAGTGAAATGCTAGCCGCGACATGGAACCTCTCTGAGCCTCAGTTCCTTATCTGTAAAACAGCAATAATGACAGGAGGTTGTCACAAGAATTAAATGACAAATGTATTGAACCTACATAGCCCAGCTCTTGCTGTGCCATGATGGTATAGAGTGGCCCCTGTTTTACCTGCCCAGGCCCATTCTCCAAAGAAGCTGTACAGGTGAGGTGACTCACCCCTGTAATCCCAGTACTTTGGGAGGCTGAGGAGTGAGGATCACTTGAGCCCAGGAGTTTGAGGCCAGCTTGGGCAACATAGAGAGACCCCATCTCTACAAAAAAAAAAAAAAAAAAAAATTAGCTGGGTGTGCTGGTGCATGCCTGTGGTCCCAGCTACACAGGAGGCTAAGGTGGGAGGATCCCTTGAGCCCAAGAGGTCCAGGCTGCAGCCTGGGTGATAGAGCAATACGCTGTCTCTAAAAAAAGAAAAAAGAAAAAAAAAAACAGAAGGTGTTTCTTCCCCAGTCCTCTCCTTCTTTCACTTCCCTCCCCATGAGTAGCATTTGGAAGTCTCACATAGCACTTTTTAAAAACCACTTTAAGTCCAGGTTCTGTAGCTCATGCCTGTAATCCCAGCACTTTGGGAGGCCGGGGTGGGCGGATCACTTGAGGTCAGGAGTTCAAAACCAGTCTGGCCAACATGGTGAAGCCCCATCTCTACCAAAAATACAAAAATTAGCCGGCATGGTGGCATATGCCTGTAATCCCAGCTACTCGGGAGGCTGAGGCAGGAGAATCGCTTGAACCCGGGAGGTGGAGGTTGCAGTGAGCCAAGATTGTACCACTGCACTCTAGTCTGGGTGACAGAGTGAGACCCTGTCTCAAACAACAACAACAACAACAATAACAACAACAACAACACTTTCACCAGTATGTGGGAGGGCTGGCTGAAGGTGGCCTCTGCTGGGCTTTACACAAGCAGATGGATTCTGGAAAGGACTCCACCAAGCCAGCCTGGCTTTGCCTTTGCAAGGCCCCTCCCAAGATGCCTCCACTTGCCACTCACACGGACTGGTACTCTGTCTTACAACTTTCCCACAGGCCTGAGCAGTAGGTGGGAGGAATTTCTGTGGTTTTCTAGGTTGGCCACAGAATACTACTCTTCCTCCTCCCACTCTTTTTTTCCGTAAGATTTGGGGCTCAACTTACTCTCAAACTCTGGAAGTGAGGAGGTGGCCCAGGCCTGATCATGGGATCTCATATGCCCCTGGCCATAGTGATTCATTTTTGGAAACATCCATGGGACTCAAGCTGGGACAATCGAGTGAATTTCAGGAATGTTGGATGAATCTCTTAGGAGGGAGGAAATCCTTCTGCTGGATTTCTAAAAGGTCAGGTTTTACACTCAGTGCTGCCATTGGCTCTCTTTGGATAATGGAAGGAAGAGTTGTTCAGAGAATGAAGCTAACAGAGATGAAACCAAAAATGGAGAGATCATGTCCTGATGACCATTTGAACCCCTTGACCTCACCATGCCTGAAGCCATCACCCCTTCAACTTGCTAGTTATGTGAGTCAATATGGTTCCTTTTTGGTTTGAGCTAGTCTGAATTAGGTTTTTGTCTCTTGCAGCTAGAAAAGTCCTAAGTAATACCAGCTTCATAAACCTTTGGAATCTGAATTTACCTGTGGCCTCATCCAGAACTGTGGGGCAGGCCGCTAACTCTCAGTGCCACCTGCAGTAGTGGAGAGTCTGATGAGACTCTACCTTCTGGCACGCTGATTTCCCTTTGACTCGTCTTGTGGATAGGAAGGCAAAACAATGAGAGAAGGGGAAGAAAAAAAGGCGGGGGCGGGGGGAGGGAGCCGGTTTCCTAGTAAAATAGATCAGGCTTGAATCTCTTCTTTGTCATTCATGAGCTCTGAGACCTTGGGCAAATGACTTACTCCCTGGGGCCCCCATTTTCCCACCTGTGGGACTTGAGTTGCAGCGAGTGTATATGGGTACTAGATTCTAAAGTCAAGGTGAAGGAAAACATTTCTGTGAAAATCCCTTAACTCTGCTCGCTTCCACAAGGAATGGCACCACCACAAGTGTCAGCAAATTGTCATAATGTCAGAGACATATGAACCAGAGCAACTCCGTCTTGAACAGGAGCTGGGTAAAATGGGGTGCATTCCCGGTGATTAAGACATTCTAAGTCACAGGATGAGATAGGAGGTCAGCACAAGATGCAGGTCATAAAGACCTTGCTGATAAAACAGATTGCATTAAAGATGTCGGCTAAAACCCACCAAAACAAAGATGGTGACAAGAATGACCTCTGGTTGTCCTCACTGCTACACTCCCACCAGCACCATGAGTGTTTACAAATGCCATGGCAACGTCAGGAGGTTCCCCTATATGGTCTACAAAGGGGAGGCATGAATAATCCACCCCTTGTTTAGCATATCATCAAGAAATAACCATAAAAATGGGCAACCAGCAGCCCTCAGGGCTGCTCTGCCTATGGAGTAGCCATTCTTTTTTTCCTTTACTTTCTTAATAAACTTGCTTTCGTTTTACTCTATGGACTCGCCCTGAATTATTTCTTGTGCAAGATCCAAGAATCCTCTCTTGGGGTCTGGATTGGGACCCCTTTCCTGTAACAATAATACAATCATCATAATGCAGCCATTTACCCACCTGCCATCCTCCCCACCCCCCACCTCCAATCCTGCTCCTTAGTTGAGCACCAATAAATACACATTTTAAACTCTAGATCACTGATTCTCAGCCAGGGCGATTTTGCCCCTCAGCGGATGTTTGGCAGTTCCTGGAGACATTTTTGGTTGTCATAACTAGGGGTAGGAATAAATGCGCCTGGCATCTAGTGGAGAGAGGCCAGGGATGCCTCTAAACATCCTCCAACACACTAGACAGTCCCCACAACTAATAATTATCCAACCCAGAATGTCAGTAGTGCCAAGGCTGAGAAATCCTCAGCTAGAATCCCGCTCAGCACAGAGAGCTGCTCATTCTAGGAAAGGCTGTCAGGATTGGAGACAATGAGAACGGATCCATATATTCCATTTCCATGCTTCCTGTGTGGCAAGTTCGCACGGGGACACGACAGGTCTACCCCCTTTCAATGAGGATTTTTCTCCTTTCCTTTTGGCCAACTGCAGTTAGTTGAATTTGGGTAAGTTAAATGCATGCATTATGTAAGTTAAATGCGTGCATGGTATAAAAGTGAAATGCATGCCTGCAATCCATGTGGCAACGCTGTTTCCACTTCACAGTGTTACCCTGAGCATCAGAGGAGGTCTCAACAGAATGTGCATTGCACAGGGTGAACCCTTAAGCCTTTGCACTTATTACTTTTGTTAATTTCACGTGGTGCCTGCCACATGCACAGTGCATACTCAATCCAGCCTTGCTAAATGGGCTTCAATTGAGAGAGAGTTTTCTGGGCCTTGTGTGAGAGGAGGCAACAACTCCAAGGAGATCTGGATGCACAGTTCTTTTTCTTATAGAGATGGAGTCTCAACTCTGCCACCCAGGCTGAAGTGCAGGGACACGATCTCGGCTCACTGAAACCTCCGCCTCCTGGGTTCAAGTGATTCTCCTGCCTCAGCCTCCCAAGTAGCTGGGACTACAGGCATGACTCACCACACCCGGCTAATTTTTTAAAAAATATTTTTGGTAGAGATGGAGTTTCACCACGTTTGCAAGGATGGTCTTGAACTCCTGACCTCAAGTGATCCGCTCACCTCAGCCTCCCAAAGTGCTGGGATTACAGGCATGAGCCACCGCACCCGGCTTCGATGCACAGTTCTTGTCTGAATTTCCAGGCATCCTCCTTCTGCTACCTGCTTCAATAGCTGCCACCTTTCTAATGCTTTCCACAGCCCTTGGCCCCAACTGCAGGGAGCACAGGTTCAATTGTGCTGGGAGATCACCCTCTGGGGCTCAGCCCCAGCTCCTGTGCTTGACTCTGATCCCATCACTTTACCTCTTTGGAGTCTCAGTTTCCCTGCCAGTAAAACAGAGTTCCTAATCCTGCAGCTCTGTACAAGATTACGGGGCTCCTGCTGACTGTAAGCCCCATATCAAACTTAGAAACTGGCACCCCAGGGGTTCAGATGCAGCCTGCGGCCTGAATCCATTTGGCTCACATGGTTTTCCTTAAATATTTGAATTACATTTTCCAGTTTTTTAAAATTGAGGTGAAATCGACATAATATAAAATTAAGCATTTTATTTATTATCCTTTTTTTTTGTCCCAGTAGAGACAGGCTCTTGCTGCTTCCCAGGCTGGTCTTGAACTGGGCTCAAGTGATCCTCCTGACTCAGTCTCCCAAAGTTCTGGGATTACAGGCATAAGCCACTGCACCTGGCAAAAATTAAGCATTGTTTGTTTGTTTTTGTTGTGTTGTTCTTTTTCTTTTTTTTTTTGAGACCAAGTCTCACTCTGTCACCCAGACTGGAGTGTAGTGACATGATCTCAGTTCACTGCAACCTCTGCCTCCTGGGTTCAAGAGATTTTCCTGCTTCAGCCTCCTGAGTAGCTGGGATTACAGGCATGTACCACCATGCCTGGCTAACTTTTGTATTTTTAGTAGAGATGGGGTTTCACCACGTTGGCCAGGCTGGTCTCCTGACCTCAAGTGATCCTCCTGCCTCAGCCTCCCAAAGTTCTGGGATAACAAGTGTGAGCCACTGTGCCTTGCAAAAATTAAGCATTTTAGAGTGAACAGTTCAGTGGCATTTAGTATATTCATGATCTTACGTAACCATTGCCTCTATCTAGTTCCAAAACTCTTTCATTACTCCAAAAGGAAACCTGGTACCCAGCACTCATTCACTCCCATACCGTCCTCCCTCCAACCCCTGGCAACCCTCTCGTCAGCTGTCCGTCTCTATGGATTTGCCTATTCTGGACATTTCATATAAATGGAATCATACAATGTATGACTTTTAGTGTCTGGCTTCATTCACTTGGCATAACGTTTTCAAGATTCAGTTACATTGTATCTTACATGATGACAGACATTTGGGTTGTTTCTACTTCCTGGTGATCATGAACAGTGCTGCTAGGAACATGCATGTAGATGTACTTGTCTTCATGTAGAGTACCTGCTTTCAATTCTTTTGGGCAGATACCTAGGAGTGGAATTGCTGGGTTATATGATAACGCTATGTTTAACTTCTTGAGGAACCTCCAAACTTTTCCACAGTGAGTGGGTCACCTTACTTTCCCACCAGCAACGTACAAAGGTTCCAACTGCTCCACTTCCTCGTCAAAATTTCGTATTTTCCATTCTATTTTATTATAGCCATCCTAGTCGGTGTGACGTGGTACCTCATTGTGGTTCGGTTAGATTTTACTATGTCAAATAAAAAGATTTCACATAAAAACCCAGTTTCACAGTTTCTCTTGGAAAAAGAAGTATCTGTCAACATTGGGACCACATTTGGGCGGAGGTATCCTCTGAAGCTACCTGGTAGCAGCCCTCCCGTTGAGCTGGGACATCCCCTTCCTCTCCTCCCCCAAGCCCCATCCCTCTAATGTCTCCCTCATGGCTGAGTTGGCTACCACTTCTCATCATATGCCGCTATTGTTTTTCTTAAAGAAGAAGCCAGCCCCCGTGTCTCCATCAAAAGGGAGGAAAAGAAATAAAGACTTGGGGGACTCTGGGTTTCTTAAATATAGAAAGGTCCATCATTATTTGTGGAAGTGTTTAGTATGCGCCTGGGTCATTCACTCATTTCCGCCACCTGGTCCCTGTGGGCGTCTGAGTGGGTAACACACACACAGCCAGCCCTGTCCCCACTCCTTCCCTAGCGGGGCCATGCGGACTCTTCTCCTTTTCCCCATGCGGATGCACTTGGTCCAGCCTGGCTTCTCCTGGAGGCTTATTAACCAGCCGCTCCTTCTGCTCGGCCCTGTCTGCTTAATTCTTGACCCGCACAGCTCCAATTTCCCTCCAGGTCTGGGCTTAGGGCGGTTTTCTCCACACTCTTCCTTGAAGCTCAGCGTGGATCAAGGGGCCCTGCTGCGCATGCTCACAGGACGTGGACTCCACCCAGCCCTGGGTGCCACTGTCACTCATTAATCCGTTTCCTGATTCCTCCCCTCTTTGCAAAATTTGGACCCCGGGTGGGCGCCTTCGTAGAATCACACTTCTCAGTTTATGCCACACATTCACTATTTGTCTGTTCAAGGCCCCCCGTGTGCCTTCTTGTATTATTTTTCGCCTGCGTCTGCTGTTAGCATTTCTCACTGCCTCCCACAAGCAGTGACTCCAGTATCTTCAAAATAAATCCTTTCAACCCACTTTCCAATGCTTATGAAACATATATAGTCTTGCTCTGTGAGTATATATTTTAAATTTATGTCCATGGTATTGTGTCATCAATCTCAGTCTAGTTCCTACTTTTTTCATTTCACACTGTATTTTTAAGATCTATCCATGATGATGTATGCAAATTCAGGGTATTGTGTATTATTTCATCATCTGCATGTCTCAAATCTGGCTGACTCATTTCCTCCAGTCATAGACATGTAGGTCACCTTGGGCTCCTTGCTAGGACAAACGTGGGCACCACCAACATTCTCACACATGTCCTCTTATGATCCTGTTCAGGAGTTTCCCCAGGATACACACCTGGGAGAGGAGCTGCCGGGTCACACATTGTTATGGGTTGAATAACAGGTTGACACAAGTCCCCTGCCAAAGATATGTTGATATCTGAATTCCCAACACCTCAGAATGTGACTTTGTTGGGAAACAGGGTCATTGCAGATATAATTAGTTAAGAGAAGGTCATACTGGAGTAGAGTGGGCCCTTGATCCAATGTGACTGGTGTCTTTCTAAGAAGAGGGAAGACCATGTGCGGACAGAGGCACACAGGGAGAAAGGCCATGTCGTGATGAAGACAGAGAGTGGAAAGATTCAGCTACAAGCCAAGGAACACCAAGAATTTATGGCCAACATTGGAAGCTAGGAAGAGGCAAGGAAGGATTCTACCCAGGGACTTAGAGAGAGCATGGCCCTTCTGGCCTGTATCTTAGGTCTGCATCTCTAAATTTCTCTGAACATCTGAAACTTAGAACTTTCTCTCAGTGATAAATAATGGTAATGTGATTCATGTTCATATACAAACTATATTCACCCATTCATCTATCCATTCATCCATCCTTCTGTTCATCCATCCAGCCATCCTTCCATTATCATCCATCCATCTGTCATTCATCCTTCTGTCCATCCATCCATCCATCTGTCCATCTAGCCACCCATCCATCTATTCATCCATCCATCTATCCATCCATTCATCCAATCAGCCATTCCTCTCTCATATCCATCTGTCTATCATCCACCCACTTATCCATCCATCATCCATCCATCTATCCCTCTATCTATCCATCCATCTAATAATCTGTCAGTTCATCCGTTCATCTGTTCATCTATCCATCCATCCACTAATTCTGCAAGTTCTTACTGAGTACTTGCTCGGTGCTGGAGCAGAACAAGATAAACAAGTCTTTGCCTTCATGGAACTCATCACTACGGTAGGGAAGACAGACATTAAACTGTTAGGAGTTACGAGTAAGAATTAGTTCTAGCCCATCACTGTGGCTCACTTTGAGGCCAGCCTCCATCAGTTTGCTAAGAAAGGGGC
Source organism: Rhinopithecus roxellana (assembly GCF_007565055.1). Taxonomy (NCBI): domain Eukaryota; kingdom Metazoa; phylum Chordata; class Mammalia; order Primates; family Cercopithecidae; genus Rhinopithecus; species Rhinopithecus roxellana. The sequence goes on from NC_044558.1 coordinate 89,195,120, forward strand.
ATACCAACATCCACTCCATAGAAGAGATGAACAATTATACAATAGAATAATGTACAGAATGCCTAGAATGCCTCCAGCCTCCCCCCAGAGGGAAAACAAAACAAAACAAAAACAAAGGTAATTGCATAAATCCATCCATTTTTGCCATTTAAAAAAAATCCCACACGTTAGTAACTCAGGCAGCAAAAACAAAGGAAATGGCTCCACTTTGCATTTACCTGGTTCCAGTCTTTCTGGGAGACTAAAAGATGTAGAGGCTTCTCTCATTTATCCTAGAACATGGCTATGAAGTAGTAAAGGTGGATCACGACAGATGAGGCAGCAAAGAAGCCAAGGGGTCAGGCCACCTCCCAAGGTCATACAGCGAGATGGAGAAAGAGGCGAGGGCAGAAGATGGGCTTCATGTCTCTTGGTCCACTGCAAAACACATGATAGCCAGACCAGTGAGGAATCGCTTTTATCCATAATTGAAATACCATCGAGAGCTAATTTCTCCCCGACAGATCCACAGGGCAGAGAAGAGCACTTGACCTAGAGTCTTGTTAGGAGGGTGGTCTGTCATGCAGACTGTGAAATAATCAACTAGCCATCATATTTCCATTTCTCTTGGGCCGTTTCTGTCCAGAGAGAGAGTCCCAATCAAAGCTGGGAGAGCCGGTGTGCAACGCATCCACTCAGGGCTGTTAATAATTGGGTTTTATGGATGCCCAGATTCACAGGCTGTAGCTTAGTGCCTCTCCATCGATTTAACTATCATTTCAGGTCCATAGCTCACAGCTAGAAACCAGCCTATATAAAACCCCACATTAGGACACTTCCCTTCTTGTTTAGGACACTGCTTTCCATTAGGAAAACCAAACTCCTTAGCGGAGAGCTTGATGGATGAGGCTGACGTTATAATCTCACTGAACAATTACTGGGCTGTCCTATTAGCGGGAGACACCCCAGTACACACATAAGATTTGGTAGACGAGATCTGTTGAACGTTGAGGGGAGCCGGGAAGACAGAGTGCAGGTGGGCAAGCTGTGAATGAGCCAACTTTATCCTCAGAAGTCCCTAGAGGATTGTGTGTCAGAGACCTCTTCCTGATCTAATTTCGGAGTCCAAACAATGAAAATTAGTGACTGAACAAGTATTTATTGAGTGCCTACTACATCCTTCTAGATCCTGGGTTAGCCAGTGGAGAAATTTACAAGGGGTGTAAATGATAATCCCTGCCCTCATGGAACTTTCAATTTACTTAGGAAGGTAAATAAATAGCTATGGATGATAGATTATACATAGAGGATAGATAGGTAGGCAGGCAGGTAAGTAGGTAGGTAGGTAGATTAGATGATGATGATGAGAGAGAGAGAGAGAGAGAGAGAGAGAGAGAGAGAGAGAGAAAGAACCAATTGTCATAGCAGGTGGTGCTCACTTCCAACTAAATGATACCAAAATTAAACACGATAGGGCAGATTTAGCAAATAGGTGGCCCTTTCCCTTCCCTCCACCAATGTTGGATATCCCTAATTATTTATGGCATCCAATATGGGTTGAATTTTGTCTTCCCCACTACCCCCACCCCACTGAAAGATAAGTTAAAATCCTAACCCGATACCAATGAATGTGGTTTCTCCAATGTAATCAAGCGAAGACGAGGTCATGAGGATGGATCTTAATCCAATGGCTGGTGTCCTTATAAGGAGAGGGAGATGTTTTAAATTTTATTATTATTATTATATTCTTGAGACAGAGTTTTGTGGCCCAGGTTGGAGTGCAGTGGTGCAATCTTGGCTCACTGCAACCTCTGCCCCATGGGTTCAAGCGATTCTCCTGCCTCAGCCTCCCAAGTAGCTGGGATTACAGGTGCTCGCCACCCCACCCAGCTAATTTTTTGTATTTTTAGTACAGACGGGATTTCACCATGTTGGCCAGGCTGGTCTCGAACTCCCGATCTCAAGTGATCCACCTGCCTCGCCCTCCCAAAATGCTGGGATGACAGGCATGAGCCACCACGCCCAGCTGGAGAGGGAGATTTGAATATAGACACACACACACACAGATTTGAATACAGACACACACACAGAGGATAAGGCTACGTGAGGACACAGACACAGAGGGAAGACAGCTGTGTAAAGATGGAACCAGAGGTTGGAGTGATGCAGACACAAACCAAGGAACTTGAGATAAAACCTATTTTCTAGCCTTGGTCTAGGAGTTCAGAGGGCAGTCAAGTGAGGCTTCATGGTAAGATGGGCTGAGCTAGACATTGAAAGGTAGATTGGATTCCGATGGGGGAGCATGGGTACCCAGTAAGGCAGTATTTTGAGACAGGTCAATTGTTACTCATTTCTGTCTTCCATCCAGGGAACTCTTAGCTGATCTAGCAGCACCAATTCATGGACATTGGTGAGGTCACCTAAGGGCAGGTGTGTAGACATCTGCTTTGTAGACACGCAACAGAGCACACACATGGAGCGCGCACACACACACGCATACACACAGAGTATATCTATTCTAGGCATGCTCATTAGCAACTAACTTTAATCATCCTTAGCGCTTGCATCTCAAATACCAAATACTTTGGTGTGTGCTGTCTATGAACACACACCAAAAATAGTTCTGGGTAGATGAATGCCTGAGCCAAGAGGCTGGCTGATTGCAATTTGAGTCGAGTGAAGTCACTGCCTCCCGGATCCCTTCAGTGCCGCCAAGGCAGGAATCTTAACACAGGATATCAATAACTAACTAACCTGAACCGCCCCCCAACCAGCCACATGCAGCTGACCGCTCCGGGTGGGAGAACGGATGCTCTGTCTCCAGTCCTTGGACAGGATGTGTCTGCCTGAGAGTCCGACCCTGTGGCTGAAATCCGCCGCTTAGCTCAGAGACACGGTCAGACCACCTGGAATGAGGCAGTTCTTGCAGTTAGGTATTCTGTGGTTGCAAATGAAAGAGTGGTGTGAGTGTCAGTGAAAAGGAGAAGTTGACAGGCCCCTCTGCCATCTGCCTGTCCTTCCTTCCTCATTCCCAGGTACCTGATGCTGGCTGCTGACTTGATATATTCAGCATGATAAGGAGAAAAGGAAAAAAAAAAAAAAAAAAAAGAATTACAGGAGTGTGCAACCCTCTTCCCTCCCACCATCCACGAGGAGAAGGACCCAGTGTCATTTTGTAGTGGGATAAATGCACTCCCGCAAATATATCCACGTCCACCCACCCTTCTCCAGAATCCGTGAATAAGAACTTATTTGGAAAAAGGGTCTTTGCAGATGTAATTAAGTTAAGGTTCTCAAAATGAGATCATCCTGGATTATCTGGGTGGGCCTTAACTCCAGCAACAAGTGTCTTTGGAAGAGACACAGACAAGAGAGGCCAGGGGAAAGCCACGTGGAGACAGAAGCTGGGATTGGAGCGACACAGCCACGACCCAAGGAATGCTAAAAGCCACCAGAAGTTGGAGGATGCAAGGAACTGAATCTCCAGAAGAGCCTCTGGAGGGGGCGTGGCCCCGCTGCTACCTTCATTCTGGACTTCTGGTCTCCAGAACTGTGGGGAAATCGATTTCTGTGGTTTTAAGCCCCCAAGGTTGTGATAATTTCTTACCCCTGAGAAATGAATTTCTTACCCCTGGGAAATGAATACACTTTCCTTGTTGCATGGATGGAAAAGTGGGCTAAATGAAAACAACATATTGGAGAAACCAACAGAATCTGAAGAATACTAACATCAATGGATTACATTTATTGAGTGCCTACCATGTGCCAAGTACCTGCCCAAGTTAGACAGTGACAGGACTAAATTTAAACTCAGCAAGATGTGCCCCGTAGCCCATGTGCTTAACCAGCCTCCCTGCACTCCCAGGAAAGAGTGGAAGTTATATTTGGAAGGGGAAAAAGGAAGGGGATGAGAGAAGTGAGATCTGAAGGAGAGTTTGAAGGAATTTAATAGAGATTTTGGAGCCAACTGCCATGGAGGTGAGATCTAAACATTCAAAAGTTTTGCTTTACTTTATGTAAATTGGATTTTTTTTTTTTTTTTTGGTGTTCCCAAAGAAATGTAAAGATTTCAATTGCTCTCCAGTTTCATATATATATGTATTTTTTGTTTGTTTGTTTGTTTGTTTGTTTTTTTGAGATGGAGTCTTGCTCTCAGGCTAGAGGGCTGGAGTGCAGTGGCACCATCTTGGCTCACTGCAACCTCTGCCTCCCAGGTTCAAGCAGTTCTCCTGCCTCAGCCTCCCTAGTAGCTGGGATTACAGGTGCACACCACCACGACTGCCTAAGTTTTATATCTTTAGTAGAGATGAGGTTTCACTTTGTTGACCAGGCTGGTGCTTGAATCCCTGACCTCAAATGATCTGCCCACCTTGACCTCCCAAAGTGCTGGGATTGCAGGCATAAGCCACCCCACCTGGCCAAAAATTATTTTATTTTATTTTTGACATAATGCAGTTCTGAGACTGGAGCATGTGGTACCTGAGTTTCATGCGGGTTCCTTTTTCACTCATTTGACCTTCATCCATTGAGCTCTGGCTTATCTGCCAAAATCTGTGCTCAGGGCTGGGCACAATGGTAGATAAATGAGAACCAGACTCTGCCTTAGGGTGGGGAGTGGTCTCAGCTCATGAGGGCTGGAGTCACATACAAAGGGCCTGGAGTTTGGGCATCTTCCATGGGCAGTGGGAACTGTTATGGAGGAGGACAAAGTTGAAGAGATGGAGTATAGGCTCCATATCCCCCTGACTGCTTTCCAAATCCCCTCCGGTCTTTGGTAGCCTGTTAGCTATGTGAATAAACCTATCCTTGCTAGACTGTTGAGTAATAATGAGTCACCCTGTTCCCACAACACAGTCAGATCAACTTTGTTTTTCTCTAGGCTATCTTGTGTATGTATGGGGGAGTTTAGGAATGGCACATGGAGTGAGCTTGGTTGATTTGCCTCACATCTTATCACCTCGATGGCCCCTACAATATCCAATTGTAGGGTTAATCATGGCTTTCAGAAAATACTTGCCTTGACCATATGGACAAAACTAGATTCAATTCAGTTTTGAGACTACAGGGGAGCCTGAATGACATGGTCATGTGATTCTATAAACTCCTGGGGTGGCCAGTGCAGTGGCTCATGCCTGTAATCCTAGCACTTTGGGAGGTCTAGGGGGGCTGATCACTTGAGGCCAGGAGTTGGAGAGCAGCCTGGGCAATGTGGCAAAACCCTGTCTCTAGCAAAAATACAAAAATTAGTTGGGCATGGTGGCACATGCCTGTAGTCTCAGCTACTCGGGAGGCTGAGGCGAGAGGATGGCTTGAACCTGGGAGGTGGAGACAGCAGTGAGCAGAGATAGAGTCAGTGCACTCCAGTGGGAGGTGGAGACTGCAGTGAGCAGAGACTGAGTCACTGCACTCCAGTGAGAGGCAGAGACTACAGTAAGCAGAGATTGAGTCACTGTACTCCAGTGGGAGGTGGAGATTGCAGTGAGCAGAGATCAAGTCACTGCACTCCAGTGGTGTGATTTCTGTCTCAAAAAAAAAAAAAAAAAAAAAAAAAGCTTCTAGAGAGAACACAGAAGATGGTCAGAAATTATCCTTGGAAATCCTTAGAAAGACACTAAGTTGGGAGCTGGTCAATTTCAGTCCGGGGCAGCCTGGTTTTCTCCAGCATTGGAAAAGGTTGCCAATTGTCTAGCTGAGGACCAGCTGAAGTCAGCCGGCTTCTAGAGGTCGTAGGATATGAAAACAACAGATATTTAAATACCAGCCTCATGTTCGAGGCTGAGAGGCCCTTGGGAGCAGAGATTACTGGATGGATCCCAGATCTAGGCCAGGAGAAGAAGGCGAGGCTTTGCTTGTCACTTGCATTTGTTAATTCTATCTTTTCTCTTATTATTATATTATTATTGTTATTATTATCATTCTGCTGAGTCCCTATCATTGAATTTGCATAACAGAATTGCATAACTTACAGGACCACACTATCAAGCAAATTTTTCCTGAAAGCACTTGCCTTTAAATATGATAGTTACTTCCTCCTGACTACGGAAGCTGGGTTTAGGAAAATCAGAGCAATTTCAGTCTCTAATCCTTTCTCAGAATAAACTTCGGCCAGCTTCACTGTCCACGTGGCTCTACTGAGGGATTGAAATCTCCCAGCCAAGTTGGGTCCTGTCCACAGCAATCTCAGAGCCAGTTTTCTGAATAAATCACAAAACTGTTCCACAGTTGCTGTGTTTACTCAAAAACTCATCTTATATTGCTATGCAAACGTAATAGTTGCGGATATACTTTATATTTGGCAGTACTTTTTATTGTGTGGTGTTTCACAAAGTGTGCTCTGGGGAACACTAGGGAGGTAGGATGTTCTGTGGAAAAATAGTGTCCTGGGCTGAAGAAGTTTGGAAACCACCTGTTCTTGGATAGACATTCACACATCAACTGACCCTAAAGTGGAGACATCTGGGTAACTTGGTTTGATATAGCATTGGCCAAATTTGTTTGCCCATGAAATCCTCCTCCTTGGTGTACTTTGGGAGCCAGAAACACGGGGAGAAGGAAGCAAAAGGTGGTCAGGTCCTCTCCAGTTTCCTCAGGCTGTGCGTCAAACCTGAGTTAGGAGATGGGGCCTAGGTGGCTGTTTTAAAGTGAACTGGCAGCCGGACACAGTGGCTCACGCCTGTAATCCCAGCACTTTGGCAGGCTGAGGTGGGCAGATCACTTGAGGCCAGGAGTTCAAGACCAGCCTGGCCAACATGGCAAAACCCTGGCTTTACTAAAAATACAAAAATTAGACAGGCATGGTGGTGCTTGCCTGTAGTCCCAGCTACTCAGGAGGCTGAGGCAGAAGAACCGCTAGAACCCAGGAGACAGAGGTTGCAGTGAGCCAAGATCACGCCACAGCACTCCAGCCTGACTCTGTCTCTAAATAAATAAATAAATAAATAAATAAATAAATAAATAAAGTGAACTGGCTTGGCTTTTTCAATATTGGGAAGTGGCCAGAAAGTTATAGGATCTGTTAATGATGCCACAAAGGACTGGGAAAAGGAGATTGGCAAGAATGTGGTTGACAATTGTCTTGAGAGAAGAACCCTTTTATGTGTGTGCCCAGGGTATTGAAATATACAATAAGCCAGTTACAAAGAATACCAGCCACCTCTTCTATGTGAAGAGGGTTGAAGAGTGTCCCCTAAAATTCATATCCACTCAGAACCTCAGAGTGTCATCTTATTAGGAAATAGGGTTTTTGCAGACATAATTAGGCCAGGTTCAAGATGAGATCATCCTGAATGAGGACAGTCCTTAAATCCAGTGGCAAGTGTCCTTACCAGGGACAGAAAAGGACACACAAAAATGCATGAGGCAGGTCATTGAAGACAGAGCAGAGATTGGAGGAATGCAGCCACCAACCAAAGAATTCTAGGAGCCGGCCGGGTGCTGTGACTCAGGCCTGTAATCCCAGCACTTTGGGAGGCCGAGGCAGGCAGATCACTTGAGGTTGGGATTTCGAGACCAGCCTGGCCAACATGGTGAGATCCTGTCTCCCCTAAAAATACAAAAATTAGCTGGGCATAGTGGCACACGCCTGTAGTCCCAGCTGCTCGAGAGGCTGAGGCAGGAGAATCAATTGAATCTGGGAAGCAGAAGTCGCAGTGAGCTGAGATTGCGCCACTGCACTCCAGCCTTGGCGACAGAGTGAGACTCTGTCTCAAAAAATAAATAAAATAAATAATAATAGAATTCTAGGAGCCACTAGAAGCTGGGAAAGGCAAGGAGGGATCCTCCCCTAGAGGCTTCAGAGGGAGCCTGGCCCTGCCTGCACCTTGATTTTAGACTTCCAGCCTCCAGAAACATGGGAAAATAAATGTCTGTTGTTTTAACCTCCAAAGTTTGTGTGATTATTTACAACAGCCCTAGAAGACTAATACAACCCCCGTGCTAGTGTTGCCAATGGGTGACATAGGATTCCCCATGCAGACTAAAACTGTGAAGTATGCATACTGCATCCCTGTCGGTGAAGCTATAATGGATACATGTGAACCTGAGACATGCTAATTTTTGCACCAGGGGTGGATAATTAGTAAGAGGCTTTGTGGCAGTCTCGAGGGCTCAGATGTAGCGTGGAACTAGTGAGAGAGATTGCAGAGCACAGGTGAGGTTTTAGGGACACTGGATTTGTCTTTGGGTGATGGAATACAGGAAAGGCAGGTGAAGCCATTAACTGCTAGAGGGATATCAAATAGAAAAGATGTGAAGGCTGAGAGCAGTCTCTCAGGGAGCCTAGTCTTGGCACACCCGAGAAAGAGCGACTTGATAAAGAGATACTGCTGGAAGGAATCCAAGAAGGACAGAGCCCCTGGGCCAGGGCTGCCACATGCACGCACGCTGCGGCTGCCCAGGCTGGACCTCAGGGGCTCAGGAAGCCATTTTGCAATGAATCATCCCTGTCCTGGGGCCACCTTCCATTGGAGGTGATTCTTAGTTACTTCTCGTACTGTCGTTTAACTTTCCTGGAGTTCAAGTCCTGCACTGTATAAACTTTTATGAACTTTTTTTTTTTAAGATGGGGTCTTGCTCCATCGCCCAGGTGGAGTGCAGTGGTATGATCTCAGCTCACTGCAACCTCTAGCTCCTGGGTTCAAGGAATTCTCCTGCGTTGGCCTCCCGAGTAGCTGGGACTACACACCACCACACCTGGCTAATTTTTGCTTTTTTAGTAGAGACAGGGTCTCACTATGTTGGCCAGACTAGTCTCGAACTCCTGGCCTCAGGTGATCAACCCACCTCGGCCTTCCAAAGTGCTGGGATTACAGATGTGAGCCACCGTGCCCGGCCTGAACTTTTATGAACTTTTGACTACTGGCTCCACCTCTCTTTGCCTCCCTTCTCCAATCTATGAAATGGGGATAATATTTGCCTCTTAAAACCCTGAGAAGATGACATAACACCCAGAAAGTGCTTCACCCAGTTTCTGGCACATAGCAAATATTTACTTTGTTAGCTGCTAGTATATTGACCTCTAGTGGGTGTATGACCTGTGTTTTTACCTACCAGCATTTGTGTATCGAAGGGCTTGCTATGAGCCTGGCACGGTTCTAACACTTTACTCATGGTTTTATTTATTTATTTAAAAATATATATATATATTTTTTTGAGATGGGGTCTAGACCTATTAAGCCCAGGCTGGAGTGAAGTGGCACGACCATAGCTCATTGCAGCCTAAATTCCTGGGTTCAAGTGATCCTCTCACTTTAGCCTCCTGAGTAGCTGGGACCACAGGTGTGTGCCACCATGCCCAGTTAATTTTTTAAACTTTTTGTAGAGATGGGGTATTGCTATGTTGCCCAGGCTGGTCTTGAATTCTTGGCCTCAACCCATCCTCCTGCCTTGGCCTCCCAAAGTGCTGGGATCATAGGTGGCAGCCACTCTGCCAGGTCACTCATGGTCTTCATTCCCATAACCACTATAGGAGGAAGGAATAGTAAGTCTTATCATTTTACAAATGGAGAAACTGAGGTTCAGGAGGACAGGACACTTGCCCAGAGTTACACAGATGGCAAAGTCAGGATTTGAACTCAAGTCCGACCACTCCCTGAGCCCAGCCTTTTTATGATTGCATCTGATAGTTCACAAGACGATTTTTATGACCTACAAAGGTGAAATTTTTCCTTCTAATAGTTATGTATGTATTTTATTGTGTATTATAAAAATGTTGGCTTCCCATTTACTGTAGTGATGTAGAATTTCCTTTTAAAATAAACTTATTTGGACCAGGCACAGTGGCTCATGCCTGTAATCCCTGTACTTTGGGAGGCCGAGGCAGGTGGATCACTTGAGGTCAGGAGTTTGAGACCAGCCTGGCCAACATGGAGGAACCCCATCTCTACTGAAAATACAAAAATTAGTCAGGCGTGGTGGCAGACACTTGTAATCCCAGCTACTTGGGAGGCTGAGGTAGGAGGATTGCTTGAACCCAGGAGGTGGAGGTTGTAGCTAGCCGAAATCATGCCACTGCACTCCAGCCTGGAAGACAGAGCAAGACTCCATCTCAAAAACTAAAACTAAACTAAACTAAACTAAAATAAATGTACTTAACAGCACTAATTACAATAGCCAAAAGATGGAAATGCTCGAATGTCCATCAATGAATGGGTGTGTGGTTAGACAAGTTGTATCTATCCACACAATGGAATATCATTCAGTCATGAAAAGGAATGAAGAAGCACTCATTCATGCTACAACATGGATGAACCTTAAAGACATTGTGCTAAGTAAAATAAGCCAGAACCACAAGGGTACTGTAGGATTCCACTTACACGAAACATCCGGAATAGATAAATCATAGAAACAGAAAGCAGGCTGATGACAACCAGGGGTTGTCGGGAAGGAGGGAATGGGGTGTGACTGCTTAAAGGTTATGGATTTTCATATTGACGTAATGAAAATGTCTTGGAGTTAGATAAAGGTGATGATCACCCAACACTATAAAGTACTAAACGCCACTGAATTCACGTTATTTTTACTTTTCTCTTCAGATGAACATCATGATCTAAGAATTCACTTTAAAATGGTTAATTTTATGGTACGTCAACTTCACCTCAATAATTTAAAAAATTAAGTTTGAAAAAGGAAGTGAATTTGTTTAAAGAAAAATATGAAGTAAATAATAGCACAGAGGGAGCGCAGGTATGGCAAAAGCCACGAAGGTGATACTTAGAAAATACGGCACCATATTATCCACTCAGCGCGCAAGACAACTCTTTAAGGGCCAAGTCAGCGTCTTGCTCTCCTTTGTTGGTTTTTTTTTCCCCTGCAGCCAGCTCAGTGCTTAAGAAAAACTTGTTGAGTTCAGCTCAGCCCGGCTCAGCCTGGCTTAGTTAATTGAGTTAAGGCGAGCTGAGTCGTACTGAATGCACCAGCTGGCTGGCCTGGAGGAGATCCAAGTTGAAGATGTTAAGAATCACACTAATTCAATAAACAGCTGCGAGGTAGTCTAAGTAATGAGACTGTGTGCTTTTCCTTACCCGACTTACCTGTGTTCAGTTGGCATCTTAGGAGCCATGTCCACTTGGTAATATGGTAGTTTTCTCCCCGTAATCCCCTGCGTGTGTTTGCTGAAAATGCCAGGCAAGAGGGGGAAGTCAAAGAAAAATGCAGGCTCAGCTGGAAGCCCCGGGGAAGTGGAAGGAAGGGCCTGAAGGAAGCAGAGGACTTTCTGTCTGTCTGTGCATAGGTGCTGGCAACAACCTACATCTTCCTTGTCCAAAGCTTTCCTGGTGCATCTAAGCGTAGCAACGTACTGTAGCATCTAGCTCATGCTCTCGACTCTGACTGCCTGGGTTTGAACCTGGCTGATGGACCTCAGACAAATTCATTCACCTTTCTGCGCCTTCATTTTTTTGCAGCTATAAAGTGAAAACAATACTGCTACCTATGGTATTGGGTTGTTGGGAAGATTCAATGAAACGATACAGTTCCAGGAATGCTGGAAGTGCTCAGAAATGTTAGCTATGAGGATTAGCACTGATCAGTGCAGCAGAAAGCTGTGTTTGAAATGCATGGCAGGACCTGGTACACAGACACCAGCTTTCCAGACACTCAGAGGACAGAACAGTGGTTTGTAAACATCCTCCTAAACGGAAGCACATGGCTTGCTTGTGTAAGTTCTCCTGGAACGGTGATGTAAGTTCCCAGGACCAGGAGGGAGTAACAGGAATCGGGCTGTTTTTCTCCATTCTGGCAGGATCCTACCTACAGGGAGTCCCCAGAGGCTGCCTGCCCTGGGGGTAGGGAACCCGGAGACTAGAAAAAAACTGTGCAAAGGTATCCTCTTCCTTCTCTTATATGGGAAGCTGCTCCACTTACACGTTAAGGTCTGCATCCTTGGCCAATAAATCAGAAGCCCACAAATCTTGACCCCATCTGCAAGGCTGCGAGTGCAAAGGGCAAGAGATGGGAATCGGGAGGTGTGGTTTCTCAGATGCTCTTGGCACTCATTTGACGCATTGTCAGTTTCCTGCCTCTTTCTGAGCTATTGTTCCTTCATTTAGGGTAAGTAGACATAGATTCCAGAAAAATTGCTGATTTGCAAGTTTAAAAAATCTGGGGTGTCCTTTGTTTACATAAAAGTGTACAAGGAAACTGAATCTACAAAGAGACACAAGAATTGCTGGGTGGTTGAAATAGAGGAGAGAAATCCCATAGCCACAGGTCACCCAGCCACCTGCTCTCTTCCACTGGCTTCTCCCTCCCACACAGTTTGAAAATGACCGACAAGACTGAATCCCTGCAGCAGGGGCAGGGCTGGAGGCACAGGGCAGGATAAAGCATGGAGGAGGGAGGTGGTCCCGGTGGTGGTCTCCAGCAGCACAAAGATGCAGAGGAGAGCTGCTGTACAGGTCTGCCTGCCCATTAGTGACAGTGTGACACGTGAGTTTAGGACATCAGGTCTTTCTGTCGATTCCTTCTTCTTCCGGTAAGAGCACCCCAGTTTTCTTTGGGGGAACCACTCACTCTTACTCTGTCCAGGTGGTCTGGCCAGGCTTCAGCAGTGACTGGAATCTGGGCACTTAGATAAGTCCATCCCTGTTGCCAGAGTCGCTGGTTCAGCAATGGGCCGCTGAGTCTATCAGAGCACACTAAACCTAACCCTAGGACCTTTACAGAGGCAACCAGGAAAAAGGCTGGATTTGACTCTGGAAAGATCTAAAACAGGTGAAGTGAGCCAATCCAAACATGAAACCAATCCAGGGAAAAGCAAAACCAAAAAGCTAGAGAGGGAAATTCCTGAAGACTTAATTGAGGGCCTGGATCCAGCCATGCCTGAAGCTTATCCAACCCTGGCTTCTCAAATAATACAACATACATTTTCCATCTGGCTTAAGTTCATCTAAGTCAGGATTTTGTCACTTTGCAACTGAAACCTCATGACCAATACACACGGGCAGTTTTTTTAACCTCTTTCAGTTTCCATTTTCTCATTTACCAAGTGTCTCTAAAAATCTATATAAACCTTACTTTAAGCAGATCTGTACATATACACACATATATCACAGCAGCAATAAGATATTATCAATAGTGGAAAGTATTTTGCATATGTGTTAGTGTTAAAGAAGGCAAAACAAGGATTGGTTAATATCAGTTCACTTTCTTTTCTAAATGAGAGTGGTGGGGGAGTAAAAGTTAAATAAATATCCATTACCAATGGGAATAGAGAAAATAGGAGGAGGCCACATGCTGACCAGAAAATGGGGAGGGGTCTGATGGAGGCTGAGGTTCCCACAGTTCTGCATATGGAGGCTGAGCCTGAGGGAAACCCCTCAGCCCCTATCAGCCCCCAGGTTCTCGAGGCCAGGGAAAACCAGAGGGACAATTGAGATAGATCTGTCTTAGAAGCAGAAGGTTCAGAGGCCCAGACCCTATAAATGTGGGTCATGCCCCAAACAAGCCATTGCAGCTCATGGCCAACTTGATGCATGCAGCCAGATCTTCCCTGGACAGACAAACTGGCCTTTTGTGGCCGAGAGAGCTGTTCCCAGGGATTGCCGTCTTGGAAGGCCATTGTGGTCTGCTCAGGAACCCTTGAAATCAAAAGCCCTGCGCTCTCCTTGTCACAGCCATCGCACATAAATACCACCAGGGGGGATTTCCCATGGAATTTTTTGCAACCACTCAAATGTTTCGTTTCCCATTGTTTGCCAGTCCCTCTCGGAGCCTCAACTGTCAAAGCAGCAGCAAACACAGGCTGCTTTTCCCCCAGGATCCCATGGCGCTCGCTCTTGCGTCCCCTCCATGTTGGGAAGCTGGCGTTGGCAGGATATCATCAGCTTGGGCCCGGGAATAAGGTCTGTTAGTCAACTAGTGAAGCAAGTCAGCAAAGGGAATACCCGGGCCTGCCCAGCCCATTCTTGCTGGGGAGGCACAGCTCTGTGCTGTCACCCTCGTTATTATCATCATGGTGACGAGTAATTACACATATACAAAGAAATCCCTTCCACATATCTGAAGCAATTGACCAAAAAATACACAATGCAGCATTAATGTTTCACTTTTAGAATATGAACTTGGCTGGGTGCAGTGGCTCACCTGGGTGCAGTGATCAAATGCCTGTACTCTCAGCACTTTGGGAAGCTGAAGTGGGTGGATCACTTGAGGCCAGGAGTTCGAGCCTGGCCAACATGGCGAAACCCCGTCCCTACTAAAAATACAAAAATTAGCCCGGATGTGCTGGCACTCGCCCAGCTACTCGGGACACTGAGGCATGAGTGAGAATTGCTGAACTCCAGAGGCAGAGGTTGCAGTGAGCTGAGATCACACCACTGCACTCCAGCCTGGGCGACAGAATGAGACTCTGTCTCAAAAAAGATATATAAACTTGAATCACTTTTTTTATTGACCCCAGGTACTCTAATGGAATTCTAAGTTGTAGTCCATACATCAGTGCTGAGAAAAGATGATCTATGTCAACTGATTGACTGATTAAAAAGCATTTGTTTTGAGGCTGGTACTGCGCTGTGCATTTTGGGGACCCAAATATGAAAAAGGCATAGCTGCCTGTGCATAGGAGCCGATGGTCTACAGAGAGGCAGAGATTACAAACCAACATGGGATGCCAGAGTGACTGGGAGTTTATTTGGGGGATGTTGATCTGAGGGATGAATAGGAGTCTCCAGGCAGGCACATGGGTGGCCCATCACCAGTTCACGCCATCTGAGTACATGTAGGATGAATGACCCCGGGCAAGGTTGGGTGCATGTGGCACAGCCTGACTCTGGGGGATGAGGAATAGTAAGATATCCTTTAAATATCCATTCACTAGGGCCCACCCACTGCACCACAGAGATTGCCCTAGTACGGAGTTTGACTATGTAGTCATTCATTCATTCATCCATTAAAGCCACAAATATTTACCGAGCACTTACAATGTGCCAAGGAAGGCTAGGTGCTGGGGAGGCAGAGGTGATCAAGATCAATCTGGTATCTTTCCTTTTGGAGCTTCTATACTGGTGGAGCAGAGGGCCATTAAACAAATACGCATGTCAAATAATAAAGAAATATATAGTACAGGCTGGGCACGGTGGTTCAAGCCTGTAATCCCAGTACTTTGGGAGGCCAAGGCGGGTGGATCAGTTGAGGTCAGGAGTTCGAGACCAGCCTGGCCCACACAGTGAAACCGTGTCTCTACTAAAAATACAAAAATTAGCCAGGCATGGTGGTACGCACCTGTAATCCCAGCTACTTGAGAGGCCAAGGTAGGAGAATTGCTTGAACTCAGGAGGTGGAGGTTGCAATGAGCCAAGATCGTGCCACCGCACTCTATCCTGGGCAATAGAGCAAGACTCCATCTCAAAAAAAAAAGTCACTATACAATACAATAAAAGACAACCTAATACACATCAAAGCATCTGCCTGCCCCTCAGTTTCTGATCTCCCACTTGACACCAAGTGTTGTGGGGGTATAAATTTGGGTCAACATTTTGTGTAGCAGAACTCTGGGTGAAAACGGGATGCCACTCAACAGTGACAGCCTCACTTTCCCGTTTATTTGGCCTTTTTTTTTTTTTCCTTCATCTCTGGACACCTTGGATCCTGCCGGCAAGCCTAGGGAGGCAGTTTAGGAGTTATTTTCTTTACTTCTCAGGGGAAGAATCCAAGGCTTGGAGAGGAGGAGGGACCAGCCTGAGGTCACACAGCTAGAAAGGCCAAGATTGCTATGCCATTTTTTGCAAAGAAAGAACAGTGGAGCAAGGTGGCCATTTTATTTTTTCAAAGCCACACTACCTGCTGGTACAGAGTACATAAAAGTACAAAATTCCACCAGGAAGGGAAACAAAACAGTTTTAAGACAGCCATGTCTCAGAGGTGAAGATTGGGGGAGATTTTAATATACAGTGTGAATTCCAATTCACATCTCTTTCCACGGGACCTCTTTCCGAAGTCCCGGGAACTAACATTCATCAACGCCTCTGACATCCCAGAGATCACAATACTCCTGCCAAGGGCTGTTAAAAATCCCATTTCCCAGATGAAGAGATTGAGTCCCTGCTGCACGCAATTAGATAGTAGCAGAACCAAAATTGGAACTCTGATCCACCCCGATTCTGGGACCTGTGGAGCTCCAGGTACCTAGAGCTGGCTCCCAGCAGGGGCCTTGGAGTCTGGGTAGCTGGATGCTGGGAGAGGCTACGGAGGTAAGGGCCCAGGGGCTGAGGTTGTAGCGGCTGGCCCGGGAATACGGCCCTTGCACGCCCACTTTTTAACACGGTGCCATCCCTGACAGACACCCTTGTCCTTTTCCTGTGCTGCCCTTCGTAACACAATAAATAAAGCCTTAGAGTAACGTGACCTGAGTCAGGCAGTAAATGATAGCACTGTCAGTTGTACACGACTGTTGGAACAAACACAGACTGTAATCATCGTGCTGTACGGGGAGAAAGACATTTGGCAAATGAGATTCCATTTTCACATTGGTTTGTGCTGAGCATATAAATTTCCTGCGGGCCGGCCAGCGTTGGGGATGTGTAATTGATTGCCTGCATTATAATAAACAAGCTGTGACAGGTGATCATTCATCATATTCCGCTGAACGTTCCAGCACACCAGAAAACGGAGGAAGAGAGGGAACGCGCGAACGAGGGGAGAGGAGAGGAGGAACCTGGGGGAGGGGAGGGGGTCGGAAAGACCGAGTATTCCCGACAGACAGAAAAACCAGGGGAGGGGCGGGGGAGAGAATCCGCTGAGCGGCCTGGGGAAAGTGAAAGCAATTACTATAATTCTTTTGATTATCTAATTTGTTCTTTCTGGCCTTCGTTATATGACCCTCCCCCCCTCACCCCACTCCAACATAGAAGGTCCCCCACGGGCACTTGGGAAGGCACAGAGAATGCTCCCTGCACGATCGAGGGGAGGAAGGGGGGAGGCAGGTGGGGGAGGGGCCGCGTCCAGTTGTAACCGGAGTAGATACATTCGGGAAAACCTGGGGGGAGGAGGAGGAGGACGAGGAGGGGAGGTGTGTGCAGGACTTAGCTTTGCTCTTGCACTGAGATGCCTCCAGTCGGATGGATAGGAACCAGCCTCTTTAAATACATTTTTTAAAAGGGTGTCTGAAAAACAAGTGAAAAGTTCCTTTTATTGGAGAAAAAGGACAGCATCCAAGTTGGCATCAGATGTGGTTCCACAAGCCTGTCATATGGTGCTCTCATTCCTCCCCCGCGCTCCCCCCGCCCCGCCCCAGCTCCCACCTCCCCACCCCCACCGCAGCCCCAGCCTCTCTTGTCTCTCTCTTTCTGTGCCCTTGGCCCGGGGCTGGGGGTCGAACAGGAGCTGCTGGGAAGCACCCTCCTTTCCAGGAGCTCCCACCTAGACAGACACAAGGCGGAGGTACACTGGCATATGAAGGACAGAAAGACAAATGCAGAGCTCTCGAGCCAGCACACGCATTAAATAAGTACTTACATTATGCAAAAGCCAAGGGCCTCAACAAGGGGGTGAATGAAGAAGGGGGACAAGGAAGGCTGCATCTCTGACTAGTTTCCCAGTTCTCACCCTGCCAATTTCCAGCCCCCACCTCACTACCCCGCAAGCGTCCTCCCATTCCTCCCTGGTACCAAGCGCTTAGCGCAGGTGGGAGCCTCGGACCCAGAAGGCTGGGCGATGAGGGGGCGTGGCCTGCGCTAACATCGGGGGCGGGAACTGGGTGGAGCTTAGCCGGGGCGGGGCCCACGCGGGAGTGGGCGGGGCGAGCACAGAAGAAAGAGCCTTAGGGGCTACTTTGCTACTCGTCGCACGCTGCTTCCCGGAGTCTTCTGCTATTTCATTGCAGCCTTAACAACTGGAATCTGTCGCCTTCGAGATGCTCCTAAAGTCACTGCTTTGGGAGAATCTGTTCAAGGGACCTGCTTTCCGAAAGCAATGACATCAGCCCAGCAACGTGATCTGTGTTGTCCTTGAAGAATTGACAGCTTGGCCGGGCGCGGTGGCTCAAGCCTGTAATCCCAGCACTTTGGGAGGCCGAGATGGGCGGATCACGAGGTCAGGAGATCGAGACCATCCTGGCTAACACGGTGAAACCCCGTCTCTACTAAAAATACAAAAACTAGCCGGGCGAGGTGGCGGGCGCCTGTAGTCCCAGCTACTCGGGAGGCTGAGGCAGGAGAATGGCGTAAACCCGGGAGGCGGAGCTTGCAGTGAGCTGAGATCCGGCCACTGCACTCCAGTCCGGGCGACAGAGCGAGACTCCGCCTCAAAAAAAAAAAAAAAAAAAAAAAAAGAATTGACAGCTTGTTTGGGTCGCCCAAGAACCCTAGGAGGTAGCCAGGGCAGGTGCTGTTGTCCCGTCTCACAACGACCTATGACGTGCATGTTGGGGCCTTGATTTTACAGGGGAAGGAACTGAGACACAAAGAAACGAAGTTACTCTCTCGGGATCTGGCAATGAAAAAGTCAAAATTTGAAGCCAGGAGTCTTCTGATCTGTCCCTCAACATTCCTATGAGAACATGTAATTTCTCCCTCCAACCAATCCCCTCCCATCCATAAGTGCATACAGGTGCTGAATAGGAAGGGCAGAGTTGAGTCTATATTGAATAATTGTGCGTCCAGATCCTCACTAAGCCCTCTTGGTTTTGCCTGACACATGTGGCTCACTTTGTGCCCCCTGGTCCAGGCCACCTGCATCTCCCTCCTGGACCACTGTGCCCGCCTCATCACTGGCCTTCCTCTTAATGCTGTTCCCACTCCCGTCCACTCCCCACCAGCAGCCATGATGACCAATGATGGTCACCATCCATATCCTGCATCAACTGTCTCTCTAGTGCCATCTTTTTTTTTTTTTTTTTTTAAGACGTTGTCTCCCTCTGTTGCCCAGGCTAGAGTGCAGTGGTGTGATCATAGCTCACTGCAGCCTTGAATTCCTGGACACAAGCAATCCTTCTGCCTCAGCTTCTTGAGTAGCTGGTACCACAGGTACTTGCCCCCATGCCCATCTAATTTTTATTTTTATTTTTATTTTTGTAGACATCAAATCTCATCATGTTGCCCAGGGTAGTCTTGAACTCAGGTGATCCACCCACCTTGGCCTCCCAGAGTGCTGGGATTACAGGGGTGAGCCACCGTGCCTGGCCAGGTCCAGAAGTTTTCCATCACCCCAAACAGAATCTCAGTACCCATTAGCAGTCACTTCCCATTCTGCCGTCCTGCTGGCCTCTGGCAGCCACCAATCTGCTCTCTGTCTCTATGGATCACCCATTCTGGATATTTCATGTAAGTGGAATCCTATAATGTGTGACCTTTATGTCTGCTTCTCCCACCCAGCATCATGTGTTCAAGGCTCATCCATGCTGTAGCTCGTGCCAGTGCTTCCTTTCTTCTTATTGCCTGGATTCACCACATTTTGTTGATCCATTCACTAGCTAGTGGTCATTTGGGTTGTTTCCGCCTTTTGGCTATCATGAATAGCAGTGCTCTATGAACATTTGTGGATAAGTTTTCATTGAATGTAAAAATGAATGTACATATGTATTTCATTGAATGTATGTATGTATTTATTTGTTTATTTATTTTTTGGAGGCAGAATCTCCCTCTGTTCCCCAGGCTGGAATTCAGTGGCACAATCTCGGCTCACTGCAACCTCCATCTCCCGAGTTCAAGCGATTCTCCTGCCTCAGCCTCCCGAGTAGCTGGGATTACAGGAGTGCACCATCACGCCTGGCTAATTTTTGTATTTTCTGAGAGATGGGGTTTTGCCATGTTGGCCAGGCTGGTCTCGAACTCCTGACCTCGATCAGGACCTCAACTCCTGATTCCCCTGCCTCGGCCTCTCAAAGTGCTGGGACTACAGGTGTGAGCCACCGCGCCTGGCCTGAACCTTTGTTTTCAATTGTTTGGGGTACACACTTAGGAGTGGAACTGCTAGGTCCTGCAGTAACTCTGTGTTTAGCTTGTCGAGGAACGGCCACACTGTTTTCTACAGTGACTGTCCCATTTTACATTTTCACCAGCAGTGCACCAGGGCTCCAATTTTCCACATACTTGCCAACCAACACTTGTTATTTTCCATTAAAAAAAAAAAAAATGTTTGCACCAGACATGGTGGCTCACGCCTATAATCCCAGCACTCTGGGCCAAGGGGGGTGGATTGCCTGAGGTCAGGAGTTTGAGACCAGCCTGACCAATATGGTGAAGCCCTGTCTTTACTAAACTACAAAAATTAGCCAGGCGTGGTGGTGTGTGCCTGTAGTCCCAGCTACTTGGGAGGCTGAGGCAGGAGAATTTGCTTGATCCTGGGAGATGGAGGTTGCAGTGAGCCAAGATCGTGCCACTGTACTCCAGCCTGGGCAACACAGCAAAAACTCTGTCTCAAAAATAAAAAAACCTGCTTCAGCCGTAAGGAATTTGGAAACGGATGGCATTCTAGTTGCAGATTTAATACTCACTAATGTCTCCCTCTGGAACCAGGGCAAATCTGGCACCGGATTCTCAGTCTTGCCTGGGAATTGTGTTGATTCTGCCTTGCAGTGCTGCTGAAGCTCCAGGAACCTTGAAATATATTTGCTTGGTGTAAACATGACCTCAGCGTGACAGGATGATCCTTGTGTTTGCCAAGCCATTAATTTTTATGTAATAACGACGACCACAACAAACTGTGTTTCACCCACATTTTGAGTCGTTCTTAAGGTCAGGTCTGTGGGATTGTGAGACAAAAACCTTATAAACTAGAATGTAGCGGTGAGTTCTCTGTGTTTACAGCCCTGCTCCTACACATGGCTCCAAAGAGCTGAAAATAGAGGATTAAAAATTCATGCAGCTACTTTCTTCCAAGGAACTCCAAATGCTTCTGACAATCTTTATCCTGCAAAGTCATGAGCGGTCAGATGCCCATCCCAAAGACAGGGAAACAGAGGCCCAGAGATATGACGGGACTTTGCCAGGCTCCCCTACCCCTGCTAAGGGAGCAACAGGCTCAGATGAAGAGCCCCTCCCACCTATCTTTCTAGCCCATGCACTCTCCATTAGCCTGATTAAGACAATTGATTTATTCATTCTTAGTGGTTGAGAAGGAAAAAAAAAAAAAGAAAGAAACCAACATGCCATTTGTGTGATATAAATATCTCTGGAAAAAGCTAAAAACCATTGTGTCATACATATTTTCTTAACACCATAGTCAATCACACGTATCTGTCCAAGTGCCATAGTCCATCAACCCAGGAGTGGGGGATGGGGGGTTTGGGGGTGGGGATAATGGAGGGAACACACAAAGCAGAGACTCAGCTCCAGAATCCTCAGCCACTGCACGGCAAATGTTGCCATCGACTAAAGCTATGCTGGTTGTTTATTTTCCATTACATATTGCCTTTGAAGAACCTTCTAGAAGTCTCAGAAACTTGATGTTGGGCAGGAAAATGATAGGCAGGAATACAAAGGTGCTGGGACACCCACTCAACCAGCCAGTTCCCAAAGAAAAAGACGAAGGTTGTCACTTTCTCACTTCGTGTGCCCCATGGACTGACAGAAGGATTTAGATCACGGCATGGTTCCTCTTCCTCCAACCCTACACCCCCATCATCAAAGAGCCTTTAATCCCGATGATTCACCTGTTAGGAATTTAGCTCAAGGAAATAATTAAAGACATATAAAAAGATTTAGTTACAGGATGTTCGTCACGACATGCAGATTATGGTGAAAGATTAGAAGCAACCTCCATGTCCAGCCAACCAAAGGTGATGGCTGTGTAAATTGTGGAGTTCATCCTTTAAAATTCTGCTCAGATCTCCAAAGAAAAAAGACTGGAAGGAAATTAATCAAGAGGGTCAAAGAGTTTGTTTTGAGTCTGGAAATATGAGTAATTTTTTTTTTTCCTGGAGTAAGTCCTTGTTTGGGATGTTCTATTCAAAGCCAAATTAAATTTGGCTCCAATTGGAATCTTTATGACATTAGGAAGATTGAGATATCATAAATGGAACAGGAAGGGGCACTTCATGAGGGAACCACATGTAAAGGTCTGAAGGGAAGTCGGAGTAGAGAGGAAACAGCCTCACTGGAGTGGAGGATTTCCACTGCTGTGTGCTGGGACGCATGTCAGGGAGATTTGTGGGCTGTGCACAGACTGCGTATTTTTTGAAAGCCAAGGAAAGGAAGGCATATTAGATGTGACAGGCAATTGGGAGCCGCTGTAGATTCTCGAACAAGAAAAGACAAATCCAGTTCCAAGGGAAACCAAGAAGAGACAGTCCAAGAAGAGAAAGAGCAGGGAACAAATCTGGTGGTGTCATAATTCTTTTATGGAAGGATCTGATTTTATTGGTTTTGGGGGTAAATGTTTCTGGAGAATCCTAGAACTCTAAATCTGCAAGAAATCTTGAGGTTGCTCTCATTTTAGGGATAGAACAACCACAACCCAAAGAGTTACATAATTCCAGTCATAAGGCAAGATGGCAGCCAAGTTGGTACTGATCACCATCAGTCCTTATTCCTACCCGAGACCAGCTTGTCTCTCTGTTGCCTTCCATCCCAATTCTAAGATTTTTTAAATTTTTCCCGAGACAGGGTCTTGTTTTGTCACCCAGGCTGGAGTACAGTGGCACAATCATAGCTCACTGCATCCTTGAACTCCTGGGCTCGTGGCATCCTCCCACCTCAGCCTCCCAAGTAGCTGGGACTACAGGAACACATGACCATGCCTGGCTAATTTATTTTATTTTTATAATTTTGTAGAGATAGAGTCTCACTCTGTTGCCCAGGCTGGTCTGAAACTCCTTGCCTCAAGCAATCCTCCCGCCTCAACCTCCCAAAGCACAGGGATTACTGTCTTGAGCCACTGCACCTGGCCCCAATTCTAAGATGTTAACCACATGTAAGCCTTCCAGGAGAACCTCAGACCCTGGTCCACTTCCTGGAGGCCCACCTAAAACTCCATTTTCCCATTCATTTATTTATTCATGTAATACTGAACCCCAAACATTCAAAATCAGACGTGCTCAGAGTTAGGGTGGAGTGGAAGGGAGATAATGATGGCACACAGTAGGTGTTCAATAAATACTTGTGGAAAGAAAGAGTCAAGGAGGGGAGAAGAGTCCCTGATCTTAAATAGCTCAATATGTAATTTGAGAACAGACACAAGTGTTTATACAGATGCAAGCCATGCTTTCTGAGGAATATGAGCCCAGGTTCTGCAGGCCCAGGCAAGACACTTCACAGAACCAAACAAAAAAAGTTGACTTTCAACTTCTTTTATTCATTTATTATTATTATTATTAGAGACAGAGTCTTGCTCTGTTACCCAGGCTGGAGTACAGTGCCATGATCTTGGCTCATTGCAACCTCTGCCTCCTGGGTTCAAACGATCCTCCCACCTGAGCCTCCATGTAGCTGGGATTACAGGTGTGCACCATCACGCCCAGCTAATTTTTGTATTTTTAGTAGTGGCAGGGGTTTCACCATGTTGGTCAGGCTGGTCTCAAACTCCTGACCTCAAGTGATCTGCCTGCTTCAGCCTCCCAAAGTGCTGGGATTACAGGCATGAGCCACCGTGTCTGGCCCCAACTTCTTTTATAAAAAATTATTTAATTCAACTAACATTTATTGAGCCCCTACCATGGGCCAGACTGGGGATTAAAATTTCTGCTTTTTCCCCATGGGTTATGCATTAAATCCAAAATGGGTAGGTGATCCCTAGAGAAAAGACAGAGAAGGAGAAAGGAAGAAGGAGAAAAAAATACAAAGTCATCAGGCTCCCAGAAAAAACAGATGATGCTAGTTTCTCTGAACAATTTTGGACTTCTTTTTCCAACTCCAGCCACTTCATTTGCTTTTGCTTTTGCCCATGGGCTCCAAGGTCCGTGGCTCTGGTCTATGGGGGAAGGGCTAGGCATGCGCTACATGGAATCAGACACCCAGAGGCCTCCTCTCCATCTCCCTTTTCCAGTTATTCAGCGTTCTCAGGCCATTTCAATCTTACGTTGCCAAGTGAACATAAATCAAGGGGCCGCCCAGTCTCCTAAAGAAACACTGTGGGACTTCGCAGAGCCTTTCCCAGGGTGTGCACTGGGAAGGAAGGAGAAAGAGGACTAAGCAGAAAGTTACATGTGGCTCCTTTAATCACGGGGTGGAAGGAGAGAAGAGAAAGTTCAAACAGAGCCCCTGCAAGCCACGCCGGGAAGCCGGCTCTGAGCTCCACTGTTCAAGCAACTGCTGTTGGCATCACAGGGGTTTGTCTTGGCCCAAACCCGTCCTGGGAAACACAGAGAAGCTCATGCACTTGGAATTGCACTTGGAATTCGCTCCCTCAATGATTCACTCGGCAACTCGGCACAATTACACAAAGAAGGTGAAAGAAACGAAAGAAGGAAAGAAGAAAAGCAAAAGAGAGAAGGAAGGAAGGAAGTGGGGAGGGAGGGAGGGAAGGGAGGGGAGGGAGGGAAAGAAAGAGGAAGGAGAGAGAAGGATGGGAGGAGAAAGAAAAAGAAAGAAAAAAGAAAGAGAAAGAAAAGGAGGAAGGAAAGAGAGAGGGAGGGAGGGAGGGAAGGGGGGAGGAAGGGAAGGAAAGAGAGAAAAAGAATGAAAGAGAAGGAAGAAACAAAAGAGAGAAAGAGAAAGAAAGGAAAAATCGCCACACCACTGGCTAAAGGTGCCCTTTCCCAAATTCCTGGGACATGACTCAAGTTGGGACCAGGGGTGGGGAGCAAGAGACAAATTTTCTGAGAGCTCCCATGAGGGGACGCTACCAGCTGTGAGCTAATTCCAAGTGAGAACAAAGCAGCAGCGGTCTGGAAAGGTCTAACTCAAATGCTGTCTGTTGCGCTCCCCGAGCTTTGGAGACGGGTACTAGAAAAAAACAATGAAGTAAGGGGTGGTGCCAAATAGTCGCTTTACACTGAGTGCTCATCATAGGCCAATGTTGTATCTGCTCATTCCATCTCTTACCTCGTAGAGTCCTCACAGCAAACCCAGGAGCAGGGTCTACAGCCCCATTGCACAGGTGATACAGCTGAGACCTGACTCGTTCCTAACCTGCCCAAGGACGCACAGCTAAATATCAGGGGGTTCCGAATGTGCAGCTGGGTCTCCTGTGACTCTGTGGATATGCCCTTGACCGTTCTGCCCTCCAGCCTCCATTTACGGCTCGATCCTCAAATGCCAGCACCAGGAATTTGACATGTACCCATAACCTCCCCAATGACATGGAAAAACTGAGCAGCCATTCACTCAGTCATGGAAAAAGTTAAGCCCCAAGGTGCGTCCTTCCCAGCTCAGTTACTGAGAATCTCAGCAGCCCTCGGTGCTGGTAGGAAGGGCACACTGGAGCGAAATGCCACTTGATGAACAGGAGCCCTAACACGAAGTCCTCAGACCCTTGCACAGGTAGAATTCAGGGGTCCATAAATTTAGCCCGGGAAAAAATGACATCTTTATTTGCACTAGTTTCTCTTTTTTCTTTTTTTTTTTTGAGACAGAGTTTCACTCTTGTTGCCCAGGCTGGAGTGCAATGGCGCAATCTCAGCTCATTGCAAACTCCGCCTCCCAGGTTCAAGCGATTCTCCTGCCTCAACCTCCCAAGTAGCTGGGATTTCAGACGCGTGCTACCATGCCTGGTGAATTTTTGTATTTTTAGTAGAGATGGGGTTTCATCATGTTGGCCAGGCTGGTCTCGAAGTCCTGACCTCAGGTGATCCACCCACCTTAACCTCCCAAAGTGCTGGGATTACAGGCGTAAGCCACCGTGCCTGGCTTTGCACTAACTTCTAATCAAATGGCAGCATTTTCTTCTATCAGGAATGTAAGTGACAAACTGCTGTGGTATCAGCAGTACCTGTGACTTTGGTATCCGTGCAAATCACAGATGTGCGTGTATCACCATCAATTGCTGTTGATATATCAAAATATTGTGTACTCTTTACTCCTTGGAAGTTACAGTAGACCAGCGGTTAGATCTTGCTACTTAGTGGATAATACATAAGCTTACCTGTTACTATTTTACAAGGTTCGTTTTTAATATTTCAATGTTGTATTACAGTCTAAGTGATTTCCTTGGCAATCCTGTGCTTTATTTTATACTTGTAAAGCATGGGCTGAGTGCAGTGGCTCATGCCTGTTATCCCAGCACTTTGGGAGGCTGAGGTTGGTGGATCACTTGAGGTTAGGAGTTCAAGAACAGCCTGGCCAATATGGTGAAACCCTGTCTCTACTAAAAATACAAAAATTAGCTGGGCATGGTGGCACACGCCTGTAATCCCAGCTACCCAGGAGGCTGAGGCAGGAGAATCTCTTGAACCTGGGATATGGAGGTTGCAGTGAGCCAAAATCGCACTGTTGTGCTCCAGCCTAGGAGACAGAGCAAGACTTTGTCAAAAAAAAAAAAAAAAAAAAAGGAAGAAAGACGAAAGAAAGGAAAGGAGAGGAGAGGAGAGGAGAAAAAAAAGCACGGTTCTAAAAAGTTCTATCAAACTGCCCAAGGGATTTATGGTCTGTACGTGGGAAACTTTGAGGTGAGGCCTCTACTGTTTGTTTGTTTTACTTTGTTTTGTTTTGTTTTTAGACGGAGTCTCACACTGTTGTCCAGGCTGGAGTGCAGTGGCGTGATCTCTGCTCACTGCAATCTCCTCCTCTGGGTTCAAGCAATTCTCCTGCCTCAGCCTCCCAAGTAGCTGGGACTACAGGCACCTGCCACCACGCCCAGCTAATTTTTTTGTATTTTTAGTAGAGACAGGGTTTCACTATGTTGGCCAGGCTGGTCTTGAACCCCTGACCCCGTGATCCACCCACCTCGGCCTCCCAACGTGCTGGGATTACAGGCGTGAGCCACTGCGCCCGGCCAGGCCTCTACTCTGGAAGAGTTTGCAGCAAAATTAGGGAACAAGACAAATGTATTCATCAATATGTAAAATGCAATCTTAAATGTCAAACAGGCCAGGCACGGTGGCTTACACCTGTAATCCCAGCACTTTGGGAGGCTGAGGCAGATGGATTACTTGAGCACAGGAGTTTGAAACCAGCCTGGGCAATGTGACAAGATCCTGTCTCTACAAAAAGTACAAACAGCTGGGTATGGTGGTGCATGCCTGTGGTCCCAGCTACTTGGGAAGCTGAGGTGGGAGGATCACTCGAGCCCAGGAGGTGGAGGCTGCAGTGAGCTGAGATCATGCCACTGCACTCCAGCCTGAGGAACAGAGCAAAACCCTGTCTCAACAAAAACAAAACAAACAAACAAACAAACAAACAAACAAAGTCAAGGAAAGAGTGAGCTCTTTCAAGACAAGGACTGCATTTTAAAAAAAACTCTTAAATCCCTAGTACCCCAAACTGCCAATAATCAATAGCAGTATGTTGCCAAAAAATAATGCCAAATGCATCTCAAATCATCTCATTGTATACTTCTGGCCACTTACAAGCTGAGTGATCTTGAGAGAGTGTCAATTACCTTGGCATGCCTCGATCTCCTCATCTGGAAGATGGGCTTAACAAAATCTGTTTCTCGACATTGTCAGCACAATCAAATGAGATCAAGGATGTGAATGTGCCTAGCATAGAGCTGGGCTCTGCAGAGGTGCACGGCCAAGGTCAGCTCAGTCTGACGGTGGACTTGGGTTTGGTTTTGTTTTCCTGGAGACCAGAGGCTGTTTTCTCAGTTCTTTGGGAAGTGGGCAAATGGGGGTGAGATTTTTGCTTGTTATTATTATTTTTTATTTTTATTTTTGAGATGGAGTCTCACTCTGTTGCCCAGGCTGGAGTACAGTGGCACAATCTTGGCTCACTGCAACCTCCACCTTCCGGGTTCAAGAAATTATCCAGCCTCAACCTCCCAAGTAGCTGGGATTACAGGCGTGCGCCACCATACCCGGCTAACTTTTTGTATTTTTAGTAGAGATGGGGTTTCACCATGTTGGCCAGGCTGGTCTCAAACTCCTGACCTCAGGTGATCCGCTCGCCTCAGCCTCCCAAAGTGCTGGGATTACAGGCGTGAAGCACCATGCCCTGCCTATTATTATTATTTTTTAAATTAAAAGTTAGATTGAACAGAAAATTGCCTTTTCTGAGACATTTCATCTGACAGAGTCTGTGTTTGAGTTTATATCTTACCAAGATAATCAAAATGCCCCATAGTGTCTGGACTGCATCTCTGACCCATTTAGTGTTCTTTCTAGGGTCTTCTGCATTACAGGCTGGTTTGGGAGAGCTCAAGTTTCCAAAATGCTCCCGTGGCCCTCAAACCTTCCTTCCCTGGGGGACCAGCTCCTAGAAACCTACAGACTCCATCCCTGGGGTGGCAGCGAGTCACCCTGGGAGAAGCTGCATTGGAGTTCACGGCTGAGAAATTGACCAAAGTAGGTCTATGTGCGTCTTTGCAAGGCTCTCTGATAGCCCTGATCTCTGCACTACCTCTATGAAGACAGCATTGTCTCCCCTCCATTGTCGCACATGGAGACCGGGCGGGGTGGGTGGAGGAAGGTCTGGACGCTCAGGTCCTTGGCCACCTGCCCTGCCGCATGCCAGGGTGTGATGATCCAGGATTGGAGAATGCCTGCCTTATCTTGCCAGGGACTGCTTCACCGCTCTGTCACTCACACATTTGCTCGGAAGATGCCTGCGTCTGCGAGGGCTGGTGAAGACCTGGAACAGCCTTTGAAGGTATCCAGCCAACTGAATTTAATTAAACTGCAGTTCCAGAAGCCAGCAGCATTTTCTTAAGAAAGCAATACAACTTCTAAAAGTCCCCCGATGCTCCCGTGCCGCCCATTTCCTGTGCTTCAGACTACGTCATAAAACTGTCCATGGGGCAGTTTCCTTTGATGATGGATCCAGTTGACAAGATTTTTTTTTTTTTTTTAGCAAGCATCACAGCCTCTTCTTTCTTAAGTGAGGAATGCCGCATTTGTTCTTGCTTCCCCAAGCTGAAGTTGTGGGACCTTGATCTTTTCTATGTGGTTTCCTGGATGGCTCATCTTGGAGAGTCATGCTTTCACCAGCTCAAGATCAGGGTAGCATCACAGCAGGAGCCAAATGTTGATTGCATTACTGCACTAAGTAAGATAAAGTGGTGGCCAAGGAATACTTCTGCTTCCAAACATGCCTTTCAGTCATTCAGTCTGCAACTAGTGAACCCTTAATATGTGCTAGGGGCTGGGGATAGAAGGGTGAACAGGATACCGTAGCTACAACATTTACCATGTTTTCTATGATCAAGGGAGAGACAGATAATAAATACGTAAGCAAATTAAGACATAAAACAGTTACAGATTGTTATATGTGCTAAGAAGAAACAGATGGCTAGAGAATAGTGGAGGGATATTCTTAGACAAAGTCAAAGAAGATCTCTCTGAGAAAGTGACATTCAAGATGAGAGCTGAAGGATGAGACGGAGCCAGCCCTGGGAACAGCCAGGGCCAGAGTCTTCCAAGTTAGGAGGAACAGCAAGAGCAAAGGCCCTGGGGTGGGAAAAGCTTGGCAAGTGCTAGGAACTGACAGAAGGTCAGGGTTGCTGGAGTGTAATGAACAAGAAAGGCAGTGGCAAGAGAGAGGAGAGACAGGAAGGCATGGAAGGGTCACTGCTGAGCCACAGAGATCGTGATGAAGAGTGTGGATTTTGGCCAGGTGCGGTGGCTCACGTCTGTAATCCCAGCACTTTGGGAGGCCAAGGCAGGAGAATTGTTTGAACCTGGGAGGCAGAGGTTGCAGGGAGCCGAGACGGTGCCACTGCACTCCAGCCTGGGCAACAGAGTGAAACTCCATCCCGCCCCACCCTGCTGCTGCCGCCAAAAAAAAAAAGAAGAGTGTGGATTTTACTCTAGGTCAGGGGGAAGGGGAACTGAAATTCACGTAGGAACCACCTATGAACCACCTCCACCTATGAAGTTGTGAAATGAATAAATGATTTAGAAATATTCTTCCACTTGCAAGCTTAGGCATCCAAGTCTTCAGCAATTGCATCCCTCTCTGATCCCCCCCAGGACTCCTTACCTCTGTCACCCAGTGGGTCTTTTTGCATATATGCCTATAAATGGTTATCAGAAGACCCTGGCTCAGGTCCACTAGGGCTGCTGCACTGCCTGCCTGACTCCAGGGTGGTGGCAGTGGTCTCATTGTGTTCTCTGTCAGTGACACTCCTTGGCATGCAACATAGACTTGGATGAAATGGTGCTTCCTAGACCTGTGCAGGTTGGGGTCCCTGCCTCTGATGCTCGCTAATACATGACCTGAGCAAGTCATGAGCTCCCTCTGGGTCTGTTTTATGGTGTGTGAAAGGAGACGCTGCCACACCTACCTCCCAGGGTCATTGAGCACTTCCAAAGAAGAATACCTAACTGCGGCCCTCCGATGTGCTTCAGGCATCAGCAGACACCTTGACATTGCATTTAAAAAAAGTGAGGGGTGTGTGTGTGTGTGTGCATGTGTGTGTGCTAAGCAAGTGCATTTTCTACAGAAGAGAGGATCCAGGCCAGATGTGGTGGCTCACGCATGTAATTCTAACACTTTGGGAGGCTGAGGCAGGAGAATCACTTGAGGCTAGGAGTTCAAGGCTGCAGTGAGCCAAGGTGGCACCACTGCACTCCAGCCTGGGTGACAGAGCAAAACTCTGTTTTTGTTTGCAGGGAGAAGAAGGTACAAGAGAAAGGGGGAGGCGGAGGGGGAGAGAGAGAGACAGAGAGAGAATCCAAGACTCTCTCCTCAGTTTTTCAGAGATCCGTGATCCACCCAAGCTGAAAAGGTATTAGACACCTGGGAGTTGGAACTGCTTTGGCTCTTGAAGTTGCTCTCTTCCTCTGAAATCTGGTTCAACATTTGCATGTAGATGTTTTGTTTCCTCTCCAAAGTCTGTAAGCCGCTTTGCTTGGTGGCAGGGGGCTGCCTCCATTGGCATTGACTCTTGCCTCCCCACGTCACACCAGGCTGACGCCTGGCTCCCATAAACCTGCCAAGCAGCAATCCATCAGCCCAGGGCCAAGTCCTCCCCAC
Source organism: Rhinopithecus roxellana (assembly GCF_007565055.1). Classification (NCBI taxonomy): domain Eukaryota; kingdom Metazoa; phylum Chordata; class Mammalia; order Primates; family Cercopithecidae; genus Rhinopithecus; species Rhinopithecus roxellana. The sequence continues at coordinate 89,226,043 of NC_044558.1, forward strand.
TGTCCAAACTGGAGGACCTCAAGGCCCTTCCTGCTGCACCAATGGCCAAGAGTGGACGGAATGAGCGAAATCATTGTGTACTATTAGTGAGCCGGTGATTGCCTTACTCCTCCAAGGTAGTAAGAAGCCTCTGCAGGTTGCCCCCAAGGAGCCATCGCTAATGCTGGGGATAGGCCAAGGAGGAAGATGCTTCTGTTTTCAGGGAGAAGAAGATGCGAATGCTTTTAACTTCCTCCCACCCACGCAAGGTTGACCCTGAATGGTTTATGTGTCTGTGTTACACACACATCCAGCATAGCACCCAGCACATTATAGGCACTTAACAAAAGCAATAAATAAATAATGGTCATTTCCAGCTCATACGCCCACCACACCCTCCAGAGATTGTAATGCAGTACACTCACCTCTCATCTAGCCGAATCCTAACTGGTTCCCCCACCTCTTCCTGACAAGTAATAAAGTTAATAATACCTTGTGTGGCTGTTGTATCTTTCTTCTCAAAACTCCAAACACTTAGCTATAATTATCTCTTCATCCTCATTTCTGAATTAGATTAAAAAGGGCTAGGGGTAGGGGAAATCCTACCCACCCTCGCCCCTCCCACCTAATCGAAGTTATTTCAGGGAAACTGAGGCCTAGCTAGGATAGGAAATTCTTCGTCCAGATCTGCAAGTCACAGACAGGTGAGACTTGGAAAAAAAGACCTCCCCAGCCCTATTTCCGGTCCTGAATTTGATCTGTCCTGAAACAACTGAAATCTTTTTTTTGGCCTGGAGGCCAGGCAGATCTGTCTAATTCTGCGAATGTCTAATAGCCCTGCAGTTCTTGAGGTTTGGGAAAACCCCCTTGCTTGGGAAGCTACCCACGGGAAGAAGAGGTCTTTAACAGTGTACAGCCAGAGACTGGGAGCCTCCCTGCCACCTGGGACCACAGGGAGTTCAAATGAAGTTCCTGCAATGCTCCCCAGGGGGTATGAGTCAGGGATTCAGGGTGGGCTTGGATCTACACGACAAGCTTTGACTTGCCCACCTTCCTGGGCTTCCAGAACAAAGCCCATGGTGGTGAGAGGCTATATGCAATGAGAGAGAGAGAGAGAAAAAAAAAAGTGTGCCCAGGGAAATCACCTGGCCTGCTCCTGGTTCCCATTAGCTGACTAACTCAAGGAGAAAGTGAGTTAGGAGTTTTTGGGCCTCGGTTGTTGCAGCAATTAAATGGGTTTAATATTAACTGCCCTGTGTGCCCCAAGAGGTGATCAGGAGGGCGAAGCAAAATAACAGATGGGAAAGTGCTCTGAAAAATTATCAGAAACTCTATTGAGATAACACTGTCGTGAACTTGGCAGTGCAGGCTAGGTACAGCCTGCTGTCTGAGGATCACCTGCAGAATTTCGAAGCTGAAGGGGAACTTGGGGCTCAGAGGGGCCATCATTTTCTGGAAGAGGCCAGAAGAAGGGAAGTGGGTGTGGCAGGCTGAAAAATATCCCCCCTCATCCCAAAGATATCCCAATCAAATCCCTAGAACCTGTGAATGTAATCTGGATCAAGGGTCTTTGCAGACATGATTAAGTTAATTATCTTGAGATGAGGGACTCTCCCTGGATAATCCATGTAGCCCCTAAATGCAATCACTCATATCCTTACAAATCAGACATGTAGAGAACGGACACGCAGAGAAGCAGTGAAAGCAACGTGAAGTCAGGTGCAGAGACTGGAGTGATGAGTCCACAAGCCAAGGAACACCCAGAACTACCAACTTGGGAGGGGGCAAGTGAGGATCTTCCCCTAGAACCCTCAGGTTGATTTCAGGCTTCTGGTCTCCAGAACTGTGAGCGAATACATGTCCGTTTTTCTAAGCCACCACTTTGTGGAAATTGGTTACAGCAGCATTTGGAAACTGACACGATGTGAGGTGTGCAAATTCCCACTCTGTGTTGGTAGCAGAGGCGGGCATCCTGGCTCCCCGTCCACCGTGCATCACGTCACCGCTCTGCCTGGCATCTGCAGGAGAGGTTAGGAAACGCAGTCATCTCCAAAGCTCAGGGACAAGGGAAGATGGCCGTAGCCACTGAACCAGCTGCTTTTGGTAGCATGGGAGGAGAGGCAAAAGGGAACATTGCACATGAAGTGGTGCCTCTCATGAACCAGCCGATGCTGGAACTCACAAAGTGTCCCACAGAACAAGCCTGGGACAAAGATCTAGTGTCCTGGGCTGGGCGCGGTGGCTCACACCTGTAATTCCAGCACTTTGGGAGGCTGAGGTGGGCAGAACACAAGGTCAGGAGACTCAGATCATCCTGGCTAACACGGTGAAACCCCGTCTCTACTAAAAATACAAAAAAACAAAAAAATGTAGCCGGGCATGGTAGGGGGTGCCTGTAGTCCCAGCTACTCGGAAGGCTGAGGGAGGAGAATGGTGTGAACCCCGGAGGCGGAGCTTGCAGTGAGCTGAGATCGCACCACTGCACTCCAGCCTGGGCGACAGAGCAAGACTCCATCTGAACAAAAAAAAAAAAAAAAAAAAAAAGATATAGTGTCCTCTGCCAAAAGAGGAATAGGTCTCAGCTCCAAATTAGATGCCTGGAGGTACAATTCTGTGTTTCCTTCATGCGATGAGCTGGCTCCCACGCTCCTGGGGCCTTCCACTGCAGCGCAGACCTCGCCTGGGAGAGCTGTGTGGACACACGTTTTTGGAGAATGGAGACTTGGTGTTGATCTTCTGCGTGCTGTAGAGACGATGGTTTGCTGTCAGTTCCTGCCTGCCGTCCAGCAAGAAAGGCTCTGATGGCTAAGTAGCTGATTGTTCTCCAAAGGGCCCACGAGAAAAGCTGCATGTTCAGAACTCCAAAGATTGATTTCTGACCCAGAACGGATTTTCATGGAGCTATCAGAAACGAGCACCTCGTGACTTTCAGTTCCCCAGTTAGCCAGCTGCTGCTGAGGGAACTCCCTGCTGAATGTCTGGCATCTTCCAGCTTTAGTTCCCAGTTGTATCCTCACACTGCAGAGAGACAGAGAGAGAGAGAGAGACAGAGAGAGAGAGAAATGAGACAGGGTCTCACTCTGTCACCCAGACTGGAGTGCAGTGGCGCGTTCTTGGTTCACTGCAACCTCTGCCTCCCAGACTCACCACGCCTGGCTAATTTTTGTATTTTCAGTAGAGACAGGGTTTCACCACATTGGGTGGGCTGGTCTTGAACTCCTAGCCTCAAGTGATCCACCAGCCTTGGCCTCCCAAAGTGCTGGGATTACAGGTGTGAGCCACCGAGCCCAGCCTCTTTTCTTGTTCTCAAAAGGATGCTAATCTCATCACAGGGCCTCTGCCCTCATGACCTGATTAGTTACCTCTAGGAGGCCTCATCTCCAAATACGATCACACTAGGCCTTCAACATATGAATTTTGGGGAGACACAAACATTCCATCTATAGCCACAGGTATTATTATCATTAGAGACAGAGTCTCACTCTGTCACCCAGGCTGGAGTGCAGTGGTGTGATCTTGGCTCACGCTGCCTCTGCCTCCCGAGTTCAAGAGATTCTCATCCCTCAGCATCCCAAATAACTGGGATTACAGGCCTGTGCCACCACACCCAGCTAATTTTTCTATTTTTGGTTGAGATGGGGTTTTGCCATGTTGGCCAGGCTGGTCTTGAACTCCTGGCTTCAAGTGATCCACCCGCCTTGGCCTCCCAAAGTGCTGGGATTACAAGCTTGAGCCACCACCCCTGGCCCACAGGTAATATGATTGATAATATTATTATCATCCCCATTTTTCAGATGAAGAAATTGAGGTTTGAAGGCTACATGGTGGCTAAAGACATTGCTGGGTCTCCTGTCATGGAACTGCCACTTTCCTACCACGCAAGGCTGCATTTGGTTAGGGATTTGAGAGGGAGGGGCTGGAGATGCAAATATCCCTTCAGTTGTTCTGGCTGCTGACTGTCAGACAGGGAATTTAAAACAGGAGGCTGTACGTTTTCGTAGCAACTCCCCTGGAGCCAGAAATGAGGAACCCACGTGGGTTGCTGAGTGCCTGTGTGCCCTCTGCATGTTTAACGCAGAGTGTAGTCAGTGAGTTTGTTCTGCACCACCCAGCTCTTCCCAGAGCCAGCTGCTTCTTTCAAAGGCTGCTGAGCACTACTGGGAGGTGACAGTGGTCATAGATGGTCAACTGCAGTTACGTCTGAACAGAAAAGCTATCATTCTTAATATCAGCCCCTCCCACAAAGCACTCTCAACCATATCCAATATCCCACATGACACAGGTGCTTTGTATTTATTTATTTATTTATTTTTATTTTTTGAGACAGAGTCTCACTCTGCACCCAGGTTGGAATGCAATGGCGCAATCTCAGCTCACTGCAACCTCCACCTCCCAGGTTCAAGGGATTCTCCTGCCTTGGCCTCCTGAGTAGCTGGGGTTACAGGTGTGCGCCATTACACCCAGCTAATTTTTTTTTTTTTTTTTTTTTTTTTTTTTTTTTTTTTAGTAGAGATGGGATTTCACCATGTTGGTAAGGCTGGTCTCAAACTTCTGACCTCAGATGATCCAGCTGCCTCGGCCTCCCAAAGTGCTGGGATTGCAGGTGTGAGTCACCGTGCCTGACCTACAGGTGCTTTTTATCACCTACACATCTCTCAAATCCATCCTCCTTTCTCATCTTCACGTCACTACCTTGATCTAAGCCCTGATCTCTCACCTGGACCAATCTGAGCACCATAGCCAGGTGCCCCCCTTGCCTTAACTGCCTCCAAGCTGCTCTCTAAACTGCAGCCAGGGTGATGTTTAGGAAATGCATGACCTCCTCTTCCCTCATCGCCTCCAAACTCACTACACTAGTAGCTGCCCCGCTGCTTTCAGCAGGAAGGCTCAACTCTTCTCTGTGGCTGGGTGCCGTCTGCTGGAGTGCACATGTATCCATTTGTCAGAGCAGATTGTCAAATTATCAGAAATTTTGCAAGCTGCTTGACGTCACGTTGGTGACTTGGAATCGGCCACAATGGGAGTATTTACACTACAGAAATTGGCAAACATTAATCCAAGCCTTTTTGCTTTTTTCTGGGGAGCTGGTTGTTAAACATTTACCAGCACACCCGTGCCTGCACGACCTGGCCCACCTAACCCCACCAGTTCCTCCAGTTTTCTCTTTAGACTCTGCCCCTTGCCTCTGACGGCACCAGTCTACCTCCCTTCTTCTTGCAGGTAAATTGCATATCCTTTCTGTGAAGCTCAAGCATCACTTCCTCAGGTAAGCATGCCTGGTCCCCAGCAAAGGTGCAATCTGTTGTACGCTCTTTCCATCAGCACGCTTATCTCAGCTTTTGATCATGTGATGTGTTAGAGTGCTAATTTCTTTCCCCTTTGCCCCACTAAACTGAAAGTGTCATGGGAGCAGGGCCTGCATCTGACTTTGCTTATTGTTATATACCCAGAGCCTAGCACAGTGCCTGGCACATAGTAGGTACACATAAAATGTTTTTGCATGTTTAATTTTAGTAAGCCATACATAACAAAACACACCACTTTAACTCATCTTCTTCTTCTTCTTTTTTTTTTTTTTTTAGGAGATATGTTCCCAATACATTGCCCAGGCTGGAGTGCAGTGGTTATTCATGGGGCAAGATCTCAACTACTAATGAACATGGAAGTTTTGACCTGCTTTGTTTCCAGCTTCGGTCAGTTCCCCCCTCCTTAGGCAACCTGGTGGTCACCCACCCCCAAGTGGTCACCACACTGATGCTGAACTTACTGTGGACACTCAACTGGCTTAGGGCACTACAGCCCAGAACTCCTGGGCTCAAGCAATCAGCCTCCCGAGTAGCTGGGACTACAGGTGTGTACCACTATGCCAGGTCATTTTAACCGTTTTTTTTGTTTGTTTGTTTGTTTGTTTTGAGATGGACTCTATCGCCCAGGCTGGAGTGTCGTGACACAATCTCAGCTCACTGCAACCTCTGCCTCCCGGGTTCATGTGATTCTTCTTCCTCAGCCTCCTGAGTGGCTGGGATTACAGGCATGCGCCACCACACCTGGCTAATTTTTGTGTTTTTAGTAGAGACGGAGTTTCACCATGTTGGCCAGCTGGTCTCAAACTCCTGACCTCGTGATTCACCTGCCTCGGCCTCGCAAAGTGCTGGGATTACAGGCGTGAGCCACTGCGACCGGCCCACTTGAACCATTTTAAGTATGCAATTCGGTGGTATTAAATACATGAACATGTGCAACCACGGCCATTTTTTTTTTTTTTTTTTTTTTTTTGAGATGGAGTTTTGCTCTTGTCACCCAGGCTAGAGTGCAATGGCGCAATCTCGGCTCACTGCAACCTCCACCTCCTGGGCTCAAGAGATTCTCCTGCCTCAGCCTCCCTAGTAGCTGGGATTACAGGGGCCCACGACCACACCCAGCTACTTTTTTTTTTGTATTTTTAGTAGAGATGGAGTTTCACTATGTTGGCCAGGCTGGTCTCAAACTCCTGACCTCAGGTGATCCACCCACCTCAGTCTCCCAAAGTGCTGGGATTATAGATGTGAGCCACCGCACCCAGCCAAAAACAATTTTAGTGTATGTATATTCAGTGTCTCTTTATTTGAATAGGTAATGCATATATACGTGAAAAAATTTCAAGCATTGCAAGAAAGCGTACAGTGAAAATAAATAAGATAAAAAGAGCATACATCTCCTTCCCTCTCTGACTCTAGGTCCCCCTGACTCATCGAGTGCCTGTCGTGTGCCTAGCACTGTGCTTATGCATGGGATTCAGATGAACCAGATAGGCAAGGTTTCGGTCCCTCTGCAATGGGCTTGAATGGTGACTCAATGCCCCCCTCCTCCACCAACTTGTGTGCACATCTTAACACCTGGCACCTGTGAATGTGACCTCTTTTGGAAAGAGGGTCTTCGCAGTATAATTAAGGATCCTGAGGTGAGATCATTGTATTTGTCTGTTGTGACACTGCTGTAAAGAACTGCCCAAGACTGGGTAATTCATAACGAAAAGAGGTTTAATTGACTCACAGTTCTGCATGGCTGGGGAGGCCTCAGGAAACTTACCATCATGGTGGAAGGGAAGCAGGCACATCTCACATGGCAGCAGGTGAGAGAGAGTACATAAAGGAGGAACTGTCAAACATTTATATGACCATCAGATCTTTTCAGAACTTACTCACTATCACGAGAACAGCATAGGGGAAACCACCCCTATGACCCAATCACCTGCCATCAGGTCCCTCCCTCAACACGTGGGGATTAGAGTTTAAGATGAAATTTTTGCAGGGACACAGAGCCAAGCCATATCAATCATCCTGGATCCCTAAATCCAATGACAAGTGTCTTTTATGAGAAAAAGACAGAGAGAGATTCGACACACCCACGTGAAGATGCACTCAGGGACTGGAGCAAAGGAGACACAAGCCAAGGAACATCTTGGAGCCACCAGTGGCTGGAAGAGGCAAGGAAGGATCTTCACCAAGAGCCTTCACACAGAGCATGACCCAGCTCACACCTTGACTTTGCACTTCCGGCCTCCAGAACTATGACAAAATAAATGTCTGTTGTTTTAAGACACCTAGTTTGTGTTCATTTGTCATGGCAGCCCAGTGAAATGAATACACCCTATAAAGGGATCATTTTTCTTTTCTTTTTTTGAGACAGAGTCTCACTCTGTCACCCAGGCTGGAGTGTGGTGGTGCGATCTCGGCTCACTGTAACCTCTTCCTCCCAGGTTCAAGTGATTCTCATGCCTCAGCCTCATAAGTAGCTGGGATTACAGGCACATACCATGACGCCTGGCTAGTTTTTGTATTTTTAGCAGAGACAGGGTTTCACCATGTTGGCCAGGCTGGTCTAGAACTCCTGACCTCAAGTGATCCACCTATCTCAGCCTCCCAAAGTGCTGGGATTGCAGGTGTGTACTACCACGCCTGGCCTGGGATCATTATTTGAATGAAGAAAAGCGTTGGTTGCAAGATGACCCAGATAGTGCATGTTAAAATTCACTGGATAGACTCTCTTGTGCTTTCAAAATGATACAGGCAAGTTCCTTGCAGAAGACACTGAAACGAATACAGTGGAATCCTGAAACCCCAAACTTCTAGCTGTTTTAAAAAACAGGCAGCCAGCAAGTCAGCAGGATAATTAGGCAGATAGTTAACTTGCTCCAGGCATCATCATGGAGTGTCATCAGCCCAGGTTTTTTCATTAATGTCCAAGAACTCCTGGATCCCTCTGTCTTCAACAAACACGTACAGTGTGTGTGCTCTTTGGGGGGCCCTATGCTGGGCTCTGAAGGGGGTACGACACAGCCCCAACCCTATGGGGTTCAGGATCTGGTCGGGGAGGAGTAATGTCAGCCCTGATGGTTAGAGGTAGTGCTGACATTCACCGGGATGCACTGATACAGTGACATGATTCTAATGGTGGAATACATCTGTCTGTGGCACTTGCTAAATAACTGCCTCCCTGAACCCCTAAGTGCCATCCTGCCACCTTGGCTATGACAGCCCACCCCCACCCTTCCTAAGACCCCAGGGATCTCTGCACCATTCAGCAACTAAAAGGATAGTGGTGCTCTGGCACAGCAGGGAGGGGACTTCCAGGATCCTGCTTCCGTGCTGCAGCCAAGATCCGTTCTGACTGATCAAATGCCCTTGTATTGATATAGTTTGGCTATGTCCCCACGCAAATCTCGTCTTGAATTGTAGCTCCCACTTGAATTCCCATGCGTTGTGGAAGGGACCCGGTGGGAGGTAATGGAATCATGGGAGCGGGTCTTTCCCATGCTGTTCTCATGATAGTGAATAATAAGCCTCATGAGATCTGATGGTTTTATAAAGAGGATCTTCCCTGCACAAGTTCTCTTCTCTTGTCTGCCACCATGTGAGACGTGCCTTTCACCTTCCACTGTGATTGTGAGGCCTCCCCAGCCATGTGGAATTGTGAGTGCATTAAACCTCTTTCTTGGCCAGGTGTGGTGGCTCATGCCTGTAATCCCAGCACTTTGGGGGGCCGATGCAGGTGGATCACGAGGTCAGGAGATCCAGACCAGCCTGGCTAACATGGTGAAACCTCGTCTCTACTAAAAAATATAAAAAATTAGACAGGTGTGGTGGCACACACCTGTAGTCCCAGCTACTAGGGAGGCTGAGGCAGGAGAAGGGCAGGAGAATCGCTTTAACCCAGGAGGCAGAGGTTGCAGTGAGCCAAGATAGCACTACTGTACTCAGCCTGGGCAACAGCGTGAGACTCCGTCTGAAAAAAAAAAAAGCGAAAAAACCTCTTTCTTTTGTAAATTCCCCAGTCTCAAGTACGTCTTTATCAGCAGCATGAGAACTGACTAATACACACATATTTTGAGGATCAACACTGATTGGACCTCAATGCTAAGAGAATGAGGGGCTGGCTTTGCATCTGTGTCTTTCATCTATACAACGCTAACTAGTCATCTGAAATTGCAAGCCTTAGGCACAAAAAGATGAATGAGGGTGACCCATCTACCCACATCACTCCTTCCTGTCTTAAACATAGCCTCAAAGACATAGCTGGTCCCTGCAAACGGCCCCAAAAGGGTCTAGGGAGAGATCTGGGGGATCCAGACCAGCACACACAATGGTCAGGACCACCTCTACAAGTTGCCAAATCTCAAAGAAAGGCCACAAGCCAAGACTAGTCTGAGAACCCCACAGTATGCGTGCCCTGCTGAAAGTCAAGGGTCTGAAGGCTGGAGGCAAGGAGGCAGGGAGGGCCAGATCCTGGGGTCTAAGTAAGGCCAGTTCCAGGCGAGCCAGAGATTACTCCTCAAATGCCAGCAGGGGCCAGGCAGGTAAGTACATTAATGAAGTGGCTAGCCCAAGCCTAATACTGGGACAGCCTTAGCACACTTCCCAAAGCCATGTCTGCAATTTTCAGTGGGATGAAGGACGTTTCTGTAGGGGCAGCTTTAGGCCCTTGGGCATGCCAGGAAATTGGCTGCAGGTGCTGTAGAAGAAGTGTGTTTCTATCGTCCTTCTTTACCTTTCTCTGCAAGGCCAAGGGGCCAAACATGAAAGCTTTCGGAGTCATTCCGAAGGGGATTTTGAGAATCAAAGCTACCCAAGCGTGGTCCAGAGAGCAAGACCTTTCCACAGGGTGTAAAAGGAGGCACTGCTGGGTCATTGGCATTGTTATTATTACACAGGGTGATGAAGGATGGTGGGTCATTGAAAGAATAAAGTTTCCTAATCGTTCCTGAAACCAAAGATGGAGTGCACTGTATTGCATCATTTAACAATTGCATTGATTCATTCTGAATATTTCTGCAGACCTATTATGTGCAGGTTATTAAGGGGCTATGATGGGGAACAAATCAGAAGTGGACTCTGCCCAGCCTGGCCAACATGGTGAAATCCCGTCTCTACTAAAAATACAAAAATTAGCCGGACGTCATGGTGTGTGCCTGTAATCCCAGCTACTTGGGAGGCTGAGGCATAAGAATTACTTGAACCCGGAGGCAGAGGTTGCAGTGAGCCTGGATCTTGCCACTGCATTCCAGCCTGAGCGACAGAGCGAGACTCTGTCTCAAAAATATATAAATTAAATAAATAAATAATTAAAAAGAAGTGGTCTTTGCTCTTGCAGCACTTAACAGTCAACTGAGCACCTACTATGTGCCAGGCCCCTTGCAAAAATGATGTCAAGTAATCCTCATATTACCATGAATTTTAGCTATTGAGGGCCTGTGCCATACCAGGGATGGTCAAGGTGAAGGCTATCTATGCAAATAATAATGGCGGCAACATGAACTGATGTCTTGCTGTGCATCACGCATGCGCTGAATTTGTGAGTGTTATTATAGTTAAGTTCCTGGTAACCTCTGGGAACTAAACATAGGCAGTGCCCCCATCATCCAGATGAGGAAACTGAGGCACAGAGAGGTTGTGACTCCTCCCACTAGTAAATGGCAGAGATGGGGCTTGAACTTGCCCCAATTCTAGAGCAGACACTATTAATTATGCTGTCTGCTTATTAATTCTCAAAACTTCCCTATAAATAGTCATGCTCAGCCCCATTTCACAGATTAGAAACTGAGGTTCTGGAAGGTTTTTCTTGTGACTGCATCCCAGGGCAGGGACCAGAGCAAAGCCTCGGCTCAGCTGCTAAAGTTAAAGGGGCACCAAAAACCCAGTAATCAAGATAAACAGTATTTAATGCAACATTTAAAAACTCAAAAATTAATGCAAAATATCCACAATGAACAAGACATGAAAATTTTAAAGAAAGACAGGATCCCACCTTGTACACTAAAGTCTTCACCTGACTTGCCTCACTCTAATCCCAGTCCTGTCTTTAATTTTTTCATAGTTTGTTCATCATTGATTTTGTTAGCAGTAATTTTCAGTTTTTAACAATATTGTATGAAAATTTTATTTATTGGCCGGGCGCAGTGGCTCACACCTGTAATCCCAGCATTTTGGGAGGCCAAGACGGACGGATCACGAGGTCAGGAGATCAAGACCATCCTGGCTAACACGGTGAAACCCAGTCACTACTAAAAATACAAAAAATTAGCTGGGCATGGTGGTGGGCGCCTGTAGTCCCAGCTGCTCGGGAGGCTGAGGAAGGAGAATGGTGTGAACCCGGGAGGCGGAGGTTGCAGTGAGCCAAGATCGCACCACTGCACTGCAACCTGGGCAAAGAGCGAGACTCTGTCTCAAAAAAAAATTAAAAAACAAAAATTTAAAAATATTATTTATTTATTTGTTTATTTTTATACATGAGGTCTCATTATGTTTCCCAGTCTGTCTCAAACTCCTGGACTCAAGCCATTCTCCTACCTCAGCCTCCCAAAGTGTTGGGATTACAGGCGTGAGCTGCCACTTCCTGCCATTATTTATCTTAATTATGGAGATTTTTCGTTTGCCCTTACATTTTGCATCTTGGCAAGTACCTCGCTGGTCTTACCGTAGTCTGGATTCTGCAGCATTGCTTCTCACAGCTATTTCATTTATTATTACTATTACGTTTTTGGGAGACAGAGTCTTGGCTCTGGCACCCAGGCTGGAGTGCAGTGCTGCGATCATAGCTCACGGCAGCCTCTAACTCCTAGGCTCAAGTGATCTCCTGCCTCAGCCTCACGAGTAGCTAAGACTACAAGTGTGCACCACCCCATCCGGTTAATTTTATTTATTATTATTATTATTATTATTATATTTGTAGAGAGAGAGTCTCACTATATTGTCCAGGCTGGTCTTGAACTCCTGGTCTCAAGCGATCCTCCCACCTCAGCCTCCCAAAGTTTTGGGACTACAGGGGTAAGCCAGAAGTCAGGTCCCATAGCTATCAGGTGGCTGTGCCACTCTTCCAGGGCTTCCTTGCGTCTTATGCTCCCAACAGCCCTAGGAGGCAAGGTTATCTTCCCTAAAGGTCCTGTTTTACAGAGGAGGACACGACACAGCGGCTCAGAGAGGTGGAGAGCTTTACTTAAAATCACACAGCAGAGGGGCGGACAGTTGAACCGAGCCAGGCTTCCTGGAAGGAGGGAGGGAACTTCCCCGCGCTGGGAGCAGCCCAAGTGCGGGTGGGGGTCTGGTGATCGCCCAGGCGTCTCCAGAATTCCTGCAGCGGGTGGGGAGGGGGGACGTGGTGACCTCTGAGTTCCCAACAACCCTCTATTTCAGTTTTCTACGATTCCACTGCTTCTTAAGAAACTGGTGACTCGGAGCCTGCCCCAGTCCCTGGGCCCCAGTCTGGACCCGGGGAGCCCCGGGGCGAGAGTCGGCGGGGACCCTGCGCGTCTCAGGGCAGGGGGGGCGGCGAAGGTGTCCCCGCCAGCCCGGTGCGCGGAGCCCGGCTCCTCGGCGCTCCTGAGCAGCAGCCCTGGGAGGGAGAGGCGTCGCGTTGCAAGAAAGCTGTTGGTAATAAGCGGAATTGGGTTTTAATGGGGTTCGCACAGATAGAGCAGAAATCAAATTAGGGCCTAATTGGCATGCAGGAGGCAGCCAGAGCCGCGGCGGCGCGGCAGGCCCGCTGGGGCCGAGCAGCGCAGCCGTCCCCGGGACGCCGCGTCCCGCCTGCGGGAGGCCTGGGCGCGCTGGGACCCCCCTCTGGCGGCGACGCCCCGCCCCTGCCCGGCCCCGCCCCTGCGTTTCACCCTGGAGAACCCCGGCACAGCCTGGGGACCAGCATCCTACGACAGCCCCGCCTGGGCAGCCTGGGAGGGGCCCTTTGACCTTGACCCCGCTCCTTGAAAACGCTGGAGCCGCTGAGAGCTTGCAGAGCGTGGCGTTGGCTTGATTTGCTTTATTTTGATTTTTCCTATTGATGGTAAAGAAAAAAAAAAGAGCGTAGGGGAGGTGGCACAGGGAAATAAAGTGGGACAGAAGAGGAGAAAGAGTATTGGCAAAAGGAAAAGGAACCGAACACTCAATGCGTAATAATGGGAGTGATAACAGCCTTGTTGGGTGCCCACCCTGGGCCAGGTCCTGAGCTGGCAGGTTGCAGGGATTTACAGCATGACTCCTGTGAGGTTTGGTACTCCTCTTTCCGTCTCACACGTGACGAGCTGGAAGCACAGAGACGTTTAGTTGCTTCCCGAGGATCACTCAGCAAGCACATTGTGCTCACGTTGCAACCCAAGGCTGGGGTACTCCAAGGGTAATACGTGTAGCCGTTTCTGCCAGAAGCAGGTAAAAGGTTTTTTAATTAGTTTTTATTTTTATTTTTATTTATTATTATTTTTTGAGACAGTGGCCCAGGCTGGAGTGCAGTGGGACGATCTCAGCTCACTGCAACCTCTGCCTCTCGGGTTCAAGCGATTCTTGTGCCTCAGCCTCCTGAGTTGGGACTAGAGCCACCTGCCACCACGCCTAGCTAATTTTTGTATTTTTAGTAGAGACGGGGTTTCATCATGTTGGCTAAGCTAGTCTCGAACTCCTGGCCTCAAGTGATCTGCCCACTTCGGCCTCCCAAAGCGCTGGGATTACAGGCAAGAACTACCACGCCTGGCCCTATTTTTAGTTTATTTTTATTAGGGACGAGGTTTCGCCATGTTGACCAGGCTGGTCTCTAACTCCTGGGCTCAAGCCATCCGCCTGCCTCGCTCTCCCAAAGTGCTAGGGTTACAGGCATGAACCACCACAGCTGACCTTTTTTTTTTTTTTTTTTTTTTTTTCTTATCTACTTTTAAGAGCACTTACAAGATTCTCAAAGACTGATGGTGCCTCGGTTTTATTGTTAACAATTCGAAAAGTTTTGAGATGGCATTTCTTTCCAAGATTTTACAATTCAGATTTTTGCTCTATCAGACGAATTTTATTTTACATCTGCCCTCTTTCCCTGTAGTGTCCTTGGAAGTCTTATAACTCCACAGATCACGTACTTCCTTGTGCCAAAGAGCACTCCTAGTCTTTGCGGGAATAGAAACAGAGAAGAAAAGAGAGACCTCCACCTTTCCATGGTGAGCCGAGCAGCGGTAGCGATGCCGGGCAGGCAAGCCCCAAAGTGCAGCTTAGCGCCTGGGTTCTTGGCTTTGCCCAAGAAAGAATTCAAGGGCAAGCCAGAGGTAGAAGGAAAACAGCCTTATTGAAGAGGCCGTGTCACAGCTCCGTGACCTCTCCTGCAGAGCAGGGCTACTCCATAGACAAAGAGTAGCAGCTCAGGGAAGTTTTGCAGTCATATTTATACCTACTTTTAATTGCACGCAGATTAAGGGGCGGTTCATGCAGAAACTTCTCGGGAAGGAGTAGTAATCATTGGGTCGTTGCCATGGAAAGGGGCGGTAACTCCCAGGTGTTGCCATGGCAATGGTAAATTGACGTGGCACACCGGTGGGCGCGTCTGATAGAAAGCTGCTTTTGCCCGGCCCTGTTTTAACTAGTCCTCAGTCTGGTCCCGTGTCCCAGCTCCACTTCTGGAGTCGAGTTCCACCTCCTACTTCAGTAGGAGTAAATAACTTGGAAGGAATACGGTAGCAACTCTCCTCAAGCATCCCCTATATAGTATGTCCACTCCTCAAACAATTCTTCAAGGGAGGCATTTTAATTCCCCCTTTTTTTGCTTTCTTTTTTTTTTTTTTTTTTGAGACAGGGGCTTGCTCTGTTGCCCAGGCTGGAGTGCAGTGCAACCTCCGCCTCCCGGGTTCAAGCGATTCTCCTGCGTCAGCCTCCCAAGTAGCTGGGACTACAGGCCGCTCCACCATGTCCAGCTAATTTTTTTTATTTTTAGTACAGACGGGGTTTCACCATGTTGGCCAGGCTGGTCTCAAACTCCTGGTCTGAAGTGAGCTGCCCACTTCTGCCTCCCAAAGTGCTGGGATTACAGGCATAAGCCACTGAACCCAGCCTTTAATTTTCATTTTTAAGGCTCAGAAAGGTACAGTGACTTACCCAAGGTCACACAGTGAGTCCATGATAGAACTGGTATCTGAACTCAGGTATGTCTGACCCAGATCCCATATTATTTTCCTGGCACTTTGCACGTGGTGCTAAACAATGATGACATCATCTCTTTCAGAAAGCACCAAGGATTAGCGTGGTGTGTTCTCTCAGCAGTTGAGAAATAGGATGTGTTGCTTCCATCCATGCTACAAACCCATCTTTGTCATCTTTTGGATTCAACCAGAGTGAAGGAAACTTGGAATACCAGTTTCTGACCATTTCAAGCCTGATCTGTCTCCAAATGGGATCAGACGTTTCTTGGTGGCAGCTGGCTGAGAACATTCCAGGGCAGCGTTTTCCAATGCATATTACAGGAACATGTCCAGAATTGTTCATGAGATCACAGGCTCTGTGATCAAATGAACTGGGGAAATTTGGGATCGATCAACCAAGTTAAACCTGCTTCTTTACAGCAAGGCTTTTCAGAGCCTTTAATGTGTTCACAGGCACATGAATCTTCAAGAGGATCGGTAGTAAAAAGCATTTTCCAAATAGAATTATGCATGGAACCCTTTCATAGAACATCGTGCAGGCAGGCGTGACAGTACACGCTTTGCGAAGCATGACCAAGTGTGTTCAGAACTCAGCCCTTTAGAGTTCCTAATTGGATGGGAGGTGGAACCTGTCCTCTGCATTAATCCTACTGTCTTCTTCCCTTAGGTGGGACACTTAGTCAAAGTCCTGTTTGTGCAGAAAAGTTTTCATGGTTGAATGAGAGAGTTGCAATTGTATGTGTTTCTCTAGAGCATTGCCAATTGCACTTTTCAATAAAAAATCTTCACATTGTGTCCTTATGGCTGTCCAGAGCATCATGGGGTATCTGAAGACCTACAAGCAAGTGAAATTATACTCAGAGATGCATGTAGCATGTTTAGCATTCAGCAAACGGTGGCGTTAGTGTTATTGATATTGTCATTAGACCCAGTTCCTGCCCTTGTGGGGTCCACAGTCTGGTTGAAAGAATAAAACACAGATCCTGCCACTAAATTAAAAAAAAAAAAAATTAGCTGGGCTAGGTTAAAATGGCCAGGTATGGTTAAAATGGCCAGGCATGGTGGTGAGTGCCTATAGTCCCAGCTAATCAGCAGGCTGAGGCGGGAGGATTGCTTGACCCCAGGAGATCAAGGCTGCAGTGAGCTATGATCGCTCCACTGCATTCCAGCCTGCGCAACAGAGCAAGACCTCATCTCTTAAAAGAATAAAATAAAATAAAATACACACACCCAGCATGATAACTAACAGCACAGCTTGGTCCATCTGCAACAAAGGCCAACTGCAAATATTTTGGAAGTATAGTTATTCTATTCCCCCAAGCACATTTGCAAATCTTTATTAGATTTTTAATTACAAAATTAATACAATGCCCATTGTTAAAAATAAGAAAGAAAACCACTTTAGAAAGTAGAAAATAGCCAAAAGTTTCTCTCTTCATGCTTCGACTCCACCCTCCCTAGAGGTAATCAATGTTAATGCTGTGTGGACCCTGCCAGACGTTTTTATGTATAAACAAACATGTAAATAAGGGATTTTCTTTTTACCAAAAAGTGGGTCATAAGATACACACTGCTTGTAACCTACTTTTTTCACTTAACTATACACTGCGGACCTCTTCTTTCTAATATGCCCAGACCAATCTCCCTTCCTACTCCCAGCTGACCCCATAAACCACAAACCCATCCCTCGGGCATAGGATAACTGGCCTGCTTTGTCAACCCCTGAGGAGGGAAACGCTGTGAGAGCTAGCTCATCTGTTAAACATCTACTGTATGCCAAATGCATGTTCTTCGGGATTGAGACAGATGGAAAAGTGTTCAGATGGAGGGAACAGCATATGCAAAAGTATACAGGTGGGGCTGGGCATGGTGGCTCCCGCCTGTAATCCCAGCACTTTGGGAGGTCAAGGCGGGCAGATCACTTGAGGCCAGGTGTTTAAGACCAGCCTGGTCAACACGGTGAAATCCCATCTCTACTAAAAACACAAAAATTAGTTGGGCGTGGTGGCATGTGACTGTAATCCCAGCTACTTGGGAGGCTGAGGCAGGAGAATCACTTGAGCCCAGGAGGCGGAGGCTGCAGTGAGCTGAGATCAAACCAGTGCACTCCAGCCTGGGCAACAGAGCGAGACTCCATCTCAAAAAAAAAAAAAAAAAAAAAAAGAAGAAGAAGTGTACAGGTGGGAAGTTAGTCGAGCAATCCCTGTAGTATGGGAAATGTACTTCTTTCTTTTCAATGCCTGAGGGCCATCGCATTCCGTGCATGTACCACGATTTATTTGCCCAGTCTCTTTCATTTTGAAATGCTTTTTATGAGCGATTGGAATGTTGCTAGCCTGGTGTGGTCAGAGGCTAAGCACCTAGAGGGCAGTGGGTCAGGTCTCCTTAGGGTTTATCCAGCGGCCCACGCCCTGGGTACACCATGACTATCACGTTTATCAGCCAATTTCATGATTGTTTCCAAAGGTGCTTTGAACTGGAGTCACCTGAGGTGACACTCTTTAACTTAGAAGCACACAGTCAAATGGCTAAACTTGGTGACACAAATGAGTGACTTGAGCATGTCACCAGCCACTTGTCACATTCACTCACGCACTCAAGGGGTCAGCTGTACTGCAGTTAGCTGGTTAACTAGCATTTGTCAGGCTCTCATGAATTGCTAAAATATAGCAATGGTGGCAATAGGAGGGATCTAATTTCAAGGGCAAATATTTGTTCCTATGGACAAGGAAATAGGGAAGAGGGGCCCCTTTAAGAGTTTCCCAGGAGGCGCGGTGGCTCACGCCTATGATCCCAGCATTTTGGGAGGCCGAGGCAGGTGGATCATCTAAGGTCAGGAGTTCGAGACCAGCCTGGCCAACATGGCAAAACCCCATCTCTACCAAAAAAACAAAAATTAGCCTGGCGTGGTGGTGCATGCCTGTAATCCCAGCAACTGGGGAGGCTGAGGCAGGACAATCGCTTGAACTGCAGAGGTTGCAGTGAGCCAAGATGGTGCCACCGCACTCCAGCCTCGGGGACAGAGTGAGAGAGTCCATTTCAAAGAAAAAAAAAAAAAGTTTCCCAGGGAGGTAGTGAGGAATTATAAAGCCATCATAATCCATCATAATTAGTCTTCAAAATGAAACTTGATTGGCCGAAATCAGACACTCATCCTGTCTGGATGCTCTGACACTATGGACTTGACCAGATAGGTCTTCCCTGAGTTGCAGCACTTCAGTTCCCCCGAGGAGGCCCAGAGACTAATAAAGCCCAAATAGCTAAGATCTCCAGAATCAGCAAATCCACACAGAAGACCCTAAATCAGCCAGCTCTGCAGGCTTCCGCTTCAGTGGCTGGTGTGCAGCGCTTTTCAATTGTCTCCATTCAGTTCCTCGAGTGGATCTCGTATGCCGAGTGAGATCTTTATCATTTGTCACAGGGGTGACGCATGCTGGGCCTGCTACCGTGGAGTCAGTCCTGGCCGCATAAAGACATCAGCAGCTCGACAAGGCTGTCTCAGCCCCTGCCCTGTGCTGCTGTCTGGGCTGAGGATGCCAGAGCCCCCGGGTCATTCACCTGTCCTAGAATGGGGCTGCCTCTTTTCTCATTTTAGCTATGCCCCTCCCAGTGTCAAAGTCAGAACCTCAGAGAAGTGATTTGGTCAGACTGGGGTCATCACAATTCAGCAAGTCGCTGTTGATAGGTAGTGGACAGATCCGTGGGTCTGGGGACTGGTCTCAGTTCTGCCACTTGCTGCCAACTGCCCTTGGGCACATTGTTAGAGCTGTCCAGTAGAAATGGAAATGATAAAACCTCCCAGGATTCTTGAGAGGGTGAAATAATCCAGAGAAAGCAGAGACCTAGGCAAGTCCATGACTGGTTCATAATAGCATGTCCTGTCTCTAGCAAAATCCAACTATTAAGACATTTGATACAGGCCAAGCATGGTGGCTTACACCTTTAATCACAACAGTTTGGGAGGCTGAGGTGGGAGGATGGTTTGAAGCAAGGAGTTCAAAATCAGCCTGGGCAATATAGCAAGATCCCATCTCTATAAAAAAATACAAAAAATAAAATTAGCTGGGTGTGGTGGCTCAAGCCTTAATCTTAGCCCATTGGGAGGCTGAGGTGGGAGGATGGTTTGAAGCAAGGAGTTCAGGACCAGCCTGGCAACATAGCAAAACCCCATCTCTACAAAAAATTACAAAAAAATAAAATTAGCTGGGCATGGTGGTGCACACTTGTAGTCCTGGCTACTTGGGAGGCTGAGACGGGAGGATCACTTGATCCCAGGAGTTTGAGGCTGCAGTGAGCTATGATCATGCTACTACACTCAAGCCAGGGTGAAAAAGTGAGACCCTGTCTTGGAAAAAAAAAGAAAAACACTCGTGACATAATATAGCAGTATTCATAAAAGCACTTATGGACACAACAGTTTGAATGTATGGAAAACCACTTGAACTATACACTTAAAATGGTTAAAATGTATATTTTATGCATGTATTTTATATCTCTTATTTTTTAAGAGACAGTCTCGCTATATTGCCCAGGCTAAACTCAAAGTCTTGAGCTCAAGCTATACTTCTGCCTCAGCCTCTTAAGTAGCTAGGACAATAGTCATGTGCCATCTTGCCTGGCATACACCATAATTTTTTAAAAGAACAATCACTTACTGAACAGTTATTACTTATTGTTTTCTTTTTTGTTTGTTTGTTTTTGAGACATGGTCCCACTCTGTCTCCTAGGCTAGAGTGCAGTGGTGCAATCTTGGCTCACTGCAACCTCTGCTTCCTGGGTTCAAGCAATCCTTCTGCCTCAGCCTCCTAAACAGCTGGGAGTACAGGCACCCAACACCACACCTGGCTAATTTTTGTATTTTTGGTAGAGACAGGGTTTCGCCATGTTGGCCAGTCTGGTCTCGAATTCCTGACCTCAAGTGATCCATCTACCTCGGCCTCCCAAAGTGCTGAATTACAAGCGTTAGCCACCATGACCCAATTATTACTTTTTCTTTTCTTTTTTTTTTTTTTTTTTTGAGATGGAGTCTTGTTCTGCTGCCCAGGCTGGAGTCCAGTGGCACGATCTCGACTCACTGCAACCTCCACTTCCCAGGTTCAAGTAATTCTTCTGCCTCAGCCACCGGAGTAGCTGGGACTACAGGTGTGCACCATCATGCCCAGCAAATTTTTTGTATTTTTAGTAGAGACAGCGTTTCACTATGTTGGCCAGGCTGGTCTGGAACTCCTGAGCTCAGGCAATCCACCCACCTCAGCCTCCCAAAGTGCTGGGATTACAGATGTGAGCCACCGCACCTGGCCCAATTATTACTTTTAAATGGCAAAAACCGCAATTACTTTTGCACCAACGTAATACTCTACGCTAGGTGTTTTACCTGCATTTAATCCTCCAAGAACTCCATCAGGTGGGAGACGTTATGTCCAATTTAAAGATGAAGAAATGATTTCCAAGCAGCCACCCAAACTGGCAAGCAGCAGAGTTGGGATTCAAACGATGTCCCTCCGACTCCTAAGCCCACACTTTAACCTTGACATTTTAATCTCTTTTTTGCCAAAAGGTGGTATTGTTGGGTTCCTATTCAGTCCATCAGAGAAGCAGCTCCATTCATACATGCAGTCATTTGACTTCGGTGAGTACCCGATCAGTGCCAGGGACTATGTTAGCTTCGAAGGAGACAAAGATGAACGATACCCTAAGGGTACTCCTATCACAGGCTAAGGCAGCAAACAGGCAGGGGAATAAACACAGTAGGGAGTCCTTTAGGAGCTGAGAGAGTTGTAAACAGAGGACCAGGAGGAGGGAAGTCTTCACAAAGAAAGGAACATTTGAACTGAATTTTGTTTTATGTTGTTTTTTGTTTTGAGACAGAGTCTCCCTCTATCACCCAGGTGGAGTGCAGTGGTGTGATCTCAGCTCACTGCAACCTCCCAGGTTCAAGCAATTCTCCTGCCTCAGCCTCCGGAGCAGCTGGGACTACAGGTGTGCATCACCACGCCTAGCTAATATTTTTTATTTTTAGTAGAGACGAAGTTTCACCATGTTGGCTAGGCTGGTCTCGAACTCCTGGCCTCAAGTGATCTGCCCACCTCAGCCTCCCAAAGTGCCGGAATTACAAGGGTAAGCCATCACACTTGGTCTCTGTGCTGAATTTTGCAGTGTGCAGATGACTTTTTCCAGGAAGCAGAAGAGAAGATGGCATTGGCAAGGGCATAGTGGCTGAGGTTGTGTGGCTAGCATGTCACCAGAGCACACAGGGGCTCAGAGAAAGCAACTGAAGAATTTGCTGGAAAGATAGCCAGGGACCAAGAGTGTAAGCAAAGAAGGCTGGATGGTATCTTGTAAGCACTGGGAGGACTCCAGGATCTGGGAGCCAGAGGAATGACCAGAATATATTTGTAGAGCAATGAAGGCTGGACAGTATCTTGTAAGCACTGGGAGGACTCCAGGATTTGGGAGCCAGAGGAATGACCAGAATATATTTGTAGAGCAATGAGGGAGAAGTTTCCACTTCACTTCTTCATTATTTTGGTCATGGTAAAAATAATATAACTGAAACAACTCAAGTGTTCAACAGGTGAATAGATACATAAAATGTGATGTATCCACATTGGATATTCTACAATGGAATGTTATTCAGCCATAAAAAAAAAAAATGAAGTATGAGACATGCTACAACCTGGATGATCCTTGAAAACATTTGGATAAGTAAAAGAAGCCAGTCATGGTAGACCGTATATTGTATGATTTCACTTATGCGAATGCCCAGAATAGGCGAAGCATGGAGACCGGAAGTAATTAGTGGTTGTATGGGCTGGACAGGAGGGTAGGGGAGTGGGAATTTCGGCTAATGGGTATACGGTTTTTTTGGCGGGTGATAAAAATGTTCTGGAATTAGGGCCCTGTGTACAACATTGAGAATATATTAAAAGCCACTGGATTGTATGCAGTAAAAGAGGTGACCTTTATAGTAGATGAATTATATCTCAATAAAACTGTTATTAAAAGACAACATAACCATATTAAATAAAAGTTGGAAAAATACCAGTCACCCGTACTCCTATGCTTCCCAACAAATTAACTATTTTCCATTTCCTGCTTTGTCCCTGCACGAATATATTTTATACGTACAATATCAGAGGGTATCATTTTTCTACTCTTTTTTTAACTTCAAATTTCATCACAATTGTCCACATTCCTGTGAGGGCTCCATAATGGTTTGCAGATCTGTGTTCTAGGAAGATGAATGAATTCATTCAACAATTATTTTTTGAGCACCTGCCAGGAGCCAGGAACTGGGCAAGTCCCAGTTCTTGGAGAGGTTATTTTCTGGTGGGGGAGAAAGACAACGAATGACACAATAAATGAACAAGATGATTCCAGGCTGAGTGTGATACCTGTAATCCCAGCACTGTAGGAGGCCGAGGAGGGAGCATCGGTTGAGGCCAGAAGTTGGAGACCAGCCTGGGCAACATGGTGCGATCCCATCTCTATACTTTATTTATATATTTATTTGTTTGTTTGTTTATATTTGAGACAGTCTCGCTCTGTCGCCTAGGCTGGAGTGCACTACAACCTCCGCCTCCTGGGCTCAAGTGATTCTTCTGCCTCAGCCTCCGGAGTAGCTGGGACTATAGGCATACACCACGATACCTGGCTAATTTGTGTATTTTTAAGCTTTTTTCTTTTTTCTTTTTTTTTTTTTTTTTGAGACGAAGTCTCACTCTATCACCAGGCTGGAGTGCAGTGGCATAATCTTGGCTCACTGCAACCTCTGCTTCCTGGGTTCAAGCAATTCTCCTGTCTCAGGCTCCTGAGTAGCTGGGACTACAGGCATGCGTCACCACACCCAGCTAATATTTGTGTGTATTTTTAGTAGAGAGAGGGTTTCACCATGTTGGCCAGGCTGGTCTCAAACTCCTGGCCTCAAGTGATCTGCCCACCCCAGTTTCCCAAGGTGCTGGGATTACAGGCATGGGCCACTGAGTCAGGCCTTTTATTTATTTATTTATTTATTTATTTATTTATTTATTTAAAGAAAGGTAGTGAGGAGTACGACCTGAACAAAAATCCACAGGGAAATGAGACAGAGAGTCACTATAAAGACTCAAGGCATGGAGAGAATGTTAGGAAAGTGGTCAGGGGTGGAGGTGACTCAAGCTGAGACTCACATGGCAAGAAGATGCCAACTATGCCAATATCTGAAGGGAGGTGTTCTAGGGAGATGATATGGCAAGTGGCAAAAGTCCTGAGGCTGCTACGAGCTTGGTGTGTTTTAGGAACAATAGGAACTTGGGTCACATAAGAAGGGCAGATTTGGGGAAGGAAGGAGAAAGGTGGCTAAGGGGCCAGGTTGAATCACCCGAGGCTACCATGAGCAACCCGCTTGCCAGCAGCAGGGACTCAGGGAGTCCCAGTTGTCATGGTCCAGCCCTTGTGTGGTTGTCAAAGGCACCTTCAGGCCTGTGCCTGGGCAAGAACCCAGAGGTCCAGAACTCAGGGTTGGGCCCAGGTCAGAGCCAGGGCCAGCCTCCTGCTTGGTCCTTAGCTTTTGTGGGACCCCCGGTGATTTCCAGTACAGCCACAGGAGGCCACACCCAGAGATCCCTGGAGGCTTCCTGAGCCTGGCTACTGCGTAGGCAGAGCAGCAAGTGCCAACCTGACAGCTGAGGGCAGCCCAGCCGCACCCTGCCTGCACATCAAAGTGACAGCATTCCTGATGCATCCGCTTCCTCTGGCTCTGAACCCCAGGAGCTGGCGCCGTGTACCCCAGTGCAGAGACTCTGTCATCCACCTCCCACCAGATGCTCCCAGGCCTGGGCTTTGTAACTCCCTCCCCTCTCAAATCACCGGCTTGCTTAGAAGACAGGCCAATCTGGGCCAGGTCCCCTGTGAAACTCACAGCTCCCCGATCTCTGCCTTGTAACATCATTTTTCAATTGAGTCTTTGGATTAATTACTTAATGGCTATCTTCTTTTGATGGCAAGCCCCATGAAAGTAGGAACTATGGATCCATAGCATTTAGTATGGAATACAGGGCCATTCCTCTAAATATAAGATAAGCCACATATGTAATTTATTTATTAGGAGTTCAAGGTCACAGTGAACTATGATCTCAACACCCCAGCCTGGGTGACTCCCCGTCTCTTTAAAATAATAATTTTTTTAAAAGTTCAAAAGAAACAGATAAAACTAATTTACTAATTCTAATAATATATTTTATTTAACCCAATATATCCAAAATCATTTTCATTTCCACATGTGATCAATGTAAAAATGTGAATGTGGTAGTTTACAATACTTTTTGCTCATACTAAGTCTTCAAAATCCAGTTTATATTTTATATTACAGCACATCTCAATTTGGGTCTAAATTTTCATCGGAAATGCTTGATCTTTTCTTTTTTTTCCCCGAGACAAGAATCTTGCCCTGTCGCCCAGGCTGGAGTGCAGTGGTGCAATCTCGGCTCGCTGTAACCTCCACCTCCTGGGTTCAAGCAATTCTCCTGGCTCAGCCTCCTGAGTTGTTGGGACTACAGGCATGAGCCACTGTGCCCAGCTGGAAATACTTGATCTTATTTAGGTTTTGTAAAATTTACACGGAGACTAGATTCTTACTCAAGTTATTCCAAACAGATGTCAAAGTTTTCCAATAGTTAAATGAATCAGTTTTTCAGTTTTAAATTTAAATTAAATAAAATTGAATAAAATAAAAAAATACAATTCCTCAGTCACATTGACCATGTTTCAACTGTTCATCAGCCTATGTGGCAAGTGGCTACATTGGACTGCAAAGACACAAGTGCTGCTATTTATGAATGAATGAATGGATAAACCCCAGTTTCATCAGTCACCAATTACATAGCTTGAGCCTTGGGGTGGTTTTAAATACCCACAAATTCTTTGCTACTCCTTTCTTCAAAAGAAGGAGCCTAATTCCTCTTCTCTTGAGCATGGGCCAGGCTTAATGACTCACTTCTAAGTAAAGGAATGTGGCTAGGTGACAGTGTGTGACTTCCAAGGCAGGGTCACCCTGTGCCTTGTGGCTTCCTCCTTGGAGTCTTTTGGATCACTCATTATGGGAGAAGCCAGCTATCAGGGAATGTGGAGCCTTCAACAGCCCTGTGGGAAGGTCCCTGTGGAGGAACTGAGGCCTCCAGCCAACAGCCATGTGAGTGTTTTAAGCCACTATATTTTTAGATAGTTTGTTCTGCAGCAATAGGTGATTAAGTCAAGCATTATCCATAAAATGGGGTGAAAAACCCTAAAAGGCTTTTGTGAGGTTGAGAGATCATATATCTAGAACACTTAGCAGAGCTTCTGGCACACTAAATAATCTATGGTCACTATTACTATATCCTCTTCTTTCCTTTTCTTTTCTTTCTTTATTTTTTTAAGATAGGGTCTTGCTCTGTCACACAGGCTGGAGTGCAGTGATGCAATCATAGCTCACTGCAGCCTTAACCTCCCAGACTCAAGCAATCCATCCACCTCAGCATCCTGAGTAGCTGGGATCACAGGTGCACACCACCACACCCAGCTAATTTGAAAATCTTTTGTAGAGACGGGATCTTGCCGTGTTGCCCAGGCTGGTCTTGAACCCCTGGACTCAAGTGATCCATCCGTCTCGGCCTCCCATAGTGCTGGGTTTTCAGGCGTGAGCCACTGCGACCGTTCATTCATTCATTCATCAATTCACTCATTCCTCTTAATGCTGACCAACAGATACATTGTATGCATCTCATTTGACTTAGGAAAAATAAAGTTAGAAATATAAATTTTATTTTCCAGGCTTCTCCTTTGTCTTCAGTCCTGCTAATTGCATTGGCTTATGGAGACCTACTCATCTATGTGTAGGTTCTAACTGGGATCAGCTCTTTTCATCAAAACTTCCTGAATTAGTGGATGCACGAACTAGCAATTAAATGGTTATTCATTATGATGAACATGGTGATAAGCCACCTGGATCTGCCTTCAAGGAAGGACTTAGAGTTCAGCTGCTGGGAAGGTGGCTCACAGATGGCCTACAGCTGTCAGTCCCCTCAGGAATTGCCTCTGCTGTCTGCAGCCAACTTGCACAGGCTGTACCCTTCCCAGGTCAGCCTGTATCCAATGACCGATCCCTATAGGAATATAAAGGCCTGGCCAATTTGGCCCATGGCAGGGACAACTCTGACAGGCCATCTATGCCCGTGGGGTTGGCCAAGGTCTTGTGCCCACATCGCAGTTCAACTTCTTAAAAAAGGAAGAAGAAATATTACAGGGACAATATGCACAAGCTAAAAATGCCACAAGCAAGAAATCACTTTTGTTTTATTTTATTTTTCAACTCAACTTCATCTCCCTCATCTCACTGATGCCCAGTCCTGCTGCCTCCTCCTTCTCCTCCTCCTCCTCCTTTTCATAATGTTGAAGTCTGTCTCAGCTTCTGCTCCAGAGAACCTACCTACCCTAAAACACTGATTGAAAGGAGGCCTCCACTGGGTTTCTCCATCTCTGCATTATTGACTTTCTGAATGGTTCTTTGTGATGGGGGCTGTCCTGTGCACTGTAGGATGCTGAGCGGCATCCCTCGCCTCTGCCCATGAGATGCCAGTAGGACCCGACCCCAATGAGGGAGGCTCTCCAGAAATTGTAATTGCAAAGTCACCTGTAATTGAGAATCACTGGCCCAGAATAAAGGAAATGGGGAAACAGGGAAAAGGATCAGTCACCAGTAAGGCACAGTCAGGTCTTGCTGAGAGTGGAAAGTATTTCAGGATTAGGCTGGGTGTGGTGGCTCACATCTGTAATCCCAGCACTTTGGAAGGCCTGTGCGGGCGAATCACCTAAGGTCAGGAGTTCCAGACCAGCCTGGTCAACATGGTGAAACCCTGTCTCTACTAAAAATACAAAAAGTAGCCAAGTGGTGGCGCATGCCTGTAATCCCAGCTACTCAGAAGGCTGAGACATAAGAATCGCTTGAACCCAGGAGGCAGAGGTTGCAGTGAGCCAAGACCACGCCACTCCACTCCAGCCTGGATGACAGCCTGAGACTCTGTCTCAAAAAAACTAAGTATTTCAGGATTTACCACTCTGCAGTGCCCTATTAAAGTGTTCTGCTGATAAACTGCTCCAACTACTCTCTAGCTCTACTTCTTATTTTATTTTAATTTTTGTAGAGATGGGATCTCACTGAGTTGCCCAGGGTGGTCTTGAACTTCTGGCCTCAGGCCATCTCCCCACCTCAGCCCCCCCAAAGTGTTGAAATTACAGGCGTGAGCCACCAAACCCAGTCTCTAGACTGTTGTCTACTACTCCCCATTCCACCAGCCAATCTGTGGGCCTGAGATTGTTGCTTTGGGCTTCCAAGGCCGCATGGCTTCTGCTGACTCATGGTTTCTACTGACTCATGGCTTCTGCTGACTCATGTTCTCTGCTTCCCTGTCTTTTCCCTCTGTTTGGCTTTCAGCGTTTGTCCAAGCTCCCAACTTGTCTATGTTCACATCCCATAGACTTAGCCTCCCAGAAAGAGTGTCTAACTGGCTCTTCCAGTCACTCTGCAGTGGGGGCGGGTGACTCTGCCAGGCAGCACTCTCATCCAAGACCTCTATGCTTGGGCCTGTCTGCTATGGGATTTGGGTGTTGAGGTCACAACGTCACCTTTCCTGGGAAGATGCCAAAGCACTGAGGATATAATAGCCTCATCTCAGTACAGTGATGTTGAGTCCACTAATGATCATAGGCCTCAGTTTTCTTGTCTGTTAAATGAGGATAAGAGAACTTGCACCATCCAACCAGGGAGCTATGTGCATCAAATGAGGTGACCCACAGAAAAGCTCTTTTCTTTCCTGTCCTTTTTTTTGAGACAGAGTCACTCTGTCAATCAGGCTGGAGTGCAGTGGCGTGACCTTGGTTCACTGCAACTTCTGCCTCCCGAGTTCAAGCAATTCTCCTGCCTCAGCCTCCCAAGCAGCTGGGACTACAGGCATGTGCCACCACATCTGGCTAATTTTTGTATTTTTTGGTAAAGATGGGGTTTTGCCATATTGGCCAGGCTGGTCTCAAACTCCTGATCTCAAGTGATCTCCCTACCTTGGCCTACCAAAGGGCTGGGATTACAGGCGTGAGCCACCGTTCCCGGCCGAGAAGCTCTTTTCAACTTAAATGTCTCATTTAAATATTATCGGCTGGGCACGGTGGCTCACACCTGTAATTCCAGCCCTTTGGGAGGCTGAGACGGGTGAATCACTTAAGGTCAGGAGTTCGAGACCCACCTGGCCATCATGGCAAAACCCCACCTGTACTAAAAGTACGAAAAATTAGTCGGGCCTGGTGCCACGTGCCTGTAGTCCCAGCTACTCGGAAAGCTAAGGCAGGAGAATTGCTTGAACCTGGGAACCAGAGGTTGCAGTGAACCAAGATTGCGCCACTGGACTCCAGCCTGGGTGACAGAGTGAGACTCTTTCTCAAAAACAAACAAATAAATATTATTGATGTGATGAAACAACTTCCTGTGTATGTGAAATAGAAAAATATAATCATAGTAATCAGGACTGTCCTATTCCAAGTCTTCACAAAGACTCAGGACACCGGGCCCCTTCTAAACATCAGTGAGATGAGAGAGATGAAGCTGAGTTGAAAAAATAAAATAAAATAAAAGTGATTTCTTGCTTGTGGCGTTTTTAGCTTGCGCATATCGTCCCTGTAATATTTCTTCTTCCTTTTTTGTTAATGGCTTGGGGGTTTGAACACTGTTTTGTTCAGCCGCACCGGGAAATGTTTAATGAATCCTTGTGAATATTCATTAAATGCTGTTAATATTTTCTGGTGGGGGAGGCCCCGCTGCCCACCTAGCGGGTCTCCGAACGGTGGTGGCAGGGGAAACAGCCCACCATTTGATTTGTGCTATTTGTTTTCCATTTCAGTTGCCCTATTTTCTGAGACCTCGGGAGGTTTGCAGGGGCCAAGGGTGGAGGCAGAGCTTGCTTCCTTTTCTTCTCTCCCTAGACTGAGGAAGGAGTTTTAGAGAGTGGGGGTGTGAAGTTGAAGATGCGTAAACGCTACAGTCCAGCAACCACCCTTCTTCCTATGTAGCTTCAAGAAACCCTCCTGCATGCACAAAGAGATATGCCAGAAATATTCACAGCACCGTTGCTTGGAATAGCAGCAAAGTGAGAAACAATACCAATGCCCATTAGTGGGAGAATGGAAAGATGTACAATGGTCATACTAAGGGATTACTATACAGTAGTGAAAATGAATGATCGAGCCTCTGTGTTAACACAGTTGATGTGGTTTGGCTGTGGCCCTGCTCAAATTTCACCTTGAATTGTAGCTCCCATGATCCCCACGTGTCATGGGAGGGACCTGGTGGGAGGTAATTGAATCATGGGGGTGAGTCTTTCCCATGCTGCTCTCATGATAATAAATAAGTCTCATGAGACTGGACGGTTCTGTAAAGGGGAGTCCCCCTACACAAGCTGTCTTGTCTGCTACCACATAAGACGTGTCTTTTCTTCTCCTTCACCTTTTGCCGTGATTCCTCAGCCATGTGGAACTGTGAGTCCATTAAACCTCTTTTTCTTTATAAATTACCCAGTCTTGGGTATGTCTGTATTAGCAGTGTGAAAACAGATGAATACGTGGTTGCATCTTTTTTTATTGAGAAAGAATGTATGTGTCATAAAATTGACTTTTAAAAGTGTACAATGCCGTGGTTTTTAGTATATTCACAAAGTTGTGCAGCCATCTCCATGATCCAATTCCGGAATATTATCACCATCCCCCAAACAAACCTTGTACTCACTGAGCAGTCACTCTCCAGTCCTCCCCGCCCCCAGCCCCAGGCAATCCCGAATCTACTTTCTGTCTCTATGGATTTGCCCTATTCTGGATATTTCACATACATGGAATTGTATACTGTGTGGTCTTTTGTGCCTGGCTTTGTTCGCTTAGCACAATTCCAAGGTTCATCCGTGTTGCAGCATGTATCAGTACTTCGTTCCCTTTTCTGGCCAAATAATATCCCACTGTATGGATACGCCACATTTTGTTTATCCACTTACCAATTGATGGACATTTGGGTTGTTTCCACTTTTTTTTTTTAACTATTATAAATAACACTCTGGCATCCAGCAGGATATTAAAAGAAAAGAAAAATTATAAATAACACTGCTAGGAACATTCACATGCAGGCTTTTATATGGACATATGTTTTATTTCTCTCAGGTATACACCTAGGAGTGGACGGATCATACAGCAATTCCGTGTTACTTTTTGAGAATCTGCCAGAGTGCTTTCTGAAGCAGCTGCACTATGTTACCCTCCCATCAGCAGTGTATGAGATTCCCATTTTCCCATGTCCTTGCATGGTTGAAGCTTACATACATAGTTTAGAGAAAAAAATCAAGTGGCAGAAGAATTCATTCAGTATGACCCCATTTCCACAAAGCTTAGAAACATGCAAAACGATACCAGATATTGCATAGGTCTATACCTGGCACAGTTAAAGAAAGTAGTGGGGCCAAGTGCAGTGGCTCATGCCTGTAATCCCAGCACTTTGGCAGGCCAAGGGAGGCGGATCATTTGAAGTCAGGAGTTTGAGACCAGCCTGGCCAATATGGTGAAACCGTCTCTACTAAAAAAATACAAAAACAACCGGGGGTGGTGGCGGGTATCTGTAATCCCAGCTACTCAGAAGGCTGAGGCAGAATTACTTGAACCCAGGAGGCAGTGGTTGCAGTAAGCTGAGATGGCACCACTGCCCTCCAGCCTGGGCAACAGAGAGAGGCTCTGTCTCAAAAAAATAAGAGAAAAAAAAAAAAGTTGTGGCAATGAAAAACACCCAAATATGGGTAGTGGTTCCCACTGTGGGTGAGAAGAATAGTATGATCAGAGTATATGAAGATCTAGAGCTTCCATCACATGGGTATTATTTTATTTCTTAAGCGAGGTGGTGGGTCAAGGGAGTTTTAAAATTATTCTTTATCCCTTTTGTGTATTTTTGGTATTTCCTAATGGATGATTACATCTAAGTTTATTTTTAGGTAGGGCATGTTTATACAGGCATACGTACCTTTAAGCAGACTTATTCTGCAAGAATCTTTTGGAACTGGAGGATTTCTCAGTTGAGAAAGTCTTCTGAGGATTATTGGGTCTGTTGTAATCTCCCGAGCACACAGTTTCCCCTGCCCAGCCTGGCAGTGATGTGTGATGTAAAGAATATCGCTTTGGGGATCTCTGTAAATAAAGAGGGCACAGCTGAAAGTAGCTATGAAGGTTTTAAATCCAAAAGTTCATTGATACAGCTCCCTTTGCTTTATTTTATTTTCTGAGAGAGTCTCACTCTATTGCCCAGGCAGTGGTGCAATCATAGCTCACTGCAGCCTTGAACTCCTGGACTTATGGGATCCTCCTATCTCAGCCTCCTGAGTAGCTGGGACTACAGGTGCATGCCACCCCACTTGGCTAAATTTTTAAATACATTTGTAGAGATGGGATCTCATTATATTGACCAGACTGGTCTAGAACTCTTGGGCTCAAGCGATCCTCCTGCCTCAGCGTGGGACTGAGGACTACAGGTGCGTAGCTGGAACTATAGGTGCCTGCCACCACGCTTGGCTAATTTTTATTTTTTTTTTGTAGAAGCAGAGTCTCACTGTGTTATCCAGACTTGTCCTGAACTCCTGGGCTCAAGTGATTCTCCCCCTGTGACCTCCTAAAGTGCTGGGATTAGAGGTCTGAGCCACCACACTAGGCCAATATGCTTCCCTTTAAAAAGTGGAGCTCGATTTCTCTCCCCTTGAGCTATGTGACTTGCTTCTAACAAACAGAATAAGATAGAAGAGATAGTGTATGATTTCAGAGACTAGGTCATATAGAGCATGTAGCCTCTTCCTTTCTCTCTCTTTCTAATCACTTTCATTCTGGAAAAAGCCAGCTGCCGGCCGGGCGCGGTGGCTCAAGCCTGTAATCCCAGCACTTTGGGAGGCCGAGACGGGCGGATCACGAGGTCAGGAGTTCGAGACCATCCTGGCTAACACGGTGAAACCCCGTCTCTACTAAAAAATACAAAAAAAAAAAAAGCTAGCCGGGTGAGGTGGCAGGCGCCTGTAGTCCCAGCTACTCGGGAGGCTGAGGCAGGAGAATGGCGTAAACCCGGGAGGCGGAGCTTGCCGTGAGCTGAGATCCGGCCACTGCACTCCAGCCTGGGCGACAGAGCGAGACTCCGTCTCAAAAAAAAAAAAAAAAAGCCAGCTGCCATGTTGTAAGGATACTCAAGCTGCTCTATGGAGAGGTCCACATGGTGAGCGGCTCTATGGTGAGGTCCACATGGCCTCCAGCCAACAGCCACGTGAGTGTGCTATCTTGGGAAAGGGTCTGCCAGCCCCAGTCAGGCCTTTGGATACCTGCCACCCTGCCCAGCATCTTGACTACAACCTCATGAAAGACCTTGAGCCAGAAACTTCCAGCTAAGCTGCTTCTGGATTCCTGGTTCTTGGAAACTGTGTAAGACATTGATGTTTGTTGTTAGGAAGCTGTTAAGTTTGGGGGTAATTTATTACATAGCAATAGATAATTTAAGCAATAAGAGACCTGTGATCTCACATGACAAGTTTCTTGAGGGAGGATATTCCAGGGTGGTTAATTCAGGGACACACTGATGTCATCAAAGCTCCATATTCTTTCCATCTCCCTACTCTACCTTGAGCATATTGGCTTTTGCCTTCATGCTTGTCACTTCATGATCTCAAGGTGGCTACCAGAGCTCCAGACACCACATCGTCATACAGCTGCATTGAGAGGTGAGAGGCAGAAGAAAAACACCTTTCCCACCAACCCCTCAGTAGACTTCCCGTATGTCTCATTGGTCCAGGGGCATCATCTACTTCTGCCCAAACCAGACGCTACCAAGGGCAGTGAAATTGCTTTGATTGACTTGGCCTAATGACATGTACCTATGGTGGCCATGGAGCTGTCCACTCAGATCTCCCTTCAAGAGAACCTGCCGTGGGGAGGGTAGTTATCTGACAGCTTATGGGTGCTGCACCATCGGGTGTGCTTCACACAGAGACTCTGCTCTCCCCAGGCTGCTGCCCGACAGGAACTGTATAGTGGGGGTTCTAGAGCTGGCACTTCTTTTTCTTTTCGTTTTTTTTTTTTTTTTTTTTTTTTTTTTTTTTTTTTTTGAGACAGAGTCTCACTCTGTCACTCAGGCTGGAGTGCAATGGCACGATCTAGGCTCACTGCAACCTCTGCCTCCCGGGTTCAAGCAACTCTCCTGTCTCAGCCTCCTGAGTAGCTGAGGCTACAGGCATGTGCCAATATGCCTGGCTAATTTTTGTATTTTCAGTAGAGACAGGGTTTCACCATGTTGGCCAGGCTAGTTGCAAATTCCTGGCCTCAAGTGATTCACCCGCCTTGGCCTCCCAAAGTGCTGGGATTACAGGCGTGAGCCACCATGCCTAGAATTGGGCACTTCTGTCCAGTGGGGGACTCTAACTCCCCATCAGCCTGGCTGAGACTTTCTCAGAGCTGGGCTGCAGCCTGAACGTCTTCCAACCCAGTTCTCCTTCCTTCCCCCTCTCCTTTCCCAGATGTCAGACCCACATCACACCCTGAATATTTTCCCCAACCATTCCTGCTCTCTCTCTCTCTCATCCTTATCCTCTCTCTCGCATGCGTATTCTTATCCTTATCACAGGCATCTCAGTAAATTCCTTGTATGTCTATTGTCCTTTTGGAATCTCATTCCCAGAACACCCACATTCACATATTCCTCTGGGAGTAGAGATAAGTCTCATTCTCTACACATGGGATGGTGTACACCCAAATAAAATCAGGGGCCAGGGGTAGAGACGAATGGTTGTTCTGTTCTGTTTTGTTTTGTTGGTGGTGGTGGTGGTTTTTTTTTTTTTTTTTTTTTTTGAGACGGAGTCTTGCTCTGTCACCCAGGCTGGAGTGCAGTGGCGTGATCTCGGCTCACTGCAAACTCTGCCTCCCGGGTTCACACCATTCTCCTGCCTCAGCCTCCTGAGTAGCTGGGACTACAGGCATGTGCCACCACGCCCAGCTAATCTTTTGTATTTGCCTCAGCCTCCCGAGTAGCCGGGACTACAGGCACGTGCCACCATGCCCAGCTAATTTTTTGTATTTTTAGTAGAGATGGGGTTTTACTGTGTTAGCCAGGATGGTCTCAATCTCCTGATCCGTCCACCTTGGCCTCCCAAAGTGCTGGGATTACAGGCGTGAGCCACCGTGCCTGGCCAGGAATGGCTGTTCTACAGATAACCTTCAGGGCATGTTCAATGCCTGATGGGCCTGAGCACAAAGCCCTGCTCCACCACAGACCGCTGGTGGCACCTGGAGAGTTATTGACCTCTCTGACCTCAGCCTCCTTCTCTTAAAACTAAAACCTAGATTGTGGTGAGATTCACTGTAAAGGGCATGTGTAAAGTTCCTAGCACATAATCATAACAAGGGCTGGCCGGGCACTGTGGCTCACCCTTGTAATCTCAGAGCTTTGGGAGGCCTAGGTGGGAAGATCACTTGAACCCAGGAGTTCAAGACCAGCCTGTGCAATATAGCAAGACCCCATCTCTATAAAAAATTTAAAAAAAAAATTAGCTGGGTTTGACAGCGCATGCCTATAGTCCCAGCTACTTGGGAGGCTGAGGTGGGAGGATGACTTGAGCCCAGGAGTTTAAGGTTGCAGTGAGCCATCATTGCACAACTGCACTCCAGCCTGGATGACACAGCAAGATCCCATCTCAAATAACAATAATAATGATAATAATAATAAGGACTGCCATCTGAGTGATTCCTAATTTAAGTCACTTTACATTGTGTAGCTCACTGAACCATCACCAAGACCCTTTTGGGAGTGAGTGCTATTGCCTCTTTTTACCAAAACTGCGGCTCAGAGACGTTAAGCAGTTTGCTAAAGTCCCACAGTGAGTAAGTGACTACAGAATAGGGATGATCTGGTTATTATCCTAGCGTAGAATGCTGTTGGGGTATTGGGCTGTGCTGTGAACTGTAGGTGCTTGATAAATGCTGTAAAATGAGCTGTGAAAGCCCTACCTTAAAACATGGCTGTGAAGTTCAATTTATTTAACTCATTTAATGAAAGGATTCTTTCATTACAGGAGCAGTTCAGCATGCTGATTGCTAGCATTTATTAAGCACTTGCTGTGTGCCAGGCTCTTTAAACAATTTGAACTTCACAGCCATGTTTTAGGGTAGGTCTTTTGCAGCTCGTTTTACAGCCCAGGAAACAGATGCACAGAGCGTAAGGGATGAAGCTGGAGCTCCAGCCAAGCAGTTTGACCTCTGAGTTGACACATAACCATGCACTGTGTCCTGGAAAGAACCAGTGCTTCCAAGCAAAACAAAACAAAAAAAAGTATGGGTCTGGTTGGAATTCGAACTCTACCTCTTAGTTCTTGTGACCTTGGGCAAGTTACTTAATATCTGCCAGCCTCAGTTTCCCCAACTCTTAAGCTGGCGATCAATAACACCTACCTCAAACACAATTTTTGTTGTCATTGTTTCTGCTTGTGCAAGATTTAAATGAAAAAAAAAATCTTGAAAGCTAGGACAGTGCCTATTACACACATAGGGTCTTAATTAATTATCACGGGATTCCTGGCGTTGTTGACATTTATCTCTGATTTTCGCCTTTACAGGAATCATAAATCTGGTTCTGATTATCGCCACACACACAGATCCTTCTCAAAGATTCAGAGCCTTATTCTTTTATCTGTTCCCTAAAATATGATCTAACTTACAAAACTTTGACTTACAACTCCGCCAGAAGCCCAGCTGGCGTGTGAAGTGATGCACTCCGCAGCCGGCAGCACCGAAAAGCACTGGCCTCCCGGGAACCCAGCAAGGACCATAGTCTTTAGTTCTTTTGTGCAATAAAGAACCTTTTGTAAAATAAGTAACACCAGATCGTGTATCTGTTGGGACAACCCAGATTTTCCTGCTTAAAGCAGAGCCCCCCGGCTTCCAATTTCCATGGGGAAGCCAACGGAATAAAAAGTGCACTGCTATACCTCTAGTACTGATGACTTCTCATGGTTCAATTTTCCAACACTCCTCAAAGCCACAGGGCTGTGGCCTTCGCTCCTCACTCAGTTTCCCCATCTGTAAAATGGGAATGAATATTTGCGCCACACACTCTTCTATGCCTTGCAGGATAAATGTGCCCAGGCATGGGGAAAAGACTCAGCTCAGTAAACATTTGTAGAATCTGAATTGATTTGGGCATTCAGGTCACTCAGCCAGCACTCACTGAGCAATTGCTATAGATCCAAAAGAAACATCAGCCATGATCATTGCCATTCAGGAGGGCTCCTGTCCACTTTATTAAGGTACTTTATCACACAGAGCGGTATTTCTTAAGCCTTAGTTAAACTCGTGACTTCTCTGTGTGTAACGGTTAACCATTTCATGTTCTAATGTTGTTTGAAATCTCAAAATAAATAAAGCATGACCAGGAATAAAAGAAAGCAATAAAAACAACAAATACTCCAAGAGAAACGAAAATGTATGTCCACATAAAGACTTGTACCCGAGGCCGGGCGCGGTGGCTCAAGCCTGTAATCCCAGCACTTTGGGAGGCCGAGACGGGCGGATCACGAGGTCAGGAGATCGAGACCATCCTGGCTAACATGGTGAAACCCCGTCTCTACTAAAAATACAAAAAACTAGCCGGGCGAGGTGGCGGGCGCCTGTAGTCCCAGCGGGAGGCTGAGGCAGGAGAATGGCGTGAACCCGGGAGGCGGAGCTTGTAGTGAGCTGAGATCCGGCCACTGCACTCCAGCCTGGGCGTCAGAGCGAGACTCCGTCTCAAAAAAAAAAAAAAAAAAAAAAAAAAAAAAAAAAAAAAGACTTGTACCCGAATGCTCATGGCAGCATTATTCATAATAGCCAAAAGGTGGACAAAACCCAAATGTCCATGAATAGATGAACATATAAACAAAATGTGATACATCCACACAGCGGAAGGCTATTTGGCCATAGAAGGAAGTACTGACACTTGCTACAACATGAATGAACCTCAAAAACATTATGTTAAATGAAAGAAATTGGTCAGAAAAGACCACATATGGTATGATGCCATTCACGTGAGAGTCCAGAATTCAGAAGTCTATAGCAGGGGTCCCCAAGCTCCCAGCCATGAACTGGTATTGGTGGCCTGTTAGGAACGAGGCCGCATAGCAGGAGGTGAGCAGCCGGTAAGTGAATGAAGCTTCATCTGTATTTACAGTATGTTTCAGGCCTCACAGGTTTTTTTTTTTTTTTTTTTAATTGAGGCAGGGTCTTGCACTGTCACCCAGGCTAGAGTGCAGTGGCACAATCATGGCTCACTGTTAAGCCTGAACTCCTGAGCTCAAGTGATCCTCCTGCCTCAGCCTCCTGACTAGCTAGCACTACAGGCACACACCACCATGCTCAGCTATTTTTTTTTTTTTTTTTTTTTTTGTAGAGACAAGGTTTTGCTGTGTTGTCCGGGCTGGTCTTGAGCTCCCAGCCTCAGGAGATCCTCCTGCCTCAGTCTCCCGAAGTACCAGGATTACAGGCGTGAACCACCGCACCCCACCTACTTTGGCTTTTTGGAATGAATCAACCAGTGGCCTAACCTGGATTGGAGAATCCTCAGGGGTCCATTTCCAGAGCCTCCAGTCTTCAGAATTAAGCAAAAAGATTCAGCTCAGCCTAAACAACTCCATCTGGATCCTCAGCACAAATAAATTCTACCCGCTCCTGCAGAAGTTGGTCCCTGCGAGAACCCTTACTGCCAGAACCCCTCCTGCAGGGCCGGCAGTGGAGAAAAGCGCAGCTCAGTGCTGGGGCGCAGGACCAGAGAGGAGCTTTCACCTACGGGAGGGCTGGGTCTGAGTCGGCTTCCCCAGCCCCATCCCCAGCCTCAATCTGCAGGAGGATATTGACCAAGTGGAAGGGATTCGAAGAAGAGCAGGACACATGAATGCGGGCCTGCGGGAGTTGGGGTGAAGGGATGGGGGAACCCCACGGAGACTAAGGGGAGGCTCAGGGAACATCAGCACCCGCAGGCCAGGTATCCCTCGGGCTGCCTGGCTTCCTCCGCAGCTCGCTGAGGCTGCTTGAATAACCGTGCTAATCTGCGTGCATCCCAATGGGAGCCCGTCACTTCCATCTCTAATCAGGTCGCTACTCTCATTTAGAGGGTTTAATGTACCATCCTTCATAGTGGGACACGCCACTCCCGACCCATCGGCTGCTCAGAGGAGCTGCTTCTCCTTCCCCTCCGCTCTTTTCCCTCTGCATCCGCCCGCTGAAGAGTCTCACCTGGACACTTGGAGGACGGTGCTGACCTCCTTCGAGACATCCTCCCTACAGCGCCACAGCGCTGGTCCTACAGATCTGCCCTGCCCAAAACTCTTCAAGTCTTCAGTCCGGGGCCAAGCTAAGCCCAAGGCTCACTTTGACCTTGTGTGGCCCTGTCTCCATAGCTCATTTCCTGTATCGTCCTTCCTGGTGTCCCATAAGGTGCCCAGCGTAGGGCATTTAGCGGATCTCCAGCACTGTAGCTTCTCAGCCTCGGCACTGCTGACATTTGGGGCTGGCTCGTTTTTTGCAGTGGGGAGGGTGCCCTGTGCATTGTAGCATGTTGAACAGCATCCCTGGCCTCCACCCACTAAATGCCAGTCGCATCCCCCTCCCCACAATTTTTGTTTATTTATTTATTTTATTTTATTTGTGTGTGGGAGGGTGGTGGGATGGAGTCTCACACTGTCACCCAGGCTGGAGTGCAGTGGCTCTATCTCGGCTCACTGCAACCTCCCCCTCCCAGGTTCAAGCAATCCTTCTGCCTCAGCCTCCCAAGTAGCTGGGACTACAGACACGTGCCACCATGCCCAGCTATTTTATTATTAGTAGTAGTAGTAGTAGAGACAGATTTTTGCCATGTTGGCCAGGCTGGTCTTGAACTCCTGACCTCAGGTGATCCATCCACCTCAGCCTCCCAGACTGCTGGGATTACAGGTGTGAGCCACTGTGCCCTGCCCCCACTCACATTGTAACAACCAAAAAAAAAAAAAAAAAAAAAAAAAAAAAAATCCAGACATTGCCACATGTCCCTTAGGGGCCAAATCACCCTTAGTTGAGAACCACTGCTCGGTGGAAGGTGGAAGTATGCAAGAGTCAGGCCCCTCACTCTCAAGCTGGACAGACCTGGGTCCAATTGCTAGCCTTTACCCTAAGAGCTACCCATCCCTGGCCAAGTTGCTTTAAATGAGGATAAACTGGTGCCTGCCTTATAGGACTGGGTGACTGCCACACAAGAAGATCCAAGACAAATAGCTCTGTGGCCAGCACATAAACAATGCCCAGGATGATGCCCTGTTTTATTCTTTTGTTCCATCTTCCTGGTATCCCCTTTCTTCCTCCTTTCCTGGCCAGTGAGCTTTTTTAATTTTTTCTGGGGGGTTGATGGGGGGTGGGATGGAGTCTTGCTCTGTCACCCAGGCTGAAGTGCAGTGACGCGATCTCAGCTCACTGCAACCTCTGCCTCCTGGGTTCAAGCAATTCTCCTGCCTCAGCCTCCCAAGTAGCTGGGATTACAGGAGCACACCACCATGCCCAGCTCTTTTTGTGCTTTTAGTAGCGATAGGGTTTCACTGTGTTGGCCAGGCTGGTCTCAAACTCCTGACCTCAAGTGATCCACCCACCACAAGTGATTCAAAGTGCTGGGATTACAGGCGTGAGCCACCGCGCCCGGCCATCTGGCCAATGAAACTCTGTTTCTCAGGATTCAGCTTGCACATCATCTCCTCAGGAGGCTTCTCTCCACCTCTCCCAACTCCTGGCCACGTCTCCTCTACCATAGCACTTCCTGTGCTGTACTGAACTTGTATGTTGGAGGGTCTGTCTCCTGCACCTGCCTGTGAGCCCAGAGGCAGTACTCTTCAATGCATTCTATTCTTGATTCCAGAGCCTACATTCAAGCTCAGCCCCTGTTCAGGGTGGCAAGAGGGAGGCAGGAAGTGTGCCAGTATAGACAAGTTCTGATCTGATCTGCAGAGACAGAAAGCCATTGTGTCTGCCCTAGGTTAGGTGGGGTGGGATGTAGTTACCACAAAGAGACTCAGAAGCTCATCAGCTCAGAGAGAACATCACCCAAATCCTTGACCTCTTCAGTTCAAAACTGTGATGAGGCAGACACAGTAAACTATTCCTGGCCTTGAACTCAATCTCTCCAGTCAACAGAGCCTCAGTTTTCCCATCTGTGTAACGGTGACAATACGTAGCCACCTCCTGGAGTTTATTTAAGGATGGAATGAGGTGATACAGTTTGCCCATGATAAAGTACGATAAATAACATGCATCAGATAGCAAACACGCAAACCTAGAGAAGAGAGGGATTCAAAGAGCAAAGAGCTCTCTCTCCCTGCCTCCCTCCCTCCCTTCCTTCCTCCCTCCCTTCCTTCCTTCTTCTTTCTCTCTCTCTTTTTCATTTTTAGTTTGTTTGTTTGAGATGGAGTTTCGCTCTTTTTGCCCAGGCCAGAGTGCAATAGTATGATCTTGGCTTGCTGCAACCTCTGC
Source organism: Rhinopithecus roxellana (assembly GCF_007565055.1). Lineage (NCBI taxonomy): Eukaryota > Metazoa > Chordata > Mammalia > Primates > Cercopithecidae > Rhinopithecus > Rhinopithecus roxellana. The sequence goes on from NC_044558.1 coordinate 89,267,012, forward strand.
CTCCAAGTTCAAGTGATTCTCCTGCCTCAGCCTCCCAAGTAGCTGGAATTACAGGCATGCACCACCACACCCAGGTAAATTTGTATTTTTAGTAGAGACAGGATTTCATCATGTTGGCCAGGCTGGTCTCGAACACTTGACCTCAGGTAATCCACCTGCCTCGGCCTCCCAAAGTGCTGGGATTACAGGTGTGAACTACTGTGCCCAGTCTCTTTTCTTTCCTAACCAGTTTATTGAGGGGTGATTGACATATAAAAAGCTGTACCCATATGATGTATACATCTCGATGAATTTGGGGATAAGTGTACACCCACGAAACCATCACTGGAGTTCATTTCTCTACTATCAAGGACTAGCCAGTGGTGGTAGGGGTGGATGGAACTGTGTTTTCACATCAGAGAGCGTGTCTTCACCTTCGTTTGTGGTCTTAATCTGGGAGATGGATGAGGTGCACAGCTTATTTTTTCTGTTGAGATGTACAGAAAGGTTTCCGTGTCCATGAAGGATAAACACGATAGAAAGCCACTTAAGTCGTGAAAGCCAATATCTAGCTTGGAATCCAAGAAGAATTAATTGATAACAAGGGTCATTAATCCCTAGAGCAGGATGCCACCAGCACAGATAATAGCATTTCAATTGCTGGAGGGTTTCTGTCTATTAAAGCCTGCCTGTTTCTACAAGGCAGTGTTAACTAGTACAGCCCCTAGGACGTGGTCCCCCTTCCCTGCTGCCCATTGTACACAGCTCCCTTCATCCTTTGACCTCCAGAAACACTTACTGCCTATGTCCTGTCTTATAGAGTGTGTATGTGTAGGTGTGTGTAAGGGACAAGAGAGATGGAGAGAGAGAACCCCATTAGATCACAGCACTCTTAAAGCTAGAGAGCAATGTTCTATACTTTGCTTAGCTGTCTCTATTTAAATGCCTTTGTACATGTTTCTGTTACTATTATTCCTCTTACAATTAAAAATGTTTTAAAATAGCACAGTTAACACATGTTCATTGTAGAAAAAGCAGAAAAATCCTGATGAGCCACAAGAAACTAAAAAAATCTCCCATAACCCCTCTGCCCAGAAAGGCTCTGTGTTCACATCTTTCCACGGTTCTTTTCGTTTGCTTTAAAAAAAAAAAAAAAAAAAATCAGCCAAGTATTACATTCATGCAGGCAAACCTATTTAAAAAGATGTGGAATATAAGAGAGAATGTGCTTATTTTTTTCCTCCAATCCTTCACAGAGATAACCACTATTAACTGTTTAGTGTGAGTCTGTCAGAACTTGGTCCATATGAAACTCACCCAACTGTCCCATAGAACTGATGTTTATGGCTTCTTTGAATAAACATAGAAACTGATCCTCTAGCCTTAAAACTTGAGAAAGTTACAGTTGTCTTACCTGAGTTCCTTTCTCCAGAAACCAACCATCAGGCCTCCCAAATAGTATCAAGGAGCTGAAACTTACCAGGTCACTGCGTTTGGACAATGAGATGTCAGTCCCCTCACAAGTCATGATGGCCTAACTGACCACCTGCTTCCTGTTGACCTCCTCTTCCTTACCTCTCCCTAATACCTATTTTCCCACACATCATTACGTTTCTTCCCTGCTATATAAACCCGTGATTTTAGTTGGTCAAGGAGGTGGATTTGAGACTAAGCTCCCATCTCCTCAGCTGCAACACCCAATTAAAGGCTTCTTCCTTGGCAATACTCATTGTCTCAGTGATTGGCTTTCTGTGCAGCAAACAACAGGGCTTAAACCGAACCCCTCATGTTTCGGTAATACATACATTGCTAGATCTGTATGTGTATACAGCTATATATGTAGTATTAAAAAAAAAAAGGCCAGCCATGGTGGCTTATGCCTGTAATCCCAGCACTTTGGGAGGCTGAGGTGGGTGGATCACCTGAGGTCAGGAGCTCAAGACCAGCCTGGCCAACATGGTGAAACCCTGTCTCTACTAATAATGCAAAAATTAGCCCAGTGTGGTGGCACATGCCTGTAATCCCAGCTACACAGGAGGCTGAGGCAGGAGAATTGCTTGAACCCGGGAGGCGGAGGTTGCTGTGAGCCGAGATCACGTCACTGCACTCCAGCCTGGGCAACAAGAGTGAAACTCCATCTCCATAAAAAAAAAATAAAAAATCCATAGACAAGATTATGCAATATGTATGTTTCTGTGATTTGCTTTTTTTTTTTTTTTTACCTATCCTAGAGTGCTGTCCATATCAACTCATTTAAATCTTCCTTATTTTCTTTGATAACTGGGTAACATTCCACTACATCAACAAATTGCAATTGGTAAGCCCACTCCTTTACTGATTGGTATTTAGGTCATTTCCAATTTATCACTAATACAAAGCATACATCTTTGTCCACTTGTGCAAGTACTTTTGTGGGATAGATTGAGAGAAGTGAAATTCTCGAGCCACTGTAATATGAAATTTAAATTGTGATAGAACTGTCAAATTCCAGGCGCAGAGTTGCTCACGCCTGTAATCCCAGCACTTTGGGAGGCTGAGGCAGGAGGATTGCTTGAGGCCAGGAGTTTGAAACCAGCCTGGGCAACAGAGGGAGACCCCATCTCTACCAAAAGATTAAAAATAATAAAATTAGCTGGGCGTGGTGATGCACACCTGTAGTCCTAGCTATTCGTGAGGCTCAGTAGGAGGATCACTTAAGCCAGGAGTTCAAGGCAGCAGTGAGCCATGATGGTTCCACTGCACTCCTGCTTGGGTGACAGAGTAAGACCCTTCTCTTACAAATAAAAAATTTTCAGCCAGGAGTGATGGCTCACGTCCATAATCCCAAGACTTTGGGAGGCCAAGGTGGGCAGATGACCTGAGATTGGGAGTTCAAGACCAGCCTGACCAACATGGAGGAACCCCATCTCTACTAAAAATACAAAATTAGCTGGGCGTGGTGGTGCAGGCCTGTAATCCCAGCTACTTGGGAGGCTGAGGCAGGAGAATTGCTTGAACCCAGGAAGCAGAGGTTGTGGTGAGCCGAGATCATGCCATTGCACTCCAGCCTGGGCAACAAGAGTGAAACTCCGTCTCAAAAATAAATAAATAAATAAATAAATAAATAAATAAATAAATAAATAAATAAATGATTGTCAAATTCCTCTCCAAAAAAGCTGTACCAGATTATACTTCTACTAGCAGTCCATGAGAAGATCTGATCCCTGTGCTATTGCCAACAGTGGAAATGATCAATCTTTCATTTTGTGCATGTGGCCAATTTCGTGGGTGAGCATGGTGCATCATTTTACTCTGTATTTCCCTGATTACTGTGAAGCTGAGCATCTTTTCATGTGTTTATTGGCCATCAGCCTTCTTTCTATACATACATACACATATACACTTTTTAAATATTTTACAAAGCTTTGTTGTCATCTGCTTGTTTTCTCTACAGTACATCAAAAATGCCTTTCTATGTCAATGCACGCATACTTTTGCATCGTTCCCAATGGCTGTGTGACATGGCACCAGCACAGACTTCTCAATCAGTTCCTAATTGTCAAGAATTTAAGTTGCTCCCCATCTTTTGCTGTTCTTGCCAAAACTGTGGTGTCTTTATCGCTAAGTAAGATGTTGAACACTTTCTTATTTCCTTGGGATGAATTCCTAGAAGTGAAATTGCTGGTCAAAGGACATGTATTTTTTTTAAGGTCATTGCTACTTATTGCCAAAATGCTCTGCAGAACAGCTGGTTGGATGGTTTGCATTCCCACCAGCAGTTCATGATAGTGTCCTTCCCTGGACATTGCCAAATGTCCACTGCCAGGACAAAACCACCCCCAATTGAGACCCACTTTCTTAGAAACAGAATGATTTCAATACCCAGGCAGCTGAAGATAAACATTCTTTTTACTCTCTCCTATGGTCCGACTCAGTGGTTCTCCAACCTGAATGTTCTGTGTGCAATGCCATATAAATCCTACTTAATGGGCAGATAATTTTCAAGGGTAACCTGACTCCATCCACCTTTACCTTACATGCTGACATGTGAACCTGACCTCTCCCTTAAATTTAACACCACTGGTCTCCCTGAAGGACCTTCAGCTTTATCACAAAGGTCTTTCCAGCACAAAATCTCATGCCCAGGCTTTATCTTCAAGGCCTGCGGTGGTTACTGCCGTTACTGGACACTTCCTGTGGCGCCGTGTCATTACACTGAATCCTCACGTTGACTGTGAGGCAGGTACTATTCCTGTCCATTTCACAGAGCAGACCCCAAGGCTCACAAAGGTTAAATAACTTGCCCTATATTGCACAGCTGGCAAATGCTGGAGCCCATTTGATGCCAAACTGTACCAGTTTTCAATAGAAAGTATGCAGCAGCAGTTAAAGAGAGTGTCTGTAACTGGCTCTTGTTCACTGATTGACATTCCTATTAATACCTTTGTGATTCCAAATCAAGTAGGTGAGAATTTTAAAATACAGCCTCTGTGTGTCATCAAAGGAGCAGCAACTGGTATAGCTTGAGCTATGGGCAGAATGTAGGCCAGGCATCAGTCTTTGGTGGTGTGGGCATGGCTGTGCCTGGAGGCTAAGCCACTTAAATGACCTCTTACAGGGCCATCCAAACCCATCCAATTCTGAGAATTGTTGGAGTAATTTCCACTGTGGGGTTCTAGTAACTATTAGACCAGTGGGGCTACCATTTAGCATCTTAGACTGATGCTTCTCTTGTAACCTAAAGGAATGAATATGTTTTGCAATTGAGGAAACCACCCTTCCCCTTTTCTATCCCCTCCAGACTTTGGACCCTAAAAAGAGGGAAACCCTTTGAGCTCCTTGGAGGAAGGTGTGCCCACAAAGCCAAGGGTGTGATTAGATAGGCTAGAACCTTCCTGTTCCAACCAAAGGAAACAATTAGATGATCTAATGGGAAGCTTTTCTTGTCATCCTGAAATTATATGATGCTATGAAGCTGCCCACTATTATATATCCTTGATGATAATAATAATGTCTCCTTCCTGGATCATGTAACAAAGTGTAATCGACTCTCTTGACAGCCTTAGTGTTAATGACTCTGCACCCATTTTGCTGCTGGGTAGAGCGAGGCAAACAGAGACCAGGGCACTGCCTGGCTCATCTTCCCTCAACAGAACATTTCTTTTTTGAGATGGAGTTTCACTCTTGTTCCCCAGGCTGGAGTGCAGTGTCATGATCTTGGCTCATCGCAACCTCTGAATCCCAGGTTCAAGCAATTCTTCTGCCTCAGCCTCCCGAGTAGCTAGGACCACGGGCATGCACCACCATGCCTGCCTAATTTTGGATTTTTAGTAGAGATGGGGTTTCATTCACCATGTTGGTCTTGAACTCCTGACCTCAGGTAATCTGCCCACCTTGACCTCCCAAAGTGCTGGCATGAGCCACCGCACCTGGCCAGAAACAGTTCTTTAGTGGACTCAATGAAAGCAGGAATGTTGTTTCCTATGCTGTCAATCTGAAATTCCAGCCACAGTGGAATTTCCCCAAACTTTGTTCTGGGGAACACCAATCTCACCAGAAACTCTGTGGTTAGTTTGGAAAATTCTGCATTTCTAGTCCTCCTTTGGATTTTCTTAGGCATTAAAAGCTCTGAGAAGTCCTGCAGTCAGGCATCTTTTAAATTGTGAATAACTAGGTATTTCCAAAACACATTTGACCACAGAATCCTGCTTTCATGTAACAGTCCCCGGGAGCCCTTGGGAAATTCTGTGTTTGGAATATTTAAATGACCTCTGCTGTTCTAAAAATATTTGCAGAGAGTTCCTTTAGTCAGGTATAGGGAAGTGAGGCCATCACTGGAGAATGGGTGTGGTGCTCAAGATAGCAAACTTCATCTTGAAGGCCCCTCGATCCAAGGATACCCTCACCTATGTCAGGGAAGATGAAAGGAAAGGAAAGGGAAGGAGAGGAAAGGAGACTGGGAGGAGAGGGGAAGGGACAGGAGGATAGAACACAGCCACCACTCAGGGGTCTCTTGTGTGTCTCTCCCAGAGGTATTGCCCCATCCTGATTCTTCAGATATTTATTTCGAATTGTTTTGCCATCTATGTTTATATCTCTAAACTATTTAGTTTCATTTTTGCCTAATTTACAACTTGATGTAAATGGACTCCTGCTCATCAATTTGTTTTCTCTTCCTTCTTTGTAGTCATCAAAATATCTGTGAAATTTGAACATGCTCTTGCTGGAGCTGCAGCTTATTGGCTTTCATTGCTTTATTGTGCTTCGCTATATGAACCTGCAGCCACTTATCCCATCTGCTGTCAGTGGACATTTGGGGCATGTCCAGATTTTGGCAATGGTCTCAGTCTGTTTGTGCTGCTATAACAAAATACCTGAGATCAAGTAATTTGCAAACAACAGGAATTTATTTCTCACAGTTCGGGAGGCTGGGAAATCCAAGTACATGGCACTGGCAAGTTTGGTGTCTGGTGAGGGCCTAGTTTCTGCTTGCAGGATGATGTCTTGTTGCTGCATCCTCACATGGAAGAAGGTGAAAGGGCAAAAGGGCTTACCTAGTTCCTTCCAGCTCCTCTGTAGGGTGCTATCCCATTAATGAGGACACAGCCTCATGGCCTAATCACCTCCTAAAAGCACCATCTCTTAACATGGTTGCATTGGGGATTGAGTTTCAACATGAATTTTGGAGGGGACACACACATTCAAACCATAGCAGAAATCTCAACAATGATGCTTTGCTATATGTGTCTATGGATGCACATGTGTAAGAGTTCTTCCAAACATAAACTCAGAGTGGAGTTGCTGGATCATAGACTGTGTGTATCTTCAACTTTACTGGATACGTGGTTGTACAAGAGTTGTTCCTCCACATCCTCACTAACGCTTCTTGCTATCTCTATCTTTGACACCCCATGATCATCTGCTATCTCCATCCTTCACCAAACTATTCATTAATTTGCAAAGGCAAGTGAAGAATCTTGGTAGAGATGCCAGCTGAACATACAAAGGACCTTGTATTTGCAGAATCAAGTGGTCCATGAATCTGTTTTTCACAACCTCCCTGATTGATTTAGATGATCAAGCTTGTCTGAAGGGCACTGATCTAGAGCCTTGACACATTTTTCATAAAGTCCTGGGATGCCCTTTATTCAAACTAAATTTTATGCAGAATGCAATATATGAAATGCATAAAATCAGAGCTGCCCTACTTGGAACAGGAAGTAGAAGTGGAGGCTGGGCATGGTGGCTCACACCCGTAATCCCAGCATTTTGGAAGGCTGAGGTAGGAGGATTGCTTGAGGCCAGAAGTTTCAGAGCATCCCAGGCAACACAGCAAGACCCCATCTCTACAAAAATATTTTAAACTTAGCCTGGTGTGGTGGTGCCCACTTGTAGTCCCAGCTACTTGAGAGGCTGAGGCAGGGGGATCATTTGAGTCTAGGAGTTTGAGGCTGCAGTAAGCTATGACTGTGCCACTGCACTCCAGCCTGGGTGACGGAGGAAGACGTCATCTCTTAAAAACAATTTTGTAAAAAGAGTGGAAGATCCCACGAAACAGAATGGCTGGCTCTTCACCACACCCAGTCCTCTTTCTCCAGCAATAGAGCTGGGCTGCATTTCCCAGCCTCCTTTGCAGATAAATGTAGCCACGTGACTGAGCACTACCCAATGGATAGTGGATGGAAGTGATGGCGGGGGCAGGGGGAGGCATTTCCAGGCCTGGTTCATAAAAACCCTTTCCCATCTGCAGGCTAAATACAGAGGATGCAAAGGCTGAGGGGTGAGCAGAGCAAACTGGAAGGGGCTGGGATCCCTAAATGACCCTGTGGAAGGCTACCTGAGAAACAGGAGCACCCATTTTGGAGCCTGCATAGTGAGACATAAATGGATGCTGCATTAACTCATGGATACTTCTGGGTCAATTTGTTACAGCAGCTGGCATTGCCTTAATGAACATAGCCCCATCTCCACTGTCTGCCCCAGGGCGTCTCCGTAGAATCTGGATCCTCCAGGAAGCCCATGCAGAAGACCACAGATGCAATGAAAGAACATGTCCTCGCAAGATCTGGGCTCTGCAAATTCGTTCCCCCCATAAGACAGGGGCAGGAGAGCACCCTACCTCCCTCAGCTCTTGTATGGATTTAATAAGATAATATATTTGGAAAGCACTCTGGTGTGGTGAAAGGCATTTCAGATGTGAGTTATATTTAGTTATTGTTACTGCATTTCTGCATGTTTCTTTCACTACATCCGCAGCCAAGCCTCTCTCCAGTGGCTACTCCACGGAAACTAGAGAAGCATTAATGCAGTAAATCTAAAAGCTCAGCCCCTCGCTCCTTTCTCCAGGCAGGGCTGGGCCGTAGTCCCCAGAGCAGCTGACCCTGAGTATAATGCAAATACTGTGTTCCGTCAGGCTATTTTGAGACAGGCAAGGAATAAGACTCCCGCTCTCCCCCATAAGAAATGTATATCATCCCGTTTTTTTAATTTCCTTTTGATTAAAAAGAATCAGCAGCCTAACTGAAAAATATCTGCTATCTCTCCTCTATGCTGAGAGATAAGAATTTTTTTTTTCAACAAAGAACAAATATGCTCTCTAGCCCTCTAGTATTGTAGGGACCATTTAGGACTTTTTTGCTTTATTTCGTTTTTTGAGACAGGGTCTCTCTCTGTCGCCCAGGCTGGAGTGCAGTGGCACCATCGCGGCTCACTGCAGCCTCAACATCTCTCAGGCTCAAGCAATCCTCCCACCTCAGCCTCCCAAGTAGCTGAGATTACAGTCATGTGCCACCGTGCCTAACTAATTTTTTTTTTTTTTTCAAAGACAAGGTTTTGCCACGTTGCCCAGGCTGGTGTCGCCCTCCTGGCCGCAAGTGATCCTCCCACCTCAGCCTCCCAAAGTGCTGGGATTACAGGTGTGAGCCACTGTACCCAGCCCCCATTTAGGACTTTTTGCTGTGAGAGTTGTGTGGTTTTTGTGGGGAGTGATGAAGGTATAAGAATCTGATTTTAATAGGCTGGCACTTAAAATTATCACTTGGAATGATCCTGGAATTATTTCCAGTTCTCCACACTGGAGAAAGAGTCAGGTTTAAGTTCTAAAATGTGTGACGGGCTGGGAGTGGGGCCTCAAACCTGTAATCCCTGTGCTTCGGGAGGCCAAGGTGGGAAGATCCTTTGAGACCAGGAGTTTGAGACCAGCCTGGGCAAAAAAGTGAGACTCCTGTCTCTGCAAAATTTTAAAATTAGCCTGGTGTGTTGGCACATGCCTGTAGTCCCAGCTCCTTGGGAGGCTGAGGTGGGAGGATAGCTTGAACTCAGGAGGTAGAGGCTGCACTACAGCTTAGGTGACAAAGTGAGAGCATGCCTCTAAAAATATTTTTTTAAAAAATCAATCAATCAGTAAATAAAATGCATGATGGAGGTGAGAACCTTACAATCAGCCAGTCTCTGTCTGATGGTTGAAGGGGAGAGAAGCGGGGACAGTCCTCGCTTGTTTCCTGGTCTCCAAACCCTGATCCAGACCATTTACTTTCTCTCACTTTCCTCCTTTCACTCGCTCTATCTCAGAGGTCTTCACACTCCCCTTCATAATAGTGGACAACCGCTGTGCAGTAGGACTCAGCACCTACTATGGCAGACAGTTGCATTGCCATGCATACATGCAGAGCGCCTACTGTGCACTGGGTGCCATGTGGGACCCGGGGCACACATCTTTATGGATGCAGCAGCAGCAGCCCTGCTTTCTACTCTAAACCCCTGCAGGCCTCCATAATGCCATCAGCCACTGTCCCTGTCTCCCTCTGTCAGGCCAAAGCAAAGAGGGTCCGGGCCCTGAAGTCAGAATCCCAAATGTCCAAAATAGGCATTGTTTTCCTGAGGCCTGCCGCAGCACATTACCACAAATCAGGGGGCTTTAGGCAACAGAGATTCATTCTCTCAAAGTGCTGGAGGCTGGAAGTCCAAAATCAAGGTGTCCTTAGGGTTGGTTCCTTCTGGAGGCACTGAGGGAGGGTCTGTCCCGCGCCTCTGTCCCAGCTCCCAGCAATTGTTGGAGTTTCCCGACTGCCTTGTGGTCACATCACTCCAATCTCTGCCTCCCTAATCACTTTGTCTTCCTCTCTTTTTGTCTCTGTGCCCTCTCCTTTTTTCATTATTATTTTAGATTTGGAGATACATGTGCAGGTTTGTTACTGGGTATATTGTGTGACACTGAGGTTTGAGCTTCAAGTGAGCCCGTCACCCACGTAGTGACCACAGTATCTGACAGGTAGTTTTTTAACCTTTCCCTCCCTCCTTCCCTCTGTTCTTTTGCAGTCTCCAGTGTCTACTGTTCCCATCTTTATGTCCACGAGTACCCATTATTCATTCCTACTTATAAGTGGGAACATGCAGCATTTGGTTTTCTGTTCCTTTGTTAATTTACTGAGAATAATGACCTAAAGCTGCATCCATGTCGCTGCAAAGGACATGATTTCATTCTTTTTTTATGGCTTCCTAGTATTCCATGGTGTATATGTACTACATTTTCTTTATCCAGTCATCCACTAATCGGCACTTAGATTGATTCCATGTCTTTGCAATTGTGAATAGTGCTGCAATGAACATGAAATTACAGGCATCTTTTCGGGAGAATGGTTTCTTTTCCTTAGGGTAGGTACCCAGTAAGCAGATTGCTGGCTCAAATGATAATTCTAATTCTCTCTTCTTTGAAGGACACCAGTCATTAGATTTAGGGCCCACTCCTGATCCAAGATGATTTTTTCTTCGAGATCCTTGGCTAATTACATCTGCAAAGACCCTGTTTCCAAATAAGGTGGCACTCTGATGTTCTGGGTGGACATGAATTTTGGGGGCACACTATTCAACCCACTACAGTCTACCTTCTTCTTTTTTTTTTTTTTGTTTGAGACATGGTCTCACTCTGTCACCCAGGCTGGAGTGCAGTGGCATGATCTTGGCTCACTGCAGCCTCCTCCTCTTGGGTTCAAGCGATTCTCCTGCCTCAGCCTCCCGAGTAGCTAGGACTACAGATGCCTGCCACCATGCCCAGCTAATTTTTGTATTTTTAGTAGAGACAGGATTTCACCATGTTGGCCAGGCTGGTCTTGAACTCCTGACCTCAAGTGATCCACCCGCCTCGGCCTCCCACAGTGCTGGGATTACAGGCATGAGCCACCTCACCAAGTTATCTTCTGATCCCTCAAAATTTATGTCCATCTTACATGCAAAATACATTCACCTCATCCCAACATCTGAAAATAGAAAGATGGACATTGGGAATGAGGATGATTCTAAAATCTCCCACAAACTGTCATTTAAACAAATAAAATAAGGCATTAAAGGGTTGAACACAGTGCCTGATTAGAAGCTACACGAACAAAAAGTAGTCATCGAAGTATTTGCAGTTACCATGATGATACACACCTGGATGGATTTTCCCAAGACACTGCTTCCTTGTCACTTTCTTCCTTTAAAAAACCAACACCAGGCCAGGTGCGGTGGCTCACGCCTATAATCCCAGTACTTTGGGAGGCCAAGGGGGAGTGGATCCCCTGAGGTCAGGGGTTCGAGACCAGGCTGGCCAACATGACAAAACCCCGTCTCTACTAAAAATACAAAAATTAGCCAGGCATGGTGGCGGGCACCTGTAATCCCAGCTACTAGGGAGGCTGAGGCAAGCGAATCACTTGAACCCAGGAGGTGGAGTTTGCAGTGAGCTGAGATCGACCCACTGCACTCCAGCCTGGGAGACAGAGTGAGACTCCATTTCAAACAAACACACAAAGAAACAAAAACCCAACACCAGTTTCCCATTGCCTCCAGAATGAAGTCTGACCTTAGTTGGTTATTTGCTAAGGGCTTTGCAACTGGGCCTCCATCAAAATTGCATCTCCCTCACCTCTTGTCCCCAAGTCTAACTGGCATCAGAATTCTCTCTGCTCCTTTTTAATGTGTCCTGTCGGCTCGCTCCTATCAGCGTCCTCCATGTCCACTTAAAGGAAGCCTTCCTGCCCACAGTGAAAGCTGCCTCCGTTGAGCTTACATCGCCCACATCAATGCTCATTGGAGGTCATTGACTGACTTGCAGTTCTTCAGCTTCTAAAAGGCAGGGATTGTATCTTCTACATGAGAGGTCCAGATGAAGCCACGCACTCTGGTCCCAGACATCAGCAGGCTTCAAAGCTCAGTTCTGCCCCTTAAACAAGATACTGAATGTCACTGCCTCTTAAACTCAGTTTCTTTTTTCTTTTCTTTTTTTTTGTGACAGAGTCTCACTCTGTCACCCTAGGCTGGAGTGCAGTGGTTCAATCTCAGCTCACTGCAACCTCTGCCTCCTGGGCTCAAGGGATTCTCCTGTCTCAGCCTCCCAAGTAGCTGGGATTACAGGTACGCACCACCATGCCCAGCTAATTTTGTATTTTTAGTAGAGATGGGGATGGGGTTTCACCGGGTTGGCCAGGTTGGTCTCGAACTACTGGCCTCAAGTGATCCACCTACCTTGGCCTCCTGAAGTGCTGTGATTACAAGCATGAGCCACCACACCTGGCCCCTTAGTTTCTGAATCTATAAAATAAAAGTCACTCTGTCTTCCTATTAGGTTTCCTGGAGGGCTATGCAAAGCAACCCAGGTCAAGGCCCTGGCATTGGGCAAGTGATCACGAAGTTTCTTTCCACATCTGGGTGTTACCTACTACCTCTGGTACCTCATGGGCGCTTGGGGGGCTTTGTGAATATGTGTAGACGATGGTGAGCACTGCACAGGGGAGGACACATGCTGGCATCAATTAGGAAATACATTAGCCAAAATAACAGCAGTGATTTACTATGTATCGGGCATATCCCTAGCACTTTCCAAGCATCATTAATTGATCCTTCCATCTTGCCAAGGAAGGTATATCTCATACCGTGCCCAGTAGAGATCCCGCCATGGTATGGCGCTCCATCACAGCAGCCCTGGGAAAACTGTCCTGGACAGATTGACTTGGAGCTGTCCCCCCATTTTATAGGCACCCCCTTCATCCTACAAAGTCACCTGTTTGACCCTCCTGCCCCAAATTCCTTCCCTGCCCCCATGCCCAGCGCACCCCAGTGAAATGCACCAGTCACCCAGATCTCCCAGGCATCAGAGACCTGACTCAGGCAGGTGGGGGAGAGGTGGAGAAGTGAAGTGGGCAGTGAAGGAAGAGCAACCAGAGGAATGGATGGACATTACTCATGGGCTTAACTGGAATGTTTAGGAAGCAGATGCTATGTGTAAATATCTCCCTAGACTCCTAGACTGGAAGGGGAGGGGGCAGAAAAGTTGAGATACGTGACCAAGCAATGCAGCACCATCAAGCATGAATGGAGAAACAGTTCCTTCCATTCCCCTGGGGCTTTAGAACTGCACAAAGTGCTTTCTGGTGGAGGGCAAGGGATGTACAATGCCCTGACCAAGTGAGCACAGAGCTTACCGTCCCCTGGGTTCCAAATTTGGAGAGGGGTTGGGACCGCTTTTTAAAACAATCCCGGGCAGGTGAAGTGGCTGATGCCTGTAATCCCAGCATTTTAGGAGGCCAAGGCGGGTGGATAACCTGAGGTCAGGAGTTCGAGGCCGGCCTGGCCAACATGGTGAAATCCCATCTCTACTAAAAATACAAAAAATTAGCCGGGCATTGTGGTGCACGCCTATAATCCCAGCTACAGGGAAGCTGAGGCAAGAGAATCGCTTGAACCCGGGAGGCGGAGGTTGCAGTGAGCCGAGATCAAACTACTGCACTACAGCCTGGGTGACAGAGTGAGACTCCATCTAAAAAAAAAAAAAAAAAAAAAAAAAAAAACCAACTGCCTGCCAGGTCACAGAACCAGAGTCCTTCCTGGGAAACGTGCATTATCTTAGCAGCCTGCAGGAGACAACCGCATGCTGCTTTTGAGTTCATTAAGGTCTAATATGGGAAGTTCAGGCTGTGGCAGGCCAATCCGGGGACTGCTGGGGCAGGTGGTGCCTTTTGCATCCTTCAGATGCAGCTTGTCCAAGGCCACCTGTGAGTCAACCTGAGCCTGCTGATAATGGGCTCAGCCATGATTCTCAACATTAATACTTACAGCTGGCGGTGTTTGCACACCTTGCACCAAATGCCCCAAACAGCAGACCTTGTGCTATGAATGCAAAGGAAAATTATCGCCTTGGATTTGAATAGTTTCCCTTTCCTGGGAAGCTCCAAGGATATGATTTAGAAAATATTTCAACCCACAGTTCCACAGGTATAGAAAATGCTGAGGCTAGGGTTGCTGCCTTAGTGCAGTATAATCTGGGTAGTTTAGAGGGTTGTGGTTAACAGCCCAGTCACTGAGGCAACATCAATTTCAGTGCAAATCCCTTCTCTGTTCATAGAACTGCTGCTAGCCCATAGGGTAGCACTGTGGGAATTAGGGGAAAAGAAAACCCTTCTTCCAGAAGACACAGCTGACTTTAGCTCCCACTTGCCCCATTTGACCTTGACTGAGCCTCAGTCTCCTCATCTGTGAAATGGGGATAATAATGGAACCTAGCTTACTGGCTGCTTGTGAGAATGAGATGATCTAATATATGCCCAGCACACAGCAAGCACTTGATAAATGCTCGTGACAATCATTCACGTAATCATCACATCCTGCCTTCCTATTGGGAGATCAACTGCCCTGGTTTGCCCAGGACTGAGAGGTGGGACTCAGGGCTTTCAGTATTCAAACCTGTGAAGATCCAGGCAAAAGGGGATGAGTTGGTCACCCTACTGCACAAGGAGAATCCCAGAAGTCACCACAGCGCTGGGTACATTATTTATTTAATTAATTAATTAATTAATTAATTATTTTAGATGGGGTCTTGCTCTATCACTCAGGCTGGAGTGAAGTGGTGTGATCTTGGCTTACTGCAACCTCCACCTCCCAGGTTCAAGCAATTCTCGTGTCTCAGCCTCCCGAGCAGCTGGGATTACAGGCATGCGCCACCACATCCAGTTAATTTTTATATTTTTAATACAGATGAGGTTTCAATATGTTAGCCAGGCTGGTCTCAAGCTCCTGACCTCAGGTGATCTGCCCACCTTGGCCTCCCAAAGTGCTGGGATTTTAGGCGTGAGCCACCGCACCTTGCCATACTCTGAGTACATTCTGAGGTAGTAGGTGCCAGCACCCAAGAGCTCCATTGTTGGACAAGGGCTCGACTTCCTGCATTTGGTTCATAACCCCAGAAGTGGGCAGCTGGGTTTTGGGTGTGCATTGATGCTCTTCTTTGGGGGAATCGCCAAGGGCAGGGTCTAGGTTGGTTTCACTCAGCCCATAGTAGGTGCTCCACAAACAGTTGCTGAATTGAATTAAGGACTGCAGGTCTTGCAAACACAAGTCCATCCCTCACTGTGCCTTAGCCTTATGCAGACCGTGGGCTTGTCTGAAGCTTCTCAGCATTCCCTGGGGGGCCTTGGGCAAGCTCGTTAGCTGCCCTGTGCCTCAGTTTCCCCACCTGAGAAAGGGAGATAAGATCTTGCTTGGAGGATGGTTATGTAGTTTGAGATTCAATCAATGTCAGCTGCTGGCATAGCTCCTCGTTGAAGCTCAGTAAAGCATAACCAGCCTCTACTGAATGCTTGTCTTGAGCCACACCTCTGGCCTCCACACTCTCTATGCACCGTCTCCTTTAGTCCCTACCATAGCCTTGGATGGTGGACGATACTACTGTCCATCATTCACAGACGAGGGCCCCAAGGCTCCAGAGAGTTAATAAGCTTGGCTAAAAAGGAGACAAGTCCGTGTTGTCCAAGCGCACGTATACAGCCTCTGCTGGGGGTTAGTCTCCCTTTTCTCTAAACTGTCCAAGAAATAACCCAGTAGATGGTTCCACTTATGTTTACAAACAATCTTCGGAATGGAGGAGCACCAACTCCCAAGAGATCAGTTTTGGGATGGGTCAGAGAGTACAGGTATCCTTATAAGGGGGAGGACATCTATCATTGTTAAGATTTTTCATGAGCAATATAGGCATGAAAAGGCTTTAGAGGAGAGAAGCGCAGACGAGGAGAAGGGAGAAGTGGAGAGCTCACCCTTTTGAAGAACTCTTTTCTTTTCTTTTTTTTTTTTTTTTGAGATGGAATTTCACTCTTGTTGCCCAGGCTGGAGTGCAATGGCATGATTTCGGCTCACCGCAACCTCTGCCTCCCGGGTTCAAGTGACTCTCCTGCCTCAGCCTCCCGAGTAGCTGGGATTACAGGCATGCGCCACCACACCCGGCTAATTTTGTATTTTCAGCAGAGATGGGGTTTTTCCATGTTGGTCAGGCTGGTCTCGAACTCCCAACCTCAGGTGATCCATCTGCCTCAGCCTCCCAAAGTGCTGGGATTACAGGCCTGAGCCACCCCACTCGGCTTGAAGAACTCTTAAGAAATCCAGTGGAAGTATTTTTTCCAATACCACAGCTCCTGCATCTGGATTGACCCTCATTTCTCTTTGAATGTGTCTTATCATAGAAAACTTGCGATCACACCATCTTTTTCGAAGGCCAGTGATACAACCCAGTGACCAGGTGTGAAACCTGGCATTTTGAATTCAGAGTTGCCATTACTCAATAAGGTCGTCATGGAAACCAAGCCATTGCTGGATGTATAATAGATATGTTCAAAAGACATGCTGTGTCCCAGGGTTGCCCTGATGCAAATGGAAAAGGCTCTGGCTAATTCGTGTCTATGGGTGGATCCCCATCTTAGGGTGCAGCCCAAGTCTTTTTTTTTTTTTTTTTTTTTTTTGAGACGGAGTCTCGCTCTGTCGCCCAGGCTGGAGTGCAGTGGCTGGATCTCAGCTCACTGCAAGCTCCGCCTCCCGGGTTTACGCCATTCTCCTGCCTCAGCCTCCCAAGTAGCTGGGACTACAGGCACCCGCCAACTCGCCCGGCTAGTTTTTTGTATTTTTTAGTAGAGACGGGGTTTCGCCGTGTTAGCCAGGATGGTCTCGATCTCCCGACCTCGCGATCCACCCGTCTCGGCCTCCCAAAGTGCTGGGATTACAGGCTTGAGCCACCGCGCCCGGCCGCAGCCCAAGTCTTATGCCTTCACTTGAAGACTCCCCTCTGATCTCTACAACTCTGTGATGGTAGAACTGTTAATTTCACCTCCTTTCGACATATGAGAAAACTAAAGCTCAGAGAGGTCAAGTCAGCTGTCCAAGGTCACACAGCTGGAGTAGCAGAACGAGGATTTGAACCCAGATCTCCTGCCTCTAGCGTCCACGATTGTGAACACTTCACTGTGTTGCCTTCATTCATTCTATGAAGGCCTTGGACTAGGTATGTGTAGGGTGGGGGGAGGGTGGAGTGTCTTGTCTTTTCTTAATAGACTTTATTTATTCATTTTTTGAGATGGAGTCTCACTCTCTCTCCCAGGCTGTAGTGCAGAGGCTCGATCTCAGCTTACTGCAACCTCTGCCTCCCAAGCTCAAACGATTCTCCTGCCTCAGCCTCCTGAGTAACTGGGATTACAGGCATGCGCCACCCTTCCTGGCTAATTTTTATATTTTTAGTAGAGATGGGGTTTCACCATGTTGCCCAGGCTGATCTCAAACCCCTGACCTCAGGTGATCTGCCCACCTCGGCCTCCCAAAGTGCTGGGATTATAGGCATGAGCCACCGTGCCTGGCCAATAGACTTCTTTTTTTTTTTTTTTTTTGAGACGGAGTCTTGCTCTGTCGCCCAGGCTGGAGTGCAGCGGCACGAT
Organism: Rhinopithecus roxellana; assembly: GCF_007565055.1. Taxonomy (NCBI): domain Eukaryota; kingdom Metazoa; phylum Chordata; class Mammalia; order Primates; family Cercopithecidae; genus Rhinopithecus; species Rhinopithecus roxellana. The sequence goes on from NC_044558.1 coordinate 89,284,693, forward strand.
CTCGGCTCACTGCAAGCTCCTCCTCCCGGGTTCACGCCATTCTCCTGCCTCAGCCTCCCAAGTAGCTGGGACTACAGGCGCCCGCCACCACACCTGGCTAATTTTTTTGTCTTTTTTTTAGTAGAGACAGGGTTTCACTGTGTTAGCCAGGATGGTCTCAATCTCCTGACCTCGTGATCTGCCCACCTTGGCCTCCCAAAGTGCTGGGATTACAGGCGTGAACCACCGTGCCTGGCCAGACTTCATTTTTAAGAGCAGTTTTATATTTACAGAAAAACTATGAAGACAGTACAGGGAATTCACATATACCCCACACCCAGTTTCCCCTATAATTAACATATTAGTATGGTACATTTATTACAATGAATGAACCCATGTTGATGACATTATTATTAACTAAAACCCATACTTTATTATGCACATTCCCTTAGTTTTTCCCTAATGCACTTTTTCTGTTTCCGGATTTCATCCACGATCCCACATTACACTCACGTCTTCATGTCACCTCAGCCTCCGCTTGGCTGTGACCGTCTCGCAGATTTTCCTTGTTTTTGACGGCCTTGATGGTTTTGAGGAGCACTGGCCAGATATTTTGGAGAAAGTCCGCCTGTGGGAATGTTTTTCTCAGAACGGGACTAGGTGCTGTGGTTTGAACGTATCCCCTCAAAGTTCGCATGTTGGAAACTGAATCTCCAATGCAACCGTGTTAAGAGGTAGGACCCTTAAGAGGGGATTAGGTCGTGAGGGCTCTGCCTTCAAGAATGAATGAATGCCTTTATCTCTGGATGGGTTCGTTATTTTGAGAAGAGTTGCTGATAAAAGGATAAGTTTGCCTCCTTTCGCTTTCCTTCCCTTCTCTCTCTTTCTCTCCCTCTTCCTCCCTCCCTCTCTCTCTCCCACTTCCCATGTGCTCTCTTGCCCTCCCCCTTCGACCATCAGAAGATGCATCAAGAAGGCCCTTGCTGATGCAGGCCCCTCGACCTTGGACTTCTCAGCCTCCAGAGCTGCAAGAAATAAATCTCTGTTCTTCATAAATTACCCAATCTCAGGTATTCATTAGAGCAGCACAAAACAGACTAAGACATCAGGGTTATGCCTTTTGGGGAGGAAGATCCAGAGATAAAATGTCATTCTTATTACATCAGGAGAAGAATCCATACTATCAACACGATCTCACTGTTGTTGCTGACCTTGATCACCTGGTAAGGCAGAGTTTCTCGGGTTTCTTCATGGTCAAGTTGCTTTTTGAGACAGAGTCTCCCTCTGTCACCCAGGCTGGAGTGCAGTGACCCAATCTCAGCTCACTGCAACTACTGCCTTGCAGATTCAAGCGATTCTCCTGTCTCAGCCTCCTGAGTAGCTGGGATTACAGGCACCCGCCCTCACATCTAATTTTTGTATTTTTAGTAGAGACGGGGTTTCACCATGTTGGCCAGGCTGGTCTCAAACTCCTGACCTCAAGTGATCCACCCACCTTGGCCTCCCAAAGTGCTGGGATTACAGGTGTGAGTCACCACGCCCGGTCATTATTTTAGTACTTTTAACAGTACAGTGCCCCCTTTTTGAATAAGGACCTCATGTTTTCATTTTGCAAAGGACACTACAAATTAGGTATCAATCTTACTCCCACTATTCCTAGCATCCCCAACCCCACATGCACCCCAAATCTCTCCGAGGAACCTCACGTCTCTGTCAGATGGAGGTTGAAAGCCTTGGATGAGGCGCTCTTGCAGGCCTAGCTGACTCCAACCCAAGGCTGGCCATGGACTGGGATGGTGCATCTCTTCCACACCTTTCCAACTCTGACTGTGTCAGGTACTGGAAACTGGAGAAATCGAGGTATAGTGAGGAAGAATGATTTAACCTAGTGCTCTCAGGAAGAAAGCCAGGACTGGATGAAAGATTTCCTCAGACTCCACCCAAAGCAGACCGACAACTCTGAAATAGTGAAGCCTCTGTGCTCAGAGTCTGACAGAGCTGGGTTCAAGTCTCAGCTTGGCCAACTCAGGCCAGTTTGCTTTCCTCTTGCAGCCTCGATGTGCTCATCTGTTGAATGGGAGTAAAATACCAGGCACCTAGGACTAAGCTTCATCAAGATAGTGCACTTGAGACTGTTTTGTTAACTTTTTTAGAGATGAAGCCTCACTCTGCCACCCAGGCTGGAGTGCAGTGGCATGATCATAGCTCACTGCAGCCTCAAACTCCTGGGCTCAAGCAATCCTCCTGCCTCAACGTCCCAAGTAGCTAGGACTACAGGTGCACGCCACCACGCCTAGCCGATTTTCTTAGAGATGGAGCCACCTCCCAGGTTCAAGGGATTCTCCTGCCTCAGCCTCCCAAGTAGCTGCGACTACAGGCGCCCAGCACTACGCCCAGCTAATTTTTGTATTTTTAGTAGACGAAGTTTTGCCAAGTTGGCCAGGCTGGTCTCAAACTCCTGGCCTCAAGCGATCTGCCTGCCTCGCCCTCCCAAAGTGCTGGGATTACAGGCGTGGGCCATCGCATCCAGGCTTCTTATTTTTATATTTTTAGAGATAGGTCTCGCTATGTTGCCCAGGCTGGTCTCAAACTCCTGGGCTCAAGCGATCCTCCCACCATGGCCTCCCAAAGCTCTTAGATTACAGACGTAAGCCACCAGGCCTGGCCAGCGACGTTTGTGAGCTGGCATGCCCAACCTGGGTATGAGATGTCACTGCTGTACACAGAAGTATGAGTGTTTGCTTTATCTCCTTGCCCATCTCAGCTTCATGCCTGGATATGTCTCAATGTGTCCTCATTTCCCGTCTGGGAATATGAACACCCAGAGGACCAAACCTGGGTGTGCTTAATGTCTCTTTGAGTCCTGAGTAGAGCAGACCTGGCTTCATAAGAACCTTGAACTGGGAAGGAGATGGAGGAGTTCCCGCCTCACCTGGAGCAGGCTCCTCTGTTTCAACTCCATAAACTGTGAAGGCGACAAAGCCCTTTTTGTATTTTGCAAAAGATACAGTTTGCAAATGATCTCATTACCCCCACAGCTACGAGCGGAGTTATGCCGGGCCTTTCTAACAAGTGGCAGTAAAACATTTTATAGGCCCCTCTGCCCCCCTCCTCTCCCCCACCGTGTAATTTTCTCTGTTTGGGGTTGGACTTGGTGTTTTCCCTCTTCTCCTTCTCTTTCTCCTTGCACTTTCTCTCATGTTAATTATATTAGTTGCCATGGAAACAGTGATGTCATTGGCACGGGTGCGCTCAATGACATCCAAAAGCACAGTTTATAGCATGGCTCGAAATTTATTCCATGGCTTGAAGCCTTGGGGAGGGGGGTTATATGGCGATTATATCTCGGGCACCATCTGGGCGTGAGGGTGGAAAGTGGCAAGAAAGTAGCTGGGTTGGGGGTTGTTTTGCCAGCTTCCCAGAACCCCAGATACTGGGGGCCATTTACATTTGGAGAAGGTGGAGGACACCATGTATACAATGAAGAATCATTTCTTGGCTTCTCCCAACACTCACTGTCTTAGCAGCACCCTGCCACACATTTGTCCCCAATTTAGGATTTCAGAATCCTTCATGGAGTGCTGCTTAAAAGTGCTTAATACTGGTGTGTATACGTGTGTGTATGTGTGTATGTGTGTGTGTACGTGGGCCTATGTCTGATGCACCAAAGCCATGCTGTTGGTATGAAAATATGATCTGCGGCATGCCACGCATGTTAGTTCATACACAGGGTTTGCATACACATGCGCACCCTAATTTGCCCATCTGTACTTCATTTTAGAAGGTACAGTTGCATCCACATGAGTGATTTTTGCCATCCCTCCCGCCCCTCAAGCCTCCCCACCACAGCTCACTTTTTTAGTGAGCTGCCTTTGCTGCAGCTGGAGGCGCAGGGGTGGAGGGGAGGGCCGTGCACAGAGGCGCTGAGGCTGTGGTAGAACTTGGGGCACCCTGCACAAGGACACGTGCAGGTGTGGGCTCCCCGAGCTCGCCCCCACATCGGGCTTTCCAGTTGCTCTGCGGAAGGCCTGCGCGTCTAGATCTGGCCCTAAGCAGACAGACCCTGAAGTGAGAGCCACTGGGCAGCCCCCTCCTCCTCCCTGGGGGCCCGTCGATGCGTTTTCAGTTCCTGTGGCATCACCCCGAGCTTGGGGAGGGAGGTCTGCAAACCCAGTGTCCAGGGCTAAGCGGGGCCGCAGGGGTTCTCATTAATTCTGGAGGATTCATGTCTGAGATGGGAAGAACCCAGGGCTCCACAGAAAGGAAGGCTTGGAAAGGCATGGTGGGAAGACCCAGGGGCACAGGGCACAGGCATGGAAGTCGGGGGCGTGACTGAGGGGGAAGGAAGAAAAGTCAGCTCCCAACAGCTTCTGGGAAACAGATGGACTCAGGGCCCCGGAAATGGGGAGCCCAAGGCGGAACTTCCGGCACCGCCTGGCCACAGGCCTCAAATAGCGGCCTCCAGCCTCGGGCTCCATCTCAGTCCCAGTGCTTGACGTTGATTCCTGACAGGACCACTGCAGGGAGCCGCACCCAGGTTCACCTTTAACCCCACCTGGTGTCCAAAAATGTCACTGGACCAAGTGAAGTCACGTGCACAGCCACAAGCCATTGACCGTGGCCAGGGGTGTGGCTTCATCTCATTGGTCAGGTTTGGGTCACATGGCACTACAGAGCCAGTATAGAGGATGGTTGTAGCCCTGAGACTGAGGTGGGGATGGGAGGATGGGGGGATGGAGGGTATGGTGGGACTTTGATGCTTATTTCTGCCCTCATTCTTAGGCTTCCCACCAAGGGTACTGGCCCTTGTTCATTATAACCTCCAGACCCAGGCTGGATTCTGTTCTGCAGCAGCCTCAACGCTTAATCTAAACCTGGGTTTTTCAACCTCAGACCTACACAAAAATGACTTCAGGCCAAATGTCCTGCAGGGGTAGCTGTGGGGGTTCGGGGTTAAAACTACCCCTGGCTTTGGGAGGCCGAGACGGGCGGATCATGAGGTCAGGAGATCGAGACCATCCTGGCTAACACGGTGAAACCCCGTCTCTACCAAAAAAATACAAAAATCTAGCCGGGCGAGGTGGCGGGCGCCTGTAGTCCCAGCTACTCGGGAGGCTGAGGCAGGAGAATGGCGGGAACCCGGGAGGCGGAGCTTGCAGTGAGCTGAGATCCGGCCACTGCACTCCAGCCCTGGCGACAGAGCCAGACTCCGTCTCCAAAAAAAAAAAAAAAAAAACTACCCCTGGCTGAGAACCACTGGTCTAAACCATCTCTGCTCCTGCTCCTTCCATCCACATTCCTCCCTGTTACTCTCATTTTCTCTATTGCTAAAACCCTTCATGGCTGCCTATTATTATTGTTGTTATTAGATCACTTGAGGTCAGCAGTTCGAGACCAGCCTGGTTAACATGGTGAAACCCCACCTCTACTAAAAATACAAAAATTAGCTGGGCTGGCGGTGGGCACCTGTAGTCCCAGCTACTTGGGAGGCTGAGGCAGGAGAATCCCTTGAACCCGGGAGGTGGAGGTTGCAGTGAGCTGAGATCATGCCACTGCACTCCAGGCGGCAGGCAACAGAGTAAGACACTGTATCAAAAAAAAGAAGAAGAAGAAGAAGAAGAGGAACCTCCAGACCCAATATCCCTGAATAAACCATCACCCCCACGCCACCTCCAGCTCCTGGCCAGTCTGCTGAACTGGAGATCCTCTGACACAGAGCTAGGATGGAGATAAGGCTGCAGAGATGAGAGATCCAGCTTGCTAGCCAACAGTGATGGTGTGCTAGAGGACAGAAGAGACTCCAGGACGTGGGAGAGAAGAGAGGACTCCATTCTGCATGCTAAGTGATATGTCCAGATGTGTGAATCTCTTTTTTTTTTTGAGACAGGAGATAGGAGCCTCCAGTGGAGGGGCCCAGGGTGCTCTAGGCCCCGAGGAAAGTCTTGGGAGAGCCACTCAGACGGAAAGCAGGTCCCAGTGGGGAGAAGGGCACCAAGTGGAGAAAGGGGGCAAAGTGGGTCCAGGCAGTGGGAAAGGCAGGTGCAAAAGCATAGTGGCATGAGAGGGTGTGGCTTAGGGACACTAAGACCCACAGACTCATAGTAATAACAACCTCTTAGCGCCGGGGTAGGTGCTGTATTGCTTTGTACTGATCAACCTCACAACAGCCGTGTGAGATAGGGGCTAAGAAATTAGTTATATATACACAAAGCACGTGGCCCAATCCCTGGCACACAGAAAGCCCTATATAGGTGTTTGCTATGATATTCATGCCACTACTACTACTACTAATAATAATAATAGGGAGCGATGGAGGCTTTTAGCAAGAGAGAAAATGGGAGTAATAGGGAGGAATGTGGATGGAAGGAGCAGGAACAGAGATGGTTTAGACCAGTGATTCTCAGCTAGCTGTGGTGGTAACCCCACCCCCCATCGCTACCCCCACAGGACATTTGGCCTGCAGTCATTTTTGTTGTGTCAGTGTGAGGGGAGTGGTTCGTAGTGGCATCTAATAGAGGCCAGAGATGCTGCTAAACATCTTACAACACAGGACAGCCCCCCACAGCAAATAATCATCCAGCCCTGAATGTCAGTAGGTCTGAGGCTGAAAAACCCAGGTTTAGATGTATGAGGGCTGCTGCAGAACAGAGTATGGGTTGTCAAAAGGAGGCTCTAGGCAGGACAAGGGCCCTGGGAAGGCCAAAGATTGGAAGAGCCTACTCCCCTCTCTTCCCTCCTCCCGCCAAGTGAGCTCCTCCCCTCCCCAACTGCAGTGTGTGCTGGCGGTGGGGAGGATGGTAGCAGAGAAGGCATGGGTGGGGCTGTCAGGGAGAAGTGCTGGAAAGTCTACAGGCCCTGGCAGACCGTGGCCAGTGACCATCTCTCCAGCTCCCGTATCGTAGGCTCAACATGTTCCTTGAATGGGGGTAGATATCCTGCATCAGGATCTGGCTTGCCTCGCAGAACCCATACCCTGGAAATAGGGACCCGTCGCCACTGAGCTTGCAGACCACAAAGCCCCAGTGGCAGGTTTGCCCTTCTTCAGTCCTCAGAGTTCCAAATGTGATTTGCTTCAGTAACATGCGCACGGAGGGAAGGGAGAGAGGAAAGTGAGTGGGGAAAGAGAGAGACAGTGAGTCAAAACCAGTGAGGATGACCAGGACAGAGCCTGGGAGGGACAGGCAGACTCAGCAGGAGAAAGAAACATGGAGAAAGAAAAATACAGACAGACTGAGAAAGAGAGCTGGAGAGGGACAAACAGAGAGTGGTGGAGAAACAGACGGAAAACGCAAATAAGAGAGAGCCAGACCGATTGAGAGTGGCAAAAGAAACAGAAACGGAGAAGGAGCAAAAGAGAGAGAAAGGTTGACAGTGGACGGGCAGACTAAGAGTGTGAGCAAGAGACATCTTTCCTTGCAAACTCCATGGTCCGCAGCCCAGTAACTCTCCAAGGCTTTTCCGCAGCCTAGTAACTCTCCAAGGCTTTGCCATATTTCGGCCACGGAACTGGGGGATTGGGAAAGTTTTCTCGTCGCAGGTCCGGGACGAGCGAGCATTGTTCCCATTATTGCTGGCATTCTCCGCGAACTGGACATTCGCCAGCAGGAAATTCCTGGGACAAATCTTTCCACTCAGAGTTTTTTTTTTTAACTTTTATTTATTTATTTTACTTTTTTTTTCTTTAGGGACAAAAGAAAAAAAGATCAAGAGGCAAAAAGAAAAAGAAAAAAAGAAATGAACAACTTGGTACAGGAAAAACATATCTAGCAACAGCCCCAGTTGGGCCAGGGAAGGCTGAGAAGCCATTGTGTCCTCTGCACTTCATTCTTCCCCTGGAAGGATTTATGACCTCACACTGCCATGACATCACAATGCGTTGCCATGGATCCCACTTTATTTTATAATAAACAAAACGCTGTTCCTTGGGTCACTGCCTGTCTGAGCAGAAGGGGAAAAGAAAGGCTCTGGGTAATGTGTTTTCTTGGGAAGGCAGTTTGTTCGAAAGTCTGAAAAGCTGCAAAGATAGTTGTACATACAGTTCTCTCCCTGTAGCCTCTGGACAAGGTTCGGGACAGGAACAAGAAGGATGAAGTCAGCTCCCTGCAGGAGGATCTCCAGCTCCACGTGTTCTCACTGCCAAAAAGCAGCCTCCCCAGGCTGCCTTCACTGCTCCAAACAAGGTTTTTATTCATTCACCGAAAATGCATGGAGTACCTACTATGTGCTAGACACTGACAGCTGGGGCAGGGATCAATGAAAAACATGTCGCCAGCCCCACCCCTTTCAGAATCTTTAATACTTAACAAGCCCACAAATAACATGAATGTGTAAAATTGTAATTTGGGTTAGGTGTGCCGAAGGAAGCAAACAGGAAGCTAGGATGAGAATGGAGAGAAGAGGCTACTTAACATGCGCAATCTCAGAGGGCCTCTCTGAGGAGGTGACATTTTAGACCAGGCCTGAAGAAGAAGAAGGAATTGGCTGTGAAGGGCAGAGGGAGGTGGCCGTAACTAAGTCAGGACCAGCCACACCAGGGAGAGTGACCATCGGGATCTAAGTTCCCACCAGGGGCCTCTTCCCATGTATTTTACAGAATTCCTGGGTAGCTGACTCAGATGAGAGGGCTTATTATGAGGAATCATCATTGTCATGAGTCTGAACTGAGTAAAGCTTCCGCACCCTGCCACAACCATGCCAGAAAACCCTCATTTCCATTGCAGAACAGTCAGATCGGCACTGTGAAAACAAGTCAGCCAAGAGCAGAAATACCTGTAGGACACAGAGGAGGCTCTACCTGGCATGCGTCCATTTTGCAGGAAGCAAATAATGCTCTTAAGCAGCAGGAAGGAGAGAGGGAAGAGAGGGGAGAGAAGCCTTGGGGATAGATGTGGGGGCACTGCCTGTGGGTCGGGAGGCCAGGTGAAGGACAGGTGGGCGAGTCGTCCCCACCCCTCCCAGGAGATGAACCATGAGGGAGTTAGGACTCTGGATATAGAATAGAACGAGAGGCCGGGCATGCTGGCTCACACCTGTAATCCCAGCCCTTTGGGAGGCTGAGGCAGGCAGATCACCTGAGGTCAGGAGTTCAAGACCAGCCTGACCAACATGATGAAACCCCGTCTCTACTAAAAATACAAAAATTAGCCAGGCATTGTTGCGGGAGCCTATGATCCCAGCTATTTGGGAGACTGAGGTATGAGAATTGCTTGAACCCAGGAGGTGAAGGTTGCCTCCCATGTTCCAAGACTGTGCCACTGCACTCCAGCCTGGGCGAAAAGAGTGAGACTCTGTTTGAAAAAAAAAAGAATAGAACGAGAGTTTCTAGATGATCTGAACAATGATGGGAACAGATGGGGACACGGTGGCCCCAAGTGGAGAAGGCCCTGGCTTGAGGTGGTACAGGAAGTTAGGCGCAGAGCCCTACCGCTCACTTGCTGTGTGACCTTGTGAAGCTCACTTCACGTCTCTGAGCCCCTGTCCCCACTGTAACATGGGAAGAATGCATATAAGTCTCTTTACACTGCTGCAATATAGAGAGAGGGTTGCTTTTTGACCCCTGTTTCCTGGAGAACACGTTCATTAAACCATGCTGACTTCCCATTTGTTAGTTCATTTCATACTCAGGGTGGCCCTGACAGGTAAACATGACTGTCCATGCTTTACAGATAAATAAACTGAGGCCAAGAGGGGTTGAGGAACACACTCAAGTTTCCACAGCCAGGTATAATGGCCAGATCCCCACCCTACCTGCCTGACTTCAAATAGAGCCCATGTTCCCAACAGAAGCTTGGCCTGGTCCTGGGATGCATGAACGTGTGTTTGTATAATTGGTACTGACCCTCTGACACAGAGCTAGGATGGAGACAAGGCTGCAGAGATGAGAGACCCAGCTTGTTGGCCAACAGTGACGGTGTGCCAGAGGACAAAAGAGACGCCAGGACGTGGGAGAGAAGAGAGGACTCCATTCTGCATGCTGAGTGATACATCCAGATGCGTAAATTTATTTATTTATATTTATTTATTTTTTGAGACAGAATCTCGCTCTGTCACCCAGGTTGGAGTGCAGTGGCACGATTTTGGCTCACTGCAACCTCTACCTCCAGGGTTCAAGTAATTCTCCTGCCTCAGCCTCCCAAGTAGCTAGGATTACAGATGCGTACCACCACGCCCGGCTAATTTTTGGATTTTTAGTAGAGACGGGATTTCACAATGTTGGCCAGGCTGGTCTTGAACTCCTGGCCTCGAGTGATCCGCCTGCCTCGGCCTCCCAAACTGCTGGGATTACAGGCATGAGCCACCCTGCCCCATGATTCTAATTTTTATGTAAGATGCATAACTTAGGCTTTCCAGATCAGAGTAAGGAAGACTCAGTAGAAACAACCGTAACTCAGCTAGAGCCAGCTGGGTGACAGAAAAAGTATCTGGATGAGAAATTAGGGGATGTGCAGGCCATTAGATCAGGAACCAGGCACCTCAGATTCTAGAGAAGTGTTGGGTTTAATGTCTATTTATTCCTGGGGCAAGCACTTGACTGCCCTTGCTTTACGAGCCTCATCATATCTTATAAGATGGTTGGTTGGCTGGTTGGTTGGTTGATTTTGAGACCATGTCTCACTGTGTCACCCAGGCTGGAGTGCAGTGGTGCGATCTCAGCTCACTGCAACCTCCACCTCCTGGTTTCAAGCGATTCTCGTGCCTCACCCTCCTGAGCAGCTGGGATTACAAGCACCCACCACCAAGCCCTGCTAATTCTTGAATTTTTAGTAGAGACAGGGTTTCACCTTTTTGGCCAGGCTGGTCTCAAACTCCTGACCTCAAGTCATCCATCTGCCTTGACCTCCCAAAGTGCTGAGATTACAGATGTGAACCACCGGGCCTGGCCCTGTAAGGTGGTATTGTATCCCACTTCATGGATGTCGGAACTGAGTCCCAGAGAGATTCCAGTCCTAGGCTAGGCACAGTGGCCCACACCTCTAGTTCCAGCATTTTAAGAGGCCAAGGCAGGAGGATAGCTTGAGACCAGGAGTTCAAGACCAGCCTGAGCAACATAGTGAGACTCCATCTTTACCAAAAAATCTTTTAAAATAAGTTTAATTTTAAAAATTTAAAACCAGCTGAGTATGGTGCTGTGCAGCTGTGGTCCTAGATATTCAGGAAGCTAAGGTGGGAGGATCTCTTGAGCTAGGGAGGTAAAGCCATGATCACATCACTGCACTCCAGCTTGGGAGACAGGGAGACTCCATCTCAAAAAAAAAAAAAAAAAAAAAAAAGGTAGCCATAGACAATATGTAAATGACAAACGAATGTAAGTATGCTAATAAAACTTTATTTACAAAACTGGTGGAGGCACTTCACCCCCACTAGGATGACTGTAATCTAAACATCATAATAAGTGTTGGTGAAGATGTGGAGAAACCAGCTAGTAAGAATGTAAAATGGTCTGGGTGCAGTGGCTCAAGCCTGGAAACCCAGCACTTTGGGAAGCCAAGGTGGGTGGATCACCTGAGATCACGAGTTTGAGACCAGCCTGACCAACATGGTGAAACCCCGTCTCTACTAAAAATGCAAAAATTAGCCAGGCATGGTGGTGGGTGCCTGTAATCCCAGCTACTCAGGAGGCTGAGGCAGGAGAATCACTTGAACCTGGGGGACAGAGGCTGCAGTGAGCTGAGTTGTCACCACTGCACTCCAGCCTGGCCAATAGAAACTCTGTCTCAAAAAAAAAAAAAAAGATAAAAAAGAATGTAAAATGATGCAGCCGGCATGGTGGCTCACGCCTGTAATCCCAGCACTTGGAGGCCAAGGCGGGCAGATGTCCTGAGGTCGGGAGTTTGAGACCAGCCTGACCAACATTGAGAAACCCCATCTCTACTAAAAATACAAAATTAGCCAGACGTGGTGGTGCATGTCTGTAATCTCAGCTACTCAGGAGGCTGAGGCAGGAGAATCACTTGAACCCAGGAGGTGAAAGTTGCAGTGAGCCGAGATTGTGCCACTGCACTCCAGCCTGGGCAACGAGATCAAAACTCCATGTCAAAAAAGAAAGAAAAAAAAAAAGATGCAGCCACTCTGACAAACACCGAGGTTCTGTTTTCCACAGGTACTTGGTTCCTCAAATGAGTAAACATAGAATTGCCATATGACCTGGAAATCTCACTCCTAGGTATATACGCAAGAGGACTGGAAACATATGTCCACACAAAAACTTGTACCTGAATGTTCATGGTGGCATGACTCATAATAGCCAAAATATACGAACAGCTCAAATGTCCCTCAGCTGGATGAATGGATAAGCAAACTATGGCATATCCATAGGAGGGAATATTATTTAGCCATAAAAAGGAATGAAGTAGTGATACGGGTTACAACATGGAAGAACCTTGAGATTATGCTAAATGAAAGAAGTCAATCACCACACATGAGATAATTACATTTATATGAAATGTCCACAATAGACAAATCCATAGAGAAAGAAATTAGATTAATGGTTGCTGGGGGCTGGATTTGGGGGAATCAGGACACAGAGTTTCTTTTTGAAGTGATGAAAGTATTCTAAAATTGACTGTGGTGATGGTTGCACATATCTATAAATGTACTAAAAATCATTGAATTGTATACTTTAAATAGATGAATGTTATGGCATATGAATCACATCTCAAAAAAGCTATTATAAAAAAATTCATTTACCGATGCAGCAAAAAAGGACATGAGGGAAATTGTGGGAGTGGATAGAAATGTTCCAAAAAATAATTTTGGTGCTGGTTTGCATGACTGTATATATTTACTACAACATATCAAATCATATACTTTAAATGGACAAATTTGACACGATGTAAATAAGGTTCATAAAGAAGGAGGGAAAAAAAATAGGTGTTGGATTGGATTTGGCTCACAAGTCGTGGTTTGCTGACCCCTAGTCTAAATGGTGAGCACACAAGGACTCTTTAGATTCTAAGTAGGCACTGCTCCAACTTGAGCTGGTTTAGGCAAAATGAGGAATGCTTTGGCACATACAACTGAAAAGTCTAGAGAATAGGTGGTATGTTTGCCAGAGTTCTCCAGAGAAACAGAACCTATAATATATGCTTATATACACTGTATGAGGAATCGGCTCATGCAATTACAAAGGCTGAGAAGCACCACGATCCGCCATCAGCAAGCTGAAGGCCCAGGAAAGCCAGTGGTGTCAATCAGCCAGAGTCTGAAGACCTGAGAACCAGGGAAGTCCATGATGTCAATCCCAGTCCAAGAGCAGGAGAAGGTGAGATAAGGTGTCCCAGCCCAAACACTGAGGTGGGGAAAAAAGGGAATGCATTCTCCCTCCGCCTTTTGTTTCATTCAGGATGGGACAATGTCCGCCCACATGGGAGAAGGCAGTCTACTTGTACTGAATCCACAGATTCATATGCTAATTTCACCTAGAAACAATGTTTAATCTGGGCACCCCGTGGCCCATTCAAGTTGACATATATAATTAACTATCAGGGTTGGTTTCAGGCCCTGTGGAATCTAGGGGTGCAAATCTCACCAGAGCCTGGCTTTTTTTCCATACTGCTTCCACTCCTATCTCCAGGAAGTGGCTGCCAGAAGGTCCTGTCCCATTTTCTCAGCTTCAAGTCCAGTGGAGAAGCTTAGGGAACCTTTTCCAAAGGTTGTTGCAAAAATATTTGCATCCTGTCGGCTCTGATTGGACCACAGGCCCATCTCTGACCCGATCCCTGTGGCCAGGAAAACACAGTGCTCTGATTGGCCAATCCTGAGTCACATGGCACCCCCAGAGCTGAAGTATGCATTTTTTGTTTGTTTTGTTCTGTTTTTTGAGACAGTCTCACTCTGTCACCCAGGCTGGACTGCAGTGATGCGATCTCAGCTCACTACAACCTCTGTCCCCCACGTTCAAGTGATTCTCCTGCCTCAGACTCCTGAGTAGCTGGGATTACAGGCACCTGCCATCGCACATGGCTGATTTTTGTATTTTTAGTAGAGATGGGGTTTCACCATGTTGGCCAGGCTGATCTTGAACTCCAAAACTCAGGTGATCTGCCTGCCTTGGCCTCCTGAATTGCTGGGATTACAGGTGTGAGTCACCACACCTGGCCAGGATGCATTTAATATTACCCAAAGCCCAAGATACACATGGGGTAGGTGGGGGACAGATGACTCCCCTAGAGGAAAATTGGGTGCTAATTCAGTGGGACCCAGCAGCAGAATTCAGGAAGCATTTCTTACACCAAATATTTTTGCTTAAGCAGTTCCAAACACCAAAGGAGTTAAATAAACATTGTTAGTCATGTTCTGTCAGTGACAAAGTGAAAGAGTGAAGACAGCCTGCAGGTCACTGGCAAAGCAAACTCCCACCCTGCTCGCCCCGAGTCTTTCACCTTGGCTCTCAGCATGAGGTTTAACTACCTGCAAGTCAAGACAGAAGGGGTCATTTATTCAACAGACGGTTATTACAGCCAGCCACGCACACCATGTCTATAAAATTCTCTTAGATCAGGAAATTGAAAGTCCTGGAAATTAAGGGGCAGACGTAAAGACTGTGTAACAGAGCACAGGGCTGGGTCCCAAGCGCCAGGGGCAGTGCCCCACTGTCCAGACACTCCAAGCCTTTCAGGGCAGCCATAGAACCCAGAGAAGTCCTCTGTGATGCCTGCAGAGTCGCTGTCTTCACCTCCCTAGTAGGGGAAGTGGGATCCAGTCAAAAGGAAATCAGAAAGTTGGGGATGGCCGGGGTGCGGTGGCTCGTGCCTATAATCCCAACATTTTGGGAAGCTGAGGCGAAAGGATCACTTGAGATCAGGAGTTCAAGACCAGTCTGACCAACATGATGAAACCCTGTCTCTACTAAAAATACAAACATTAGCCAGATGTCGTGGTGCACACCTGTAATTCCAGCTACTCAGGAGGCTGAGGCAGAAGAATCGCTTGAACCTGGGAAGTGGAGGTTGCGGTGAGCCGAGATCACACCACTGCACTCCAACCTGAGCAACAGAGTGAAACTGTGTTTAAAAAAAAAGAAAGAGAGAGAGAGAGAGAAGGTGGTCACTACAATGAGTCTTTCTGTTATTGTATTCTTCGTGTGTGTGTGTGTGTGTGTGTCTGCATCTGTCTTCACCACTGTATCATAAGTTCCTTGTGGATGGAGCTTTTATCTTAATTCTCTTTGTACACTGAGGGCTCAGTAATGGGGGACCCAACTCCAAGATGCTCAATAAAGGTTTTTGCACTGGACAGAAAAAATTAACAGAGCAAGTAGGGACAATGAGCGTCTTTGACCTGAACACAAGGAAGACTCAGTGCCACCTTACTGTCCTAAAAGCTAGATCCAAAACTAAGATGGTATCCAGCCTGTCCAGTGCCAGAGTGGCCCAACTTTTATTTCTTCTCCTTGTTTCTCCCATAGGGTGGTCAGTCCTGAAGCTTAACCTGTATCTCTTTCCTTCAAATCTTCTCCCAGGGCTTTGCTCTGGCAGGCTCTCACTCCTGACCACCAGCCAGAACAACTGGCCCACCCCAGGCCAGGGAATAAAATCTAAACACCTCCCTTCTGTCAACACCCCACTGTTGGTCCTTCCACAAGTCCTTCTAAGCCCCTATCTCTGTACCTTTACAAACCAAGCTCCTCTGTTTCCTCCCCTCTCTTTGCCCTTCCTCGTCTCTCCCACCTCCCTATGGCGTCATGCTTGCACTTCTTAAGTGCGGAATTCACTCGGCCACCATGGTTCAGCCTGATCCTTTTGCATCAATGCCGTTACTTGTTTCTCTAGCTGCCTCCAGCCAGCTGTCCTTTTAGAGACAGCTCAGCACCACCTCTTTCCAGAAGCTTTCCTATTCACCCCTTCCACCCTAGGGTGGAATTGGAAATCCTTTGTCTTCCTCCTTAAGGCCTCTCTGTTTAACCAATGCTGCAACAGCCTTTCTTGCATGGGAGGAAATTGTCTGCCACCCCATCTCTCTCCACTGCTAGATATGAACGTCTTTTTATTTTTGAGATGGAGTTTTACTCTTGTTACCCAGGCTGGAGTGCAGTGGCGCAACCTCTGCCTCCCAGGTTCAAGCAATTCTCCTGTGTCAGCCTCCTTAGTAGCTGAGATTACAGGTGCCCACCACCATGCTGGGCTAACTTTTTTTTTTTTTTTTTTAATTTTTTTTTCAGATGGAGTCTCACTCTGTCACCCAGGCTGGAGTGCAATGGCACAATCTTGGCTCACTGCAACCTCCACTTCCTGGGTTCAAGCAATTCTCCTGCCTTAGTCTCCCGAGTAACTGGGATCACAGGCGTGCGACACCGCACCTGGCTGATTTTTTATATTTTTAGTAGAGACGGGGTTTCACCATATTGGCCAGGCTGGTCTCGAACTCCTGACCTTGTGATCTGCCTCCCAAAGTGCTGGGATTACAGGCATGAGCCACCACGCCTGGCCAGATATAAACATCTTAATGACATAAATGATACCATTTGTCTTTGTCTTTGCTGCACCTAAGAATGCCTGGCACACAGTAGTTGCATAATAGATGCTTTACTTAATGAATGAATGCAAGTATGCATGTGACTGCTATAGGGGCTTCCTTCTATCCTGGGTAGTGCCTCAAAGAGACTGGCCATCATGGGCACTCAATGCATGTTCATGGAATGAATGATTAAATGAATGAATAGATGAATGAATAGGTGGATGGATGGATAGGTGGATGATTCCTTCAATGCTTCTCCTTGCAAGGTGACCAACTATCCTAGTTTGCTCAGGACATGGGACTTCCGGTGCTAAACCCAGGCAAGTCTCAGGCAAACTGAGAAAAGCTGGCCACCCTACCCTACCTACCTCCATGACACCCTATAAAACCTGACTCCAGTCAGCCTGGATTAAATCCTAGTCACTTGCTAATCTTGTATATTTTATGATTTCCTCATTTCACACATTTATGTCCAGTCTTCTGATTTTGCTTGAGAGCATAGATCTTTCCTTAGGGTGACCCACAGTAACCCTTCAGGGCTACACAGAAACAGGCTTTGAAAGATCTTCATTATCATCATTATTTAAACTCTTCATGTGTGTTTTTTCTCTAAATCTCCCAGTGACCTCATGAGGTAGATATTCTCCTTCTCATTTTACACATGAGACTGTAAAACCCTGCTGTCTGAGTGACCAATCCAGGCTAGCGCACCTAGGCAGTTGTAGGATTTAAAACTCATGTAAGCCAGGCACAGTGGTTCACACCTATAATCACTGCAATTTGGGTGGCCGAGGCAGAAGCATCTCTTGAGGCCAGGAGTTCAAGACCACCCTGGGCAACATAGTGAAACCCTGTCTCTACAAAAAATGTAAAAATTAGCCAGATGCGGTGGCAAGTACCAGCAGTCCCAGAAACTTGGGACGCTGAGACAGGAGGATACTTGAGCTCAGGAGGTCAGGGCTGCAGGGAGCTATGATCACACCACTGCACTCCAGACTAGGCGACAGAGTGAGAGCCTGTCTCTAAACCAAAAACAAAATAGACCTGTTGGAGTCTGAATCCTATGCTTAAGGGGCACCCAGGTTGGTTCCTCTTCAGCATGCAGGCCCAGATTCTGGGGTGTGGCGGCTTCCCATCACCCTCATTGGGTCCCTGAATGCATGGCTGGATGAAAGTCCCTTAGAGTCCTGTTCTCCAGCTGCTAGCCCAGGACCTTGAGCTCTAGAGAGAAGAGAAGAGAACACCACTCCCAAGTGGGGAATAATTGCGCTCTCCAGCTCTGGAGATTTGGCCCATGGTGGGCCAAATGCAGGCTCAACCCTCATTTCTAACAGTCCTGCCAAATCCCCCTTGGACACAAGAGCAGGGAAAACACGCCCCCAAGGCCAGGAGGGTGTATTTGTCTCCCAGGACTGCTGTCACAAAGCACTGTACACTGGGTAGCTTAAACCCATAGAAATTATTATTTCACCATTCTGGAGGCCGGAAGTTCAAAATCAAGGTTGGGATAGGGTTGGTTCCTTCTGGAGGTTTCCGGGAAGAGTCTGATCCACGCCTCTCTTCTGGCTCCTGGTGGTTCCAGGCAATTCTTGACATTCATCGCTTGTAGATGCTTCACTCCAACCTCTACCTCTGTCTCCACCTGGCCTTGCCTCTTTTTGTTTCTGTGTCTTCTCGTCTTCTTATAAAGACACCAGTCATTGGGTTTAAGGCCCACCCTAAATCCAGGATAACTGCATCTGGAGATCCTTAACTAATTCTACCTCCGTATTAGTCCATTTTACACTGCTGATAAAGACATACTGGGTAATTTATTTAAAAAAATAAATAAAAAGAGGTTTAATGGACTCACAGTTCCACGTGGCTGGGGAGGCCTCACAATCACGGTGAAAGGGGAAAGACACATCTTACATGGTGGCGGCAAAAGAGACTGAGAGCCAAACGAAAGGGGTTTCCCCTTATAAAACCACCAGATCTCGTGAGACTTACTTACTACCACGAGAACAGTATTAAGGGAAACCTCCCCTGTGATTCAGTTATCTCCCACTGGGTCCCTCCCACAACACTTGGGAGTTATAGGAGCTACAATTCCAGATGAGAATTGGGTGGAGACACAGCGAAACCATATCAACCTACAAAGACCCTTTTTCCAAATAAGGTCACACGCCATCATTCTGGGTGGACATGAATTTGGGGGGACACTGTTCAACCCATTACAGAAGTTCATTTCCTTGGAGGCTCCCAGTGTCTGCACAGAACATTACTACATCACCCACTTCCCCAGGCCCTCCTTCCACAGGACATCCCTGCAACAGCTGCTGTGGAGGAGGCCACCGTCCTCACCCTGCATAGACCACCCACCCCCTCAACCCATACCCACTCTGCCCTGCCAGACTCCGCAGAAGTCTGACGGCTCCATGACAACCCCATGCACTGGCGGGAGATGTGGGGGTGGGGGGAAACCACAGTTGCAGAATCCCAGCATGAGAAGAAGGAAAGTACTGACTTAAAAATTGAAATCCTGACAGATGTAGAGCTTTTTAACTCTGCGATGGGCCTGTTGGTGCTTGTCAGATCCTAGCACATTTGCTAATGTGCATTTTCATCAAAGGAAGAGCCTGCTGGAGATCCCATGGCTGGTCTAACCTCTTTGCTTCCACCTCCCTGCTTGGTTGTCCCTGCCTGTTCTCGCCCTTCCCTCTTGCGATGCCTTCCAGTCCCAGCCTTTCTTTGTTCCTATACTCTCCTCCCCTCCCCTTTCTCTGTCTCTGTGCCTCCTCTCATCATCCCAAGACCCCCGCCCCATCCTATCTTCCTTCTGTCTTCTTTCCTCTCCTATTCTGTCTCCTTTTCTTTTTTTACTTTATTTTTTGAGATGGAGTATTGCTCTTGTAGCCCAGGCTGGAGTGCAATGGCGTGATCTCGGCTCACCACAACCTCCGCCTCCCGGGTTCAAGTGATTCTCGTGCCTCAGCCTCCCAAGTAGCTGGGATTACAGGCACCCGCCACCACACCCAGCTAATTTTGTATTTTTAGTAGAGATGAGGTTTCTCCATGTTTGTCAGGCTGGTCTCGAACTCCCGACCTCAGGTGATCCACCCGCCTCAGCCTCACAAAGTGCTGGGATTACAGGCATGAGCCACCATGCCCAGCCTCTCTTCTTTTTCTTTCAGTTCAGCAAGACAAACATTTATTGCAACCACTACAAAATTCCAGGGACTGATCTCACAGTGAGTATCTCAGTCCATCTGAGCTGCTGTAACACAATTCCTGAAGTTGGGTAATTTCTCAGCAACAAAGGTATATTGCTCACAGTTCTGGAGGTTGGGAAGTCCAAGATCAAGACGCTAACAGATGCCATGTCTGGTGAGGGCTTGGTCTCTGCTTCCCAGATGGGCCTTCTTGCTGTGCCCTCACAGGCTGGACAGGGCAAAAGGGTGAACAAGCTCTCTCAGGCCTTTTCTATGAAGGCAGTAATGCCATTCACGAGGTCTCCACCCTCATAATTTAATCCCAAAGGCTCCACCTCCTAGGGTTTGATTTCAACATAAGGATTTGAGAGGGGCACGTAAATTCAGACCATAGCAATGACAGCATAAAGAAAACAAGGCCAGGTGTGGTGGTTCACACCTGTAATCTCAGCACTTTGGGAGGCTGAGGCAGGCAGATCACTTGAGGTCAGGAGTTCAAGAACAGCCTGGCAAACATGGCGAAACCCTGTCTCTACTAAAAACACAAAAATTAGCCATGCCTGGCGGTGGGCTCCTGTTGTCCCAGCTACTCGAGAGGCTGAGGCAGGAGAGTTGCTTGAGCCCACGGGGTGGAGGTTGTAGTGAGTGGAGATCACTCCACTGCACTCCAGCCTGGGCAACAGAGTGAGACTCCATCTCAAAAAAAGACAAACAAGGCAATAGGGTTTGTCCCTGTAGGGTCATAGTTACCCGTTCCTGCCCTGCCATGTTGCTATCTTCTCTGAATCTCTTTCCTTTTTGAGGAGCGTGTGTTACAGGGTCTTGCTCTGTTGGCCAGGCTGATCTCGAGCTCTTGGCCTCAAGCAATCTTCCCACCTCAGCCTCCCAAAGCACTGGGATTACAAGCATGAGCCACTGTGCTTGGCCACTCTTTCTTCTTCTTTCCTCTCCTCCCTTCATCTGCCTCCTTTATCTTGGAATCTTTTCTGTCTCCCTCATTTTTCAGGCCAGTTCAAACAACTCTTCCGTGCCTGTACCACTGTACATACCACTGTGTTATAGGTGCCAGAGGTGCAGACAAGAGTAAGATGAGTTTGCCATCTCAGAGTTTCCTTGTTCCTTCCCTCTCTGCTCTATTTTCTCCACCCCCTCCCTTTTTTTTTTTTTTTTTTTTTTTTTTTTTGAGATGGAGTCTCTCTCTGTCGCCCAGGCTGGAGTGCAGTGGCATGATCTTGGCTCACTGCAACCTCCATCTTGCGGGTTCAAGAGATTCTCCTGCCTTAGCTTCCTCAGTAGCTGGGATTACAGGCGTGTGCCACCACAACCGGCTAATTTTTGTGTTCTTAGTGGAGATGGGGTTTCCATGTTGGTCAGGCTGGTCTCAAACTCCTGACCTTAGGTGATCCGCCAGCCTCAACCTCCCATAGTGCTGTGATTACAGGTGTGAGCCACCGCGGTCGGCCTCTATTTCCTCCGTTCTTCTCTGTCATCCCTCCCTCTCTCTCCCCCAAAACCCTCCCCATCATTGTGCATATCCTTGCTTATGCTGAGTCTCAGGCTTTAGCATCCTGTACAAGAAAGGCTATGTGCTAATTGCACAGCCCCCTCCAGCTTCCTTTGATGATGGGGCCAGGCCTCATACTCCATATTGCAGGAGGTGCTGGAGCCACCGGCCAGGATCAGCTGATGCATGTGGACAGACAGCCAATCCAAAAGGCCCCTGCCATAGAGGCCCTGGGCCCAGAACTGCTGATCTGCTGGATATGTCTGAGTGAACAGGAGCAGCTCTCAGAGGCCTCAGCCCTGTGGGTGGCCCGGGAAGGCTGAGGCAAGCGGACACATGATCAGAAGCAGAATGAGAAGTTTCCTGCCCTGGCTCTGAGCTGGGCTGGCTGATTGGAATAGACATGCTGGGTCACTGGTTGGCTGGACCCCAGGGGTGTCCAGGGCAGATCAAAGGGAGAGGATGCCCAGGTGCTAAAACCATGGTTAAAAAGGAAGTCAGGGCCAGGTGCGGTGGCTCACTCCTGTAATCCCAACAGTTTGGGAGGCCAAGGCAGGGAAATCACTTGAACCCAGGAGTTCGGGACCAGCCTGGACTCGACGTGGCGAAATCCTGCCTTTACTAAAAATATAAAAAGTAGCTGGGTGTAGTAGCGCATGCCCAGCTGTTCACGAGGCTGAGGTGGTAGAATCGATTGAACCTGGTAGGTGGAGGTTGCAGTGAGCCGAGATCATGCCATTGCATTCCAGCCTGGTGACAGAGTGAGACCCTGTCTCAAAAAAAAAAAAAAAAGGAAGTCGGGGTGGGGCTCCCTTCCCTGGGCTGGAGATTTGCAGGACAACCTTTGCCTGGGTTGTGTTTGCTTCAATATTCAGGAGGTCAAAAAAGAAGGCAGCTCTGGGTGCAAACTGTGGCTGTGTTCACTATAGTTGACCCTGTCCTTCTCCCCATAACCCCATGTCCCCAACATCTATTCTACCCAACTGATGACACCAGGCATGAGACTTCCATTCCCCTGGCCCATGACTTGTTCACTGGTGACCACATGATCTAGTGACAGGAAAGTCTGCAGGGCCTTTGGGAAAACTTCTCTCGTCCTAAGGAGGAGACACTGAACAGTCCTCTCTGTGTCTGAATGAAAAGCTGGGAATCTCTGCAGCCTGAGACAGAGTCGATTCCAAGGATGGTACATCCAAGTTGTAAAGAACTCACAATGTTGATGATGATACCACGCAGCCGTGAGCTGTGTTACAGCTAAAGGGTCCCCTTCCTTGGATATTTTATTTACTTATTTATTTTTATTTTTTTATTTTATTGAGATGGAATCTTGCTCTGTTGCCCAGGCTGGAGTGCAGTGGCACTATCTCGGCTCACTGCAACCTCTGCCTCCCGGGTTCAGGTGATTCTTGTGCCTCAGCCTTCCAAGTAGCTGGAATTACAGGCACCCACCACCATGCCCGGCTAATTTTTGTACTTTTAGTAGAGACAGGGCTTCTCCATGTTGGCCAGGCTGGTCTTGAACTCCTAACCTCAGGTGATCCACCTGCCTCGGCCTCCCAAAGTGTTAGGATTACAGATGTGAGCCACTGCACCTGGCCAGATTTTTTTTTAAACTAGAGATGAGGTCTCTCTCTGTTGCTCAGTTTGGGGTGCGGTGGTGTTATCATAGCTCACTGCAGCCTCAAACTCCTGGGCTCAAGTGATCCTCCTGCCTTAGCTCCTGGAGTAGCTAGGGCTACAGGCTCATGCCACCATGCCTGGCTGATTAAAAAAAAAAAAATTGTAGAGATGGAGTCTTGCTATGTTGCCCAGGATGGTCTTGAAGTCCTGGCCTCAAGCGACTCTCCTGCCTCAGCCTCCCAAAGTGCTGAGATTACAAGCATGAGCCACTGTGTCCTGCCTGGATTTTTATTATGTGAAGTAATGACATTTCTTAAGAGCATCTGAGCGCGCCTAGGTTGTGTGGTCTATAACTTGCAGCCTAAAGCATTCTAAATAACAGACTAACATAATATTTGCCTTCTCTGAGCATCATCTGAGATCATGATGCCTATTCCCTAGGATTGCTGTGAGAATTCATCAAATGGTGCATTTAGCACAATGCCTGGCACCTAAGAAGCACTCAGGAA
The DNA here is from genome assembly GCF_007565055.1 of Rhinopithecus roxellana. Classification (NCBI taxonomy): domain Eukaryota; kingdom Metazoa; phylum Chordata; class Mammalia; order Primates; family Cercopithecidae; genus Rhinopithecus; species Rhinopithecus roxellana. The sequence continues at coordinate 89,307,951 of NC_044558.1, forward strand.
GCATTATTACTATTATTATTATTATTGTTATTTGAGATGGGGTTTTGCTCTTGTCACCCAAGCTGGAGTGCATTGGTGCAATCCTGGCTCACTGCAACCTCCACCTCTTGGGTTCAAGCGATTCTCCCACCTAAGCCTCCCAAGTAGCTGGGATTACAGGTGTGCAGCACTGTGTCTGGGCAATTTTGTATTTTTAGTGGAGGGGGGCTTTCACCATGTTGGCCAGCCTGGTCTCAGACTCCTGACCTCAGGTGATCTGCTCACCTTGGCCTCCCAAAGTATTGGGATTACAGGCAGGAGCCACTGCGCCCAGCCCATTATTGTAATTATTACTTATCCATCAATGCATTATTGTCAATACATTCTTTTTTTTTTTTTTTTTTTTTTTTGAGACAGAGTCTCGCTCTGTCACCCAGGCTGGAGTTTAGTGGCCGGACCTCAGCTCACTGCAAGCTCCGCCTCCTGGGTTTACGCCATTCTCCTGCCTCAGCCTCCGAAGTAGCTGGGACTACAGGCGCCCGCCACCTCGCCCGGCTAGTTTTTTGTATTTTTAGTAGAGACGGGGTTTCACCATGTTAGCCAGGATGGTCTCGATCTCCTGACCTCATGATCCACCCGTCTCGGCCTCCCAAAGTGCTGGGATTACAGGCTTGAGCCACCGCGCCCGGCCTGTCAATACATTCTTTACAGGCAGTTAAGTGTGGTAGTTGTTAATGCTGTTTGCCAAATAGTTCTGGTTCTCTTCCCTTCCAAGGATAATATGATTGTACTTCTTGGTTCCTTTTGGAGTAGGAAATGTCACGTGATTAATTCACATGGGCTGGATCTGCTCCAACCACCTGCAGTATCGTTGTCTGCCAACTCACGCAGGCCATCAGTGACATGGCAGAGTGGGCAAAATGCTGCCTACTGCAGTGACACTTGGGCAGAGGTATCCCTGGCATAGCTGCCTCCAAGTCACCAACTCCAAGTGACCCAGCTTTCTCTTACACACACAGTCATGTTCTCCCCCAAGGCACCTACATACCATCCGGAGGCAGGCCCTTTAAGACCAGGGCAGCCTGGAGCTTCTCAGCCTATCAGGCTGTATGATTAATTCTTTCTGGCGGGACCCAAATTGCTCTTCTTGCAATCTGACTTCCGCAGGGCTCTCCTGCAAATCTGGAAGACATGGCTCTGTGCACAAGACCCCGTGGCAGACAGGGCCTCATCTCCACTGGCATGAAAAATTGGTGATTATGAAACAAACAAAATAATAAGTGTTGGTGAGAATGTGAGAATCAGAACCCTCGTACATTCCTTCCATGCTGCATTCCTACGTGTTACACATGTTACATTGGTGGGGAAAGGTAACATGGTGCAGTTGCCATCAGAAACAGTTTGAGAGTTCCTGAAAATGCTAAACATACAATTACCCTAAGACCCAGCAATCCCACTCCCATATATACACCCAAGAGAATCGAAACATATGTCCATATGGAAACGTGTACACATAGCAAGTGTAATGTACCTAGTATTATTCATAAAAGCCAAAAAGTGAACGTGACCCAAATGGTCATCGATGAATGGGAAGATGAGCAAATCGTGGCATAGCCATACAACAGAATATGATTTGGCAGTAAAGGAATGAAGTATTGACACACGCCATGCCATGGATGAATCTAGCAACATCATGCTAAAGAAGTGAAGGAAGCCATTAACTAAAGGTTGCAAATTGTATGATTCCATTTCTGTGAAGTGTCCAGCATAGGTAAATCCCTAGAGATGGAAAGCACATGAGTGAGTGGTTGCCAGGGATGACAGGGAGAGGGGCAGGGAGGAGAGAGAATAGGGGCAGAGCAGGTGAATGAAAAATAATGGGTTTACGGTTTCCTTCTGCGGTGACAGAAATATTTTGGAACTTGATAGAGGTGGTGGTTGCAGAACCCTGGGAATGTATTAAATGCCACTATGTTGTTCCTTCCTTCCTTCCTTCCTTCCTTCCTTCCTTCCTTCCTTCCTTCCTTCCTTCCTTCTTCCTTCCTTCCTTCCTTCCTTCTTTTCTTTCTTTCTTTCTTTCTTTCTTTCTTTCTTTCTTTCTTTCTTTCTTTCTTTCTTTCTTTCTTTCTTTCTTTCTTTCTTTCTTTCTTTCTTTCTTTCTTTCTTTCTTTCCTTCTTTTTCTTTCTTTCTTTCTCTTTCTTTTTTTCTTTTCATTTCATTTGTTTTGTTTATTCTTCTTTTCTTTTCTTTTCTTTCTTTTTGACAGAGTCTTGCTCTGTTGCCCAGGCTGGAGTGCAGTGGCACAATCTTGGCTCACTGCAACCTCCACCTGCTGGGTTTAAGCGATTCTCCTGCCTCAACCTCCTGAGTAACTGGGACTATAGGTGTGCATCACTGCACTTGGCTAATTTTTGTATTTTTAGTAGAGATGGGGTTTCACTACAGTGGCCAGGCTGTTCTCGAACTCCTGACCTCAGGTGATCTGCCCACCTTGGCTTCCCAAGGTTCTGGGGTTACAGGTGTTAGCCACCACACCTGGCCAACAACTATCTATTCTGTTACTGCATTTCGCTTCAATTTTTTAAAAAATTAGTCATTATGAATAGAGCGGGGAGGCATCAGGGAGGTGGGAAAGAGAAATGATGTCCAACTCCACCCCCAGAAATACCTAAACCCACTTCTTGCCTGGCCCTGAGCCCCTTTCTCCTAATGTGCATCCAGCTCAGAGTCAGACACACAGTAGGTGCTCAACTAGTGTTGGTTTCTCCCCCTCCCCCACACTGCCAGCTCCCTGTATAAAGAGGGAAAAAAAAAATCTCATAACCAGTGTAACTGCTGCACTTGAACCTTTGGACTGAATCACGTCTGTCACTTAGGGAGGGTCATGTTTGCCTTGTGTTCCGACCACAGCCTGCACTTTGGGCTCGGTGTTATCTGCGAGCCCTGCCAGCTTGCGAAAACCCTGCTCCGCTCCAGCCCACACCGGCAGAATTACACGTTACGCTGGGTCTCCCTGCATTTTCTGAGCTGGCATTTTAATGAACTGTTGATTAGGGTCTTACAGGCCTGGCTAGGATTCCCCATTGCAGAGAGCTCCAAGGTCCCCCGGTGGCACCAATCATCCTGGAAAGGCCTGGTTCCGTGGCTACTGGCCAGACTCTCTGCACCTTTGGGAAAGTTTTGTTCTCAGGCCGTTCCCGAGGCTCCCTGGGCTAGAAGCTATCCTTGGGGTGTTTAGGGGCCTGTGGGGGCAGGAACAGCAGCTGTGGCTCTGCTCACCTCTGTTGCTCCCCACCAGAATGTGAACACCTGCTGCAGGCCAGGCTGGGCTAGGGGTGGATGTAGAGATGACTTAGCTGAATCTTACATCCCAAGGAGCTCAGAGTTGAGGGAGGAGGAGGGAGAAGCAGGCAATTGTCCCTGTAAGATATTCAGCAGGGGCAGCTGCATTGTGCAGCCTGGGGCAAAATGACAATGCAGGGTCCCTTGTGCAAAAATTATTACAAAGTTCAAGTTGGTGACATCAGAGCTTCAGGAGAGCATTCCCCTTCTAAGCACTAGCCCCTGTGTGGGCACTGGCCTCATGCCCATGAAACTGGCCCTGCATTAGTAGCAGCTAACATTAATTGAGCACTTACTGTATGCCTGTGGCTGCAAAGCTCAGGGTGGGGAACATTGACCCAGGGGGAACTGGACCCAGACTCCTGAGTCAGATCGGCCTCTGCCTCTTATTAAATTACCCAGTCTTTCTGTGCCTCAGTTTCCTCATCTGTAAAATGGGAGTAATACTAATAAAGAGTGTAGACCCATGTCTGGCCTGCAATATCTGCTACAGAAGCATTCACTGTTAGTGAATTTACATGTATGGACTCAGCTGATCCGCACAGGAGTCTAAGAGGTGGATGTTATTATTATTATTATTATTATTATTATTATTATTATTATTGAGACAGACTCTCACTCCGTTGCCTAGGCTAGAGTGCAGTGGTGCATTCTCGGCTCACTGCAACCACTGCTTCCCAGGTTCTAAGCAATTCTCCTGCCTTAGCCTCCCGAGTAACTGGGATTACAAGTGCACACCACCACACCTGGCTAATTCTGTATTTTTAGTAGAGATGGGTTTTCACCATGTTGGCCGGGCTGTTCTTGAATTCCTGACTTCAGGTGATCCACCCACCTCAGCCCCCCAAAGTGCTGGGATTACAGGCGTGAGCCACTGCGCTTGGCCAGTGGATGCTATTGTTATACCTGTCACCAGGTAGGGAAACCAGGCACATGTTACATTGGGTAATTTAAACTCAATCATTTGGAGACGAGGTATGGATTTGAACCTAAATGCTCCCACAGCTGGGCTGGGGCCGCAGTGTTGTCATGTGAGAAGGAGAACAGGGTGAAAGAGTACAGAGGGGCAGGTACTGTGTCCACGCTGTGGGGCAGAGGGCGCTTGCGAGGGGGGCCCTCATGCTATCCCTGGCTACCAGTCAGTGTTCACTAAGTGCAGACGGAGTTGCAGAATTGGTTCTGTGGACAAATCTACTTTATGCCGGGCACTTTCCAATCGCTTCATTCGCCTCCCAGGTGTGTTTGGTTTTTCTTGTTTTACACATATGGGGGTGTTAAGCTCGGCCCTAGGAGAAGTCTTTTTTTTTTTTTTTTCCTTTTTCTTTTTTGAGACGGAGTCTTGCTCTGTCGCCCCGGCTGGAGTGCAGTGGTGCGATCTTGGCTCACTGCAAGCTCCGCCTCCCGGGTTCACGCCATTCTCCTGCCTCAGCTTCCCAAGTAGCTGGGACTACAGGCGCCCACCGCCACGCCCGGCTAATTTTTGTAGTTTTAGTAGAGATGGGGTTTCGCCGTGTTGGCCAGGACGGTCTCGATCTCCTGACCTTGTGATCCACTTGCCTCGGCCTCCCAAAGTGCTGGGATTACAGGCGTGAGCCACCACGCCCGGCCCCTAGGAGAAGTCTTTAGACCAATGCTGCCAAGCCTGGAAGTGGTGAATCGGAGACTACCCTCCTGACTGGCTTGGATTCCAAAACCCTGGCTCTTTCCAGCCCAACCCACGCCCCTCTGGAAGCTCTGCCCAGAAACGTGCGTGGTTGACATTGCTAATCTTGGGAGTCCTGCATGGCCCAAATCCCATGAAAGCCGCCTGTACTGCATTAGAAGCCCAGCAAGGATGGAAGTGAGAGGTAAAATGTAGATTTCAGCACAAAAGTCTGGAGAGACTTCATGATGCCCCTGGGGCCGTAGGGATCCTCTCCTCTCTCCCTGCCCCAGGCAGGCAAAATAGCTAAACCACCCAGGAAGCGTCCTGACAGAAGATCTGCTCTCCCATCACCTCTGTCATCCTGTGCTCTGTGGCCTCTGGACAGGAACCCCCAAAATTCAGATGAGCACGGAAGGCAAAGGTGTCACTGAGGGCTTGGCAAAGTGCTTGCAGTGATCTCCCGAGAAGGCTTTTTTCCTGACAGCCTCCTCAGAAGATGTGTAGATTCTTATTGCGAAACCCCCAAAGCTCAGCCCCGCCTTCAGAGACTCCAGAATGAGCTGGGGGTGGAGGGGTGAGTTTAGCGGTGGCAGTTGATCCTTTCCAGATGCCGGGCTCCGGGCCTTGCGGGCAGCCAGGCTGGTCAGTGGCTCCTTGTCACATGCGTGCCACCAGAGGCAGAGGGACAGGGGAAAGGGGCAAGAGTCTGCTCTGAGCCAGGGACTTCCAGGAAGAGCCTGAATGGTCCTGCCCCAGGCGACTGGTTCTTTTCTCTTAGTGAGCAGCCATGCACACATGGCAGTTTATTTTCCTTCTTTTTTTTTTAACTAACTTCTTACTTTATGCATTTCTTTGTTTATTTTTGAGACAGGGTCTTCTTCTGTCACCCAGGCTGGCACCCAATGGCGTGATCTCCGCTCACCGCAGCCTTGAATTCCCGGGCTCAAGCCATCCTCCCATCTCAGCCTCCCAAGCAGCTGGGACTATAGGTGCATGCCACCGCACTCAGATAATTTTTTTATTTTTATTTTTCAGTAGAGATGGGGGTCTCGCTATGTTTCCCAGGCTGGTCACAAACCCCAGTCCTCCCATTTTGGCCTCCCAAAGCACTGGGATTACAAGTGGAAGCCGCTGTGCCCAACCCAATTTACTTTTTATTTAAATATAATTTCAGATTTAGGAAAAAGTTCCAAGAACAATACAAAGAATTCCCATGTACCTTTCGTCCAGATTTCCCAAATGTTACCACATTACCACTTTGCTGTTATCCTTCCCCCACCCCCATCCCTGTCTCTGTAGATCCAGCTACAAAGAGGAGAAAAATGCTTGTTTTCTCAGACGTAACACCTCTGTGAAATACTTCACTGTGGATATCCTAAAAACAAGCAACATTCTCTTACAAAACCACAATACAGCGATCAAATGCAGGGAATGAACACTGATACAGCACTATTGTCTCGTCTACAAACTGTCTCCAGGTCTCCCCATTTATACTGGTAATGTCCTTTGTCACCAAAGGAAGCTCCAGATGTCATATGACGTTTTGTTGTCCTCTCTTTTGCTTTCTTTAGTCTGAAACAGTTCCTGTGTCTTTTTATGTCTTTCACATCATTGACATTTTTCAAGAGCACAGGTCAGAGATTTTATAGAACATCCCTCAGTTTGGGTTTGTCAGCTGTTTCTTCATGGTTAGATTCAGGTTACACCCTTTCATTCACAGTGCATCCTATCAGGTGGCACATACTGTCAATGTGCCTCATTCTGGGGATGCCAACTTTGATCACCAGGTTGAGACTGTATTCTTTTAAGCTAAACACAAAACAAAACAAAAACAGAGACGCCTGAATTCTAATGATAACCTAAGTCCCAGCTCAGAAGCCACAGACCACCCCCTCATCAATTTTTCTGCTCATACAGAAACAAAAGTTAATGTATCAGTTATCTATGGCTGTGTAACAAACCACCCCAAACCCACAGTGGCTTAAAATAACAACTACGTTATTGCTCATGGGCCTGTGAGCCAGAGATACAGGCAGGGTCCCTCGGGCAGTTCTTCCACTTCATATGGTATCATCTGGGTTCACTTATGTGACTGCACTCCCCCGGAGCTTGGCTGGAGCTGGAAGACCCAAGATGACCTCACTCACGTGTCTGGCACTTGGTTTTGGCTGTCAGCTGGGGTGCTTGGTTCTCCTCCATGTGGCCTTTCCAGAAGGATAGCTTGGGCTTCTTTACATGGTGGCTGGGTTCCAAGAAAGTGAAAATAGAAGCTTCAAGGCCTGGAAGTTGCCCAGCCTCACTTCTCCTGAGTTCTGTTGCTAAAAGCAAGGCACCAGGCCAGCCCAGATTCAAGGAGAGGATAAAGAATTCTTCCTGTGGATGGGAGGAGTGGCAAAATCCATTGCAAAAGAGCATATGAGATGGGGTCTTTGGAAATGATCCACCTCAGTTAAGGATACAGCACACCAAGGGTGTCTCCTTACCCACCCAGGGAAAACCACTTTTATCAGTGTTTTCTATTAACCCTGGAATGGAAAGATGCGGCACAGAGAAGTGGGGGTTGCATACCTTGTGCTGGAAGGGAGGGCATAGAGCTCAATTCGTTCGCCCCCGGAATGATGGCAAGGAAGTTCCTGGGACTGGAATTGGAAGGAAGAAATAAAAGAGCACTGGGGGCATATTGATTTTCCCCAAGTACAGTGTTATGTCGGATCCTTCAGATGTCCTGAATCTGGATAGGGGAGAGCTTTGGCTGTGGCTGTCCTACTCAGACTGTCCAGAGGGCTACAAATGAGAAATGAGGCAGTCAGCCTTTGCTCTGCTTCTTCCAGAGGAATGTCAGTCCTTATGCTCAGAATCTTTAGTCTTCACTATTATTTTCTTTTTTTTTTTTTTTTTTTTTTGAGACAGAGTCTCGCTCTGTCGCCCAGGCTGGAGTGCAGTGGCCGGATCTCAGCTCACTGCAAGCTCCGCCTCCTGGGTTTACGCCATTCTCCTGCCTCAGCCTCCAGAGTAGCTGGGACTACAGGCGCCCGCCACCTTGCCCGGCTAGCTTTTTTGTATTTTTTAGTAGAGACGGAGTTTCACCGTGTTAGCCAGGATGGTCTCGATCTCCTGACCTCGTGATCCGCCCGTCTCGGCCTCCCAAAGTGCTGGGATTACAGGCTTGAGCCACCGCGCCCGGCCCTATTATTTTCAATTCAGTTCAATTCCAAAGGCCTTTCTTGGGTCTCTGTTATGTAGCGATATTTATTGAGCGCCTACTATGTCTGCAGGACTCAGTGCTGAGGATAGAGGGATGAAAGTGAATCGGTCCTTGCCCTTTGGGAGCTCACAGCCTAGAGATGAAATTTACCTATAGACAAACCATTGCAGATCACTGTCGAGGAAGTGCATGTATGTGAGTGGAATCCAGAGCTGAGGAGTGACTACGTGTGCCTGGGGACCCTAGGGAAAGAACATAAAAGGGACAATGCATGACTGATCACTCTTAAAGAAGAAGCAGATAGGCCAGCAGAGGAGGCAGCCAAGGGTTGGGGAGGGGAGGGACAGGGCCTCCCCTCGCTGAGAATGGTTATCAACAAGGCATAGAGAGGATTCCAGGAGGGTGCAGAGAGATGAGACCAAGGGATAATCATGAACTAGAACTCCGCAATCTACTAACACAGGTGTTTCTCACTTTCTTCCCATTCTCTCCCAAGAGTCCTTGCCAGCACAGGTCTAAAGTCCTTAACCTTGTAGACCACCCATTCAGTAGAGACTTGTGCCAGGCATCGTGCTGCATACCTGTAATCCCAGCTACTGGGGAGGCTGAGGATTGTTTGAGGCCAGGAGACTGAGACCAGCCTGGGCAGCATAGTAAGACACCTATTTCTCTCTCTTTTTTATTTTTTTGAGTTGGAGTCTTGCTCTTGTCGCCCAGGCTGGAGTACAATGGCACGACCTTGGCTCACTGCAACCTCCGCCTCCCTGGTTCAAGTGATTCTCCTGCCTCAGCCTCCTGAGTAGCTGAGATTACAGGCGCCTGCCACCACACCCAGCTAATTTTTGTATTTTTAGTAGAGACGGGGTTTCGTCATGTTGGCCAGGCTGGTCTCGAACTCCTGACCTTGTGATCTGCCCGCCTCGGCCTCCCAAAGTGCTGGGATTAAAGACATGAGCCTCTGCTCCTGGCCAGTAAGACACCTATCTCTAAATTTTTTTTTTTTTTTTTAAAGATTAACCAGGTGCAGTGGTACATGCCTGTAGGTCACAGCTACTCATGAGGGTGAGGCAGGAGGATCACTTGAGCCAAGAAGTTCAAGGCTGCAGTGAGGTATGATCATGCCACTGCACTCCAGCCTGGGAGAGGGAGCGAGATCCTGTCTCTAACAAAACACATAAATAAAATACAGACTTGAGATGAAACAGTGAGAAAGGTGGACAGGAGGACTTTTTAGAGAAACTGATTTCATCTCTATAACAGGGAGCTGGGAGAAAGGAGGGAGGGGAATGTCGTCTGGGAGTTTTGGAGTTTGAATTGGGAAAAAGGAGGGCACAGCTTGTATTCAGTGTTGCTGCAGGGTTTGGACTACATACGGTATGGATTTAATTAGTATTTGATAGCTAGACTGTAGATCTTTGGATGCAACTAAGTCCATAGAAGGAGCCATATGGGAACCCATAATTTATATGTGTTACATCTTTTTAAACATACACATATACAGTAATAAGGGAGGTCACATTTTAAAAAGGGATGCATTCTTGAAGATCTTTGCATAATTAAAATATCCAATTACCCAAGGATAACCCTGAGAAGGTTTCATTTGTCAACTAAAGTGTCGCTAACACGAGGCAATAGTGCACCATGGCTCGGCTTCATTTGGCCCACTCAGCTCTGAAATGATGCAATTATTGATGCTTTTTTTTTTTTTTTTTTTTTTTTTTTTTGGAGAGGTTTACATTATTCTACATTTTGCACCCGAAGGAAGACTTTATTTCATACATGTTTTTTCCTTTTTTTTTTTTTTTGAGATGGAGTTTTGCTCTTGTTGCCCAGGCTGGAGTGCAATGGTGCGATCTCGGCTCACCACAAGGTCCGTCTCCCAGGTTCAAGCGATTCTCCTGCCTCAGCCTCCCAAGTAGCTGGGAATACAGGCATGCATCACCACACCTGGCTAATTTTTTTTTTTTTTTTTTAGTAGAGATGGGGTTTCTCCATGTTGGTCAGGCTGGTCTCGAACTCCTGACCTCAGGTGGTCCACCTGCCTTGGCCTCCCAAAGTGCTGGGATTACAGGCGTGAGCCACCACACCTAGACTTTCTTTTTTTATTTTGAGATGGAGTCTCACTCTTTGTCACCTAGGTTGCAATGGTATAATCTCGGCTCACTGCAACCTCTGCCTCTCAGGCTCAAGCAATTCTCCTGCCTCAGCCTCCCAAGTAGCTGGGATTATAGGTGCCCACCACTATGCCTGGCTAATTTTTGTATTTTTAGTAGAGATGGGGTTTCACCACATTGGCCAGGCTGGTCTTGAACTCCTGACTTCTGGTGATCCACCCGCTTCGGCCTCCCAAAGTGCTGATATTACAGGTGTGAGCCATCACGCCCGGCCATTTCATACATATTTTTTATATTGTCCTATTTCAAATTTGCAATTCTCTCTTTTATTTCATCTTCATGAATGAGACAATAGAGGCTTAAAGGGGTTCGGTCTTGTCCAAGATACTGCAATGAGAAGCAACGGCAGAGTCGGGCCCCAAGCCCAGGAGACGGGGCAAACCTCAGGCTTCAACACAGACAAACAGGCTGATCTTCCAGGGCGGGTCCTACTGTTACAGGAAAGGGGTCCCGCTCCAGACCCCAAGAAAGGGTTCGTGGATTGCACAAGTCCGCAGTGCAAAGTGAAAGCAAGTTTATTAAGGAATAAAAAAGAATGGCTATTTGGAAGGCCGAGGCGGGAGGATCACGAGGTCAGGAGATCGAGACCATCCTGGCAAACACGGTGAAATCCTGTCTCTACTGAAAATACAAAAAAAATTAGCCGGGCGTGGTGGCAGGTGCCTGTAGTCCCAGCTTCTAGGGAGGCTGAGGCAGGAGAATGGCGTGAACCCGGGAGGCGGCGGAGCTTGCAGTGAACTGAGATCGCGCCACTGCACTCCAACCTGGGCTACAGAGCGAGACTCCGTCTCAAAAAAAAAAAAAAAAAAAAAAAAAAAAAGAATGGCTATTCCATAGGCAGAGCAGCCCTGAGGGCTGCTGGTTGCCCATTTTTATGGTTATTTCTTGATGATATGCTAAACAAGGGGTGGATTTTTCATGCCTCCCCCCTTTAGACCAGATAGTGTAACTTCCTGACGTTGCCATGGCATTTGTAAACTGTCATGGCGCTGGTGGAAGTGTAGCAGTGAGGATGACCAGAGGTCACTCGCCGCCATCTTGGTTTTGATGGGTTTTGGCCGGCTTCTTTACTGCAGCTTGTTTTATCAGCAAGGTCTTTATCACCTGTATTCTGTGCTGACTTTCTATCTCACCCTGTGACTTAGAATGTCTTAACCGTATGGGAGTGCAGCCCAGTAGGTCTCAGCCTCATTTTACCCAGTTCCTATTTAAGATAGAGTTGCCCTGGTTCACACGCTTCTGACACTACAAAACACAGATTTTGTTTTATTTTTTTTGCGGGGGGGGGGGGGGTTGTTTTGTTTTTGAGACAGAGTCTTGGTCCGTGGCCCAGGCCAGAGTGCAGTGGCACAATCTCACTGCAGCCCCCGCCTCCTGGGTTCAAGTGAGTCTCCTGCCTGAGTAGCTGGGATTACAGACATGCATCACCACACCCAGGTACTTTTTGTATTTTTAGTAGAGACGGGGCTTTGCCATGTTGCCCAGGCTGGTCTCGAACTCCTGGCCTCAAGTGATCCGCCTGCCTCAGCCTCCCAAAGTGCTGGGATTACAGGAGTGAGCAACAGCACCCCCGGCCAACACAGCAGTTGAGAACTTGGCTTATGGACTGTATGCCCCTTGTTTGCTTTCTGACCTTGGGCCAGTCATCTTTAGCCCCTCTGGACCTCAGTTTCCTCAGCTGCCAAAAGTGGTTACTCAAGGGTAGAGATAACAGGTGATAAGGTTCTTAGCATGAGACCTTGTTCATACTGAATGCTCAGAAAACAGGTAACCATTATGATTCCAGCATCTCCTTGCCCCATTGTATCTTGCTTATCTGTTTATGTTTGGTTTCCAGCCAGACTGTGAGTCCCAGGAGGGCCGGACCTGTGCCTCCTTAGAGCTTGCACGCCAGCCCCGCCCCATCCTGCCTGCACGCGTAGACCCAGGTAATTCGGGGCATCCAAAGGGCCCCAAACAACACCATGCATGGGGGAATTCAATGCCGTCGACACTCTTTTCCCTCTTCCTTTCGATTCCAATCCCAGGAGCCTCCTTGCCATCTCCCTGGGGACAAACGAGCCAGCCCCGTCGTTCCCTCCCTCCCAGCACAAGGTTTGCGACTCCCATTACCTCCCCATTCCAGGGCAGATAGAAAACACTGATAAAAGTAGTTTACCCTGAGGCACTGGAGACTCAAAGGGGGCAGATTTGCATTTTAAAAGACCACTGTGGAACAAGGGCAATGCTAAACCCAGAGAAAGGGCTCGTGCTGCTAACGAGAAATGCGGTAACTTGGGCCAAATAGCTAGAGACAGACTTTCAGAAACTGCAACAATTGCTTACTTACTCAACCCACAGAAGGCTGGTGCTGTCAGCACCCTAATCATTGGTTTCTGTCCCCTACACAAAGAGACCTACATAAAGAGATGACAGAGACCAGAGGTTGGAGAGGAAAGAAGATAACTTTTACAGCACCTACCCGTGTCATCAATCCTTAACAGTGGGCATGACTGTGCCCGCTATTTTTTTTTTTTTTTTTGAGTCGAGGTCTTCTTGCTCTGTTGCCTGTGGCATGATCACACTGCAGCCTCAACCTCCCAGGCTCAAGCAATCCTCCCACCTCAGCCTCCCAAGTAGCTGAGACCACACGCCCACACCATCATGCCTGGCTAATTTTTAAATTTTCTTGTAAAGATGGTCTTGCTGTATTGCCCGGACTGGTCTTGAACTCCTGGGTTCAAGCCATCCTCCCACCTCGGCCTCCCAAAGTGCTGGGATTTAGAGGTGTGAGCCACTGCGCCCCGCCTGTGATCTCTAGTTTGCAGATAAAGAAACTCCTGCTCCTCTGAAGATAAAGAGACTCCTGCTCTTCTGCAAATTAAGGAATTTGCAGGATAACACACAGTCTACCGCCTGCAGAGTTGGGATCCAGATCTGGTCAGTGCCATGCCAAGGCCCGTGTTCCTTCTCCAATCTTTCCCTCCAGCAGAGGCTGCGAGGCCCACTCAGAAGAATGGAATGCCTGACATTCAGCAGCCTCGTTGACTCCCCCAGAAGCCCCGGAGGGATCTTGACTCACGCACTGGAAAAATCAGTCCCCTCAGCCTCCTCGCCCCCAGCCCGCCTGCCTCTTCCCTGTAGTTCCACCAAATGTCTCAACACTTGGGGAGCATACCTTGCCCTTCTCTGTACATCAGGACGCACTGTTCCTGAGTCTGGAATTTCCTACTCCCTTCTACCAGCTTCTGCCTTAAAAACTCCTTCACCTCCCTAATGCTGTAGATCAAATGTCTCCCTGACCCCATGAGTATAACTCACTTCCATATTTTTTCCTCCCATGAAGCAAGGCTGCCACATATCATTATACAGGCCGTGCACTGCACAACTGTACGAGCACCATTTGTACAGATCACGGTGGCACTGTCTAGATGTTTCCTTATTAGAATTGTGATAATATCTCTTTATGGTTGCAAACCTGAGTGTAGAGACCAAGTCATATTTGGCACACACCCAGTGCTTAGCAGAGGGGTTAATGCTCAATAAATGTTAAATGAGGGCTGACCACAGTGGCTCACACCTATATCCTCATGCTTTGAGAGGTGGAGGCAGGAAGATCGCATGAGGCTAGGAGCTCAAGACCAGCCTAGGCAACACAGCAAGACCTCATCTCTACAAAAATAAAAATAAAAACGAAAAATTAGCCGAGTGTGGTCGTACGTGCCCGTAGTCCCAGCTACACAGCAAGCTGAGGTGGGAGGATCTCTTGAGCCCAGGAGTTCGAGGCTGTAGTGAGCTGTGATCACACCACGGTCCTACAGTCTGGGTGACAGAGCGAGATCCCATCTCTTTAAAAAAAAAAAAAAAAAATTGTTGAATGAGGCTGAGCACGGTGGCTTATGCTTGTAATTCTTTGGCCTATGCTTGTAACACTTTGGGAGGCTGAGGCAGGCAGATCACTTGAGGCCAGGAGTTCGAGACCAGACTGGCCACCATGGTGAAACCCTGTCTCTACTAAAAATTTTTCTACTAAATTTTTTTCTACTAAAAGTTTTTCTACTAAAAATAGAAAAATTATCTGGGTGAGATGGCGGGTGCCTGTAATCCCAGCTACTCAAGAGGCTGAGGCACAAGAATTGCTTGAATCTGGGAGGCAGAGGTTGCAGTGAGTTAAGATCACACCACTGCACTCCAGTTTAGATGACAGGGCAAGACTCTGTCTCAAATTAAAAAAAAAAAAAAGTTGAATGATTGAATGACTCCTACAAGATACGATTATAACTTACAGAGACTGCAAATGCCCCAGAACTTGCCCTTCCAAACGAGTATAGCTGTGCCTCCAGGGGCTTAGTCACTTATTTCAACAAAGCTCCAAAACTCAAAGCCTTTTTTTTTTTTTTTTTTTGAGATGGAGTCTCACCCTGTCGCCCAGGCTGGAGTGCCATGGCACAGTCTCGGCTCATTGCAACCTCCACCTTCCAAGTTCAAGCGATTCTCCTGCCTCAGCCTCTCAAGTAACTGGGACTACAGGAGCACACCACCATGCCTGGATAATTTTGTTTTTTTTTTTTTAGTAGAGATGGGGTTTCGCCATGTTGGCCAGGCTGGTCTCGAACTCCTGACCTCAAGTGATCCACCCGCCTTGGCCTCCCAAAGTGCTGGGATTACAGGCGTGAGCCACTGTACCCGGCCACAAAGACTTTTTGGAGTTCCTCTCTGGGGACTTCCTTCAGAACCAAGCTCCAAGCCACACAAGTAAACTCTGCTCATTATTTTACAATTATTATTTTGTTATTTATTATTGTTACTTATTCAGACTTGTGGGCCACCGGTGTTTTCTCACCCAAAGGGATCCCAGCCAGCTTCATCTCTTTATTCGTCAGATCCCATTCTATCTAACCCTGGGCTCGTCTAAAAATTGAGTTCACTTTCCAAGAATGAGGATCTGCCACCACTGAGAGTCAGGAGAAACTGCAGAGGCACTGAAGGCTAATCAGAGACCAACTCCCAACATGCGCTGTGCAGTGACATTGTGGCTGGTCATAGGTCAGTCTTCCCCAGGGTCGTCCTCTAAGGGACCACACTTACTTGGCTGTATATATTCTGCTATATAAGTTTTCAAAGCTTCACTCCTAGGCAGGGGATGGTGGCCTCATGCCTGTAATGTTAGCACTTTGGGAGGCCAAGGTGGGAGGATTACTTGAGGCCTAGGCAACATAGACTCCAGTTTCTACAAAAAATTTTAGGGCCGGGCATGGTGGCTCACTCCTGTAATCCCAGCACTTTGGAAGGCCAAGGTGGGCGGATCACCTGAGGTCGCTGAGTTTGAGACCAGCCCGACTAACATGGAGAAACCCCGTCTCTACTAAAAACGCAAAATTAGCCGTGTGTGGTGGCACATGCCTGTAATCCCAGCTCCTCGGAAGGCTGAGGCAGGAGAATCACTTGAACCCAGGAGGCAGATGTTGCAGTGAGTCGAGATTGCTCCATTGCACTCCAGCCTGGGCAATAAGAGTGAAACTCCGTCTCAAAAAATAATAATAATAATTTAAAAATTAGCCAGGTGAGGTGGTGCATGCCTGTAGTCCCAGCTACTCAGGAGGCTGAGGCAGGAGGATCGCTTGAGCTCAGGAGATGGAGACTTCAGTGAGCCATGATCATGCCACTGCACTTCAGTCTGGGCAGCAGAGCAAGACCCCGTCTTAAAAACAAACAAAAACCCAAAAAACAAAAAACAGAAAACTTCAGTCTTCATTCCATTGTCATGCTTGCAAGGAACTAATATTTAATGAGCATTCCATAGGTGCTTTTCTGTTGTTTTTTTCTTTTTTTGAGACAGATTCCCACTCTATCACCAGGTTGGAGTGCAGTGGTGTGATTTTGGCACTGCAATCTCTGCCTCCCTGGTCCAAGCTATTCTCCTACCTCAGCCTCCCAAGTAGCTGAGATTACAGGCACACGCCACCATGTCCAGCTAATTTTTGTATTTTTAGTAGAGACAGGCTTTCACCATGTTGGCCAGGCTGGTCTTGAACTCCTGACTTCAGGTGATCCACCCACTTTGGCCTCCCAAAGTGTAGGGATTACAGGTGTGAACCACTGCACCCGGCCAGGTACAATGTTTATGATGAAAATCGTCTAGTTTCATTCTAGTAACCAGGAGGTGAGATGGGTCTAACACTCCCCATTTTACAGATATGGAAATTGAGGCTTGGAAAGTACAGTGACTGGTCTGGGTCACCAGGCCGCTGAGATTTGGACCCAGGTCTGGCAGCCTTCAGAGCTGATTTATTTGTCACGCTAGCATTCTTTGTTTCTTCTACCCTTCAGACTCTGTTTCTTGTGATGTTTTGCAATCCTGGAAGTAGAAAATCTGGATTTCCTGTGATTCACGCCTGATGGAAGCAGCAGTTGATAGTTTCTGTTCTTTGTCAGCGTGACACTTAGACTTTTGCCTGTGTTTCTCCTCCAATGGGGTGAATTTGTGTAAATCCCTCTACATTCTTCCCTGGTCTTCCTGGTGACCAGAGGCACCATAGTCTCTGGCTGGATACTGTCACTGAGCAAGAAACCAGGGATCGAATTTTAAGCCACATTAGCCCTGGGTTCCAAAACAGGTAACGCCCATCTCACAAACTTGATTTTTGTGTATTTATTTTTCGAGGTCTAATTTTTCACCTTTGTGTAGTCTATTCAAGAATGTGGAGCTGGGCACCATGGTTCACACCTGTAATTCCAACAGTTTGGGAAGCCAAGGCAAGTGGATTGCTTGAGTCTAGGAGTTCGAGACCAGCCTGGGCGATGTGGCAAAACACCATCTCTACAAAAAATACAAAAAAGTCAGGGTGTGGTGGCTCATGCCTGTAATCCTAGCATTTTGGTAGGCCAAGGTGGGTGGATCACCTGAGACCAGGAGTTCAAGACCAGCCTGGCCAACATGGTGAAACCCTATCTTTACTAAAAATACAAAAATTAGCCAGGCATGGTGGCATGGTGCCTGTAGTCCCAGCTACTGGGGAGGCTGAAACAGAAGAATTGCTTGAACCCAGGAGGTGGAGGTTGCAATGAGCCAAGGTCACACCACTGCACTATAGCCTGGGGACAAAGTGAGACCCTGTCTCAAAGAAAAAAAAAGAATATGGGCCACAGAGCATTAGTGTTGTTTGAATTCTTTATTAATTTCTGTCCTCGCTTGGTCCCCCATGTTCAATACATTTCAAGGACACTGTAGACTGAAGACTCAACCCACACTTACTGAGTGCTCACCACAAGCTGGGCTCCTTTATGTTCTGGAATAGGTGTCAGCCATCTACGGCCCCTGGGCCAAATCTGGACACCACTTGTTTTTGTTAATAAAGTTTTATTGGCACACAGCCACATCTATTCATTTACATATTGTCTATGCTGCTTTCATGCTACAACAGCAGTTAAGTAGTTGCAACTGTATGACCTTTGACACTGAAAATAATTTACCTTTGACTCTTTTTGAAAAAAGTGCATTTGCAGATGTAATTAAGCTTAAGTACGATCTCGAGATGAGATCACCCTGGATTGTCTGAGTGGGCCCTAAATGCAGTGACAAGTAACATTATAGGAGATACACAGAGGAGAGATACAGAAGCTGCAAGAGGCAAGGAAGGATCCTCCTCCAGAGACTTCATTACAGCATTAGAGAATTCATTATGGCAGTCACAAGAAACTAACACACTCCCTTCCCCAGCTTCCCTTGCAGCTAGGGCA
This sequence comes from Rhinopithecus roxellana, assembly GCF_007565055.1. NCBI lineage: Eukaryota > Metazoa > Chordata > Mammalia > Primates > Cercopithecidae > Rhinopithecus > Rhinopithecus roxellana. Next base: position 89,326,016 of record NC_044558.1, read on the forward strand.
CAGGCACATGATTTGGCTCCACCAATCAGGTGCACTTTCCCAGATTAAATGAGGCACTAATTGTGGAGGAAATAGAAATCATACTTCTCAGTGCTAACTGGGAGTAGTAGCAGTCCAGCAGCTCCATGGCATTTTCAGAGATGTCAGTGGCTGCAGTTTTAGTGGCACTGACTGGTGTCCAGAATTGTTGGCTATAAGGGAGGATATAACTATCTGTGACAGAGGGGACACCAGTAGCATCTTCACTTATTGGACGACTTCTGGGGCAATGTGGGAATTACTCCTGAATGCACAAACTCCAAATCCAATTTGCCTGCTGGAAATTCTGCAAGCTACCCCATATCCTTTAGGTATATTTTTTTCCTGATAAAATTAGTCAGCATTGGTATCTGTTGCCTTCAGGGGTGTGCTGAAGTCAGCTCCTACCAGCTCAGGAGATGGTTTGCACCCCTTCCCAATTCATTTTTCAGTGACATCATGTTGGTCACTTAAAATCGGCCACGATGGGTGTATTTTCACCACGGAAATTAGCAACTGCTACAAATCAGGGCTTTTTTTGTTTTTGAAGAGTCTATTTATCAGCGTACCACGGATTGTTTACAACTCAAAACTCTGATTGATAGCCATAGGATATCTCATTTCATCTTTGTATCCAGCCGATAAGAAAGATTTTATAATCACCTTTCTACAGATGAGGAAACTAAAAGAGACGAAGTGATTGTTCAAAGTCATAAACCCACGAGGTAATAAATCAGGGAAGGGAAGTTCTGACTTCACATCGTCTAAATCAAAAATAAGGCTAACAACCTTTTTTTTTTTTGAAAGTGAAGATTTAAAGACAGGTTGCATTAAAACAAACAACAAAACCCACACAAACTTAAACAACAGCCAGGGGCCACTGTCTGGTCTAACACTATTCAAATCACCCAGTGTCATTTATAGAAAATTGGCAGGTCAGAGCTTCAGGATGAGGCATTTAGATGGGATTTGAAGCACAGTCTGTTTTACAGTTAAAATTCCCTTGATGCTTCCAATGAAAAAAGAGGCAGCCTTCCACATTTGGAGGGGAATTCATCACGGATGCCATTAACAGGCTTGAGGGGGGCAGGCAGTCTCACCTTGATGCTCTAAGAGTCCAGGGCTTGCTCTGTGGGCGCTGGCAGATTTACCATTAGTAGGGCACGTCAAGAGCCTCTGCACCTCGTCTCGGGGAGAGAGATTTATAATGCCTCCACAGCTGTTTGAGCACAGCTCTAGCTAGACCCATCCCATGTTCTGGGCAGTGAGGCTTCCTGTGTGAAGACACATTCTCTTTCCTGCCTACTCAGCCTGGAAGCCTGGACCTTGGGAACAACAGAAGGAATCCTGTGGGTGTTCCTTTGCTAGAATCACACGGCTCTGTCCCCTTCCCTTCTCCGGGACATGCAGGTGCTCTCTTCTGGCAGTGGATGCTATTTCCTGGCCACTGCCCAGAAAGCAAGCAGGTGCCCCAGCATTGGCAGCACGCTTCCATCCATCCTCATCCTTCCAGGAGATGCAGGGGGCTCTGGGATGTGTCTGGGGTGGAAACATCTTGGAGTAAGAGGCTTGCACCAGCTGCAGGCATTTGAGAAGCCAGCTGCAGGGGGCCGGCAGGTTCCGGGAAGATCCTTCCAGGAATATAGAAAATGATCTACTTATAAGATCTGCTATGTGTTCTACGTACATTTGTTCAAATCCTTACAACAACCCTGCTGGGCATGCATTATTCCATCATTTTTCTTTTTTTAATTTTTTAATTTTTTTTTTGAGATAGAGTCTTGCTCTATCACCCAGGCAGGAGTGCAGTGGTGCGATCTCGGCTCACCGTAATATTAGCCTCCCAGGTTCAAGCCATTCTTGTGCCTCAGCCTCCTAAGTAGCTGGGATTACAGATGTGCACCGCTACACCCAGCTAATTTTTTGTATTTTTAGTAGAGACGGAGTTTCACCGTGTTGGACAGGCTGGTCTTGAACTCCTGACCTTAAGTAATCTACCCGCCTTGGCCTCCCAAAGTTCTGGGATTACAGGAATGAGTGACTCCACCTATTCCCCCATTTTTCTGATGAGGAAAAAGAGGCCTGGAGAGGTTAAGAAGTGTACCCCAAATCCATCACTTACTAGTGTCAGAGCCGGGCTTTGAACCCAGGGCTTTATGACTCCCATGCTTGGGTGGTATATAGGTTTGCACAGTGTTCTGCTGCCTCAGTCCACTCTAATTCATGTTCACCCCCGATGAATGCAATGTTATTTGGAAATAAGGCCTAGATGTAATTAGTTCAGATGAGGTCCTACTGGATTAGGGTGGGCCCTAAATCCAATCTGGTGTCTTTTTTTTTTTTTTGAAACTGAGTCTCATTTTACTGTCCAGGTTGGAGCGCAGTGGCACGATCACAGCTTACTGCAACATCCACCTCCTGGGTTCCAGCAATCCTCCCACCTCAGCCTCCCGAGTTGCTGGGATTACAGGCATGCACCACCATGCCTGACTAATATTTGTATGTTTTAGTAGAGGCAGGGTGTCCTCAGGTTGGCCAGGTTGGTCTCAAACTCTTAACCTCAGGTGATCCACCCATCTTGGCCTCCCAAAGTGCTGGGATTACAGGCGTGATCTATCTATCTTCCTTCCTTCCTTCCTTCCTTCCTTCCTTCCTTCCTTCCTTCCTTCCTTCCTTCCTTCCTTCCTTCCTTCCTTCCTCCCTCCCTCCCTCCCTCCCTCCCTCCCTTCCTTCCTTTTGACAAAGTTTCGCTCTTGTTGCCCAGGCTGGAGCGCAATGGCGTGATCTTGGCTCACTGCAACCTCTGCCTCCCGGGTTCAAGCAATTCTCGTGCCTCAGCCTCCCAAGTAGCTGGGATTACAGGTGCCCACCACCACACCTGGCTAATTTTTGTATATTTAGTACGGACGGGGTTTCACCATGTTGACCAGGCTGGTCTTGAACTTCTGACCTCAGGTGATCCACCCTCCTCGGCCTCCCAAAGTGCTGGGATTATAGGTATGGGCCACCGCACCCGGCCCCCTGCCACATGTCCGTGTTTCTAAATGCGGTTCTCTTTCCAGGACACCCTCCCAATGGACAACTTAGCAACGGTTTTCTTCTTCGATTGTTTTGTTTCTGGTCTTAGAAAGCCTGCCACTGTCGCCCTGTGTCTCTGAGGACCACCATGGCACATCCCTCGAGACTCTGGGGGTGGGGGGCATCTACTCTCCCTGGAGGCCTGGCTGCCAGGGAAGCTCCCTGGAGGAGCACACCACCCTCTGCTTGTTGCCTGAGAGGCATCTCCTGGGGGCCTGCGATCAGAAGACATTCATCTCCTTCACTTGCATCTTTCTCTCCCCACTAGACCGGGGTCCTGTCTCATTCCCCTTGGAGTTCCTGGGATCTGGCACATACTAGGTTCTTCGTAAATGTTTGTGGCCTGAATAAACATCCTGTTTCACTGTCAAGAATCATTTCGATGGTCTCAAACCAGTTTGCTCACTGATTGAATAGATTAAACCAACAGAGCCACTATTTTAAGCCTCCTATTGTGTGCCTGCACCTGATGGATATCATGCAAGAGGGTCTGTTACAGGAAAGGAGTCCTGATCCAGACCCCAAGAGAGGGTTCTTAGATCTTATGCAAGAAAGAATTCAAGGCGAGTCCATAAAGTGAAAGCAAGTTAAAGAAAAGGAATCAAGATGGAACATTTTTTGATTCAGTCTCTGAAAGATCTGAACTAAGGATATGTGTTTGTAGCTCCCAAATGGATGATTGGCTTGAAGGCAGTAGGTGTTCTGGAAAGAGGATGGGTTTGGAGGAAACCCTCCAAATCCTGCAGACCTGGGTTTGAATCCTCCTTCTGCTCTGTCTTAGCTCTGTGGGTGTGAGTGAACAATGCCACCTTTCTGAGCCTCAGTCACCTTGTTTGTAAAATGGCCACAGTAATAGACTTGTCAGAGGCATTTGAACCAGAGCAACTCCATGTTGAATAGGAAAAGCAAGTTTATTAAGAAAGTAAAGGAATCAAAGAACGGCCACTCCATAGACAGAGCAGCCCTGAGGGCTGTTGATTGCCCATTCTTATGGTTATTTCTTTTTTTTTTTTTTGAGACAGAGTCTCACTGTCGCCCCGGCTGGAGTGCAGTGGCGTGATCTCAGTTCACTGCCACCTCTGCCTCCTGGATTCAAACAATTCTTCTTCCTCAGCCTCCCAAGTAGCTGGAATTACAGGCAAACACCACCATACCTGGCTAATTTTTGTATTTTTAGTAGAGACAGGGTCTCGCTATGCTGCACAGGCTGGTCTTGAACTCCTGGACTGAAAGGATCCTAACACCTTGGCGTCCGGAGTAGCCTACAGACATGCACAATGCCCCCTGGCCCTACATCAAGCATTCTTGATGGTGGGTTTCTCAGAACCTCTCCAGTCCGCTTCACCGAGGTTCTCAGGAAACCAGGGGAATGGTGACCTGCTACCAGAAATCTTGCCACTGCTTCTGCAGAGTTAACATCATCCATCAGCGCCACTGCCCTGGACGGGCTGGGAGTATAGAGTGAGTTTTCTTTTTTTCTTTTCTTTTTTTTTTTTTTTTGAGACAGAGTCTCACCCTGTCGCACAGACTGGAGTGCAGTGACGCGATCTTGGCTCACTGCAACCTCTGCCTCCTGGGTTCAAGCGCTTCTCATGCCTCAGCCTCCCAAGTAGCTGGGACTATAGGCACAGGCAGCCACACCCAGCTAATTTTTTGTATTTTTAGTAGAGACGGGGTTTTGCCATGTTGGCCAGGCTGGTCTTGAACTCTTGGTCTCAAGTGATCCTCCCGCCTTGGCCTCCCAAAGTGCAGGGATTACAAATGTGAGCTATCGTGCCTGGCCTGGAGTGAGTTTTCTTAGCCCCCTCAGATCCTGGAGTTCTGGAATTCTCAGGATCTCCTTTGCTAGGGCAGTGGCTTTTTCATGAGTCGATGATGGTATTGATGATGATGATGATGGTAAAGATGCTATAACTCTAACGGTTTACCACTCCTGAGTGTGCACCTACACTGTGCTAAGCTTTCTACATCAGTTTAGCTCTCAGACAATAAGCCCTATGTAGGAGGATACTATCCTTATTTTACAGATGGGGAAACCGAGGTCATTCTCACAGCACTCAAACCCCATTCCGATGGATAAGCTGCCTCTTGTTCCATGATACTCCGCTGCCTCCAGTCGGAGCTGACCACAGAAGGGTCTTTGGAATCTGTACTCAGCCTGCCTTTTACTCCCACAGAAGACAGGCAGCCTCAGCCTGCAGGCTTACGCCCTGGAGACATCCACAAGACACTCAATTTACTTCTGCACAGAAACCAGCAGGATCTCCTTGTGCCATGGCCCCCAGGTAAGTGGGACCCAGCATGGAGCTGAGGTTTCTGTGACCCCTGAGGTCACCTTGGCGGGAAGGCCACCGTCTCCCTTTGACCAGTCAGCAGAATTCCTTCAAGTCACCCCAGTTTTCCTGTGTCTAAAAGGAGACTAATCACAGTGAAGCAGCTTGAAGTCCTGGTCTGAAAAGCATCATTATTACTTGCTCCAGGGTCTTGGCATCTTGGGGCTTCAAGGGGAAAAAAAAAAAAAAAAAGAAACCCACATTGATTTCTAATGCAAATTGGGTTTGAAGAGGATCCCCCGGCTCTCTGGAGCTCACCCACAGCCGAGGGCACGCCCCAGGGGGGACTGTTGCCGTGGGCAAAGAATTTTCTCTCATCAAGACAAAACCCAGATAGGGTCATTCCGCTTTCAGACCCCACTGCGCTGCTGCCCCCAGCATCCAGCCCAACGTGCAGCCGCAACTGAAGTCACAGTGGAATTCCCAGATCTGTGGGCCTGGGAGACTTTTAGCTCCCTGCGCCTCCCCACCCCTGCATCCCCTCACCTGTGGTACACACGCACGCACGCACACACTCACACACTCACACATGCCCCTCATTCACACATACAGGCACACACAACACTCACACACTCTCCCAGACACACTCATACAAACATACACACAATTACACACATTCACTCACACACATGACACCTGTTCACACAGGTACACACACACAGACATGTGCACACACCGTACTCACACACTCTCCCACACTCTCCCAGACACACACAATCACACACACGACACTCACACATGCACACACACAGACATGTGCACACAATACACACTCTCCCAGACACGCTCATACACACACACACAATCACATACATGCATTCACACATACACGACACTCGTTCACACATGCGCACATACTTATAGACATGGGCACACACACTTACTCTCCCAGATACACTCATGTACACACAGACACACGCCCCTCATTCACACATACATGCAGACATGCACACACGACACACACACTCTCCCAGACACGCTCAGACACACATAATCACATATGCACTCACACACACACTCACATGTCCCATTCAGACACATGTTCACAGAGACCACATACATTGTCACAGAGACACATTCACACGTGTTCACACACATTCACACACACACAAGTCTCACAGGCACACAACAGGCACACAGAGACACGCACGCTCTCAAACACACGTTCACACATAGACACTCATTCACACATTATTTAGTCTCACACTCACAGACACATGTGCATGCACAATACTCACACACAGACATTCATACACACACAATCCTCAAATGTGCACACAACATGCATTTACAGACACCCACTCACACATGGACACACACGCACACACACTCATTCACATGTGGACGCCTGCACGCTAGCGCACACACTCACTGAACCTTCTCTGTTCATCCGAATTTCTCTCTGTCAATTTCTCTCTGGCACCGTTTCCCTTGATGTCTCCTCGGTGTCTTTTTCTGCTCACCAGCCCTTTTCTCCAGACCTGGGGCCACTCAGCTAAGATGCAGAAATCCTTGATGTGCTTCCAGTCTCACAGAGACCCAGCAAATGCTCTTCAGTTTTTTGTTTGTTTGTTTATTTGTTTGGAGACAGGGTTTCTCTCCTGTCACCTAGGCTGGAATACAGTGGTGTGCTCTCAGCTCACTACAACCTCCGCCTCTGGGTTCAAGTGATTCTCCTGCCTCAGCCTTCCGAGTAGCTGGGATTACAGGTGTACGCCATCACGCCCGGCTAAGTTTTGTATTTTTAGTAGAGATGGGGTTTCGCCATGTTGACCAGGCTAGTCTTGAACGCCTGTCCTCACGTGATCCACCCACCTCAGCCTCCCAAAGGGCTGGGATTACAGGCTTGAGCCACCGTGCCCAGCTGCTCCTTAGTTTTGTTTCTTGTTGTTTTTTTCCTTGCTCCTCAGTTTTGATGGAAATTGGCTTCTGGTAAATTTGCTTCCCACCCTGCCAAAAAAAAACAGGGAAGAAAGCTTCCACATTCTGCAAGCTTCCTCATCCTCCCAACTCCCCTGAGAGATAAAATTATCTTTCCCTATCTCAGATGAGGAAACTGAGGCATAGAAAAGTGCAGTGACACTGACCGGGTGCAGTGGCTCACGGCTGTAATCCCAGCACTTTGGGAGGCCGAGGCAGGCAGATCACGAAGTTAGTAGTTTGAGACCAGCCTGGCCAATATGGTGAAACCCTGTCTCTACAAAAAATACAAAAATTAGCCAGGCATGTTGGCACACACCTGTAGCCTCAGCTACTCGGTAGGCTGAGACAGGACAATCGCTTGAACCCAGGAAGTGGAGGTTCCAGTGAGCCAAAATTGCGCCACTGCACTCCAGCCTGTGTGACAGAGCAAGACTCCGTCTCAAAAAAAAAAAAAGGGTATAGTGACTCATCTCAGATTAATTAACTAGGGCATGGTGGCTCATGCCTGTAATCCCAGTGCTTTGGGAGGCCGAGGCGGGCGGATCACCTGAGGTCAGGGGTTCCAGACCAGCCTGACCAATATGGAGAAACCCCGTCTCTACTAAAAATACAAAATCAGCCGGGCGTGGTGGCGCACGCCTGTAATCCCAGCTACTCAGGAGGCTGAGGCAGGAGAATCGCTTGAACCCGGGAGGTGGAGGTTGCAGTGAGCCGAGATCGCGCCATTGCACTCCAGCCTAGGCGACAAGAGCCAAACTCCATCTGAAAAAAAAAAAAAAAATTATTGAGCCCGTATGCTGGGCCAAGCACTGTTCTGGCAGTGAGGGATGTGACATTCAACAAGACAAGGGCCAGCCCTGGGGTGAACAGTCACAAAGCTACTAAGAAGTGTTCCCAACTCCTGAGTCCTCAATTTTCTGTGTCCCCACAGGGCCAGTCTTTGTGGGTCCTAGGCACTCCCGCCTTTGTGGGCCCGTTCAGTCATGATTGTATTTTATGCTGCATTTATATAAAGAGAAATATAATCCAGGCAGAATTAAAAATTAAAACCTTTTATTCAATCCTGAAAGTTAGGGACTTTTCCCTTCTGATTTTAAGAGAAATGGAAACCGCACTTGGCTGGGCACAGTGGGTCACGCCTGTAATCCCAGCACTTTGGGAAGCCAAGGCCAGTGGATCACTTGAGGTCAGGAATTGGAGACCAGCCTGGCCAACATGGTGAAACCCCATCTCTACTAAAAATCCAAAAACTAGCCAGGCCTGGTGGCACATGCCTATAATCCCAGCTACTTGAGAGTCTGAGGCAGGAGAATTGCTTGAACCTGGGAGGCAGAGGTTGCAGTGAGCTAAGATCGTACCACTGCACTCCAGCCTGGGCAACAGAGCAAGGCTCTGTCTCAAAAAAAAAAAAAAAAAAAAAAAGAGAGAGAGAAATGAAGACATTTTCATGGGCCCTAGGCATTGTGTCTGCTGTACCTCATGGGTCTGTGGCCCCTATGTTCCTAAACACCAGGGTGGATTACCTCCCCTTGGAAAGTGAGCCCTGGGTCTATCCCCAACTGCTGAACAGCCCAAATAACCATCAATGGATGAAGTACTGATGCATACTACAGCGTGGATGAACCCCAAAAGAGGCTGGCCGGGTGCAGTGGCTCACAGCCTGTAATCCCAGCACTTTAGGAGGCTGAGGTAAGAGGATCGCTTCAGGTCAGAAGTTCAAGACCAACCTGGCCAACATGGCGAAACCCCATGTCTACTAAAAATACAGAAACTAGCTGGGCATGGTGGCGGATGCCTGTAATCCCAACTACTCGGGAGGCTGAGGCAGGAGAATCTCTTGAGCTTGGGAGGTGGAGGTTGCAGTAAGCTGAGATTGAGGATTGAGCCACTGCACTCCAGTCTGGGTGATGGGGTGATACTCTGCCAAAAAAAAAAAAAAAAATTGGCTAAGTGGAAGAAGCCAGGCGCAAAAGGCCAGATAGTCTATAATTCCATTTATATGAACTGTCCAGAATGAGTACATCCAGGGAGACAGAAAGCAGATTCGTGGTTGCCATGGGGTGGGAAGGAGGGAATGGGAAGTGCTGCTAATGGGTATGGGGTTTCCATTTGAGTCAATAAAAAAGTGTTAGGGCCAGGCACAGTCACTCATGCCTATAATCTCAGCACTTTGGGAGGCTGAGGAAGGTGGATTGCTTGAGCTCGGGAGTTCAAGACCAGCCTGGCCAACATAGTAAAACACTGTCTCTATGAAAAATACAAAAATAAAATAAAATTAGCCAGGCATAGTGGCATGCACCTATATTCCCAGCTACTTGAGGGGCTAAGGTGGGAGAATCACTTGAGTCTGGGGAGACTGAGGCTTCAGTGAGCCAAGATTGTGCCACTACACTCCAGCCTGGGAGACAAAACAAAAAAAATAGAGTTTTGGAGCCTAGATAGAGGTGATGGTTGTACAACATTGTGGATATACTTAATTCCACTGAATTGTATGCTTTAAAATAGTTAATGTTAGGCTGGGCACAGTGGTTAATGCCTATAATCCCAGCACTTTGGGAGGCTGAGGCGGGCATATCGTCTGAGGTCAGGAGTTCGAGACCACCCTGGCCAACATGGTGAAACTCTGTTTCTACTAAAAATAAAAAATTAGCCAGGCATGGTGGTGGGCGCCTGTAATCCCAGCTACTCAGGAAGCTGAGGCAGGAGAATTGCTTGAACTGGGACTGGGAGGCAGAGGTTGCAGTGAGCCGAGATCGCACCACCGCACTTCAGCCTGGGCAACAGAAAGAGACTCCATCTCAAAAAAAAAAAAAAGAAAAAGAAAAAAAGGAAGAAGGTTAATGTTATGTGAATTTCATCTTAATTTAAACAAAACAAAACAAAACAATACCAGTAAGCCCTGGGCTTCCCCTTCCAGCTTCCCCTGGAGACCCTGGAGAAGAGCGTCTCCCTGCACCCCCAAGCCCCAGTTTTCTGTTTCTGTCCCCATTTCCTTCCTCTGGAGCCCTCTTCCTTCTCCCCTCTCGCATCTGCTCTGTTTCTTCTCCCGTCCTGTTACTGGTATGATAGGAAGCCCCTCAATCCAGGAATCCTTGCGGCGCTTCCCACGTGCCTCAGGCCATAGACCAGATACTGCATACTGGTGACCCTGGGGCCAAGTCTCACCCACTGACATATTTTCCTTGGCCCATACAGTGTGCTCAAGAATTTCCAAGAGTTGCCAACATTTCAAAACAGAAAGATTTCACATGGAACACACACACACACACACACACACACACACACACACGCACGACTTCCAGCTTCTCTGGGGAAATTCAGAGGCGCCAATCACTCTGAGCCCTTATTCCCTCGTGGCTGTAGGAAACAGGCTGCTGCGGACCCGCTAGAGAAACCCCTGTCTCCAGTTTGCCACAGTCCCCACCACTCCTTAGAATCTTAGCATATGTTTTTCCTGCCTGGCCCCTATGGCTTTGGAGTTTGTCATGACAGCCGTAGACAAATGACTGAGCCTCTTCAGGCCTCATCATCAAAATCAAGGGGATGGATTAGGTGATCTTTAAGGGTTTTTTTCAGTTGACAGTCTGTGATAGCTGCAAACTTGGCTTTATGTATTTATTTATTTATTTATTTAGAGCCAGGTTCTTGCTCTGTTGCCCAGGCTGGAATGCAGTGGCATGATCATAGCTTACTGCAACCTCAAATTCCTGGATTCCAGAGATCCTCCTGCCCAGCCTCCTGAATAGCTGGGACTACAGGCAAAAGCTAGTGTATCTGGTAAACTTTTTAAATTTTTGTACAGTCTTGATTTGGTGCCCAGGCTGCTCTCAAACTCCTGGGCTCAAGTGATCCTCCCACCTCAGCCTCCCGAAGTGCTGGGATTACTGGCGTGAGTTACCATACCTGGCCAAACTTGATTTTTCTCTCTGCAGTGTCTCTGGGCCTGGGAGCCTACCCGATGTGAGGGGTTGCAGATGCAGAAGGAGAAGGGGTTCAAAGATGCTGCTGGCGCCTTCACTTCCTGCCACTGTGAGTCTTGGCTGCTAACAGCTCAGAGTTGCACCTTTTCCCAGAGGGCTGTCCTCAGTCAAGTGGGAGCAGTCTCACCTTGTCTGCTCCCATCCCCAGAGCAGCCCACAGCCAATGACTGATTGGCAAGGGTGTGTAGGGCCCGCCCCTTACCTCAATGAAGGAAATATTAATAACTAACTGTGAACTGTGTGTCCAGAGCTCCCTGAGGGACCAGGCTGAGACTCCAGCAGTTGCCATCCTTAGCAACTCTCCTGCCCTGTCCTGCCTCCTCTCTCCTTTCTCCTGAGAACATGTCACTCAAAAAAACCACATCCCCCAATAAAGAATCCCCTCCTGTGTATGAAATTTGGCTCTTAATCAATCTAGGAAGCATATGCAACAGAATGGGATTTCGATGTAGAGGCATATGGGTGGGTTAAATGTCTCTCACCTGAGTCCACCTTAGCCACTGCACAGGATACATAATGTGATCATGCTCCCTTTTGTGGTTTCCTACAAAATTGTGCTTTTCTTAAGGACAAAAATTGTGCCTCGTTCATGTCTGTATCCCCAGCACCTAGCACAGTGTTTGTCTCATCTTAAACAGCAGAAAGTGGCTGGTTGCATTGAGCTGAATGAACCTGTGAGTGTATGTGTGCACACGCATGCGTGTGTACACACAGAAAGCCTCTTGGAGACCGGGTACGGTGGCTCACACCTGTAATCCCAGCACTTTGGGAGGCCGAGGCAGATCCCTTGAGGTCAGGAGTTTGAGACCAGCCTGGCCAATATGGCAAAACCCTTTCTCTACTAAAAATACAAAAATTAGCTGGGCATGGTGGCACATGCCTGTAACCCCAGCTATTCAGGAGGCTGAGGCAGGAGAATTGCTTGAACACTGGAGGCGGAGGTTGCAGTGAGCCGAGATCGCACCACTTCACTCCAGCCTGGGTGACAGTGAGACTCTGTCTCAAAAACAAAAGGAAGCCTCTTGGAGCATATGAATTCTGGGCATCTGAGGCCTCAGTGTTTGTCCAGCTCCAACAGGACTACAGAAAGACCTCGTTGCTCTAACGAAGTACCATAGACAGGGTGGCTTAGGAACAACAGAAATTTATTGCTCACAGTTCTGGAGGCTGGAATTTCAAGGTCAGAGTGTCAGTATGGCCAGGTTCTGGTGGGGATCCTCTTCCAGGATGCAGACAGCCAGCTTCTCGTTGTATCCTCACGTGGTGGAGAGAGGGGGAGAGAACTCTCTGGGGTCCCTTTTATGAGGGCACTAACCCCATTCATGAATGACCTGATTACATCCCAAAGGCCTTCTCCTCACACCATCACATTCAGGGTTAAGATTTCAACATAAGGATTTGGGAGTGACACGAACATTCAGTCCAGTAGCCTCCACCCCACTGGCAGAGGTCTTCTCTCTTCTGTCTGTAACATTCCTGCAGAATGCCCTTGTGACCACAGCTTGCTCCCCCTGCCTCTCTCTGTTACGCATGTGAGAATCTATCTCCTTCTGGACTAGTATAAATAATAATGGCTACTACTACCATCTTTACAATGAGCACCAGATTATGTGCTCTGTCCTGTTCACCCACTATTTCTAACCCGATGACAACCCTCCCTAAGAGATGGCTTCATATTAGCCCAGAACACTGGGGCCCGGCAATGGGAAGCCACTTGCTCAAGGTTACACAGCCAGTGGGATGCCAAGCCAAGATTCCAAGCCAGATTCTTGTCTCTTTTTTTTTTCTCAATCGCCCAGGCTGGAGTGCAGTGGCGTGATCTCGGCTAACTACAACCTCTACCTCCCGGGTTCAAGTGATTCTCCTGCCTCAGCCTCCTGAGTAGCTGGGATTATAGGCGCCCGCCACCACACCTGGTTAATTTTTGTATTTTTAGTAGAGGTGGGGTTTCACCACGTTGGCCAGGCTGGTCCCAAACTCCTGACCTTAAGTGATGCGCTGGCCTCAGCCTCCCGAAGTGCTGGGGTTACAGGCGTGAGCCACAGTGTAGCTCATTTAATTTACCAGTCACCAAGTAGCTCATTTTAATCAGTTTCCTGATTTGGCAGGAGATGAACAAAATGGGTACTGTCTTAGCCACTGTAGTTGCCCTCCCAATAATTTATCCTAAGATATAATTCCAAATGTACACAGGCCGAGTACAGTGGTTCACACTTGTAACCCCAGCGCTTTGGAAGGCCAAGGCAAAAGGATCACTTGAGGCCAGAAGTTCGAGACCAGCCTAGGCAACCTTGTGAGATCCCATCTCTACAAAAATTTTAAAAATTAGCCAAGTGTGAGACTATACACCTGTGGTCTCAGCTACATGAGAGGCTGAGGTAGGGGGATTGCTTGAGCCCAGGAGCTTGAGGCTGTGGTAAGCCATGATGGCGCCATCGCATGCCAGCCCGGGCGACAGAGTGAGACACCATCTCAAAAAAAAAGAAGAAAGAAAGAAAAAGAAAAGAATGTACATGAAGACTTAACCGCAAGGCTCTTCCTCTTGACCTCTTTCACAGTAAGAAACAGAAAATCCCTAACCATGCAACAAAGTAATAAAGGGGCTGTGACTGATATTTCCATTTCACTGATGGGAAGATGGTGCAAGTGATGTTAAGCAGCCTAGGAGTGGAACTCAAGTGGTCTGGTATCAGAGTCTGCGGGCTGAAGCTCTGCACCATATGCTTCTGGCTTCTAGAAAAGCCTGAAAGGCTGAAGGTAACAGCGGTGCTCTCTTGGTAGTTGGACTACGGGTAGTTTGTATTTTATTGTATTTAGAGACAGGGGCTTGCTCTATTGCCCAGGCTGGAGTGCAGTGGCATAATCACAGCTCACTGCAGCCTCGACCTACCAGGTTCAAGCGATCCTCCAGGCTCAGCCTCCCAAGTAGCTGGGGCCATAGGTGTGCACCACCATGCCCAGCTTATTTTTTGGTTTTTGTAAAGATGGGGTCTCCCTATATTGTCCTGTCTGGTCTCAAACATCTGGGCTCAAGCAATCCTCCTGCTTCGGCCTCCCAAAATCCTGGGATCACAGGTGTGAACCACCACGCCCAGCTGGTAGTTTTCATTTGTTCCTTTTGGCCTGCGCATACTCTGCATTTCTACTGAGATCATACATTATTAGTATACTTTGCCTAAAAAGAAAAAGAAATACTATGTATTTAAATCAGTCAATCAACCAACAACCAACCAATCCATCAGCTGCGCTATTTTTACATGTCTTCTGTTGTAAATGAGCCACCTCCTGTCACAGCCAAAGTCACTGTTCCCAGTCATTGTAGCCAGAGGGGCCTTGCCCTGTGGTGTCAGCCAGGGTGTGCATCTCAGTCTGCTTCTGCTGACAGCGCCTTGTAGGGCTTGTGAAATCAAGGCAGATTGCATAAGAGCGTCCCCTGGGGCCTTGGAGCTGTTTATCACCCCTGAGTTATTTTTATTGGTTGTAAACTGAGCTCTCCTTTTTGGAAGCTTCCTGGGACTGTAGAGAATCCCAGCCTCTGCAGAGAGAGGACAATGTTGGCCAGGGCTGAGAAGGCCTTGGCCTGAAACTTTGCAGAGACCCTTCTGCCCAGAGTCAGAAAAGGAGGGCCTGTCGCAGTGCCTCACGCCTGTAATCCCAACACTTTGGGAGGCCGGGTGGATCACCTGAGGTCAAGAGTTCAAGACCAGCCTGGCCAACATGGTGAAACCTCGTCTCTACTGAAAATATAAAAATTAGCTAGGGGTGGTGGTGGGCACCTGTAATCCTAGCTACTCAAGAGGCTGACGCAGGAGAATCGCTTGAACCTGGAAGGCGGAGGTTGCAATGAGCCGAGATCGCACCACTGCACTCCAGCCTGGCCAACAGAGCGAGACTCTGTCTCAAAATAAAAAAATAAAATAACCGGGCGCAGTGGCTCACGCCTGTAATCCCAGCACTTTGGGAGGCCGAGGCGGGTGGATCACGAGGTCGGGAGATCAAGACCATCCTGGCTAACACAGTGAAACCCCGTCTCTACTAAAAATACAAAAAAAATTAGCCAGGCATGGTGGCAGGCGCCTGTAGTCCCAGCTACTTGGAGGCTGAGGCAGGAGAATGGCGTGAACCCAGGAGGTGGAGCTTGCAGTGAGCCGAGATCATGCCACTGCACTCCAGCCTGGGTGACAGAGCAAGACTCCGTCTCAAAAAAAATAAAAAATAAATGAAAGAAAAAAGGAAAGGGAGTCAAAAAGAGTTTAACCCCTGGCCTTGCATCCAGGGTGTTTACCCCACTTGCCTGGTGGAGAACATGATGATGATGATGATGATATAAATAACACAGCCAATCTCACTTTGCACATTCGTGTGGACTGTAAGGATGACCGTGCAAACTGAAAGTGTGCAAAAAGATCTCAATCACCAACAGGATAAAATAAGATTATTCTGTGACCTTTAACAATCTTCTGTCAAAACACTAAAACTCTCTTACTGTTGGCTATAAATGTTTAAGGAAATGAAAAAATAGGTAAAACTAACATTTCTTTCTTATACTTTAATTTAGAACATTAGAAACATTGAAAATATAACTCTAGGCTGGGAGCAGTGGCTCATGCCTGTAATTCCAACACTTTGGGAGACCAAGGAGGGAGGATCACTTGAGCTTAGGAGTTTGAGACCAGCCTGGGCAGCATAGTGAAACCCTGTCTCTACAAAAAACTATGGTAGTGCATGCTTGTAGTCCCAGCTACCAAGGAGGCTGAAGTGAGAGGATCACTTGAGCCCAGGAGGTTGAGGCTGCAGTGAGCTGTGATCATGCCACTACACTTCAGCCTAGAGGATGGGAGTGAGACCCTAAAAATGTGTGTGTGTGTGTCTGTGTGTGTGTGAGTTGTATTTCCTTGTGTAAAAACTATCAAGAATAGCCTGAACCATGCTTGCTGGCTTCTTGTTTAACTAATGATACAGAGGGAGCATCTTGTTCTATGCCTTGGCAAATTGTCGTATTTCTTTCTAAAATTGGATCAGTTTCCAAAATGGTATCCTTTGAACTTTCCGTGTTGTGAAATGTCCACAAGAGTTCCTGCCAGCCTCACTTCCTCTGGATAGGCTTCATCCTTTTCCTCACAGTGACGTCCCTCATCTATTTCTTCTATAACCCTGGGATGGTGAATTTTATGTGTGAACTTGGACAGGGCCATGGTATGCAGATCATTGGTGCAACATTATTCCAGATGTTTCGTGTGAAGGTATTTTTTAGATAAGATGAATATTTAAATCAGTCAACTTTGAGTAAAGCAGATGGCCCTCTATAGTGTGGTGGGTCTTATCCAATCAGTTGAAGATCTTAATAGAAAAAGACTGGCCTGCCCCAAAGAAGAAGGAATTCTGCCTCCAGATAGCCGCAATAGCAATTCTTCCTTGCGCAGGGTCCCCAGTCTGCCAACCTACCTTGCAGATTTTGGACTTGCCAGCCTCTGCAATGTGTGAGCCAATCAGTATATCTATCTATGGGTTTTATTTTGTTTTGGTTTGGTTTGGTTTTGAAATGGAGTCTCACTCTATCGTTCAGGCTGGAGTGCAGTGGCATGATCTCAGCTCACTGCAACCTCTGCCTCATGGGTTCACACGGTTCTCCTGCCTGAGGCTCCCAAGTTGCTAGGATTACAGGTGCCCGCCACCATGCCTGGCTAATTTTTGTGTTTTAGTAGAGGTGAAATTTAGTATTTTCACCATGTTGGCCAGGCTGGTCTGGAACTCCTGACCTCAAGTGATCTGCCCACCTCAGCCTCCCAAAGTGCTAGGATTATAGGCATGAGCCACCATGCCCAGCCTGCACTTTCATCTTTGTTGGCTAATTCCTTCTTTTTACTATCCATTTATGTAAAATGTCAAGTGAATTATCACCCAGAGAGAAGGAGGCAACACAGCTGCACACTTAGCTGTGTGAACTGAATTACAGACGCACCGTGACCAGACACCAGCAGGCTTTGAAAGAAGTGACGTGATTGTTGCTGATCATGATACATGTCTGTTATTTACATAGTGATTTGTGGACTGACCAGCTAACAGCAAAGTATGCATTTGATGCAATTATTCACACTCGATATACCATGGAAAATGAAATCTGAACCACGTTTTGGGGGACTCCTGTTATTTCTTAAACATGGTAACTGAAATTCATGCATATCCATACCAGGCAAAACCAAGGAATGCTGTAACTGTAAATAATAGCTAACATCTCAGACCCCTGACTTTGTGCCAGGCATAAACCCAGACCCTAAACAAATCCTAATCCCAAACCTAACTTTAGGATCTACACCTCTTTTTCTTTTTTCTTTAGACAGAGTCTCACTCTGTTGGAGTGCAGTAGTGTGATCTTGGCTCACTGCAACCTCCGCCTCCCAAGTTCGAGTGATTCTCCTGCCTCAGCCTCTCGAATAGCTGGGATCACAAGCATGTGCCAACATGCCCAGTTAATTTTTATATTTTTAGTAGAGACAGTGTTTTGCCATGTTGGCCAGGCTGGTTTGAACTCCTGGCCTCAAGTGATCCACCCACCTTGGCTTCCCAAAGTGCTGGGATTCCAGGCATGAGCCACTGCGCGCAGTCAGGATCGACGAGTAGTAAGTCATCTATAAATGTCAAATGCTTCAAACTGATCACATGTGAGGCTAGAACTTCTGAGTCAGCTCCTTGCTCACTCCTGGTGACTTTGCTCTGGGGCTCATAGTTCAAGGATTTTATGTTTCATCCATTTTGCTTCTATATGATCTCTCAAACCCTCAAGGCTTAGAGTTTGCGGTACCTCTGCCTCCTGGTGAATTCTCCTCCATCCTTGATTGGAAACCCAGACTTGCCACCTATTGGCCATGGAACCTTGGACAGAGACATGACCATTCAGAGCCTCCCAGAGCCTCAGTTTCCCCATCTATAAAATGGAGGATCAAGTCTTACCTCGTAAGGATCAAATGAGATTATAAATGAGATTACCTATAAAGAGCTTCATAACCGGCACATGGCAAGTACTCAACACGTGTTAACCATTAATCATTATTACCAAGCAGACGTTGCAATACTCCCACAGAATAGGAATGGTTCACACTTCTGCTTTCCCAATAGACTGGGAGCTACTCAAAGAAAATGAACTTTTCAGTCTCTGGCCTCAGCTCCCAGTGCAGTGCCTGGCACAGAGTAGGTGCTCATTAAATGCTTGTTAAATGAGTGAATTAAAGCCAAGTAGAGCTTTGCTCCCAGCCTGCCCATGTTGAATGTAGCTGCAGATAATAGCCAACAACATTTATTGAGAACTTGCATGTGCCAGGAACTAACGGTGCCAGGCTCTTTATGTGCATGATCTAGTTCACTATCCAAGCAGCCATGTAAGATGGGTGTTATTATTATCCACGTATTTCAGTTACAGAGGGGCAAGGCTGGGATGTCAACCCAGTCTGCTGGAACATTCATCGGATGGCCTCTGCCCAGCAGAATCCCATGTGCCAGTGAGCAGAAGGGGGACCTGATGGGGTGAGGGAGGCAGTGTGTTTCTCCATTCTCACACTGTTAAAAAGAACTACCTGAGACTGGGTAATTTATAAAGAAAAGAGGTTTAATTGACTCAGAGTTCCCCAGGCTGCACAGAAGGCCTGGCTGGGGAAGCCTTGGGAAACTTACAATCGTGGTGGAAGGGGAAGGGCAAGCAGGCACGTCTTACATGGCCAGAGAAGGAAGAAGAGAGTGAAGGGGGA
The DNA here is from genome assembly GCF_007565055.1 of Rhinopithecus roxellana. Classification (NCBI taxonomy): domain Eukaryota; kingdom Metazoa; phylum Chordata; class Mammalia; order Primates; family Cercopithecidae; genus Rhinopithecus; species Rhinopithecus roxellana. The sequence continues at coordinate 89,345,090 of NC_044558.1, forward strand.
GGTACTACACACTTTTAAACAACCAGATCTCATGAGAACTCACTCGCTATGGTGAGAGCAGCAAGGAGGAAATCCGCCCCCATGATTCAGTCATGTCCCACCAGGCCCCTCCTCTAACCCTGGGGATTAAATTCGACAGGAGATTTGGGCAGGGACACAAATCCAAACCATGTCAGACAGGGATGAGGAGCCCTTTACCAAGGGTGAGTCGTCATCTGCAGAGTGCAGCCCTGCAGTGTTTGGGGACAAACACCAGGCTTTGGTGTTGCCCTCTCTTCAGGGGCTGGTTGCTGTGATACTGCACCTAACCCACCCTCACCACCTCCCACTGAGGCCCTCCCTGAGTGTCTTCTCTCTGTCAAAACTTGTCCCATGTTTCATTGCTCCGGGCTCCTGTGCCCTGTTGCTGAGCACGGGTGGGGCTGGGTTACTCAGCTCTACACTTCCTGGCTCTCTCTTGACCACCCAAATCACTGCCGAAGTCATTAATTAGGAAACCAGACATGGCTATGGGACAGCACTTCTGTTGCTATATTGAGCCATTATTTAATTTCTTATCAGTCTTCAAGTTTTCACATGTGGGTTGTTTTGTAAGCTCTTCTTATATTGCCTGAAACTACCTTCCTCCCCACCCCACTCCAGGCTGAATGCACAATAGATATTCAAGAAATTCTTGTTCGGTTTTACTGTTGTATTATCTCCCTGAAATATCGAACACTTTTCCCTCTAAAGGCAGAAGAAAGAGGAGATCCTGCCAAAGTGTGTTGGGGAGCCCGAGACCTACTGCCATGCACTCTGTCCAACCCTCTCCCACCTCTCAACACTCAGGAGACCTCAGAGGAATACCAGGGAACCCAGTTTGAAAGCCCTTGACCATTTCTTGATTGGCTGATTTGTCTGTTTCCTGTAAACTTCCTGAGAGTAGCTGAGATGAACAAGCAAACACCAAGAACTTGGAGTTTTCAGATGTGCTTTCTAGCCCTGCCAGTTAATATCTGCTTGGCCTCCCAATAAGCCCCTTAACCTCTCTGGGCCTGAGTTTCTTCCTCTGCAAAATGGGAATCATCATAAATACCTACCTCATAACATTGTTGCAGTGATGAAATTCGCTGTATAAAAGCAACGTGTAAAGTATAAGGAAAATGTTTATAGATCTTTCCCCTACAGTGGATTACATGCAATAGGCTCTGAATAGATGTGGTTGAGTTTAAGCTGACAAATTACATTTCCCAGGGACCTTTAGAAGCAGGTTGAATGGTGGAAATCCCAGGCACAATGACAGACCTAAGGGTGTGATATGGTTTGACTGTGTCCCCACACAAATCACATGTTGAATTGTAACACACAGGAAGTGTGTTGGAAGAGGGGCCTGCTGGGAGGTGATTGGATAATGAGACAGACTTCCCCTTGCTGTTCTCATGATAGTGAATGAGTTCTCCTGAGATCTGATTGTTTAAACGTGTATAGCACTCCCCACTTCGCTCTGTCTCCTGCCGCCATGTGAAGACATGCCTGTTTCCCCTTCACCCTTCCCCCATGATTGTAAGTTTCCTGAGGCCTCCCAACCATGCTTTCTGTATAGCCTCCAGAACTGAGAGTCAATTAAACCTCTTTTCTTCATAAATTACCCAATCTCAGGTAGTTCTTTATAGCAGTGTGAGAATAGACTAATACAAGGTCAGTCTGGGGTAGGTGGACATTCTGTGTGTCCCTCAAATTATCTCAAGTGCATGGTTACTACTCTGTTTAATATCAGACTAGTTCTGTTTCCAATAACTCTTTGGCTCTGGGCAACAGTACTTCTCTAAGAAAGAGAAAGAGGAAGTATTGATTTCTTAGACAGCATCACCCACCTTCCTTCTCAGGCCCCTCTCCCCAAGCTTCCTCATCTATCTGGCATGTGCTGGGTAGAACCAGCTTCCTGAGGCCCCAGGAAAAGAAAATCAGGCTCCAGTGTACACAATTTTAGCTGCGTGGGAGTCACCAACTTACATTTAGTTGATCTTTCCAAATGTGTTTCTTGTGAAAAGTATTAACTGAGCATTTACTGTGTGCTAAGAATTTTATGTGTTCATTCATCCTCATGACAAACCCATAAGATAAGGACCATTGCTTGTTTCTGTTTTTGTTTCTTGAGACAGTCTTACTCTGTCACCCAGACTGTAGTGCAGTGGTACCATCTGTACTCATTGTAAACTTTGCCTCCTGGGTTCAAACCATTCTCCTGCATCAGCCTCCTGAGTAGCTGGGACTACAGGCACCCACCACCACATCCAGCTGATTTGTGTATTTTTAGTAGAGACGGGGTTTCCCTACGTTGGTCAGGCTGGTCTCAAACTCCTGAACTCAAGTGATCCACCCACCTTGGCTTCCCAAAGTGTTGGTATTACAAGCATGAGCCACTATGCCCAGCCGATAGGACCATTGTTAACCCCATTTTACAGATAGAAAACAGGCTCAACAATGAAAGGAACCAGGAAGGACTCAGCCAGGATCTTGGGTCAAATCTGATGGGCTCTGACACCCTTGTGCCACCACTAGCCACCACCCGGCACTGCCCCTAATGCTTAAGCCTCCCTTGAGACCCAACACACACTCATGGTGTCACTGTCATGGCCTGGAACCATGCTCTTACTTCCCAGTAAAAGTTTTTTTATAAAAAGAGACAAAATAGCTATTATAGCCCTAGCCTCTGGCCTTGTTCCTGAGGAGCTCCAAGTCCTGCTTGTGGTGTATTCCAGCTGGGTTCCCCTGATCCTATGAAGAGCATAGGGCCCCAATCATCAATTCAGCATTCAATAAATAACGATGGGTCACCCAGGCTGTGCTGCACACTGGACAGGACACTGGGAGCATACACATGGTCCCTGCCTGCAAGACCTCAACACTAGGGAGACAGAAAAGGAAAACCTTTGGAACCCAGGTTCTCTGCTGTCCCGTGGGGTGAGAGACCCACAAATTCTCAATCTAAAGTAGACCCATAGAATTCCACAGGTTGGCAACCTGTCTTCCCTGCTGTGTTAGTTATATGTTACTATATATATTCCCACAAGCTTCAAGCCTTAAAACAACACACACTTATTATTTCATAGTTTCTGTGGATCAGGAGTTCAGGGATGGTTTATCTTGGTTCTCTGCTTAAGGTTTCTTATGAGGCTGCAATTAAGAAGCTGGTTGGGGCTGTGGTCTCATCTGAAGCTCAACTGAGAAAAGATCTGCAGCTGCAGAAGGCGAGTGGCAGAAATGCCCATTAGAGTCTGGCCTTAGAGGGAACAGATAAAAGCTATATATATAAATAAATATATATATCTATTTAGTTTTAACTAAGAATGTAACTCCTACTCTCATTCTACTCCTTATAAGAAGTTAATTAACAGCCTAGCTATAAGGACATCTTTGTGCAATAAGTAGCTGGCCACTAAGCAAATCCACCAGAGTACTTAGTGACCATACACAACAAGGAATACGGATTTTACAGAATTAGTCCAGGAAAGTCACTAAATAAACAAACAGCAACAACAAACGACTAAAACAAAAGCCCCGGGGAGAAGGGAAATTCGATTTTCAGTGTTGCCACATTATATTACTAAAATGTCCAGTTTTCAATTTTAAAAATGAAACATGAAAAAAATATATGAATATATGATCCATACACAGGAACCTGTCCTTTAGGAGGCCACAATGTTGAACTTACTAGACAAAGACTTTAAATCAGTTCTTTTAAATATGTTCAAAAGTTAAAGGAATCTATGTCTAAAGAACTAAGGAAACTATGAGAATGATGTGTCACTAAAGATATCAATAAGGAAATGGAAATTATGGAAGAGAACCAAATACAAATTTTGGAGTTGGAAAGTACAATAACTGGAATTTGAAAAAAAAATGCTAGAAGGGTTCAACAGCAAATTTAAGCTGGCAGAAAGAATTAGCAAACCTTTAAACAGGTTAATGGAGAGTATCCAGTTGGAACAACAGAAAGAAAAAAGAATGGAGAAAAATGAATGGAACCTCAGGGATCTGTAGGATTCCATCGAGAATACAAACTTACCCATAAAAGGAATCCCACAACGAAATGAGAGGAAGACAGGGACAGAAGAAATATTTGAAGAATCATGGTTGGAAATATCCCAGATTTGATGGAAAAGATTAATCTCTACATCCAAGAAGCTCAAAGAATGCTACGTAGGATAAACTCACAGAGATCCACATCTAGGTGTTATAGTCAAAGTGCTGATAGCAAAAGACCAAGAAAGAATCTTGAAAGCAAAGAAAAGCCACTATTAGTTTAATATGATTAGTACCAGATTTCTCATCAGAGACCACAGTGTTCCAAAAGCAATGGGATGATATAGTCAAGGAGCTGAAAGAAGATGACTGCCAACCAAGAATTTTATGTTTAGCAAAACCATACTTCACAAATCAAGAAATCAAGACATGCACAGATAAACACAAAATAAGAGAATTTATTGCTAGGAGACCTGCCCTATAAGAAATACTAAAGGGAGTCCTTCAGGCGAAATGAAAGGGCACCAGTCAGTAACTTGAATCTACACAAAGAAAAAATGAGCCCAAGTAAAGATAACAGCATCGACCGGGCGCGGTGGCTCAAGCCTGTAATCCCAGCGCCTTGGGAGGCCGAGACGGGCGGATCACGAGGTCAGAAGATCGAGACCATCCTGGCTAACATGGTGAAACCCCGTCTCTACTAAAAAATACAAAAAACTGGCCGGGCGAGGTGGCGGCGCCTGTAGTCCCAGCTACTCGGGAGGCTGAGGCAGGAGAATGGCGTGAACCCGGGAGGCGGAGCTTGCAGTGAGCTGAGATCCGGCCACTGCACTCCAGCCCGGGCGACAGAGCCAGACTCCGTCTCAAAAAAAAAAATAAAAAAAAGATAACAGCATCGATAAGTATAAAGTATTAATTTTTGTTCATTCTTTCTGATTTAAAAGACAACTGCTTAAAGGAAGAACCACAAACTTGTTCTGATGGGCTTATAATGTGAAAGATGTAATCTTTACGACAACCATTGCACCAAGAAGAAGGTAGGGAATAGAGCTATATTGAAGTAAAGTTTTTGCATACTGTAGAAATTAAGTTGGTATTAATCTAAACTAGATTGTTTTAGATTAATATGTTACTTGTAATCTCCAAGGCAACCACTAAGAAAATAAATCCAAATATATATATAGCAAAAGGAACAACAAGGGAATTATAATGGTACACTAGGAAATATCTATTTAATACAAAGGGAGGCCATGAGGAAGAAAAAGAGGTTTTTTTAAAAAAAAAAAAAAAAAAAAAAAGATACAGGTTGGGTGCGTTGGCTCACACCTGTAATCCCAGCACTTTGGGAGGCCGAGGTGGGTGGATCTCCTGAGGTCAGGAGTTTGAGACCAGCCTGGCCAACATGATAAAACCCTGTCTTTACTAAAAATACAAAAATTAGCCAGACATGGTGGCATGCCCCTGTAAACCCAGGTACTCAGGAGGCTGAGGCAGGAGAATTGCTTGAACCCAAGAGGCAGGGGCTGAAGTGAGCCAAGATCGTGCCATTGCACTCCAGCCTGGGTGACAGTGTGAGACTCCATCTAAAAAAAAAAGATACAGATATTTAGAAAACAATTAGAAAAATTAGATACTTGGCTGGGTGTGGTGACTCATGCCTGTAATCCCAGCACTTTGGGAAGCTGAGATGAGTGAATTGCTTGAGCCAGCCTGAGCAACATGGTGAAACCCCATCTCTGCAAAAACTACAAAAATTTATCAGGTGTGGTGGTGTACACCTGTAGTCCCAGCTACTCAGGAGGCTGAGGAGGAAAGATCACTGAGCCTGGGAGGTGGAAGCTACAGTGAACCATGATTATGCCACTGCACTCCAGCCTGAGTGACAGAATGAGATCCTGTCTCAAAAAAAAAAAGAAGAAGAAAGAAAAATTAGATACTTTATCAGTAATTACATTACCCACTCCACAAATCAGTGACTACATTAAATATAAATGGACTAAACCCTCCAATAAAATGCAGAAATATGTAGGCGTATACATATACACACTTACAACTCAATAATAAAAAGAAAAACAACCCAACTTTTTAAATGTGCAAAAATTTGAATACGTATTTTTTCCAAAGAAAATACACAAATGACCAATAAGCACATGAAAAGATGCTCAACATCATTCACTATCAGAAAAAGGAAGCTCAAAACCTCAGTTAGATACCACTTCACACCCACTAGAAGGGCTAAAATCAGAAAGATGGACAATAATAAGTGTTGGTAAGGATGGGAAAACATTGGAACCCTTATATATAGCTGCTGGGAAAGTAGAATGCTGCAGCTACTTTGGAAAACGGTTTAGCAGTTCCTCCAAAAATTAGACATACACCTGAGTGCAGTGGCTCATGACTCTAATTTCAGCAGTTTGGGAGGCTGAGGCAGGTAGATTGCTTGAGCCCAGGAGTTCAAGACAGTCTTGGCAACATGGCAAAACCTTGTATCTACAAAAAATACAAAGTACTAGCCAGGTGTGGTGCTCCGTGCCTGTAGTCTCAGCTACTTGGGAGGCTGATATGGGAGGATCACCTGGGCCCTGGGAGGTCGAGGCTGCCATGAGCCATAATTGTGCCACTGCACTCCAGCCTGGGCAACAGAGCAAGACACTGTCTCAAACAAAACAAACAAACAAAAAATAGACATATAGTTAACATACGACCCAGCAATGTTACTTCTAAGTATATACCCAAAAGAATTGAAACATTTGTTCATACAAAAACTTGTACATGAATGTTTTTGTTTTTGTTTTTGTTTTTGTTTATTTTTTGAGATGGACTCTCTCTCCGTCACCCGGGCTGGAGTGCAGTGGCATGATCTCAGCTCACTGCAACCTCTCCCTCCCGGGTTCAAGCAATTCTTCTGCCTCAGCCTCCCGAGTAGGTGGGATTACAGGCGTGTGCCACCATGCCTGGCTAATTTTTGTATTTTTGGTAGAGACGGGGTTTCAGCATATTGGCCAAGCTGGTCTCGAGCTCCTGAGCTCGTGATCTGCCCTCCTCGGCCCCTCCCAAAGTGCTAGGATTATAGGTGTGCCCGGCCCATGAACGTTCTTATAAGCATTTTTCATAATAGCCAAAAAAGTGGTAACAACCTAAATGTCCATCAGTTGAATGAATCATCAAAATGTGGCCTCTCTATACAAGGGAATGTTATTCGGCCACAAAGAGGAATAAAGTACTGATACATGCTACCACATGGATGCATCCTGAAAGCATTAGGCCACATTTTAAAAACCAGGCCCCCAAAGATCATGCGTTATATGACTTCATTTATATGAAATCTCCAGAATTTGCAAATCCAGAGGCAGAAAGTAGATTCGTGGTTGCCAGAGGCTAGCGGGAGAAGCAATGGCTAATAGGTGTGGGCTTTTTTGGAGGAGTGATGAAAATGTTTTGGAAAATGTTTTGATGGTTGTACAACTCTGTGAAAATAGTAAAAACTGCTGAATTGTATACTTTTAAAGGACGGATTTTATGATACATGAATTCTGTCACTATAAAGCTATTCATTTTATAAAGACTAAATATAATGATTCCATTTATAAAAAATTTTTTAAAGGACACACAAACCATAAATTATTTAAAGATACATACATATGTAGTGAAAGTATAATTACAAGCATGAGAATGAACGACCAAGTTCGGGCTTGTGGTTATCTCTAAGGAGAGAAGCAAGAAAAGAAATGCGTCTGTGATGCTTTATATCTTTTTTTTTCCCAAGACAGAGATCAAAGAAATAATGGGAAATGTTAACATCTGTTTAATGTGGGTTCTGAGTAAATGGATGTCTATACTTTCTTATGCTTGAAATCATTAATGGTTATAAGTTTTGAGGAGCAATCAACCTCCACATTCCTTAGCTTAGGTGGGTTGAAGGGTGGGCTCCAAAAGCTATGTCCACAGGGGGTGAGCGCTGTGGTTCACGCCTGTAATCCTAGCACTTTGGGAGGCCGAGGCGGGCGGATCACCTGAGATCAGGAGTTTGAGACCAGCCTGGCCAACATAGTGAAACCCCATCTCTACTAAAAATGCAAACATTAGCCGAGCGTGGTGGCGTGCTCCTGTAGACCCAGCTACTCGGAAGGCTGAGTTGGAGAATCGCTTGAACCTGTGAGGTGGAGGTTGCCATGAGCCAAGGTGGCGCCACTGCAGTCCAGCCTCAGTGACAGAGCGAGACTCCATCTCGGGAAAAAAAAAAAGTCTTTGGAAGCATTTTTTTCTAATATGACCTTGAAATCATAATTAAATTAATGATCTCAAGGTGAGATTATCTTGGATTAGGGAGGGTCCTAAATTCAATGACAAATGTCTTTCTCTTTCCTTTTGTTTTGTTTTTTTTTGTTTTTGTTTTTTTTGCTTTTGAGGGTGCTAAATGAGATCTTTCTTTCTTTCTCGCTCTCTCTTTCTTATTTTTCATTCTCTTCTTTTCTTTTTGACCTTTCAGATGGGGTCTTACTATAGTGTCCAGGCTGGTCTCAAACTCCTAGCCTCAAGTGCTCCTCCCAACTCAGTCTCTGTAGTAGCTGGGATTACAGGGCATGGGCCATTGTGCCTGGCTCAACAAATATCCTTCTAAGAGAAGAGGAAGAGAGAAGACAATTACAGAAGGCCACATGAAGACAGAAACAGAGATGGGAGGGAGGAGGTCACAAGCCAAAGAATGCCTGCAGCCACTAGGAGCTGAAAGAGAGAAGGAAAGATTCTCTCCCAGAACCTCCAGAGGCAGTGTGGCCCTGCCAACACCTTGATCTCAGATTTCTGGCCTCCAGAATCTTGAGAGAAAAAGTTTCTGTTGTTTTAATCTCCAAGCTTGTGACAATTTGTTACAGCAGCCACAGGAAACAAGCACACTGCCTTTCTGTTTTTTCCTATGCACCTGACTCCTTCTTTCTGCCAGGCATTGCCTGACCATCCCAGAAGTCCACAGCCCCCCAACTTTCTTCTTACTCAACAGAATCATTTTCCCTGCTGCAAGGAGAAAGCAGCGGTGCCTTGATGGCTGTATCTAGCGGAGGCCACATCAGGGGTCTATTTTCACTTTTTTCTTTTTCTTTTCTTTTTTTTTTTTTTTTTGAGACAGTCTTGCTGTGTCGTTCAGGCTGGAGTGCAGTGGCGCGATCTCGGCTCACCGCAGCCTCCACCTCCAGGGATCAAGCGAGTCCTGTGCCTCAGCCTCCTGAGTAGCTGGGATTGCAGGCATGCACCACTAGACCCAGATCATTTTTGTATTTTTAGTAGAGATGGGGTGTCACCATGTTGGCCAGTCTGGTCTCAAACTCCTGAGCTCAAGTGATCTGTCTGTCTCAGCCTCCCAAAGTGCTGGGATTATAGGCATGAGCCAGTGCTCCTGACCCCATTTTCACAATTTTTGCTTATGGATTTAGGAATCTCATGGCTAATCCCATGAGGGCCCTTTAGCTCTTCTCCAGGTGCCTACTTACCTCCTCCTGCCCCTGCCAGTGCGCTCAGCCCCCATCTGCTGGGTTGCTTCCTGGCCATGTTTCCCCAGTCTCTCGCCCACCCAGACACGGGCAGCAGGGTTCTGCTTCCACCTGCCAGAAGCATGAATAATGCATTGTACATAAAACAATGCACAAATGCAATGAGAGAAAAAGAACATTCTCAGTACTTTTGCATATATCATCTTCACAAAATGGGTACTGTTACTATTCTTGTCTTCAGATGAGGAAACTGTTACTCAGAGAAGCTAAATAACTTGCCCAAGGTCATAGAGCCAGATGAGCTTGGCTTTGAACTGAGACCTGCTTAATCCCAGACATGCTGGGTTAGAATCCAGACTCAACCACTTGCTAACTGTGTGAAACTAAACTTGTTACTTTTCTAAGACAATTTTTTAAATTTTAATTTTATGTATTTATTTATTTTTATTTTTTTAGAGACAGAGTCTAGCTCTGTCGCACAGGCTAGGGTGCGGTGATGCAATCATGACTCACTGCAGCCTCAAACTCCTGAGCTCAAGGGATCCTCCTGCCTCAACCTCCCAAGTTAGCTGGGACTACTGAACTTGTTTCCTTTTTTTTTTGAAACAGAGTCTTGCTCTGTTGCCCAGGCTGGAGTGCAGTGGCTCGATCTCGGCTCACTGCAGCCTCTACCTCCTGGGTTCAAGCAATTCTCCTGCCTCAGCCTCCCTAGTAGCTGGGACTACAGGCACGCACCACCATGTCCACCTAAGTTTTATATTTTTAGTAGAGACAGAGTTTCACCGTGTTGACCAGGCTGGTCTCAAACTCCTGACCTGAAGTGATCCACCCACTTCAGCCTCCCCAAGTGCTGGGATTACAGGCGTGAGCCACTGTGCCCGGCTCTGAACTTGTTTTTTAGCCTCTCTTCACCTCTATTTCTGCATCTGTAAAAGAGAAATAATAAAGTGCCAGTCTCAGAAGGTTGTTGTTTAAGGATTCCATGGGGTTCCCGTATAAAGCCATCGCCTGGCACATAGTAAGTGCTCAATAAATGACAGCCAGTATTGTCAATGTCTGTGCTGGTTATAGCAAATTTGTATTCAGAGTACATCATGCTCAGCTCAGCACTCCACCAGGAGAGGGTTTTGTTTGGTTGGTTAGTTTTTTTAAAACAATCGCTCATTTTTATTTTATTTTGAGCCAGCATTCTGTCTCTGAGTGGACCTAGACGTGCGTTCCAGGGCTGTTTCTATTTGCAGTCTGAAGTCAGGCCTGGGGCTTGTGGCTGTTTTTGCCATCTGGTCTGGGGCCAAAGGGCAAATCTGCAAAGTCTCTCTGTTGTGGCCAGCGAGAGAGTCCCATCCCCATGAAGTCTGCCTTTTGCAGCAAGCTTGATTCTTTGAAAAGTTGAAGATCTCCAGGCTCTGAAGGCTAAGTCACAGGGAAAATGCCTTCTTCTCTGGCTTATTTGCTCAGGGTTTAAAAGGTATTTCTGGGCTTTGGCTAAGAGGAAATTTAGCTTTCGAGCAAATCCTTGTGCATTGGTTTTCTGTAAACACCTAAATGTGGTGTGAGCAGCTCGGAGCCCACTCTGCCTGGCTTTTCCTTGATTTTACAGCCAATTGGGATGATACGAAGTCAGTGTGATATGTGTAGAGTGGCATCTGTTTGACGGGCAGGTTCCTGATGCTACTGCTAGGATTGTCCTTCCAGAACCATACTAGAGACATGCGAGGTGAGCTGGAGTGAGTTGGGAGAGGATGAAGGACTGAGTCACGTGAATAAGACCTTCTTCCCATCATCATCCAGGAAGCATCCTTGTTGGCCAAGGACCTCTGAGATGGGAGGTTCATTCAGTCACTTCCACAAATATTTACTGAGGACCTATGGTGTGCCAGGCCCTGCAGCCACAGCAAGGGAATAGACCTTCACGAAGCTTGAGTTCTGGTGGAGTCAAGCCCTTTCCCAAGGCAACTCGAGGCCAAAATATCATTATGTGAAAAAAAAAAAAAAACACTTCTTATAGCTGGCACCTGTAGTCCCAGCTACTCAGGAGGCTAAGGTGGGAGGATTACTTGAGCCTGGGAGTTCAAGGCTGCAGTGAGCTAGGATTGTACCACTATACGTCTTAAAACATCTGTATGAGTAAAGGTAGCTAACTGCTGTAAAAACAATCCCATCTCAGTGGGTACCTCAGTAAAGGTTGAGGTCCAAACCACAGTCCAATACAGTTCGATTGGGAGGTTGGGAAGAGCTTTGCTCCATGCAGTCACTCAGAGATCCACGCATCCTCCGTTTGATAGTTTCATTGTCCTTCAAGACCTCAGTATCTTCCAAGGGACTTTCTGCTGTGTCTGGCCAGCAGATATAGGATCACAGGATTTTGTTTTTTTAAGGCTCAGCCTGGAGGTGACCTTCATCACTTAGTCCCACATTCCATTAGTCAGTGCTCAGCAGTTGCCAGGGCCCCTTTGTGTGTCTCAGAGCATGAAGACATAAGATTTGGTGAACCCACAGCATTGTCTCTGTCACAAGGTCTATTGCCTGGGACCATGTGTGTGCCCTGGATGGAGTGACCATGGTGCTGATGGTAAGTGTGGCTAACAAAAATGGTGCACCCACTTCCCAAGTGCCAGTTCTCTGCTCTGTCTGCTCACAGTGAAAACAGAGTGTCCTCTGACCCCAGACTCCTGTCCCTCCACCCAGCTCTGCTGTGCAGTAACTGAGATGTCTTGGGCAACTTGCCTCACTTCTCAAACCTCAGTTTGCTCAACTGGAAAACAGAGATGCTCATCACAGCACTTACGTCACAGGTGCTTTGTGTGACAAGTGAGTAAGACAGGAGAGAAGCAAGTTCTAAGTCCAATGCCTGCCTTGTGATCAATACCTTATAAATATGGGTCATGATATAATGTTTTCAAGTCCAGACTCAGGGCTGGCTTCCCTCTGCCACTTACACACTGTGTAATGACTTGTGGCCAGGTCACCTTGACCTCCCCTAGCTTCAGTCTCTGAATCTCTAAAATAAAGTACTCATTATCCCTGCTCTGTAGAGCAGTGTTAGGATCAAAGACAATAAATAAAGCAGGTGAAAGGCTTACCACGCAGCTTGACACATAATACGTGCTCAATCAGGATTAGCTATTATTATTATTTTATAAGCATTTTTACATATTACCTCATTTAATTCTCACATCTACTCTCTGAGACAGAAAACAACAGGTAGGGTTGCCCATTTGTGTATGTTACAGAAATAATCACGTATTCTGGGAATGAATGAATGCAGGGAGGAATGAATGAATCACCACGATAATTTGCGTCTTCTGCGACAGTAGGTGCAAAGTCTCTATTTCTCGGAGCAATGGTGATGTCTGCCAAAATAAATTAACTTTCCCACATCAATGACTCATTTGGCAGGAATAACAGCCTTGCAAACTGAATAGAGAATGAAGAAGGAGGACGCCTCAGGCAGGGGGAGAGAGAGGAGTTTGTAATGACTCAAGATACAAGAACCAGCTTCTTATTCATTCTCTTTCTCTCCCTAACCAAAAATGCAGGCCCTTATATACATATACCTTTTTTGAGACAGGGGCTTGCTGTCACCCAGGCTGGAGTGCAGTGGTGCGATCTTGGCTTACTGCAACCTCAGCCTCCTGGGCTCAAGTGATCCTCCCACCTCAGCCTCTCCAGTAGCTGGGACTATAGATGTGAGCCACCGAGCCCGGCCAGCCTGATATACATTTTTAACCCTTTAAAGTGGAGAAGTGGAAGCGCCACACTATTAAGTGACTTTGGATATCCGAACCACAAAAGGAAGCTTAGAGACAGCATCATGTGACCTTTGCTGGGTGGACAGGGGTCCAGGACAGGACAGGGGTCCGGGACAGGACAGGGGTACAGGACAGGACAGGGGTCCAGGACATCATGTGACCTTTGCTAGGTGGACAGGGGTCCAAGGCTGACACCGTGTGTTGGAGGGCCAGAGCTGGGTCCCAGCACACCTGACTTCAACCCAATGCTCCTTCCTTATCCCCCTGCTTCTGGATCGAAGCAGGATCTTCTCAGACACTTCCGCCACCTGGCCATTCTCACACTCTGCTCAAGACTCCTTCCATGGCTGGGGAAACTTCAGGACAGAGCAAGGGAAGATCAAAGACCGAGACCACAGATCCTCATGAGGAAAAATACAGGAGGTGGGAGGAGATGGCTAAGATGGACTTAATTACCTACTTCTGGTCTGCATGAGGGTTTTATGAGGAGGCCTCGAGGAGGGGTTCTGCCAGTCTCCTAGAAACCAGACGAGAGGCAGCCAGCCTAGCATGACAGAGATTGATGTTAGACATGAAAAGAAACTTCTTGACCTCTAAAATGATGACGCGCCTCCCAAAACATGGTTCCGATGGGCTTACTCTCTCACTCAAACTTTCTATAGCTCCCCATTGCCTACAAGACACAAATCATTTTAGAGTTGTGGCTAAAAGCATGGGCTTTGAGGTTAGAGAGAGCTGGATTGGAGTCATTGCTAGCTGACTTGGGAAATTTCCTTAACTTTTCTTTTTCTTTCTTTTTTTTTTTTGAGATGGAGTTTCATGCTTGTTGCCCTGGCTAGAGTGCAATGGTGCAATCTCAGCTCACTGCAACCTCTGCCTCATGGGTTCAAGTGATTCTCCTGCCTTAGCCTCCAAGAAGCTGGGATTACAGGCATGCGCCACCACGCCTGGCTAATTTTTTTGTATTTTTAGTAGAGACGGGGTTTCACCATGTTGGCCAGGCTGGTCTCGAACTCCTGACCTCAGGAGATCTTCTGGCCTTGGCCCTCCCAAAGTGCTGGGATTACAGGCGTGAGCTGCCACACCCAGGCTCCCTTAACTTTTCCAAGCTGTTTCTCTGTAAAATGGTGTCTTCGTTTGCTAGGGCTGCGGTAACAAAGCACTACAAACTGAGTGGCTTAAACAACAGAAATGTATTGTCTCATAGGTCCAGAGGCTGGAAGTCTGAAATGAAGGTGACGGCAGGGTTGATTCCTTCTGAGGGCTGTGAAGAAAAGATCTGTTCTAGGCCTCTCTCCTTGACTTGTAGATGATCATCTTCTTCCTAGATTTCTTCATATCATCCTCCCTTTATGCATCATGTCCACATTTCCCCTTTTTGGCAGGGCGCAGTGGCTCACAACTATAATCCCAGGACTTTGGGAGGCTGAGACGGGTGGCTTGCTTGAGCTCAGGAGTTCGAGAACAGCCTGGGCAACATGGCGAAACCTCACCTCTGAAAAAAATATAAAAATTAGCCGGGTGTGGTGGTGCGCACCTGTAGTCCTAGCTACTTGGGAGGCTGAGATGGGAGGATCGCTTGAGCCTGGGAAGTTGAGGCTGCAGTGAGCCATGATCGTGCCTGGGTGACAGAATGAGACCCTGTCTCAACACAGACACTCTCTCTCTCTCTCTGTCTCTCTCTTTCTCTCTCTCACTCTCTCTTCCCCTTTTTATGTATTTATTTATTTTTGAGATAGAGTCTCTCTCTGTCGCCCGGGCTGGAGTGCAGTGGCATGATCTTGGCTCACTGCAACCTCCACCTCCTGAGTTCAAGTGATTTTCCTGCCTCATCCTCTGGAGTAGATGGGACTATAGGTGCCTGCCACTCTGCCAGGCTACTTTTTTGTATTTTTAGTAGAGATGGGGGTTTTGCCATGTTGGCAAGGCTGGTCTCGAACTTCTGACCTCAAGTGATCTGCCCGCCTCGACCTCCCAAACTGCTGGGATTACAGGCGTGAGCCACTGCACTCGGCCTATTTCCCCTTTTTATAAAGATTTGGTCATATCGGATTAGGGGTCCACCCTAATGGTCTCCTCTTAACTAATCCCATCTGCAGTTACCTTATTTCCAAAGGCCACATTCTGAGGTACTGGGAGTTAAGACTTCAACATATGAATTTGGAGGAGGGAGGACAGAAGGTAACCCATAACAAATGGGTCCATCGTAGATCTATCTCCTTGGGTAACTGTGAAGATTGAGTGAGATGATGCATGTGAACTGCTTAGTCCAAGGCCTGGTAGGTAGTAAGAGTCCAATAAATGCGACCTGTGGTAATCACCATGATGATGGCAGACACTTTTGGTCACCCATCCAATAACCGTGACCCATGACAAATTCCCCTGATATTGTTCAGGGCAACAGTCAGTCCAGGCCTAGCAAATGGATTGTAGCTAAGTTTGAAAACAAAAATGGCCATGTCATCTCCCTTTGCCAGTAATTGGTCTAGGGATGGGCCTGTGACCTCGTTCCTGTTAATGAAATATAAAGGGATGTGTGCCGGGTAGTCATGGAAAGATTTTCTTTCCCACGGGAGAAAGAATTGCATGAAAATAGCTCCTCCCACCCCTCCTTCTTCTCTCATCCTGTATTTGACACTGTTATGTGAGGATGTGATGCCTGGTGCTGAGGCAGCTTTCTTGCAACCGTGAGAACAGACATCAGTGCCCTGAAATTGGCAGAGAAACAAGGTGAAAATAGCCTAGAGTCCTTAATGATATTGTGAGCCCTGACAATATTGAGATCACATGCCCCTTGACCATGGGTTAAATAAGTAGCAAAGGTTTATATAGCTTACGTCACTATAAGTGGGATTTTCTATGCTATGCAGCTAAATGCATAACTGATGATTACTAACGACAGCCAGTCTCCAAGACAGCCCCAGTGATCCCTGCCTCCTACTTCCTGGTAGTCACATGCCTCTGTGAATGCTTCTGTAGACCCTTCCCACACACAAAAAAGGATTGAGCTGTGGAATCAATAGCATATTGTGAAAATGATGGAATGAGATATTCAAGTCTGGGTCACCAATGACACTGTGGCTTCTCATCCCTGTTCTCTGTTGGATCACTCACTTGGAGGGAAGTCAGCCACTTCCCTCCAAGTCCCTGTTAGGACACGCAAGCTGCGTTATGGGTAGGTCTGTGTGGCATGGAACTGAGGTCTCCTGCCAACGGCCAGCACCATCTCTCATGAGGCTGCTATCAAGCTGTTACCCTTGGGCCCAAAGTCTCATCTGAGGCTCCACTGGGAAAGAACCCACTTCCAAAGTGGGTGGTTGTTGGTAGTACTCACCTCCTTAAAGGGTGTTGGACTGAGGGCCTCAGATTCTCACTGGCTATTGGCTGTTGGCTGGAGTTTGTGCCTTGTTCCTGGCCGCATGGATTCTCCCACATGCCAGCCACTTCATCACAGTATGCATGCTGAGACAGATAAATGCCTGTTAGCAAGACAGGCCAGGCACAATGGCTCACTCCTTTAATTCCAGCACTTTGGGAGGCTGAAGCCGGAGGATCGCTTGAGCTCACGCCCTCGAGATCATCCTGGGCAACATGGTAAAACCCCATCTCTACAAAAATAAAAACAAAAAACAAAAATTAGCGGGGCATGGTGGTGCATGCCTGTCGTCCCAGCTACTTGGGAGGCTGAGGGAGGAGGATCACTTGAGCCCAGGAGGTCAAGGCTGCAGTAAGCCATGATTGCACCACTGCACTCTAGCTTTGTTTCTTAAAAACTAAGAAAAAAAACTAAAGTCATGATATTTTGTAACTTAATCACAGAAGTGGCAACACATTACTTTTGCTGTATTCTACTGCTCAGACGCCAGTTACTACATTCAGCCAGGCTCAAGAAGAAGGGATTCCACAAGGTTGTGAATCCCAGCAGACAGGGATCACCGGGCCATCTTAGAAGTCTGTCTACCACACAGGGAATAATTGCTCCAAGGAATATTCAGATGCTTTTATCAGAAGAAGGGAGAATGGGTTCCAGATAGACAAACCGGGTTCAAAATAGACAAATGAGTTCAAGATAGACAAACTGGGCCAGGCACAGTGGCTCATGCCTGTAATCCCAGCACTTTGGGAGGCTGAGGCAGGAGGATAGCTTCAGCCCAGGAGTTCAAGACCAGCCTGAGCAACATGGCAAAACCCCGTCTCTACTAAAAATATAAAAATTAGCCGGGCGTGGTGGCGAGCACCTGTAATCCCAGCTACTCTGGAGGCTGAGGCAGGAGAATCTCTTGGACCTGGGAGGCAGAGGTTGCAGTGAGCTGAGACCGCACCATTGCACTCCTGCGCAACAGAGCAAGACTCTGTCTCAAGAAAAAAAGAAAAAAAGGAAAGAGAGACAAACTGCAAAAGTCTTTGTAATGGACTGGAAATTTGTACATCCCCCCTGCCAAAAAAAAAATTCATATGTTGAAATCCTAACCACCAATGTGATGGTATGAAGAAGTGGGGTTGGAAAGTAATTAGGTCATGAGAGTAAGCTTTTATGAATGGGATTAGTGCCCTTGTAAAAAGGTCCCCAGAGAGCTCTCTTGCCCTCTCTCTGCCATGTGAGGATACGATGAGAAGCCGGCTCTCTGCAACTGGAAGAGGGTCCTCACCAGAACCCAATCATGCTGGCAGCCTGATCTTGGACCTCCAACCTCTAGAACTGTGAACAATACATTTATTTTACTTTATTTTTTATTTTTTTTTGAGATGGAGTTTCACTCTTATCATTCAGGCTGGAGTGCAATGGCACAGTCTTGGCTCACTACAACCTCCCCCTCCTGAGTTCAAGTAATTCTCCTGTCACAGCCACCTGAGTAGCTGGGATTACAGGCACCCGCCACCACGCCCAGCTAATTTTTATATTTTTAGAAGAGACGGGGTTTCACTGTGTTGGCCAGGCTGGTCTCAAACTCCTGCCCTCAGGCGATCTGCCCTCCTTGGCCTCCCAAAGTGCTGGGATTATAGGCGGAAGCCACCATGCCCAACCAGTGAGCAATAAATTTCTGTGGTTCCAAAGCCACCTAGTCTATGGCACTTACGAAATTTTGTTATAGCAGCCCAAATGGACTAAGACAATCTTTCACACTGCAACTGAAGGAGTTTGCAGTCTACATCAAGATGGGAATAGGCATTTTCTTTTCTTTTTTTTTTTTTTTTGAGACGAGACTCACTCTGTTGCTAGGCTGGAGTGCAGTGGTGTGATCTTGGCTCACTGCAATCTCCACCTCCTGGGTTCAAGCGATTCTCCTGCCTCAGCCTCCCAAGTAGCTGGGACTACAGGTGTGTGCCACCATGCCCAGCTCATTTGTTGTTGTTGTTGTTGTTTTTTTTTTTTTGGTAGAGAAGGGGTTTCAGCATGTTGGCCAGGATGGTCTCAATCTGTTGACCTCATGATCTGCCCACCTTGGCCTCCAAAAGTGCTGGGATTACTGGCTTGAGCCATTACACTCAGCCAGGATAGGCATTTTCTACTGCTCTGTTTCTAAAAGCTTGCACTATTTACCCCAAACGGAAAACATTCTGCTCACCAAATTCTCATTAGCCTTGAATATTATTGGGTGTTTTTGTTTTTATTTTTCTTGGCCCTCAAATTCACTGTTTTGAAAATGTGTAAAAATTATTTTTTTCTTCTCTTCTTCTCTCTTTTTTTATTTTTTATTTTTTGTTTTTTAAAACAAAGTCTCACTCTGTCACCCAGGCTGGAATGCAATGACATGATCACAGCTTATTGCAGCCTCAACTTCCCAGGTTCAAGCGATTCTTCTGACTCAGCCTCTCAAGTAGCTAGGACTACAGGTGTGCACCACCACACTCAGCAACAAAAATTATTATTATTATTATTATTATTATTATTATTATTATTGTTATTATTATTGAGATGGAGTGTCGCTCTGTCACCCAGGCTGGAGTGCAGTGGCGCGATCTCAGCTCACTGCCAACTCTGCCTCCTGGGTTCACACCATTCTCCTGCCTCAGCCTCCCAGGTAGCTGGGACTACAGGCGCCTGCCACCACGCCTGGCTAATTTTTTGTATTTTTAGTAGAGACAGGGTTTCACCATGTTAGCCAGGCTGGTCTTGATCTCCTGACCTTGTGATCCACCCACCTCGGCCTCCCAAAGTGCTGGGATTACAAGTGTGAGCCTCTGCGCCCGGCCAACAAAAATTATTTTTAAGTGTTGTTTCACTTTGCATCTTTCTTTTTTTGTTGTTGTTTTTTGTTTGTTTGTTTGTTTTGAGATGGAGTCTCGCTGTGTCCCCCAGACTGGAGTGCAGAGGTGCAATCTCGGCTCACTGCAAGCTGCGTTTCCAGGGTTCACACCATTCTCCTGCCTCAGCCTCCCAAGTAGCTGGGACTACAGGTACCCGCCACCATGCCCAGCTAATTTTTTGTATTTTTAGTAGAGATGGGGTTTCACCGTGTTAATCAGGATGGTCTTGATCTCCTGACCTTGTGATCCACCTGGCTCAGCCTCCCAAAGTGCTGGAATTATAGGCATGAGCCACCGCGCCCAGCTAGTTTGCATCTTTCTAACAATAGCTGTTGAATAGTCCTCCACATCTGTTTAATAATTGCATTTCCTCTCTAACTTCGTCAACCATTTTGCATATGCTTGCCGTTTAGTCCCCAACAGGATTAGAAAATTCCCAGGAGCAAGGATCATGTCCCTCTAGGGCGCCCAAGCCAAGTTCTCTGCCCTCTTAAACACTACACAAATGATATTTACCAGCTGATGAGTTTTAGGCTCTTCTGATGTTTGCTGAGTTCATGATTCATTCACAAGAGGGACTTTGAATATCTACTTAAAAATACTTATGGAACTGAAAGAAGCAACAACTTAACGCTAGGTCCACACAGTTCAGGTAGAACAGAAGCTCAGGTGTGGGATGAATAAGGTTAACTTAACACCACACTTCATCCTTTTGAAAAGAGTGGCTCCATTTGTGTGTGTGTGTGGAGGGAGGGTGGGGGGTAAGAATGTTGTTTCATTCTTGGGATAAATGAAAGATTAATTTTAAAGTCTTATTTAGATAACTCTCAAAGAGGCGCTAGAAATGAAATTGCTCTTAATTGGCCAACTTAGCACTAGCTCTTGAATGCTCGAGTGAGTGGAATGAGATTTCAATCTGTTTAAAACTTTAACTTGTCATCTTTTTGTCTCACTCTTCCTCCTTTCCAGGCCAAGGATTTACCACTCTTCTATCGGAATCAATTCCAACAACCTTCTGCTCTACTAATCAGACACAAGGCAGCATCTGAGGTGGGAGTAGGTTGGAAAGGAGTGAGCTTCTGTTTTATTTTTTCCTTCCTCAGCAGTCATGAAGGTATATCCACGCGGTAGAAATGACATGACCTGGAATCACATTCTGGCTCCATCACTGCCTAGCCATTGACCTTGGGCAAATCACTTAGCATTCCTAGGCCTCAGTTGTTTCATGTGTTAAAAGGGCTTATAATACCTACCACAAATGTTGTGATCAGTGGTGCTGGTCAATGTTTAATAACTAGTTCTTTGGAGGAAACCCTAGTGTATAGCATTTGCCCATTTCCATGGTGTGAATACTCCCACCAAAGTCAATCTCAAACTCCCAAGGGGAGGTCACTGAACACAGAGTTGGGAAGACAGGCACAGGAGCAGACATTGGAGAGAATTTTCACCAAACAGATATAATAATCTTAAGAGCATAGGTAATGGGAGAACATAGTAAATTAAGAAGTGAGGAATTTTTAGTGTTATTACTTTCATCTTTCAATATAATCTATTTAATTGTAAGTTTATATAATTTTTTTTTTTTTTTTTTTGAGACAGTTTCACTCTGTTGTCCAGCCTGGAGTGCAGTGGCACCATTTTGCTCACTGCAGCCTCTGCCTCCCAGGTTCAAGCAATTCTCCTGCCTCAGTCTCCTGAGTAGCTGGGATTACAGACACGCACCAACACACCCAGCTAATTTTTGTATTTTTTGTAGAGATGGAGTTTCACCATGTTGGCCAGGCTGATCTCCAACTCCTGGTCTCCAGTGATCCGCCCACTTTGGCCTCCCAAAGTGCTGGGATTACAGGCGTGAGTTACCACACCCAGCCCATATAATTTCTTTTCTTTTTCTTTTTTTTTCTTCTTTTTTGAGACAGGGTCTTACTCTATCACCCAGGCTAGAGTGCAGTGGTGTGATCATGGCTCATTGCAACCTCAACCTCCCAGGCTGAAGTGATCCTCCCACCTCCTGAGGAGCTGGGATTACAGGGGCATGCTACCACACCTGGCTATCTTTCTAATTCTTTTGTAGAGACAAGGTCTCACTATGTTACCCAGGCTGGACTTGAACTCCTGGGCTCACGTGATCCTCCCAGCTTGGCCTCCCAAAGTGCTGGGATTACAGGAGTGAGCCACCACGCCCCACCAGTTCATGTAATTTCTTTAAAATAATAGTTGTGCCTCCCTGTTCTCAAAAATCCAATACCCTAGGGAACATAGGGAGCCATGGTTTGCGGTACAGGGGATGAGGTTGCAGGTAACTAAAGAACGGTGTAGTTGATTGGGAAGTTCAGGGCCTGCAGTGTGAAGTGGAACAGACCTGTACTTGCCCTGCTTCTTCCCCAAACGGGTGACCTTGGTCAAGCACTCCCATTTCTCTGCTTCAGTGTGCTCATTCATAAAATAATCATCTGCTTTTCGGGTTAATGCCAGTTCTAAATGAGATGATGTGGAGAAAACTTTTAGCACAGAGCCTGGCATATAGTAACAGCTCAATAAATGGTAGCAGCCCTCATTAGTGATGTGATAATTGTGCTAATGGGGAAGCATACACATTGCATCTGCACTGGGAGTCTGTCCAAGGTACAGATTAAGGTGCTGGATTCAGGCCAAGCTCAAGGAAGCAAACGAGGGCTGCAGTTTACGCCGGAAAATTAGGTGGGTGTTGACTTGGGCAGATGGCAGCCCAGCCCTTAAAAAAAAAAAAAAAGACTGGAAATAGGAACACTGGATGCATGCCTCTCTCTTTAGAGTGGGAACAAGGGACAGGAGAGCAAATCAATGGGCTTAAAAAGTCAAAGCAGGTCAAGTGGGCTGGGTGTGGTGGCTCACGCCTATAATCTCAGGTCCTTGGGAGGCCAAGGTGGGTGGATCACCTGAGGTCAGGAGTTCAAGACCAGCCTGGTCTACATGGTGAAACCCTGTCTATACTAAAAATACAAAAATTAGCTGAGCGTGGTGGTGCATGCCTGTAACCACAGCTACTTGGGAGGCTGAGGCAGGAGAATCACCTGAACCTGGGAGGCAGAGGCTGCAGTAAGCCAAGACTGTGCCACTGCACCCCAACCTGAGCAACAGAGTAAGACTCCATCTCAAAAAAATAAAATAAGGCTGGGGGACATGGCTCATGCCTGTCCCAACACTTTGGGAGGCTGAGGCGGGCAGATCACCTGAGGCCAGGAGTTCAAGACCAGTGTGGCTAACATAGTGAAACCCCATTTCTTTCTTTTTTTTTTTTTTGAGACGGAGTCTCGGTCTGTCGCCCGAGCTGGAGTGCAGTGGCCAGATCTCAGCTCACTGCAAGCTCCGCCTCCCAGGTTCACGCCATTCTCCTGCCTCAGCCTCCCAAGTAGCTGGGACTACAGGCGCCCGTCACGTCGCCCGGCTAGTTTTTTGTATTTTTTAGTAGAGACGGGGTTTCACCGTGTTAGCCAGGATGGTCTCGATCTCCTGACCTCGTGATCCGCCCGTCTCGGCCTCCCAAAATGCTGGGATTACAGGCTTGAGCCACCGCGCCCGGCCGTGAAACCCCATTTCTATTAAAAATACAAAAATTAGACGGGCGTGGTAGCACACACCTGTAATCTCAGCTTCTCAAGAGACAGAGGCACAAGAATCACTCGAACCCTGGAGGCGGAGGTTGCAGTGACCTGAGATCGGGCCACTGCGCTCCACCCTGGGCAACAGAGCAAGATTCTGTCTCAATAAAATAAAATAAATAAAATAAAGTAAAGCCAGGTCAACTGCTCCAAGGAACTGTCTGCCTTCACCTGTCAGCATTTGTGGAGGCTGGTGGACCACACGCCGTTGTTGGCTTGGAGAATTGTGAACTTATGGTGGTGGGACTATGAACCACTTCGTGGGCAGTGGATCTGACCAGAGCTGAACTTTAGAAAAGATCTGTTGCTTGGATAAGGAACAGATTCCGTAGCTCAGCCCAACCTGCCGTTATCGCCAATGACCCAGCTCAATGTCTGCTCTGGTTTAGAGGAAAACAAACAGGCCCTTAGGAAGTAATCAGATCAGATGGTCAGAGGTGGATCTAGGGGAAGCTGGGACACTCTCTGGTGCTCCTCCACCAGGAGATGTCCTGGGCGGTGCCTAGAGGAATGTGATGGCTTCACACACGTGGAAGAGCCTAGCAAGCGAGGCTCCCTGCAGCTATGGATGTCTGCTGCAACCTCATGTCCTAGCCTTATCCTCCCAGTATGAGCTTGGAATTTTCTTAAGCAAGAAATTTCCAGTGTTGGCCAGGCGCAGTCCCAGCACTTTTGGAGGCTGAGGCGGGTGGGTCACCTGAGGTCAGAAATTCGAGACCAGCCTGGCCAACATGGTGAAATTCTGTCTCTACTAAAAAATACAAAATTTTAGCTGGGCCTGGTGGCATGTGCCTGTAGTCCCAGCTACTTAGGAGGCTGAAGCAGGAGAATTGCTTGAACCTGGGAGGCAGATGTTGCAGTGAGCTGAGATCACGCCACTGCACTCCAGCCTAGGCAACAGAGTGAGACATTGTCTAAACAAAACAAAACAAAACAAAACAAAACAAAAAAACAAAGAAAGAAAAAAGAAAAAGGAAAGAAGGAAATTACCAGTGTTGTAAACTCTCATACACCGAACCAGCTACTCAACTTAGCTGGCCACCTTTGATCAGCTCCCAGATGCAGCCATTACTCACTTTGCAACCCATGAACTTCCTCTTTCTAAGCTGCCAAAAAAAAAGATAATAATAAGCTAACATTATAGAGTGCCATGTACTTTATATCACACTCTTGTTTAATCCCACAACCACCTATGAGGTCAGTTTTATTCTATAATCCCCATTTTATAGATGAGAAAACTGAGCTCAAGTAAAAGAATAGACCCATGCATGGTCACCCAGTTATTAAGTGGCTGAAGTCAGGATTTGAGCCCAGGTCTGTGTGACTCTGCACTTAACAGCTGCCAATGGACCCCAAATATACTCTGTTCCTTTGATAAATTATCCCTGGGATGGGGCCAGGAATAGGGCCAGGCAAACCAGGTGCAATTTTTAAGGAGGTGCTCATTCTCAGGTTCACGCAAGTCATGACCCTGAACTTCATGCATGGCCCTGAGAACGAGTGCCTCCTTAAATTTTGCTCCCTGGCCGGCAGCCCCAGCACTGCCTCTAGGTAAATACTCAGCTTCCCGGAAGGCAGCTATAGTAGCTCACTGCCCACTGCAAGATCAGGGTGGCTCCCAGACAGGAAGAATGTTCTGGTCAGTTGTGACCAAGGTCCTTTGCTTCTTTGTCTCACAACTACCCCCTGGCTCTCCAGATTGAAGGGTGGGTGAGGAGTTGGGAGAAACTCCAGTGGAATCCTCAGCGGCCCTTCCCCAAGGTGGACTCTAAGCCTAGGGGAGGATGTCTGAGACGGTGGGTCCCATCTCCCAGACCCCTTGCCACAGCTTCCTTCCCAGTCTCTTTGCCGCCTTCTGAGGAAACCAACACTTGCCTTTATTCCTCTCTTTGACCACGGCTCTTCCCTGCAGAAATGTCCCGTCTCTGTGAATTCAATGGTCCAGGGTCCAGGTGCTAGAATCACACAGACCTAGGCTGGAATCCTGCCTTCACTTCCAACCACCTGTGTGATTTTTAGACAAAGGATTTTCCCTCGTTGTGCCTTGGTTTTCCTATCTGTAAAATGGGATCATTGACACATGCTTTGCAAAGTGTATTCATGTCTTGTGGCTACTCTAACAAATTACCGCACACTGCATGGCTGAAAACAACAGGAATGTGTTACTCTCCCAGTTCTGGAGGCCAGAAGTCCAAAATCAAAATGTCACTTCCAGTATCCTTCCAGCTTCTGGTGGCTCCTGGAGTTCCTTAGCTTGTGGCTGCATCACTCCAATGTCAGCCTCTGTCCTCACAGTCTCTAGGTCCTTCTCTAGCTTTCTTTAGGACACTCACATTGGATTTAAGTCTCGCTTTGGTCTGGGCATAGTGGCTCACACCTGTAATCCCAGCATTTTGGGAGGCTGAAGCCAGAGGATCGCTTGAGGCCAGGAGTTCAAGACCAGCCTGGCCAACATGGTGAAACTCCATCTCTACTGAAAATACAAAACTTAGCTGGGCATGGTGGTGGGCGCCTGTAATCCCAGCTACTCTGGAGGCTGAGGCAGGAGAATCGCTTGAACCCGGTAGACAGAGGTTGCAGTGAGCTGAGATCACACCACTGCATTCCAGCCTGGGTGACAGAGTGAGACTCTATCTCAAAAAAAAAAAAGAAAGAAAGAAAGAAAGAAAGAAAGAAAGAAAGAAAGAAAGAAAGAAAGAAAGAAAGAAAGAAAGAAAGAAAGAAAGAAAGAAAGAAAAGAAAAGAAAAAGGCTCACCTTAACCCAGTATGATGTCATCTTCATTCTTACCTGAATGACATCTGTGCAAAGACCCTGTTTCTAAAGAAGATCACTTTCTGAGTTTCCAGGGGGACATGAATGGGAGACACCATTCAACCTGCTGTACAGAAACGAGGGTGGCCTAGGGCCCTCGGCAGCCATTCCCTCTGCCCTCTCCTACACCCTGCTTGGAGGCTTTTTTCCCCCAGGGGAAAGAGAAAGGTTGCTTCAGAGAGCGGTGTACTTGGAGCAGTGGCAAACTTCCAGTGCTTGTGAGCTAATTCCCCCTCCATCCAGTAGGCCCTTCCCTGGTTTCTGACTAAGTGTGAGGGAGGGAGGATGAATCGAGGCCAGATCCTCCACTCATCTGAACTATAGTTTCCACGGAAATAAACTTTCCCAAGGAGGCTGGCTGCCCCCTGCTATTCTTAGTCCAGAGCCTGAATCGACAGCAACGTTAATCATACAGGAAAACCATCGTTATGGGACCCTGGCATGTGCTGAGTTGTGGCCGCATCTTTGCACACACAGGGTCTCATCTGATGGTCACAGGTCAGTTTGCAGGTGAAGAGCCAAGGGTGGGAAGTGTCCATCAAGGATCCCAAGGGACATGTGGCTTTCAAGGGTGCAGAAGGCTACGCCAGCTGCACTGCACTCCAGCACCCAGCACAGATCATCGAGGTAACACATGCTTTGTGCCTGCCTGGCTGGGCTGGGTGCTTTTCCCACTCGATCCCCATGGCCACCTTGCCCGGCTGTTGTCCCTGTCTGCAAATAAAGCACAGAGAGGCAGGAAGAAAGGAAGTCCTGACTCCAGGGTCCTGCAGCTGGCTGCCCGCACCCAAAGCCTGCACTTTCCCACTTCTCAGCCCCATCTCTGATCTCACAGTTCCCATCTTTCTGACCCTTCCCTATATGGGGGGCAGGTGCGGGGAGGAAGCTTTCCCAGGAGGAGGGGCAGGGTAGGTGGGGTTTCTCCTTCATCTGGTCTTCATTTTGCAGAGAATGAGAAAGAGACTGGCTCTGAGGGGTATCAAAGTGTGTGAACTTGTGTGACTGTGTGATCATGTGTTTATGCATATGTGACTGTGTGTGAGCATGATTGTGTATGTGTGTCTGTATGTGTGAGTTCAAGAAAGTGTGTGCGTGGCTGTGTCTGAACAAGGGAGCATGTGGATGTGTGTGTGTGGCTGTGGGTGAGTATGCAAATATCTGTAAGTGTGTAAACATGTGAGAGTGTAAGCTAACGTGAGTATATGCATATGTGAGAGAGAGAGAGAGTGTGTGTGTGTGTGTGGTTTTACAGGGGGGCAGGAAAGGGACAGGGGTGGGAGCAACATTCCTTGGAGGTTGAGCCAGAGCTGGTGGAGGGACTCTCTCCTCCTCCCCTCTTCCCTCTTCCCTCCTCCCTCCTCCTCCTTCTCCGCCCCTCGCCCCTTCCCAGCAGATTCTATTAAGCAAACCAGGACAAATGAAAGGAGTGAAACTGGGCGGGCGCCTGGCAGGGGGGTCAGAAGGGGCTAAGCGGTCAGGGCACTCGTCCCTGCCTTCCCAGGTTCCTGAACGCTGAGGATTACAGCTTCGACTGCTGCTGTTTAATCAGCTGGTAGCAATTTAACCATTACACCCCAGTGAGAGAATCCTAGACATTTCCTACAGGAGGGGGACGGGAAGACTAAGATGCAAGGAATGTAGAAGGGGGGTGGTGTGGAGACACAAAACAACTTTATTAAAAAGAAGAAGGAAAGAGAAAAAGAACATGATCTGTCATTGTATCTCAGCTTGAAATAAAGCTCCCAGGGCTGGGAGGGAGAACGTAGACCCCTGGAGATGCTGGGGAGAGGGGAGTTGGGGGGTTGAAACAGGGAAGGTGGGTGCGGGTTGGGTGCGGGGGAGGGGACATCAGAGGAGCCTGAATGTGGGATGTGGGAAGAAGTTTTGTCTCCTGCGATGAGGGGCGGTCCCAAGACCTAGAGAAGGCCCTGCCCCGTCCAAGCCTTGCCCGAGATGGCCCCTCAGAAACTGGAAACAGCAGAGCAGTTCAGCGAGGAGAGACTCGTTTTTGCAACCACTGGTCCGTTTGTAAGTGCGTGGAAAATGAGATCGGTAGAAGTGAGGTTCTTTAGCAAATGCACTTCCAGCCTTCAAAAAATGAAAACAAACAAATAAACAAAACTTCCCCAGCCAACTTTCTTTTCTCTGGTTCCACCGTGCCTTAAGTGCTTGTACTTGAAGTCTCCAGCTAGCTGCTGCCCTGAGCCCCCAAAACCAGGCAAGAGCCACCTGTGCGGTGGAATGCAGAGCACCGGGAACCTCCGTGGAAGGGAGCCCTGGGAGAAAGCAAGGATGGAGTTTAGGGCGTAAGAAACCTGCCTTAAAGTCTAGGGTTTCGGATTTGAGCCCCAGGCCGTCCTTGGCTCACTGAGAAAACTAGGGGGAGGTTGCTAAAGCTTCTCTGAACCTCCGTCTTCGTCTTGATTTACGGGGGTTGGTACACTTTTTCTGCAAAGGGCCAAATAGCAAATATCTTTGCGAAGCATTATATATAGTCTCTGTGGCAACTATTTAACTTTGTTGCTGTAGTGTGGAAATAGCCATGGTTTTCCATAAATGAATGCGCATGGCTGTGTCCAATAAAACTTTATTGACAAAAACAGCCAGCCAGCCCATGGGCTGTAACTTTCTTTTTATTTCCTTCCTTCCTTCCTTCCTTCCTTCCTTCCTTCCTTCCTTCCTTCCTTCCTTCCTTCCTTCCTTCCTTCCTTCCTTCCTTCCTTCCTTCCTTCCTTCCTTCCTTCCTTCCTTCCTCTCTCTCTCTCTTTCTTTTCTTTATTTCTTTTTTCTTTTTTTTTCGGAGACGGAGTCTCACTCTGTCGCCCAGGCTGGAGTGCAGTGGCGCCATCTCAGCTCACTGCAAGCTCCGCCTCCTGGGTTCACGCCATTCTCCTGCGTCAGCCTCTCCAATAGCTGGGACTACAGGCGCCGCCACCACTCCTGGCTAATTTTTTGTATTTTTAGTAGAGATGGGGTTTCACCGTGTTAGCCAGGATGGTCTTGATCTCCCGGCCCCGTGATCCGCCCGCCTCAGCCTCCCAAAGTGCTGGGATTACAGGTGTGACCCACCGTGCCCCGCCCTGGGTACTTTTTATATTATTAGTAGAGACGGGGTTTCACCATGTTAGCCAGGCTGGTCTTGAACTCCTGATCTCAAGACATCCACCCACTTCGGCCTCCCAAAGTGCTGGGATTAAAGGTGTGAGTCACCGCGGCTGGCCAGAAAAAAAGCATAATTTTCTTAGCCAGATCTAGAAATAGGAATGATGGTGCCTGCTTCCCAGTGCCCGCCTCCCGGGGCCCAGTGAGAATGAAACACAGTGGTGTGTGGTAGCACATCTCCAGGCTCTGAAACTTGATGGCCAATTGCCATCCAGGGGACATGAGTGAGACAGCTGGGGCTTTTCTGACCAACAAACTTTCCATCAACTTCCCATCATTTTGTGTCAAGGATAGGGAAGACCCAGTGACTGCATCAGCAGATAAGCCACTAGTGAGGGTCTAAGAGGATATCGCCTTGGACAGAGGAACTGGGCTTTGCAGTGTGAAGAGGAGGTTTTCCAAGAGAGGGCATGGGGATTAAAAAGAAAGAAATGGGCTAGACGCAGTGGCTCACACCTGTAACCCCAACAATTTGGGAGGCCAAGGCGGGCGGATTACCTGAGGTAGGGAGGTCAAGATCAGCCTGACCAATACGGAGAAACCCTGTCTCTACTAAAAATATACAATTAGCCAGGCGTAGTGGCACATGCCTGTAATCCCAGCTACTTGGGAGGCTGAGGCAGAACAGCTTGAACCTGGTAGGTGGAGGTTGTGGTGAGCCAAGATCGTGCCATTGCACTCCAGCCTGGGCAACAAGAGTGAAACTCCGTCTCAAAAAAGAAAAAAAAAAGAAGAAGAAGAAGAAGAAAGAAATGACATTTCTGCTTAAGACCCAAAAGAGGCAGGATGACCCAGAGTCTGGTGTGTTGGAGGGAAAATGAGGAAGGAGACAAGCAGGCATGAAAGACTGGGTGTCGCCCCGTTTACTACCATGGGCTGGGAACAAAAAGGGATGTTCCAGACAAGATGGCTGCAGGATATCGTGGTGAACATTGCAGACACGAATGTCACATGCCTGCTTGACCACTTGCATGTTATGTGGTCTTCAAGAAACGTCTTCAGGCCAGGTGTGGTGGCTCATGCCTGTAATCCCAGCATTTTGGGAGGCTGAGGCGGGCAAATCTCTTGAGGTCAGGAGTTTGAGACCAGCCTGGCCAACATAGTGAAACCCTGCCTCTACTAAAATACAAAAATTACCCAGGCATGGTGACAGGTGCCTGTAATTCCAGCTACTCAGGAGGCTGAGGCAGGAGAATGACTTGAACCCAGGAGGCAGAGGTTGCAGTGAGCCGAGATTGTGCCACTGCACTCCAGCCTGGGCAACAGAGTGAGACACTATGTCAAAAAAAAAAAAAAAAAAAAAAAAAGAGTCTTCACCTCTCTGAATATCCATCTCCTCCTCTACAAAATGGGTGTTATCCTCTCACTTATTCCCATGTGTCCTGTGGAAGGGATCAAATGGGAACGTAAAGAGTAATGCTTAACACAGGGCTTGCCTGACATGCAGTAAGCTCTCTGGAAACAGAAGCTATTATTATTATGACCACTATTATTATTACTATTATTCCTCTTGCGCTCCTCTGCTCCCATTGCTGAAGGGTGTAAACGGGCTAAGGGGACTCCTTGGTGTTTAAATCTGGAAGGTCTAGGTGGTGGCCTCTGCCCTTCACTTTGCCTTGGGATATGGACTTTGAGCACTTCAAAAGTATCTGGTCTGGGGACTGGGCACAGTGACTCCTGTCTGTAATCCCAGCATTTTGAGAGGCTGAGGTTGGCGGATCACTTGAGACCAGGAGTTCACAACCAGCCTAGGCAACAGAGTGAGACTCTGTGTGTCTCAAAAAAAAAAAATTTTTTTTTTTTTTTTTTTTTTTTTTTGAGGCGGAGTCTCGCTCTGTCGCCCGGACTGGAGTGCAGTGGCCGGACCTCAGCTCACTGCAAGCTCCGCCTCCTGGGTTTACGCCATTCTCCTGCCTCAGCCTCCGAAGTAGCTGGGACTACAGGCGCCCGCCACCTCGCCCGGCTAGTTTTTGTATTTTTAGTAGAGACGGGGTTTCACTGTGTTAGCCAAGATGGTCTCAATCTCCTGACCTCGTGATCCGCCCGTCTCGGCCTCCCAAAGTGCTGGGATTACAGGCTTGAGCCACCGCGCCCGGCTTCACCTCCTACCTCTTAAGCAGCCTAACCAAATATCAAAATCAAGCCCGTCATCTTGGTAGGGTGACCAACCCACCTGGTTTGTCCACAACTGAGCAGGTTCTGAGATGCTGGGCTTTCAGGGCTAAAACTGGGTTAACTGGGTTAAAGCCCTGAGCAAAGCTAGGATGACTCTACATCTCGGTATTACAAACACCAGGCCCTAAGTCGCCGGCCTTCCCACCCTGCCCTCCGTTCCCATCTCCACATCTGCATCATGCCAGGTGTGGGTAGAGCCTTGAATTGCTATTGCTGCGAATCCCCGTCGATCTTCCAAAGTAAGCCTTGTGGAGTCACCTTGGGGCACAACGTACTAAAATTAAAGCATTAGTTAAAATACATAAAACATGAAACAGCGAAAGCAATGGAAACAGCTGAAATAGTATAATAAAACATGTCATTACAGCAGATTAGGATGAAAAATAGTTCTTGCATTATGCCCTGAAGGTTGGCAAACTGGGGCTTCGTAAATATGTCAAGAAATGTACACACAAACGCACACGCGTAGATATTTATATACGAAATCTCAGAAGCAATGGAACCAGCTGAAATGGTAGAATTATGTGCATTTCGCGAATAAAGTGTGCATTATTGCCCTGGTTTCTGTAACACACTCAGATATAGATGGAGGAGGGGACAGAAATGTCAGAATCTGCAGAATGTCACAGGGCCCTGCCGTTTCCCATCAAGAGTTCCCTGGGAGGTAACGTCATCTGTATAGGATCAGCTCTCAGACCCTCGCGCACTCGCCTATCAGAAGTCTCTCTGGACTTGTTCCCTCGGTTTCTGCTACTCCCACTCAGGCCCCACGCGACATCACATTCCTGTTGCTAATGGGTTCACAGTCTGTTTTGCCATATGGGAGGAGGTAGAAGTTCTTTTTTCTTTTGAGACAGGGTCTTGCTCTGTCGTCCAGGCTGGAGTGCTGTGGCGTGATCACAGCTCACTGCTGTGACCTCCTGGGCAGAAGCAATCCTCCCACCTCAACTTTCGAGTAGGGGACTACAGGCACGCACCACCACGCCCAGCTAATTTTTGTATTTTTAGTAAAGATGGGGTTTCACCATGTTCGCCAGGCTGATCTCAAACTCCTGGCCTCAAGCGATCTTCCCACCTTGGCCCCCCAAAGTGCTGGGGTTACAGGCATGAACCACTGTGCCCAGCCTAGAATTTCTTAAAGTCAACTACAAGCCAACTTTTACCCACTATTACTCCCGGCTGGGATTGCCCGACACCTGCACGGGGCCACAGGAACTGGGAAATAGGTAGGGTGACTGACCAACCATCCCCACTCACCCGGGACTGTCCCAGTCCTAGCACAGAAAGTCCTACATTCCAGAAAACCCCTGGGTCCGGGGCCAACTGGGATGGATGGTCCCCTCCAGTCAAGTCCCTCTCCCATAGCTCTTTGCCATCAGTGTTCCGTTTCTTTCTAATTACATTTTTAAGTTAAAGGGGGACAAAGCAAAGCTAGTGAAATTGACTCAACCCACTCCTGAGTCATTATTTCCCCTACTGGTTCCAAAAGGAAACATTTGACTCAGATTATGAGAATTAGCAGAAAGATATGAATTGTTTGTGTGTCACCAAAGCCCTTGAGCAACGACTGTCCACCCGTGATCAGCAAATTAGCAAATTGCTTCTGGGTTGATCTTCCTGGCGGGGCTTGGGGTCTGTTTTATTTCACTGACAGGCACCTGTCTCGGATAGTAGGGCCCTCAAAGTGATAAATTGCATCCATATTTACTCTTCTTCCCAAAGCTAATTGTTGGGGGTGAGGGTTGTGTTTGAAATACCTTTTTGATGTGCTAAGAGCTTCCTACGAGGTAAATAAACAGACTGTTGGGTTTAGCCAGAGGTGTCTGCAGAAGCCAATATCCTAATTCTCAGTAGTTAATGGACATTAACCTCTCCAGCTTTCCCTCTTTCAGCTCACACCCTCATCCTACAATCATTGTCATTACTTATAATAACATTTTACACTTGTAGGTCAGCTTTTCTTCCTAAGTGCTCTAGTCTTGCCTAATGAGTAGCTTTCGAATCTAAATAATGAAGCATTTGCCCTTCTCAGGTTCCCGCTTCTAGTGGGGAGAATGCTTTTCCCGACCTTTTGGTTTGAGTGTGCACACATGCACCCACACGCGTGCATACTCTCACACACGCACACATGCATACACACACACACGCATACTCACACACACATGCATACTCACACACACATATGCATACACACACATGCATACTCACACACACATGCATACTCACACACATGCACACATGCATACTGACATGCACACGCATACTCACACACGCATACTCACACACATGCATACTCACACACGCACACATGCATACTCACACACATACACACACGCACACACGCATACTCACACATGCACACAGGCACACACACGCATACTCACACGCACACAGGCGCACACATGCATACTCACACACACGCATACTCACACACATACACACACGCATACTCACACGCACACATGGATACTCACAAACACACACACATACACACAAACACACACGCATACTCACACACATGCACACACACATACTCATACACACATACACACATGCACACACATGCATACTCACACATACATGCATACTGACACACACACTCATACTCATGCACACACATGCATACTTACACATATGCACACACATACACACATGCATAATCAACATACATGCATACTCACATACACGCATACTCACACAATACACACGCATACTCACACACATGCACACACATGCATACTCACACGCATATGCACATGCATACTCACATGCACACACACAACTCACATACACACATGCATGTGTACTCACACATACATGCATACTCACACATATACACACACGCATATTCACACACATACACACGCATACTCACACACACACTCACACACTCAGACACACATGCATCCTCACACACTCACACAGATACACACACATGCATACTCATACATGCATACTCACACACATACACACATGCATACTCACACATACATGAATACTCACACAGCTGCACACACGTATACTCACACACTCGCATCCATGCACACACACGCACACACATGCATACACACATTCATACACATTCATACATACACAAACACATACACACATGCTCTATTGCATTTATTTCTCTACAGGATCCAAATAATCCTTTTTGTTTGGTTTTGGTTTTGTTTCTGTTTTGTTTTTTAGAGATAGGGTCTGGCTCTGTCACCCAGGCTGGAGTGCAGTGGGACAATCATGGCTCACTGCAGCCTGGAACTCCCAGGTTCAAGCAATCCTCCCACCTCAGCCTCCCAGGTAGCTGGGACTACGGGCACATGCCACCATGACCAGCTCTGTGTGTGTGTGTGTGTGTGTGTGTGTGTGTGTGTGTGTTTTGTAGAGATGGAGGTCTCACTATGTTACCCAAGTTGGTCTTGAACTCCTGGGCTCAAGCAATCCCCTCCCCTCAGTCTCCCAAAGTGCTGGGATTATAGGTGTCTGCCACCGCTCCCACTGACTCTCATTTTTCGAGTGCTTAAAATCTGCTCAGTTACTGAGCTACAGGCACTCAGCCTGCATTGATTTTATCTGCACAACAAACTGTGATACTTCAATGGGGGCAATCAGCCCATTCTACAGAAGAGGAAACTGAGGATCTAAGAGGTGCAATAACTGGCTCAGAGTCACATGGCTAATAAGTTATAAAGCACCCATGACTGTCACCAGGGCCCATATCCTTAGCCACCACTGAGCCAAATGATCTCAGCCAACTTAGGTCCTTCGAATGCCATCACCCGCTATCCTTGGGCAAACCTCAGGGAGAGAAGACAGTCTCAAGAACTCCCTCCCAGTGGGTAGGGAGCTACAGAGCCCTGAAGACCAGTTGCTCCATTATAGAAGTGGGACGTGTCACTGTCCCTGTTGCGCCTGGCGTGGTGCTGGGCAGCCTGGACCTGGAGCGGTTGCCTTTCGAAGAGGGTGGCCGGGCTGCCTACACCCTAGCTGGACCCTGCTGCGCCTCTCCTGCCCTGGCTCAGTCAGCTTCTCCTGGCCCCCTGCCCCTTTCCAGAGGTTTATAGCACTTTCCCTCTTTGCAGCCAAGAAGGGGAAGAATGCCACTCTGGCCTGTGTCACAGCTGCCACCGCAGGGACAGGAGCCCAGTTTCCCCGTCTCTCCAAACCTTCAGGATTCAAGACTGGCAAAGAGAGGAAGTGCCAGTCCCCTTTGCCTCCTTTCTGCTGGCAGCTTGAAGCTATTTGAGGCGTCAAAGTGCCCCGTTTGGTTCGGAAGCAAACGCCACTTGGCGCGGAAGGGGCCTTGTCCTCAGCAAGTGCTTCAGCAGAATGCTAGAGACCAAAATTACATGCCTTCCCCTCACGGCTTAAAAAGCAGCCTTCAAGGGGGTTTTGCCCATGTATAATTCAGGGAGCA
Source organism: Rhinopithecus roxellana (assembly GCF_007565055.1). NCBI lineage: Eukaryota > Metazoa > Chordata > Mammalia > Primates > Cercopithecidae > Rhinopithecus > Rhinopithecus roxellana. Next base: position 89,380,790 of record NC_044558.1, read on the forward strand.
TCGAAGCTGGAAACTGCAAACTCTGTTGGATTTCACGTTCTCGGGAGGATCTTTGTCTCAAGCCACAATTGTTTAAAATTGCAGTGCCGCATGCGTGGAATGGAATGGCTTTGACCCCTTGTTCAGGTGACACTTGTCAGGCCTGTCTCACGGAGGAGCCTGCAAGGGGACACAGAGTTTAAAACCTGAGCGGCTTTGGTCTGCATCCAAAGTTCTTTATCTCTCTTTTTTGCTTTGTCCTTTTCAAGAACACAGAAGCATGAAACAAACATCAGCCTGCTCTGTTGGAGTCTGAGACTTGGAGGACGGTGCCCGGTGTCTCAGAGGCTCTGAGGACATCTCGCCGTCTGGGGGCGGCAGCTGAAACACCTAGAGACTCTTTAGAAACTAGCCTGAGTGTGTGGTGAAGCCCCCACAAACCCAGGTGACCACAAGGTCAGAACACTGGGGTCTTCCTGCAGATCACTGACATCTTATGGGCCTCGCGGGAACCAGCCCTGAGCATAATCACAATTTCCATTACCAAGGGACATGATGGATCACTCAGGGATTGGCAGCTCTTCAGATTATCTCACTTCCTGGGCTGCTGCAGGAGAGTGGGGGCCCAGGAAAGGGCAGACTCCAGAATCAGACCTGGGTTCAAATATCTGCCTTGCTATTCACTGGCTGTGTGACCTTCGGCAAGTTGCTAAATGTCGCTGGGCCTCTTTATTGTCATTTATAAAATGAGCTAATGGTGCCTGCCTGAGGCATTGCAAAAATTAAAGGATTATGTATATAAGTGCCTGCCCCTGGCCAGGGCGGTGGCTCATCCCAGCACTTTGGGAGGCCGAGGCAGGCGGATCACAAGGTCAGGAGTGCGAAACCAGCCTGACCAATGGTGAAACCCTGTTTCTACTAACAATACAAAAATTAGCTGGGCGTGATGGCAGGCGCCTTTAGTCCCAGCTACTTAGGAGGCTGAGGCAGGAGAATCGCCTGAACCCAGGAGGCAGAGGTTGCAGTGAGCCGAGATTGTGCCACTGCACTGCAGCCTGGGTGACAGAGCAAGACTCCGTCACAAAATACATGCATACATACATACATACCTGCCCCTGGTGCAGCAGGGCCAGCCTCTCCATTCGGCATACCAGCCACACTGCTTGTGGACGTGAGCTTTGCTAGAGACCCCCAAAATATTTTGCTGCTCAAAATAAGTAAGGTGCGTATGTTGATGGTGTTGATATAAAGGTGGATATAATTGAGTCTGGCTTGCATGAATCTTTATAACCATGCAGTCATAAAATATGATTTTTATGTTTTTTTTGAGATGGAGTCTCTCTCTTGTCACCCAGGCAGGAGTGCAGTCTCACGATCTCAGCTCACTGCAAAGTCCGCCTCCTGGGTTCAAGCGATTCTCATCACTCAGTCTCTCAAGTAGCTGGGATTATAGGCACCCGCAACCACACCCGGCTGATATTTGTATTTTTAGTAGATACAGGGTTTCACCATGTTGGCCAGGCTGGTCTCGAACTCCATACCTCAGGTGATCCACCCGCCTCAGCCTCCCAAAGTGCTGGGATTATAGGCATGAGCCACCGCACCAGGCCAAAATATAATTTTTAGTATTTACTTAGGGATCCACAAAGGCAAAAGTATCTTGGGACCTCGAAAGTCATGATGTGGCCTGGCTACTCCTTGCTTCTGTGACAGGTGTTGGAATCCTTTTTTTTTTTTTTTTTTTTTTTTTTTGAGTACAGGGTCTTCTCTGTTTCCTAGGCTGGAGCAATCTCCACTCACTGCAACCTCCACCTCCTCCACCTCCTGGATTCAAGTGATTATCCTGCCTCAGCCTCCCGAGTAGCTGGGATTACAGGCACATGCCACCACGCTGGACTAATTTTTCAATAGAGACAGGGTTTCACCATGTTGGCCTGGCTGGTCTTGAACTCCTGACCTCAGGTGATCCACTTGACTTCCCAAAGTGCTGGGATTACAGGCGTAAGCCACCACACTGGGCTGGGATCACCATTTTAGAGGGGAAGAGCAGTTCGGTGACTGTTCAGGTCACCCTTCTGACAAGGCCTGTGCTCTTTTCATGACACATGCTGGGTACTTGCTTTAAGTCAGAAATTGCTGTTGTACAACGAGGAACACAAGAGAAGGTCACCTAGCCCTGCCTTTGGCAGTTTCACAGGCATCCGCTCCACATGCACAGACCACCTGTGCTATTGATTACTCAGTGTTTTTCTTTAAGTAAATGCAGTTCTTTTTTATTGAAATTAATGTGAGTCTTTTTTTTTTTTTTTTTTTTGAGATGACGTCTAGCTCTGTCACCCAGGCTAGAGTGCGGTGGCACAATCTCAGCTCACTGAAACCTCCGCCTCCAGGGTTCAAGCAATTCTCATGCCTCAGCCTCCTGAGTAGCTGGGACTACAGGTGCGTGCCATCACGCCCAGCTAATTTTTTTGTATTTTTAGTAGAGACAGGGTTTCACTATGCTGGCCAGGCTCATATCAAACTCCTGAGCTCAAGCCATCTGCCTGCCTTGGCCTCCCAAAGTGCTGAGATTACAGGCATGAGCCACCATGCCCGGCCTTTTTTTTTTTTTTTTTTTTTTAAACTTTTTAATGTTTTTAAAGACAGTGTCTCTCTCTGTCACCCAGGCTGGAGTGCAGTGGCACATTCACAGCTCACTTCAGCCTTGAACTCCTAGTCTGAAGCAATCTTCCCACCTCGGCCTCTGTAGCTGGGCCTACAGATGTGCACCAACAGGCCTGCCTAATTTTTTAGTTTTTGTAGAGATGGAGTCTTGCTGTGTTGCCCGGACTAGTCTCAAACTCCTGGCCTCAAGCAATTCTCCTGTCTCGACCTCCCAAAGCACAGAATTATAGGCATGAGCCATCCCCCCACCCCGAAATTAATTTTTTAAAAGAAAAATGTTATATCCCAACAGTGAATTCCCTACTGGAATGACTTGTCCATAATTTTTAAAAAAATGTTAACAATTAAAATAAAAAAGTGTTCGTAGGTGGACCACCACCTAAAATAACTTTGTATCAAGGCTGGGACGATGGTGAGGCCAGTGATGGTCAGGGTTTCAAGAGTAAAGGTCAAAGTCATGAGAGTGAGGGTCAAGGTCATTGTGGGTAAAGGTCGAAGTTGAACAACTGAGGATAAGATCTTGTCTATATTTTACATTTTGCCATTTTGTCCATCCTGGTTTTTTTTCACCAATCTTAATTTTTAAAAAATATTGCATTAAATATTTTCTCTTGATTACAGAGTTGTTTTTGGGGACTGAGACAACGCCTCCCTTGCCTCACCTTATTGTCTGTCCTGTGCTGCAGACAAAGGACTGTGTTCTCCACTTTCAGAAGTGGAGAAGTCCTAGGTCGTTGACTTCCTGGGCCAGTGTCTCTGAGTCAGTCGGACCAAGCAAAATGGCCAGTAGACATGTGTTGAAGTGCAGTTGGTGGGATGCGATCAGTGTGGGCTGAAGTGTTCGGCAAATGGATTTTGAGAACTATTTTCAAGTCCGAATTAACTTCCAGGCCTGGAGGGACCATTAGCTTCTGCTCCTGGACTCCCCTTAATGGACTGAACACTCACTCCCCATCCAAGGTAAACCGTTTACCTCCACCTCCCTCGCTAGCCGTAGGCCTTGTGTTTATAAAGCCATTTGCACTCCCCAGAGAAAGGAGAATGTCTGGTGATTGTTTCATCGTTAAATGAACTCTAGGACAACTCAGATGCAGTACAGGGGTGTCCTCATTCCTGTCCCCGACTGGCCCACGAGTGTCCACTGTTTGTAAATGTCACGAAATGCCGTGAGCAGGCGTGAGATCTGGTGGAGTGAGCCTGGGCTGGGGCTGGAATGCAAATTGTACTGTGAGTTTAGATGGTTCTCAGACCACAGAGTTCCCGACATTTCGCAGGCCTTTTCCAGCAAAGCTGGTTAACTTCCCACTCCCTCGGGCACCGGTAGGGCAAGTCATAGAATTACTGATGTGACCGAGTTTCCTAACAGCTGGTGGGTCAGGGCAGCCTTCTTGCGTGGGTCTGAGGGGACCCTAGGACCTCGAGGTACATACATGCATGTGAGCACAGACACATGGGCCTGGAACGCCACCATTTGATGCCATAAAGTTTTGCGGACCCCTGTGAAATGTGCTTTTCAAATGCAGCTCTTGGCCGGGCTCAGGGGCTTACTCCTATAATCTCAGCATTTTGGGAGGCAGAGGTGGGCAAATCCACTTGAGGTCAGGAATATGAGACCGGCTTGACTGACAGGGTGAAACCCTGTCTCTACAAAAATACAAAAAAATTAGCCGAGTGTAGCAGTGCACGCCTGTAGTCCCAGCTACTTGGGAGGCTGAGGCAGGAGAATCACTTGAACCCAGGAGGGTAGAGGTTGCAGGGAGCTGAGATGGCGCCACTGCATTCCAGCCTGGGGGACAGAGTGAGACTCTGTTTCAAAAAAAAAAAAAAAAAATTAAAATTAAAAAGATGCAGCTCTCCCTGGAAGTAGACCCTGGAGCTTTTATGAGTTGATGAGCTCACAGGGTTAGGATGCATTCTCAGAACTAGGGCCCGGAATGAATGAGACGCCACGGGGAAGACAGGAAGGCCAGGCATGAGAAATGCTCAAAAACCACTCGGGAATGTAGCAGGAGTGTAAGAGGCAATGTGGTGACACGTGCATTTATTGGCTCAGTTGAGTACCTGCCATGTGCCAAAGGCTAGAGTCTGGGAACCCAGTGGTGAATAAGACAGACTAGGTCCCTGCCCTCATGAAGCTCACAGTTTAATTAGGAGGCAAACCATAAGCAATGAACCAACTCCTTATCTCAGCCTCTACGGCCTTATTTGACATGGCCTCTGGTCTTTCTTTCTGTCTCTTGAACACACAAAACTCATTTATACCCCAGTGCCTTTCCGCGGGCTGTTCCATCTGCTTGGAATACTTTTTCTCTGAATTTTTTTTCTTTCTTTCTTCCTTTTTTTTGAGATGCAGTTTCACTCTTGTTGCCCAGGCTGGAGTGCAGTGGTGCGATCTCAGCTCACTGCAACTTCTGCCTTCCGGGTTCAAGCGATTCTCCTGTCTCAGCCTCCCGAGTAGCTGGGATTACAGGTGCCCACCACCATGCCCAGCTAATTTTTGTATTTTTAGCAGAGACAGAGTTTTATCATATGGGTCAGGCTGGTCTCGAACTCCTGACCTCAGGTGATCCACTCGCCTCGACCTCCCAAAGTGTTGGAGTTATAGGCATGAGCCACTGCTCCTGGCCTTTCTTTTTTCTTTCCTTCCTTCCTTCCTTCCTTCCTTCCTTCCTTTTCTTTCTTTCTTTTCTTTTTATTTTTTTGACACAGTTTCACTCTATCATCCAGGCTGGAGTGCAGTGGTGCAATCTTGACTCGCTGCAACTTCCACCTCCCAGGTTCAAGCAATTCTCCTGCCTCCACCTCCCAAGTAGCTGGGATTACAGGCACCCGCTACCACGCCCAGCTAAATTTTTGTATTTTTAGTAGAGATGGAGTTTCACCATGTTGGCCAGGCTGATCTCAAACTCCTGACCTCAAGCGATCAGCCCGTCTCAGCCTCCCAAAGTGCTGGGATTACAGAGTGACCTACCATGCCTGGCCATTTCCCTGGATTTTCAAACAACTTTCTCCTTTTCAATTCTCAGATCTCATCAAAAACATCACCTCCTAGAGAAGCCTGCCTTGATCATCCCATCTGCATTCTGCTTCCCTCCTTCACTTTCTCTCCTGTTGCCTTTATTTTCTTCTCACCACTTACCACCATCCTAGAGAATTATTCGTTTCTGGGTTCAGTGTCTTTCTGCCCCATTTGAATGTGAGCTCCTTGAAAGTAAAGCCCTTGTCTAGATAAAAGAAGCAAACAAAAAGTTAATAAGTGATTGTGACTTGTGACGCAGTGAACCACTCAAAGAGCCAGAATTACGCTGGTAGGTGCGGCGGGGGGAGGAGGGGTCAGGGAAGGCCTTCTCAAAGGTCGATGTTTAAACAGAGACCAGCAGCGCAAGAAGAAGCTATCCTGGGAAGCACTCGGAGGATGCAGAGGAAATGTCAGGCAGAGGCACAACAGAGGCAGGAGGTAACCCTGACGGGCAAACATTGGTATTTTTCAAGAAACTAAAAAGGTACTCCATGGACAGTCAGGCCTGCGTTTGAATTCTGGCTCCTCTGCTGCCTCCCAGCAATGCGGCCCTTGCACAAATCACTTCTGTCTCTAGGCCTCAATCTCCTCTTCTATAATATGGGGATAAAATCAGCACTTTGGGAGGCTGAGGCAGGTGGATCACGAGGTCAAGAGATCAAGACCATCCTTGCCAACATGTGGTGAAACCTTGTCTCTACTAAAAATACAAAAATTAGCTGGGCATGGTGGTGTGCACCTGTAGTCCCAGCTACTCGGGAGGCCGAGGCAGAATTGCTTGAACCCGGGACGTAGAGATTACACTGAGCTGAGATCACGCCGCTATACTCTAGCCTAGTGACAGAGCAAGACTCTCTCAAAAAAAAAAAAAAAAAAAACTTTCTTGAACTCTTTTATAAAAATTAAGATAATACATAGACAGAATTTGGCTCATACTAGGAACTTAATAGATGTTTATTTCTATCTCCCTCCCCTTCACAAAGTTGTCAGGAGCCACCCCAGGCTGCCAGAACTGTCCTCCTTTAAGAGAGGACCATTGGGGGCCAGGTGTGGTGACTCATGCCTGTAATCCCAGCACTTTGGGAGGCTGAGGTGGGTGGATCACGAGGTCAGGAGTTTGAGACCAGCCTGGCCAACATGGTGAAACCCCATCTCTACTAATAATACCAAATTAGCCAGGTGTGGTGGGCAGACATCTGTGGTCCCAGCTACTGGGGAAGCTGAGGCAGGAGAATTGCTTGAGCCTGGGAAGCAGAGGTTGTAGTGAGCCAAGATTGTGCCATTGCACTCCAGCCTGGGTGACAGAGCAAGACTCCATCTCAAAAAGAGAGAGAGAGAGACAGAGAGAGAGAGAGGACCCTTTGGCTGGGCTCAGTGGCTCACTCCTGTAATCCCAGTATTTTGGAAGGCTGAGGTAGGAGGATCACTTGACCCCAGGAGTTCAAGACCACTCTGGACAACATAGTGAAACTCCGTCTCTACAAAAACTAAAAATAAAAAATTGGCTGGGCTTTCACTTGAGCTTAGGAGCTTGAGGCTACAATGAGCTGTGATAGTGCCACTGCACTCTACCCTGGGCCACAGAGCAAGACCCCGTCTCTAAAAGAGAATGCTCCCCATCCGCAGGTCCCATGGCTACTACCTCTGCCTTCTCCTAGTACCTGAATCCCGAGTCCCCAGTTGCTCAGTTTCTCCCATTTGCACAGCCTACCTGACCCCATGGGACTTTGTCCCACGTCCTCTCACTCACAGCTCCCAAGGGACTGTCCCACATCAGCAGCCTAAGTTAGAACCAGACCCCAGAATACCTAAATCCAAGACCGATGTTCCTTCCATTATACCAGACCGAAGTTTAGAGTCAATACCCTGCAGTATTTCAATGTCAAGGCTGTTCCTCACTCTTCACAGTCAACCCAGGAAGCAAGAGCTCTGACCTGCCCACACTTGAGATCCAAGATGTCACTAGCAAAATAATAGTTCCTACCAGCTACCAAGCATGGTCAGGGAGCTAGGTGCACTGCTAAGTCCTTTGCAAACGTGGTCTGATTTTGCCTTCTTCGTAACCCCTGGATGTATTATATTCCCATTTTATAGATGAGTACATTAAAACTAAGAAGTGAAGTGGTTTGCCCACGATCATATAAATGCTAAGACACAGAGTTTATAACCCAGGCTGGGGTAATATTCCAACTCTTTAATAACCAGCACAGCATGGCCACTGGTCAATCAGAATAGACGCCAGCTGTGAACGCCCAGCATGACATACGGATGCCTAACAACTGAACAATGGCTCAGACAAGACCAACTCCAGTCCTTTCTGCTGCGGGCCCCCCTGGGAAAGCAGCTACTGCACTTAGAGCAAAAACGAGGAAGCTCCCTGCTGGACCAAACAGCTTGCGGGGAAGCAGGAGAGCTGGCACTGATTCCAGCAATGTGCAGAATACAGTGTGCAGCCAACAGGTCACCTCTACAAGGCCAGTTAGCATATCATGAAGGGGAAGGGGCGTGGAGGCAAATCCCGGGAGAATGGCCCAGAGTCTAGAGTGCGGTCGCATTAGTGTGACGCACAATGGCACACACACAATCGCAGTCACATTGGTGCAGGCACACTGGTGTACCACTGGTGTGGCACACGCAAGTAGATGAGCTGAAATTGGTGTTTGGAAACCCACAGGGGCCTGAGGACACCAGGCAAGTGAGATTGGGACATCCAGGCCAAGGTCCACGTGTCTGAACCCAGTTCAAATTCCTTCACATTATTCAGCCATAATTCCTTGACTTCCACTTAAGACAGCAGCCCTTTGGTCAAACTGCCTGGACTGGAAGCCCAGATTCACTACTTGGGTTTTTTGTTGTTTTTGTTTTGTTTTGTTTTTGAGACAGTCTTGCTCTCTTGCCCAAGCTGGAGTGCAGTAGCATGATCTCGGCTCACTGCAGCCTCTGCCTTGCAGGTTCAAGCGATTCTCCTGCTTTAGCCTCCCGAGTAGCTGGGACTATAGTTGTGTGCCATCACACCCGGCTACTTTTTGTATTTTTAGTAAAGACGGGGTTTTACCATATTAGCCAGGCTGATCTCGAACTCCTGACCTCATGTGATCCACCTGCCTCAGCCTCCCAAAGTGCTGGGACTATAGGCGTGACCCACCACGCCCGGCCACATTCACTGCTTGTTAGCTTTGGGACCGTGACTGAGTTGCTTAACTTCTGTCTCAGTTTCCTTATCTATAAAATGTGAAAGCAGTGCTGATTACATACGTTATACTTTACAAGCCCTGCAAGCAGTATTCAATAAGCAAATAATAAACAAATGCTTTTCCTAGGATGGTTTATCAGATATAATACCACTCACACCAAACTATTCACTTCTTTTTTGACACTTGCACACTTTCGTATCAGTTAGGAATTGTGCTTAACTTCTAGTAACAGGGAACTGAAATAACAGTGGTTTAAACAAGGTAAAGGTTTCTTTTCTTAATAAAGAAACCTTAAAAAAAAAAAAAAAGAAGTCCAGGTTGACATGTCCCCCAGGTCATCAATATCCCATGTTCATTCTGACTTTCCGCTCTGGTATCCTTAGAGCATGGTTTCAGTGATCAAGGTCACACAATTACTACTGCAACTCGAGCCATCATGTCTTCATTCCAGGCACAAAGGAGGAAGAAGGGAGGGCAAAAGGGTATCTCAGGTGAGTCAGCCCCATTCTTTAAAGTGCTTTCCTGGAAGCTCCACCCAACTACTTCTCACTTAGTTTTTTTTTTTTTTTTTTTTTTTTGAGTGTCACTCTGTCACCCAGGCTGAGTGCAATGACACCCTCTTGACTCACTGCAACCTCCACCTTCCAGGTTCAAGCAGTTCTCCTGCCTCAGCCTCCCAAGTAGCTGGGATTACAAGAGCGCACCACCGCGCCTGGCTAATTTTTGTATTTTTACTAGAGATGGGGTTGCACCATGTTGGCCAGGCTGGTCTCGAACTCCTGAACTCAAGTCATCTGTCCCCCCTTGGTCTCCCAAAGTGCTGAGATTACAGGCGTGAGACACTGTGTCCAGCCTTCCCAGTAACTATTAGTAAGAGATGGCTTAGGAACACTATCTGTAAAGGAAGCTCACAAATGTGATTTTTCTTTTTTCTTTTTCTTTTTTTTTTTTTTTTGGGGGGTTTCGTTCTTGTTGCCCCAAGCCGGAGTGCAATGGCATGATCTCAGCTCACTGCAACCTCCGCCTCCCAGGTTCAAGCAATTTTCCTGCCTCAGCCTCCTGAGTAGCTGGGATTACAGGCATGTGCCACCACGCCCACCTAATTTTTTTGTATTTTTAGTAGAAATGGGTTTTCACCATGTTAGCCAGGCTGGTCTTGAACTCCTGACCTCAGATGATCTGTTCACCTTGGCTTCCCAGAGTGCCGGGATTACAGGCGTGAGCCACTGTGCCCGGCCTCTTTTTTTTTTTTTAATTTGGTCTATTGCTACTCCTAACAAAAATCTAAATTGAGTCGCTAAGGAAAAGGGGTTACAGATACTGTGTAGGCAACCACAGAATTTGCCTCTTTTTGTCCATGTGTTTTGACATGTATTTTCTCCCCACTAAATATCAACCCCTAAAGTCTCACCGGGAAACCTCTACCTCACAGGCGTCCTTTCTACCACCCTGCTTAACACCATGGCCAAATATGGCTATTGGGCACTGAAATGTGGCAAGTGGGACTGTGTAACTGAATTTTTAATTTTATTTACCTTTATATTTAAGCTATAAAACTAATACCGCATTCAATTATTAGAAAACTTTGCTTGGAGCACCTTGGGTATGCAAATTACACTTGAATTTATTCAACCATAAATTTCATGAGATCTAAATACAGATTAAGTATTTCTGATAAAAATTTAGCACCTGAATTGGGATGCTCTATACTTACACAGAGATTTCAAAGACTTCGTCCGAAAAAAAAAGAATGTAAAATGTCTCATTAATAATTTTTTTTGACTGGGCACAGTGGCTCATGCCTGTAATCCCAGCACTTTGGGAGGCCGAGGCGGGAGGATCACCTGAGGTCAAGAGTTCGAGACCAGCCTGACCAATATGATGAAACTCCATCTCTACTAAAAATACAAAAATTAGCCAGGTGTGGTTGCGCACACCTGTAATCCCAGCTACTCTGGAGCCTGAGACAGAAGAATCGCTTGAACCCGGGAGGTGGAGATTGCAGTGAGCAGAGATCACACCATTGCACTCCAGCTTGGGCAACAAGGCGAAATTCCGTCTCAAAAATAAATAAATAAATAAAATAGTAATAATACTTTTTTTTGGCCAGACACAGAGGCTCACGCCTGTAATTCCAGCACTTTGGGAGGCTGAGGCAGGCAGATCACTTGAGGTCAGGAGTTCGAGACTAGCCTGGACAACATGGTGAAACCCTGTCTCTACTAAAAATACAAAAATTAGCCAGGTGTAGTGGCACACGCCTGTAATCCCAGCTACTCAGGAGGCTGAGGCAGGAGAATCACTTGAACTCGGGAGGTGGAGGTTGCAGTGAGCCAAGATCGAGGTCATGGCACTCCAGCCTGGACAACAGAGTGAGACTCTCTGTGTCAAAAAAACAAAAACAAACAAACAAACAAAAAACAAAAAAGCAGGAAAAATTGTTTTAATGCAAAGTGTGGTGACTCACACCTATATTCTCAGCACTTTGGGAGGCCAAGGCAGGCAGGTCACTTAAGCCCTGAAGTTCCAGACCAGCCTGGGCAACATGGCAAAATCCTGTCTCTACAAAAGACACAGAAATTAGCTGAGCATGGTAACGCATGCGTGTAGTCCCAGCTACTCAGGAGGCTGATATGGGAGGATTGCTGTGCCCAGGAGGTCAAGGCTGCAGTGAGCTGTGATTATACCACTGCACTCCAGCCTGGGTGACAAAATGAGACCCTGTCTCAATAATAATAATAATAATAATAATAACAGTTTTATATTGATTACATGTTAGCATTATAATATTTGAGGAATATTGGGCTAAATAAAATGTAAGAATTAATTTCACCTCTTTCTTTCTTTCTTTTTTTTTTTGGAGACAGAGTCTTGCTCTGTCGCCCAGGCTGGAGTGCAGTGGCCGGATCTCAGCTCACTGCAAGCTCCGCCTCCCGGGTCTACGCCATTCTCCTGCCTCAGCCTCCCGAGTAGCTGGGACTACAGGCGCCCGCCATCTCGCCCAGCTAGTTTTTTGTATTTTTTTAGTAGAGACGGGTTTCACCGTGTTAGCCAGGCTGGTCTTGATCTCCTGACCTCGTGATCCGCCCGTCTCGGCCTCCCAAAGTGCTGGGATTACAGGCTTGAGCCACCGTGCCTGGCCCCCACCTGTTTCTTTTTAATGTGGCTACTAGAAAATGTTTCATTACATATGTGGTTCACACAGTCTATGTCTATTGCACAGCTCTGCTTTCTGCTTTCTGTTTTTTTTTTTTTTTTTTTTTTTTTTTTTTTTTTTGAGACCGAGTCTTGCTCTTTTGCCCAGGCTGGAATGCAGTGGCGCGATCTCAGCTCACTGCAAGCTCCGCCTCCTAGGTTCACACCATTCTCCTGCCTCAGCCTCCTGAGTAGCTGGGACTACAGGTGCCCACCACCACGCCCAGCTAATTTTTTGTATTTTTAGTAGAGACAGTGTTTCACCGTGTTAGCCAGGACGGTCTCGATCTCCTGACCTCAAGATTCGCCCGCCCCTGCATCTCAAAGTGCTGGGCTTACAAGCGTGAGCCACCACACCCAGCCTTGCCTTCTGTTTTTGAGTCAGTTGTTAATGTATCTATATACCTTGTAGATGTATTAACATCTACATACTCCCTAATCTACATACCGTGGCTATGTGAGAGCTAGAATCCAAGTACAATTTGTATCTACTATTTATTGGCACTTACTATGTACTAGGCAGTATGTTGTTTTTTGTTTTTTTTTTAATCAAGGCCTAACTCTGTCACCCAGGTTGGAGTGCAGTGGCTCAATTATAGCTCATTGCAGCCTTGAACTGCTGGGCTTAAGCAATCTTCTCACCTCAACCTCCCAAATAGCTGAGATTACAGGCATGAATCACCCCAGGCAGCGACACACTACGTTTTTAAATGTAACAGCATTTCACAATGTAATCTTTATTGTAACAGGCAGCATATTAAAGAATATGGGCTTTGAAGAAACACACAGGGCCAGGCACGGTGGCTCACGCCTGTAATCCCAGCTTTTTGGGAGGCAGAGGTGGGATAATTGCTTGAGGCCTGGAGTTTGAGACCAGCCTGGGCAACCTAGTGAGACCCCATCTCCAAAAATTTAAAAATCAACCGAGTGTGGTGGCACACACCTGTAGTTCCAGGTACTCAGGAGGCTGAGGCAGGACAATCACTTGAACCCAGGAATTTGAGGTTGCAGTGAGCCTAGATCACGCTACTGCATTCCACCCTGGGCAACAGAGCAAGGCCTTGTCTCGAAAAAGAAAAAAGAAAAGAAACACACAGTGTTTGTATCAACTCCACCACCTTCACCAGGCAGTGCTTTCAGTCTGAGCCTCTATCAAACGTGTGTTTAGTACACCTCTCAGGCTTTGTGTGGCTGAGACAAGCATATGCAATGCCCACCCTGGGCACACAGCATGGCACAAAGTATGAAACTCGCTAACTTGGGTTTCTGCCCTTGCATCCCTGTGGTTCCTAGCACAGTCCCTGGGACATGAAAAGCGTCAGATCAACGTTTGCTCCAGGAAGGAAGCTGGGGGTGGGAGGTGGGACAGGCAGAGACTGGAGCCCAGCTGGGTTTCAGAACAGGTGGGCGAGCTCACAGACGCTGCACACAGCCAGGATCTGGCCTAGAATAGAGGCTGCCTGCTCTGGCTGGATTGGAGCCCCTTCTCGGAGTGACGGGTGACAGGTGCATGCCGTTTGCTCAGCAGGTGCTTGTGGTTGGCAGTGACAACAGAGGCCCAGAGTTGTTGGTTACAAACCCAAGGGAAGGTTCTAAAAACCTTCCCTTCCCCTCCATTGTCCCTACATTGCACCGGAGGCCTGGAGAAGACCCCATCTAGGACTATCTACTTTCCACTTTTTCTTGAGCACTTATTATGCCCCAGACACTACATCCCACCTGCAGACAACCCCAAGAGGGAAGGACTGTCTCTCTTCCCACGTTACAGATGGGAGCACTGAGGCTCAAAAGGGGATATTCGTTGCCCAGTCCTATCTGACCCCAGTCTCCTTAGGTTGATCCCTGGGCTGTACTCCACCATGACTCAACTCCCCTATCTATCACCCACATGCCATCACATAGACTCTTTCCCTCCCCCACCAACTATGACAGAAGCAGAAGAAACTGGTAAGAAACCACACAGTGAGGGGCCCAGGGGAAGTTGGAGGTACCAGTGAGAACTCTTTTACTGACTTTACAGAAATTCAGCTCAATCCAACTTACATCAAAATGTAAATGTATTGGTTCCATTAACAAAAATGTGCAGGAGTTGTGGTTTCAGGTCCAGCTGGATCCAGGTGCTCAAATAACATCATAAGAAATCTCTCTCTCTCTAGGTAGGGTGTGACAGCTCACACCTGTAATCCCAGCACTCTGGGAGGCCAAGGTGGGTGGATCACCTGAGGTCAGGAGTTTGAGACCAGCCTGGCCAACATAGTGAAATCCCATCTCTACTAAAAATACAAAAATTAGCCAGGCATGATGGCCGGTACCTGTAATTCCAGCTACTTGGAAGACTGAGACAGGAGAATGGCTTGAACCTGGGAGGTGGAGGTTGCAGTGAGCTGAGATTGTGCCACCGCACTCCAGCCTGGGTGATAAAGCAAGACTCTGTCAGGAAAAAAAAGAAAGGAAGGAAGAGAGGGAGGGAGAGGGAGAGCGAGAGCGAGATCGAGATCGAGAGCGAAAGCGAGAGAGAGAGAGAGAGCGAGAGAGAGAGAGAGACAGAGACAGAGACAGAGACAGAGAGAAAAGACCGGTGGGGTGGCTCACGCCTGTAATCCCAGCACTTTGGGAGGCCAAGGTGGGCGGATCACGAGGCCAGGAGATTGAGACCACCTGCCTAACACGGTGAAACCCCGTCTCTTCAAAAATACGAAAAAAAAAAAAAAAAAAAAAAACTAGCCGGGCGTAGGTGGCGGGTGCCTGTAGTCCCAGCTACTCGGGAGGCTGAGGCAGGAGAATGGCGTGAACCCGGGAGGCAGAGCTTTCAGTGAGCGGAGATCCGGCCACTGTACTCCAGCCTGGGCGACAGAGCGAGACTCCGTCTAAAAGAAAAAGAAAAAAAAAAAAGAAAGAAAGAAAAGGAGGGAGGGAGTGAGGAAAGGCAGGGAGGGAGAAAGAAAGAAAAAGAGAGAGAAAGAGAAAGAAAAAAAGAAAAGAAAAGAGGACATTTTCCTACCACCAGCACATTGAGGGCGAGGGATCGTCAGAAGTTCACAAATCAGAGGACTGCATTCTGTCTTTGCCTTGAACCTGGCAAAGTGAAGCAGAGAAAAATAAAAAAGGCCTCCAGCCTCCTATGCCTGCATATCTTGAAGTTTGTGGTCAAGATCACAGCCAAAGACTCACACCAGCTAAGTCACAAAGTTTGGCTCAGCCTGGGGCTGGCTTCCTGGAAACCACTAAGCTGAAGAGGTTCGTGAGGTCCCCACAGTTCATTTAGAATTCACAACCTTCCCCTATGACATTTTTGTTTCTAACGTAGATCTCCTCTAAGGAAAGGGATAGAGCTGCCACAGAGAACAAAATGCCCTTCAGCTCTGAGTTCATCAGTTCTTGCTGTACAAAAACACCTTCCCGCCCCCCCCCCCCAACACAAGAAATGCAGGAAACCAGCACCAGCTGATAAAAAAAAAAAAAAAAAAAAAAAAAGACCCCTCCCCCGCCAACACACACACACACCCCACGCACCCACACACACAAGCCTTTCAGCTTGTCCAGAAACTTGCCCACAGCACTTCTGGCCACGCTGGGCTGGGCCATTGTGACGTCAGGCCGGCAGTCAGCCAATGGATGAATGCTTCTGACTTTCTCATCTGCATATTGCGGTGGCATTGGTTCAGATTTCAGGGCCATTTGTACTGTGGTGGTTTCTTTATGTTCAAGGTTATCCACCCCAGGCAGAGGACAAACTCCACTCCTGGCCTTCCTGCCCAGCTACATTTAAGGATTGTAACCAGGACAGTGAGTCCCTTCTGGGAAAGGGGCCTCGTGGAGGTTATGAAATCCAGCAGGGCATGGAAGGAGAAAGGATTGGCAATCCAGACGGGATGGAGGCAGGAGTTGGCTCAGTTACCCCATCTTTCCTATCCACCAGCACTCCCCTGCGCTTCCCAAGTGATTTAATTATCCATTCTTTAACTGCAACTCTATTAGCCCTGAAATTTGGGTGAAGAGAAATCAGACACAGGTTACTTGAATTACTATGCTTGGTTTTATCTTGTAGACGAATAACTCAGGCATGTGAATTGAACATGCAAATGTGTGCAAAATAACATGCATAATTTAAGATTCTCAAATTAACAGAGGAGAAACAATTGAGTAACCTCACTGCTTTCTCTGAAGCACAGTTTTCTAAGAATATTGTAACCATTTTTTTTTTCGGTGTCTGACAGAAGGGATTGGAAAATGGAATTTAAAGCAAAAAGGTAGATGTAGCTATCGGTGGCAAGAAAAAAATGTAGGGAGATTGCAATATTAAAATATAGTCAAATTTCACTTACTCGGATATCATTGAGTTTGGATTTGGTGTAAATCACCTCAAACTTCCCTTTACTTTGATGCTAACTATAAATATAGTATTGGTGTGTATTAGAGCTCTGGTTCTCACCTCCAAGGTTTGATTAAATAAGTCTGGGCAGAAATAAAGAAATTGTAACAAGTGTCCCAAATATTTCTGTCAACAGGGAACTACTGCTGAGAAACTCTGCCTTGATTTTCCAAGTCACTTTTAATTTTAAATGTTTATTTCCCCATGGTCTTCACAAACCATTGAAATATCTCAGCAACTGAAATATTCCAGCATGCAAACTTGATCCCTTCGATTGCCTACCACACCCAAAAGCTGTGCAGAAAGCTCCTAGCACGTACACTTATTTGGACTGGAAACTGGAGCCACCATCACTATGAAGAGATGTGGAGTGATCAGACTTCCACGTGTGATGGTTAATTTTATGTGTCTACTGGACTAGGTTAAGGGATGCCCAGATGGCTGGTAAAACATTATTTCTGGGTATGTCCATGAGGGTATTTCCAGAAGAGATTAGCATTTGAATCCGAATAATGTTTGCCTTCACCAATCCAGGTGAGCATCATGCCATCCATTGAGAGGCCCAAATAGAACAAAAAGTTTAGGAAGCGTGAATTCGCTGTCTCTGCTTGAGCTGGAGCATCATCTCTTGCCCTCAGGCATCAGCACTCCTGGTTTGGGGGACTTAGGATTCAGACTGGGACCTACGCCATTGGTTTCCCTGGTTCTCAGGCCTCCGGGCTTCGTTGGACCGGAACTATACCACCTGTTTTCCTGGGTCTTCAGCTTGCAGATGGCAGACTGTGGGACTTCTCAGTCTTCATAATTGTGTGAGCCAATCCCCCATAATAAATATCTTTCTCTATATCTACACATTCCCTATTGGTTCTGTTTCTCTGGAGAACTCTGAGTAATACAGGCCATAAGAGACCAAGGGCCCCAGACGCTGGCTCTGCCATCCCAATTCTGCAGCTCTCAGCCATCAACTGAACACCTCAGAGACACTAAGGCAGCCTGTTCATGGGAGGTGCAGGGCTCCTTCGATGACGACCTGAGCTTGAGAATTCTCCAAGAACCTTCCCAAACCTTCCTTAGACTGCATGGGAGTCCAGGACACTCCCATCCAAATTTCTTCTTCTTAAAAAAAATTTTTTTTTACCCATCATAAACTAGATCCCACCCAACTTGTCCTTCCCTTCCTTCCTTCCCTCCTTCCTTCTTTCCCTTTTCCTTCCTTCCTTCCTTCCTCTCTTTCTTTTCTCTATCTTTCTTTCTTTCTTCCTCTTCTCTCTCTCTCTCTCTCTCTCTCTCTCTTTCTTTCTTTCTTTCTTTCTTTCTTTCTTTCTTTCTTTCTTTCTTTCTTTCTTTCTTTCTTTCTTTCTTTCTTTCAAGACAGTCTCACTCTGACATCCAGGCTGGAGTGCAGCGGCGTGATCTCAGCTCACTGCAACCTCTGTCTCTGAGGTTCAAGCAATTCTCCTGCCTCAGCCTCCCAAGTAGCTGGGATGACAGACCTGTGCCACCAAACCTGGCCGATTTTTGTATTTTTAGTAGAAACAGAGGTTTCTCCGTGTTGGCCAGACTGGTCTTGAACTCCTGGCCTCAAGTGATTCACTCACCTCAGCCTCCCAAATTGCTGGGATTACAGGTGTGAGCCACTGCTCCAGGCCCCCACCCAACTTCCTTTCCTCTCCCCTTCATTTGGGATTATGTGGCCCTCTTCACTTTCTCTGTCTCCCTCCGGGCTTCTCCCACCGATGTTTCTTCTAATAAATCCTTTCTGCTTTAAATTTCTTTTTAGTCTCTGTTTCTAGGAGAACCATGGCTAACACAAAAGGTTTTGACAAAGAAATAAACAACATACCAAGTATCATTAAGATCGTATTTTTGGACCTTCTTTTATTTATTCATTTGGAGACAGAGTCTCATTTTGTTGCCCAGGCTGGAGTGCAGTGGCTCAATCACAACTCACTGCAGCCTCCACCCCCTGGGCTCAATCAATCCTCCCACATCAGCCTCCCGAACAGTTGGAACTAAAGGCACATGACACCACGTCCAGCTAATTTTTGTATTTTTTGTAGAGACGGGGTCTCGCCATGTTGCCAGGCTGGTCTCAAACTCCTTAGCTCAAGTGATCGGCCCTCCTTGGCCTCCCAAGGTGCTAGGACTACAGGAGTGAGCCACTGCGACCAGCCTTGGACCTTCCTTGATTGATAAGCCCGTCTGTTACCTTGTGCCCTCTCCAGCTTGCGTTCTGAGGGAATGCCCCCTCCAGAAAGCGAGTGTATGGTACAGGGGAGCCCATCCAGACAGGAAGAGGAAGGAAAAGCACTTTCTTGAGGACATTAGGCATAATTTTCATGAAACAATTATGTTCTCTTCTCCAGTAAGCCTCATCTATTCATTAAAATAGACCCCTCCACCACTTTCTGACACTACTTCCTTTGCTATTATACTTAGTAATTAACTAATTCTTTCCAAATAAAATCTTTTTTTTTCTTTTTTTTTGAGATGGAGTCTCACTCTGTCACCCAGGCTGGAGTGCAATGGTACCATCTTGGGTCACTGCAACCTCTGCCTCCCGGGTTCAAGATATTCTCCTGCCTCAGTCTCCCAAGTAGCTGGTATTATAGGCACCTGCCACCACACCCAGCGAATTTTGTATTTTTATTAGAGATGGGGTTTCACCATGTTGTCCAGGCTGGTCTCGAACTTCTGACCTCAGGTGATCCACCCGCCTCAGCCTCCCAAAGTGCTGGAATTGCAGGCGTGAGCCATCAAACCTGCCCAGATAAATTCTTAAAAAAAATTTGTTTAAGTATATGTAATATCTTTGAACAAATAAATTCTATCATTTGGACAGAATGACAAAGTCTTTTAGATTTTCTCTTCTCCCACAGTTCAAACGGGTGAGGTCATTTTTCTGGGTATCATGTCCTGAGTGTGAGCTGTGAGCAGTGATGGGGGAGGAGAAGGGAACGAACCTTCATGTTAATTTGTGTCATCCACTTTCCTCTTGATTCTGACGCTGCCTTGCTCCAGGACTTCTTTGCTACCTGTGTCTTGATTTTTCACCTTATCTCATGGAGATGACGGCTTCCTTCTAATTTTTTCTTAGAATCAGGGAGTTCTTCAAAAGCCCTTTCCACATTATCTTGGGCCAGACTTTGCAGTCATGGTGTGTTCAGCAATTCCTCCAACTCTCCTGTGGGGCAGGAACAGCCCATTTACTTTGGAGCAATCCTTCTCCTTTCAGATGGTGAGGCTTGGTACGGTCTTCCTCTGTGCCGAGGTAGCTGCGGAGAGTGCCTGGCTGGCCGTCCATAGTTCATTATCAACTCAGCTCATGTGGCACTTATGGTTGGTAAAGACAGGGGAAGACCTGGGCTATCAGTGCCTCTTCCCCCACAGCCCCCTGCCAACCCCCGACCCCCCCACCCAGAGGAGGAAGTGGGTCTGGTTTCCCAAGAGGAAACTCAGTGACAATCCCCTAGGCCTTCTAGTCGGAAACCATTTGGTATCTGGCATCAATTTCATCTTCCTTATTCCGTTTCTGACTTTGCCTTGCTGGGAGGTGCTGTACTGGTTCATAGAGCTCGGGTATTTCTGTTCTGGCTTTAACTTGCTACATTGCACTTGCTGTTTACATGTGTGCCTCTCCAATGGGGTTCAGTGTAATGACTGCTCAGGTCACCATTAAATCCCTAGTGCCCAGCACAGCGCTGGACATGTAGTCAGTATTTAATCAATGTTTGATGAATAACAGTTGCCAAGAGAGATCAGGGGAACCTGGTGTTAAGGTTCCAAGTCAAATCATCGGTATGAACATCATGCTCTATTTCCTGAGGCCAGATAGACCCAGGAGAGAGAAGGCTACAAGATGCCGTGGATACAGGGTCCTGGATTTGGCCAACGTTAATCAAAAACAGCTATGAGTGATGTACTCAGAGAAATTGGCGTGAACCATCATCGAGGAGCAAAGGCAGAGCCCAGTGACACAATTGTGCGTTAGGAAGTGAGTTGTGACCCATTGTCCAGGAGGGAACCATGAGATCACAGCCAACGGCGTGGAATCATAAATCAGTCCGGCAGTTAATATAGGGGTGGGAGCCAAGATACCTAGAAGACAGTAGGAACAAAAGCCAAGCTAGCTATGTCAAAGAGAATGGTTCAGGACAAAGACTATGAATGAGTTGAGTTCCAGTGGTTCATTTATACTGAATGCTGACTGTGCAGCTGGGGTGAGACCTGCCAGCTTAAAGGCACGTGGTCAGGCCAGGCCCCATCGACATCTAAGCATTAGAACAAGACCAGGAACCAGCCATTGCAGGCCTTGGCACATACAGTCGAAAATCTCCAACCAGATTGGGAGCTTGGGATCCTTTCCAGGGCAAAGTAGAGCCTGTTAATCAAGGTCCTGTTGAACTTCAGACCCAGCCCCAACAGAAGGTTCAGTCAGTGAAGATCCAGGTGGGTGGACAGTAGAGGAGTCAATAAACAGCAACCATTTCTAAAGAACTGAGATTTGAGACTGGGAACCTGTTATATAAAGAGTTCATCCACCCATCCATCCACCCATCCAGCCAGCCAACCATCCAACCATTCATTCATTCTTTTATGCACTGGGCAAGTGGAGGGAAAATGCAGTATCCCTGTACCCAGGATACTCACCTGGGAACCTAGTTGCTAGCATTGAGGTCCTGAAGTCTGAGCAAGGCCAGGTGTAAATCTAATTCAATGCTGGGCCTTGGAAGCCATGGACTACCATGTCACTCTCAGAACAGTGGCAGGATAGACCAGAAAGCCTAAGCCAAGACCAAGCTGGCAGGCAGGGTTTTTATGGGACTCAGTTTCCACAGATTGGCTAATGCAGAAGCAAGACGCCAGGCCCACACATACACACACGCACCACCCCTGCTTCAAGTATCAGTCTAGTTGACCTTCCCAATATAGACAACTCTTGACTGCCAATGTATGGATTAGCCACCTAATGATCCCAACACCTAGCAAACCTCCCCCCACCATCACTCAATCTGTGCAAATTAAGTTCTGTGTTAGTCAAAGAAGAACATAATTAGGAAGGTAAATTTGCAGAATTCAAATTACATAATGCATTCCAAAGTCAAATAGAAATTATTATGGATTAGCACAGATAGTGAGAGCGTGGAATCTGCAGGATATGCTCGTTCATGCATTCAGTCACCCGCTCAGCAAATGTTTATGCACGGAGAGGGTGGCCAGGGAGAAGGGGCTACAGCCCCTTGGAGTTTTAAGCTTGGTGCCGTATCAGCTGTCTACCTTACTCTGAGCCGCAAGTGGACCAAGGGAGGTTGTAAAAATAAGGCCTCATGAGAAAGAATCAGAGTAACAAGACACTAGATCTGTTGAGGAAAAAAGTGGGCAGGACATGCAGTGGAGTGAAAACCCCAGATCCAGTTGGGTGTCAGGGAGTTTGAGCCCTTCTAGTCCCGCTGGAGACCCATGCCTCTGTCCCCAGCATGCCCCAGCCTATCAGGTTAGATGGAGGCACTTCCTCCTCCTCCTCCAAACTCATCTACCATGTTTGTGGGTGTGCAATGGGGCTCAGCACCCCTGTATTCCAGTCCTTGCCTCACTGCGATGACTTGGGTTCTAAGCTCCTGAGCCTGTCTGGCAACCTGACTCTAGACTCCAGATACCCACGACTTGATGCCTTGTTTGGTGCTCATGGCTCTGAACGATGTGTGATCAACCTGCTCAACCAGTCAGGATTACATTTGACCGTCTATAACCAAAACCATTACAGTGGCTAAACAGCGAAGGATCTATCTTCTCTCGAAACAGAAATCGTGGTATTGGTTGAGTGGCCCAGTCACATCAGGACCACTGTCTCAGCTTTCACCATTTGCTCATGATCACACAGTGGCTGCCCCAGCTCCACCTTCCCAACTCAAGGCAGTAAGAGGGTGGCAGAGACAATGCCAGCTGTGAACTCACTTGTCAAAAAACAGAAGCTTTCTTCATAGATCTCATTGGCCAAAACTGGGTCACATGGCCAGGTTGCTTAAATTCATCTTGATCCAAACTTCGAGGCTGGCACGTGGCTACCCCAAGCATAATTGCATTCTGTTAGCAAAGTCAAATGAGAGAATGAATATTGGGTAACTAACTAACAAGGTCTATACAATGGTCAAAACAGCTAAAAGGTAGGCATCAGCTTCTTCTCCAAAGATATTAATTAATAAATCAGTGGTGCTATAGATGAAACAAAGAACTTGCTTTTTTTTAGGGAATATGTACCATCTATCTCACCTCCTTTTGCCTGTGGGTGAGGAGTAGGCAGGAGGTGGCAACTTGGCAAGGATAAACATACATGACAATATCTAGCTTTTACTGCCTCCAAATGCTTTCAGTATGTTGTTTCATTTTATTCTGTTAACACCCCTGTGGAGTTGTCTTTATTGTCTCCATTTTTCAGATGTAGAAACTGAAGCACAGATTGCTTCATGGAATCCACATTCCACGCAGCCAAGACTCAAAACCTCCACGATGTAGACACGGTGGGTTTATGAAAAAAGTCGGGAGCCCAGCAAGCCCTTTAAATTATGTTTAAGAACAAGCTTCTGGTATAACAGCACGTTCAAAACACTGCCAGAACATCTGTGGTATTCCCTTGTACTGAGATATGGAGGCCCGAACTCCTCTCAGCATCTGGGCCACTCCCATTCATCCTGCCAGGGAGCTCAAGCTGTTCCTCCAGGAAACCAGGAGCTATACCTTTTGCCTGGACTGATTCATCTTTCTTGCAAGTTCCCTGCATCTTGGGCCTGGCTCCCCTTCTAAACCGTTTTGTGTGTGTGTGTGTGTGTGTGTGTGTGTGATGCAGTCACACTCTGTCACCCAGGCTGGAGTGCAGTGGTGCGATCTCTGCTCACTGCAACCTCCACCTCTCAGGTTCAAACGATTCTCCTGCCTCAGCCTCCAGAGTAGCTGGGATTACAGGTACCCATCAGCACGTCTGGCTAATTTTTGTATTTTCAGTAGCGACAGGGTTTCGCCATGTTGGCCAGGCTGGTCTTGAACTCCTGACCTCAGGTGATCTGCCTGCCTTGGCCTCCCAAAGTGCTGGGATTACGGGCCACCATGCCCAGCATCCCCCTCTAAATTTTATTAAGCTCCCTAAGGACAGGAACCATGTTAGTCTTATCGTCTGCCTAATCCCCACTGTCTAGAACGGTGCTTGGAGCTCAGTAGATGTTCGGTTACATGATTTCAGTAAGTCTATTTCTGTAAATTACTGTAAGACATCAATGCCTCCAATGCCTACAGAAGTGTCCAAATTACTTAATGTGATACACAAGCTCCTTGCTGTTATTTATGTTTTTAACTCTATTTTATTTTATTTTTTTTTTTTTTTATTTTTTTTTTTTTGAGACGGAGTCTCACTCTGTCGCTCGGGCTGGAGTGCAGTGGCCGGATCTCAGCTCACTGCAAGCTCCGCCTCCCGGGTTCACGCCATTCTCCTGCCTCAGCCTCCCGAGTAGCTGGGACCACAGGCGCCCACCACCTCGCCCGGCTAGTTTTTTGTATTCTTTAGTAGAGACGGGGTTTCACAGTGTTAGCCAGGATGGTCTCGATCTCCTGACCTCGTGATCCGCCCGTCTCGGCCTCCCAAAGTGCTGGGATTACAGGCTTGAGCCACCGCGCCCGGCCTTAACTCTATTTTATTTTATATATTTATTCTTAGAGTCAGGCTTTTCCTTGGTCACCTAGGCTGGAGTAAAATGGCACCATCACAGCTCACTGCAGCCTCCAACTTCTGGTCTCAAATGATCCTCTGTTCTCACCTCAAACTCCTGAGTTGCTGGGATGACAGTCAAGAGCCACCGCACCCAGCCCCCTCACTGTTGCATGGATGGATGAATAAGTTGATTATGAACCATTTTGGTAAGGTAAGATGATCATTGCATTTTGGGTAACAACATTTGACCTGTAGATAGTCTGCACTCCTGGGAATTATGACACACCTGCAAATACTTGGCATTGCTATTTAAGACATCTATTGACAGGGTACTAAGAGTTATTGACCAAGCACCCACCTTGGGTCAGGCACCAAGCTGGATCCCTCATGTACTTTATCTTGTTTAATCCTCCAACCAGCCTATGATCAAGGAAGGCATTTTGCCTTCTGGTGGTCTGACACAACCGAGTGAAGTGGAAGGACTGGTGGCCATGAAAGACTTAGACTAGAGAAGACAGGGAGGGATAAGAAAAAAGTGTTCAAAGATGAGGGTGGGGGCTGGGCGTGGTGGCTCATGCCTATAATCCCAGAGCTTTGGGAGGCCCAGGCAGAAGGATCACTTGAGACCAGGAATTCAAGATCAGCCTGGGCAACACAGTGAGACCTCATCTCTACAATTTTTTTTTTTTTGAGACACAGTCTCAGTCTGTCTCCCAGGCTGGAGTGCAGTGGCGTGATCTTGGCTCATTGCAACCTCTGCCTCTCGGGTTCAACTGCTTCTCGTGCCTCAGCCTCCTGAGTAGCTGGAACTATAGGCACCCACCACCACACCTGGCTAATTTTTGGATTTTTAGTAGAGACAGGGTTTCACCATGTTGGCCAGGCTGGTCTCGAACTCCTGAACTCAGGTAATCTGCTCACCTCATCCACCCAAAGTGCTGGGATTATAGGCGTGAGCCACTTCGCCCTGTCTACAGTTTTTTTGTTTTTGTTTTTGTTTTTTTTTTAATTAGCTGGGTGTGATGGCACATGCCTGTAGTCCCAGCTACTCAGGAGGCTGAGGTGGAAGAATTGCTTGAGCCCAGGAGGTCGAGGCTGCAGTGAGCTATGATTGGGCCACTGCACTCCAGCCTGGGTTACAAAACCAGGCCCTGTCTCTTAACCAAAAAAAAAAAAAAAAAAAAAAAAAATTAAAGTGAGTGAGGGCGAATGATGAAAGCTGGAAGACTGGTGATGTGAGGGGGTTGCTACTCGGAGGGAACAGGTGGGTGAAACAGGAGCTCTGAGGGTGGAGATTTTCAGGAACACTTCAGTGAGAGCCATCGAGGCAGAGCCCAGTTGGCTTTCGTTGAGTCAGGGGCTTTCGGTCACAGATGAAGCATCTGTTGTCCAATATTTGTTTTTATTTCCCTGCATGGTTAATTATTATAGATGGTGTCTGATAAGGCAGCGGCCCTCCTGCCCGGAGAGCCAGGGTTATCTGCAGTTTTACAGCCCTGTCACACAGTAATGAAGCAGATAAACTCCTAGGTGGTGGCTGCTTGGACAGTAATTAAAAACTCTGCTGAAAAATATGAGCAAGAAGTGGGGAATATCTATGGCAGAAAGAGACCAAAGAGATATAGGAACAGAACTGGTGATTGGAGCTGGTTCAATGACGCCTGTGCTTCCAGAGCAGGCTGCCTGGGTGGTAGCTTGGCTCCTCTGCTCCTGGAAAGGTCAACCCTGCAAAGGTAGAGGCTTCTGTGCAGGTGCTCAGCCCTCATTTCCTCAAAACAACCCCAAGTGCTGGGTATTCGCCTATCCTGTCTCGGAGACACAGCCCCAAGAGGCCAGTTGACTCCTTTGTAAGCCTAAGTTGCTGCAAGTCAGGTTCTGTGTTATTTCCCATGTTTTAACTCAGGGGTCAGCTGTAATTTCAATTTTGTGTCATTTTTGTGTATCACAAAATATTGTTCTTCTTTGGATTTTTTTCCCTACCATTTAGAAGTTTCAAAATCATTCTTAACTCGTGTGCTATACGAAACATGCAAGCAGGCAGAGTGTGGTGGCTCATGCCTGCAATGCGAATTCTTTGGGAGGCAGAGGTGAAAGGATTGCTTCCATGAGTTCAAGAATAGCCTGGCCAACATAGCAAGACCCTGTCTCTCAAACAATTTTAAAACTTAGACCAGGTATGGTGGCTCACACTTGCAATTCCAG
This sequence comes from Rhinopithecus roxellana, assembly GCF_007565055.1. Lineage (NCBI taxonomy): Eukaryota > Metazoa > Chordata > Mammalia > Primates > Cercopithecidae > Rhinopithecus > Rhinopithecus roxellana. The sequence continues at coordinate 89,407,114 of NC_044558.1, forward strand.
CACTTTGTCAGGCTGAAGTGAGAGGATGATTTGGGCTCAGGAGTTCAAGACCAGCCCAGCAACATAGTGAGACCCCCAACTCTACAAAAATTTCTAAAAATTAGCCAGGGGTAATGGTACATGCCTATAGTCCCAGCTACTTGGGAGGCTGAGGTGGGAGGAGAGCTCAAGCCCAGGAGGTCGAGGCTGTGGTGAGCTATGATCGCACCACTGCACTCCAGCCTGGGCAACAGAGCATGACCCGTCTCAAAAAAATTTTTAAAACAGGCAGCAGATTTGCTGCCTTTTTGTAATACATGAAAACGACAGGCAAAATTCAAATTTTCATATTCACAAAGTTTTAAACAGCTTTATAGAGGTATAATTTATAGACCATAATTTTCTCTTGAAAAGGTCCAATTCAATGATTTTTTAGTGTATTTAAGGGAGTGCCAAAAAGCTCAGTATCAAGATAAGTAGTATTTTATTACAATATTTTTAAAATAAAAATTAATGCCAAAAATTCATGGTAAACCAAGCATCAATGTCTTAAACAGAGACAGACTCAGTAACAGTGCCATGCCAAGGCACACTGGAGTCAGAGGAAAAGGGAAAAATCCATAATACTGATCCTGCCTTTATTAAAAATGTTAATATTTTGTTCATCATGGATTTTCCCATTAATTTTGATTTTTTTAATATGGCATTAAAATGTTTATTTTGATTGCTGAATTTTTTGGCATCACCTTAAATTTTGCAGCCAAAGCAACTCCTGGGCCTGTGTCTGGGAGCCAGAGGCTGGAGGCAGTGGCATTTGAGGTGAAGGCAGTGAAAAGATAGACAGGGGAGAGCACAGCAAATTCCTAGCGACCTGGCTTCCTTGCCAATGTCAAATTTTTAAGTTTTCAGGACAGTTTTTTTTTAAATTATAAAGATAATAAGTGGTTCCTTAAGAAAAATACAAACCTTCAAATAGTAAAAATAAAATTCACCCCAAATCCCATCACCCAGAGATAATTGCTACAAACATATTTGGTATTTGCCCTTCTAGATTGTTCTCTATGCATGCACAAGGAAATGGATCAGTATTCAGTTTATATAAATGAGAACATACTGAGCATGCTATTCTGTAATGTTCCTTTTCATTTGACAGTATGTCATGAGCATCTTTCTATCTCAGTAAATGCAGAACCAAAGCATCATTTTTAATGGCTGCATAGTACTCCATCACAAGGACGCCACATTTAGAAAACAAACTCCCTACCCGTGAGCATCTGGGCTGTTTCTGATAAGAAGGGATTTTAAGAGTAATAACTTACTTCAAATCACTCCCAAACAACAGATTTCATCTTCGCCTTCTCTTCCTGCATACACACAGGACATCTTTTAAAATGGTTGATATCATAGTGAAATTCCATTTTATATTTCGCAATGCTTAATGTACGGTGTACATTTTTCTATGCTGTTCTATAATCTTTATCCAATTTTTTCTTATTCTAGAGGTCAGCTAACTTTACACTTTTTTTGTTCATGTTTGTGTTCTTTTAAAAAGCCTTTAAAGAAAAAACATTCTTAACTTGCTGGCCATACTTTACATTTTTTTTGTTCATGTTAATATTCTTTTAAAAAGGCTTTAAAGAAAAAACATTCTTAGCTGGCTGGCCATACAAAAACAGGCCTCTGGCAGAATTTGGCCCATGAGTTTGCTAGCCTACATAGGAGTCATTTTGACACCCTTCTCCCTATACTGCAGTGAAGGTCTCTGTACACAGCTCTTCCTTCTATGGAATCATTTCCTTTGGACAACTTCCCAGGAATGAGATTACAGAATCAATGGACAGCATCGTTTTAAATGATCCCTGATATATATTGCTGTATTCTAAAATTGTACCACCCAGCAACTTGTGAACATCAAGCTTCTTTCAACCTCACCAGCATGTGATAGTTAAAAAAAATTTTTTTAAATGTATCAGTTTAAATTTTATGCTGATTTAGCAGGTATAAAATAATATCTTGTTTTCATTGCTCTCTCTGATTGTTCTCAAAGTAGGGGATGTTTTCATGTGTTCGACTGCTCTTTGTTGAGAATCAGCTGAAAAGAAGTGATCCCAAACCCCCAGTTCAAAGATGAGACCCTCCTTTGGCCTTACACGAGTTTGCATGTAACCCCGCTGCTGCATTCAAATACCAGAGAGAAGCCCAGTGCAGCCTTATCATTCTGTGGCAGAAAAAAAAAAAACAAAACTGGAAAGTAGGTCGAGGAATTAATCCTGCTGGTTCCAGTAATTAGAGTAGACAATGGGGTCGAAAGTTCAGGCTGAGACTGGAATGCTGCCTGAGTGTCTCTTGCAAGACCTGGACACGTTGCCCCCTGCTCTCTTCCCTATCATCGGCAGTCCATAAGTGCGTTTTCTTTTTTCCCTCGTCTAGTTTAGGGAGACATTTCTGACTTTTCCTCCCATGTGAAGTCAGATGGACGACAGGTGGATATGATCCCACTGAGAAACCTCTTTGCTTCTAAAGGGAACTCTTCAAGGGTCTCCTCCTGCTTGTCTTTGGTAACAGGTGCGAAGTGTCAGTTCCTCTCCTTAGATGAGTCCAATACGAGATGCTGCCTTTACTTCCAACGCGGGTTTGCACATCACTCTTTATTTAGCACATTCAATGCATTGAAATGATAAGACTCATAGGGTGGGGCTCTGGTAGAAGTGTAAGATTTCAAATGTAAGATAAGGGTTAAACTTAATGATAGGGCCTTTCTAACCCTTTCCTAAAAGCCTCTACCAGGCTTTTTACATAAAGCACAAATGACAAACTCAACTGGCTATAGAACAAGATCATTAGAATCCAATTAAGTGGAGGAAGCCATTGGAAGGACAATAGGGAGTGGTAGGGACTATGGCGAACAGAAAAGTGCATTCTTGTCATCAAAGCATTTACACTCAACATTTTTTTTTAAGACAGAGTCTCGCTCTGTCGCCCAGGCTGGAGTGCAGTGGCCGGATCTCAGCTCACTGCAAACTCCACCTCCCGGGTTTACGCCATTCTCCTGCCTCAGCCTCCCGAGTAGCTGGGACTACAGGTGCCCGCCACCTCGCCCGGCTAGTTTTTTGTATTTTTTTAGTAGAGACGGGGTTTCACCGTGTTCGCCAGGATGGTCTTGATCTCCTGACCTCATGATCCGCCCGTCTCGGCCTCCCAAAGTGCTGGGATTACGGGCTTGAGCCACCGCGCCCGGCCGACACTCGACATTTTTAAAAGACATGGTTTCAGCCCAACAAAACATGTTTGCAAGGCTGAATTGGGTCCCAAGGACCCCAGTTTGTGAATTCTGGAAGAGCCATCAGCTTCTTCCATCTTTTACACAGCCTGTAACTCCTTGTTTCTATCTCTCTGCTTTCCTACCCTTTCTCGGCATCTCTTTGCTAGGTTCATCTTCACTCCATTGTAAAAAGAGCCAAAACCTTCTGCTCTTTTTACAGTGAGGATTGGGGTTGGCAGCCATCACTTCTCCAAATAATCTTATTATGATCTCCACCAGATGACAGCCATGGGCAAAATGGGGGACAGGCGGGCTCATCTGTACATCTCGAGTTGTAAGGAACAGAGATCCAATCAGGCTCACCTGAGCAAGACAGGATTTATTTAAAAGACACAAGTTTCTCAGAAACAAGGGTGAGAAATAAATAACTGAGAGGCCTCCTGAGAAGCTGAGGGACTGGGGCGTGAGAAGGGGGAGACATTGCCGGGCTGTGACAGGGTTCTCAGGGGTAGAACTTGAGGGCAGGGACGTATAGTAAAATGAGTCTGTTTCACAGGATTTGGGAGCAAGTATATCATTTATTTAATATACATGAGATTTTGACTGTTTTAGACCGAGTATCCCAGAAATACAAACTACCCCTGAAACTCACAGAGAAACACTCACCCACCTGTTTTCCCAACCTGCCTGTAGAATTCAACTTTCCACCAACGCATCAGAGATGAGTTGATGATGCGTCATTCATTAAGTTTAACAAGCTGTGTGGCCACCAATTAAGAAATGTGGAAGGATTTCTGCTTCCCTAGTGCTGAATTGGAATACCACAAAATGAGCCTGGGAAGTGAAATGAAACCACCCCCTTGTCTGATGCCTGGCCTTGTGTTTCCAGGCTGGGTTCTGGCTGCACCCAGTTCCTGGGGTCAGGGCTGGGATGCACAATCCCAAATAGTAAAGAGTGGAATGAGCCAGAGATGAGAGCAAGCTGAGTCCTTAGAGAGACGAATGATCACGGACAGTGAAGCTGAGTTGGAACAGCAAGTCCAAGGTGAAGAGAGTAGCACTAGAAACAGAAGTCCAAGCTAAAAGAGCTGAAAACAAGAAGAATGGGAACAGAGGAAAGTCATGCTGACATTGGTTTCTTAAAAATGCCAAGCATGGCTGGGTACAATGGCTCATTCCTGTAAACCCAGCACTTTGGAAGGCTAAGGTGGGAGGAGTGCTCGAGCCCAGGAGTTTGAGACTAGAGTTGGCAACATAGCAAGACCTTGTCTTTACTAGAAATAAAAAATGAGCCAGGTGTGGTGGCATGTAACTATAGTCCCAGCTACTCAGGAGACTAAGGAGGGAGGATCACTTGAGCCCAGGATGTCAAAACTGCAGTGAGCCATGATCACACCATTGCATTCCAGCCTGGGTGACAAAAGTAATACCCTGTCTTAAAAAAATAAAATGCCTGGCCGGGCGCGGTGGCTCAAGCCTGTAATCCCAGCACTTTGGGGGGCCGAGACGGGTGGATCACGAGGTCAGGAGATTGAGACCATCTCTGGCTAACACGGCGAAACCCTGTCTCTACTAAAAATACAAAAAGCTAGCTGGGCGAGGTGGCGGCGCCTGTAGTCCCAGCTACTCGGGAGGCTGAGGCAGGAGAATGGCGTGAACCCGGGAGGCGGAGCTTGCAGTGAGCTGAGATCTGGCCACTGCACTCCAGCCTGGGTGACAGAGCGAGACTCCGTCTCAAAAAAATAAAATAAAATAAAATAAAATGCCAAGCACTTTCCTGGTTCAGATCTTTGAGTATGTGATTCCCTAACCTAGAATATTCTTCACCTGATTACGTGCATGGCTGATTACTTTTCATGCTTGAGACCCCAGCTTTATTGTCATGTTCTCAGTAAGGCCTTCAACAGTGGATACCATTAATTTTGCATGCCTAACGTTCATACTAGTTTTGGAGGTAACAACATCATTTTCAGTGTATTGGTCAGCTTTGATGCAGTAACAAACAACCCCAAGGTTAGTGGCTTCCAAGAACAAATATTTATTTCATGTTTGTTACATTTCAGCTGCTTCAACTCCATGCATCTCTCATTCTGGGACCCAGTCTAAAGGAACAGCCTCTATTTGGGACAAGCTGTCCATATGGCAGATGGAAAACAGCAGGTGACAGAACTGAATCACACAATCTCTCTTAAAGCTTCTGGTCAGACTTGGCATTTGTCATATCTGCTCACAGTTCATTGATCAAAACAAGTTGTGGCCGGGCGCAGTGGCTCATGCCTGTGATCTCAGCACTTTGGGAGGCCAACGTGGGCAGATCAGGAGTTTGAGACCAGCTTGGCTAATATGGTGAAACCCCATCTCTGCCAAAAAGTATTAAGATTCACCAGGCATGGTGGCATGTGCCTGTAGTCCCAGCTACTCAGGAAGCTGAAGTGGAAGAATGGCTTGAACTCAGGGGACAGAAGTTGCAGTGAGCCAAGATCACAACACTGCACTCCAGCCTGGGTGACAGAGTGAGACCTTGTCTCAAAAAGCAAACAAACAAACAAACGAACAAAAAACAAGTTGTGTCCAAGTCTGTCAGGGGTGGGGAAGGATACACCACCTCTGGGAGGCACTGAAATTTATATGGCAATGGACAGGGATGTATAATCCCATTACAGAAAGGAGAGTAAACAGTTGGGAACAATAATACAATCTACCACAGTTACCTAAAAATATGTTTGGCTGCAAGTAACAGAAGACCACCTGATAAACAATGACTTAAAAAAATAGGGATTTATTTTTCTCACAAAACAAGAGATCTAGCTCAGGTAATTCCAGAGTTGGTTCAATCCAGCGATACCAAAGCCTGTATCTCTGTGAGTCTCTTGCATTTACTATCATGGTTGCAAGAAAGCTGATGACTGTCATTCCAAGATTTATGTCCATGTTCAAAACAAGAAGAAGTGGGAAGTGTGGTACTGGCAAACCTATCCCTTTTATTCAAAAACAAAAGTTTTTCCAGAACACCTTCTTCCATCCACAGCAGCTTGTCTCATTGGCCAGATCTGTGGAATACACCTATCCCTTGCTGCAAGGGAGGCTAGGAAGGCAAAGATTTCACTTTTTCTAGTCTTGACAATGGAAATTGACAGAAGGAATGAGGTGGAAATGCCTGTTGGTTTGGCCAGCCAATGGGGTCCACCATGGAAACCCTATTTTCTTCCTGCATTCTACATGGCCTTGGAGCAACTGTCAGTCAAGGTTTCCTGCCCTGCCCTTCCCTCCATGCCAAATGAATGAGCCCTTGACCCAAATGAACCAAAGACAGACAATGACTGACATTGATATGTCATGTATGTGAGACACTTAAGAGACACTCCATTCTTTCTCCCTACATCCCTAGAATTTGTCTGGTTCTGGTCATTCCTTCACCCGGTCCAGTTTTCCCATTGCTTCTGCAGGTCTCCCACATCTTTCCAATACATTTCCAGCATCATTTTCTGTTGCTTACAATCACTGAACCCTGGCTGATACATCTTTTGCTATAGCTTGGATGTTTGTCCCTGGAAACTTCATGTTGAAATTTGATCCCAATGTTGGAGGTGGGGCCTAATGGCACAGATTAATGTACAGATTAATGCCCTCCCTTGTGGAGAGTCCTTACTCTATTGGTTTCCTTGAGAGTCTGGTACATCTCTCCTCTCTCTTCCGCCCTCTCCTGCCATGCAATCTCTGCACACACCAGTTCCTATTTATCTCCCTTTGGGTAGAAGCAGCACGAGGCCCTCACTAGAAGCCAGTGTTGGCACCATGCTTTTTGTACAGCCTGTGGCAGCATGCACCAAAACAAAGTCTTTACAAATTACCTAGCCTCAGGTATTCCTTTACAGCAACATAAAACAGACTAAGACATCTTTCCCAACCACTGTGTTTAAATAGGGACTCCCATGCTATTCTCCTACCTCAATACTTTTTTTCTGGAGACAGAAGTTTGCTCTCTTGCCCAGGCTGGAGTGCAGTGGTACGATCTTGGCTCACTACAACCTCTGCCTCCCAGGTTCAAAGTGATTCTTGTGCCTCAGCCTCCTTCAGTAGTTGGGTTTACCGGCATGTGCCACTACGCTTGGCTAATTTTTTGTACTTTCAGTAGAGATGGGGTTTCCCCGTGTTATTCAGGCTGCTCTCAAACTTCTGACCTCAAATGATCCCCCCACCTCGGCCTCCCAAAGTGCTGGGATTATACGCATGAGCCACTGCACCCGGCCTCTACCTCGATACTTAATTTTTTTAAGCACATAAAATTTTATGATTGCTTCGTTTATTTATATAGTGTCTTTTTCTGATACCAGACCGTAAGTTCTATGCAGACAGGGAATGCAACAGTCTTGATGACTACTACATGCCCTGGATCTGATATATGCCTGAATATATTTGAGTATTAATAAATATTTATTAACTAAATGAAGGTTGGCTTAGGCATTTAGAGGTCAGAGCTGGAATTTTAATGTTATTTATGATATCAGTTGTTTAAAGCATGCTTTATAGGTAACTTATTGTGGTCTAAAGGTGTAAGTTGGGAATGACGTTAAGAGCAGCTGGAAATGTCAGGGATATCGAGATGGGGGACTAAAGCACCCCAGAGAGTAGATTACTGAATTTCCAGAACTAGAACACTGTTCCTAGAACAGTGGCTCTCAAATGCTTTTGATCTTTGGCTCACTTAGGCAAGGCCAAAGACCCTTCCTCCCACCTGCAGCCACCAGTTCCTGCTTTGTGACTCGTGCAGTAGGAGTTTTTCAGTATTGAAAAGCATCATGCAGGAGCCAGGCTTCCAGAAGAACCCTGCGGCTGAGTTCTCGGTAATTCCCAGTAACACTCTAATTTTAGTTATGACTAGTCAATTGTAGTAACTCACTTAGTAGGTTCCTAGAAAGTGGCACTTAGTCATGCTTCAAGCTGGAAATCGACAGATATATGTGTAACTCGTTCATAAGAACCAGAGGAAGAATGTGACCTTTTGGGATCAGTTGATGGCTTGTAGAAAGGAGCTTAGACCCACTCAGTGGGCTGCAGGCCACATACCAAGAACTGCACCACTGGAACCCAAGGGCTGCAGAGTTGTTGGGGGTTGGGCTCCAGAGTCATACAACAAGAGTCTGCATACCCCAAGTGCAGATGGAATGGTCCATAGAATGAATAAACAATACCTCCCACATATAGACACATGAATATTTTTTCAGCACTAGTGCAATTTTTTTTTTTTTTTTTTTTGAGACGGAGTCTTGCTCTGCCACCCAGGCTGGAGTGCAGTGGCCGGCTCTCAGCTCACTGCAAGCTCCGCCTCCCTGGGTTCACGCCATTCTCCTATCTCAGCCTCCCGAGTAGCTGGGACTACAGGCGCCCGCCTCGTCGCCCGGCTAGTTTTTCGTATTTTTTAGTAGAGACGGGGTTTCACCGTATTAGCCAGGATGGTCTCGATCTCCTGACCTCGTGATCCGCCCGTCTCGGCCTCCCAAAGTGCTGGGACTAGTGCAATTTTTAAAAATTCTTTAAAAGTACACACTAATTCATAGTGGCTTTTTGTTGTTTTACCTTTTCTCATGAGAAAACACTCATGTGCAGATGGGTGATATTTTTGAAGGTTTAGAAAAGGGCATCCTGGCCAGACACAGTGGCTCACACCTGTAATCCCAGCACTTTGGGAGGCTGAGGCAGGAGGATCACTTGAGCTCAAGAGTTCGAGACCAGCCTGGACAACATAGTGAGACTCGTTTCTATGAAAAATTTAAAAATTAGCTGGATGTGCTGGTGTGGCACACCTGTAGTCTCAGCTACTCAGAAGCCGAGGTGGGGGGATCACTTGAGCCCAGGAGTTGGAGGCTACAGTGAGCCATGATCACACTACTGCACTCCAGTCTGGGCAACAGAGAAAGACCCTGTCTCTAAATAAATAAATACATAAATAAATAATAAAAAGGGCATCTTGGTACTAAGCATTGGGATAAAGTTGGGAACCACTGGTTTTGTGCCTCCCTCAGCTACAGAAGCCAGGGAAGGAGGAGTTCAGTCCTCCACAACCCATTTGGGTTGGTACTCAGGCCTCCTCCCTGGCCGTTTGGTTCTGGAGAATTATACTCACTTCCTCATTACCAAGGCAAGCATGCAGAGTTGGATTTGCATGAGTTAAGTGCATGTCTGATACAACCCCATGGTAACAAGTTTTTAGTGTTATTTTTTAAAATTGCATTACAGGCCGGGCGCAGTGGCTCAAGCCTGTAACCCCAACACTCTGGGAAGCCGAGGCAGTCAGATCACTTGAAGTCAGGAATGTGAGACCAGCCTGGCCAACATGGTGAAACCTCGTCTCTACTAAAAATACAAAAATTAGCTGGGCATGGTGGCGCACACCTGTAATCCCAGCTACTCAGGAGGCTGAGGCAGAAGAATCTCTTGAACCCAGGGTGGCAGAGGGTTGCAGTGAGCTGAGATCATGCCACTGCACTCCAACCCAGATGACAGAGTGAAACTCGAGGGGAAAAAAAAAAAAGAAAGAAAGAAAAAAAGTTGCATTACCAAAAAAAAAAAAAAAAAAAAGTCACCAGGAGTCCCTCCCTGTCCACCTCTCTGCTGCTCGGCCTTCTTTGGGCTGGCTTTGTTTGCAGGCAGGGCCTCCCACAGATGGCTGCTAGCAGCTCTAGGCTCACATTCTACCAGTTTAGTAACCCTACCGAGAAAAGAAAGCCTCTCTCCCCATGGTTTCCGCCAAAAAATAGCTGCCATTCATTGAGTGCTTCTTCAGAGCCAAGCCCACCTCCTGGGCACGTTTCTCAATCCTCTCAATTATTCCTCACAATGGCTCTCAGATATTGTCGCTATTATTATCCCACTTTAAAGTGAGGAGACTGAGGTTACGTAAACTTACCCAAGGTCACAGGGCTACTAAATGACAGAGCTAGAGCTGATGCTCTTAATTGTCACACTATACTGCCCGCCGTGACCATGGACTTTCCTGCAGTTATTCCCCAAATCTCTGGGATGGGGCAGGGCTCATATGTAACAAAAGACACTGAGTGGCAGCTCTGTTCCAGCTGCTTTATGGGTGTTATCTCACTTTTATCCCCATTTCACAGGTAAGGAAACTGAGGCTCAGAGAGGTTAATTAACTTTCCCAAGCTCACACAAGAATTAGGGCGGGGCATGGTGGCTCACAGCTGTAATCCCAGCACTTTGGGAGGCAGAGGCGGGTGGATCACTTAACGCTAGGAGTTTGAGACCAGCCTGGCCAGCATGGTCACACCCCCATCTCTACTAAAAATGCAAAAATAAGCTGAGCATGGTTGTGGGCACCTGTAATCCCAGCTACTCGGGAGGCTGAGGCACAAGAATTGCTTGAACCCAGGAGGCAGAGGTTGCAGTGAGCCAAGATCTCGCCACTGCACTCCAGCCTGGGCAACACAGTAAGACTCTGTGTCAAAAAAACAAGCAAACAAGCAAACAAACAAACAAACAAAACAGAAAAGGGGACATCCAGGGAAGGGAAAGAAGCCAAGCAGGAGTGTCAGCATAGAAGCAGAAAAGTACACTAGTGTCACATCATGGGCAGCCTCAAGAGCTGAGGATACCACCCTTCTTAATTCAGGCGGTTCAGGTAGACAGTGCCAATCCATACGGAGGGAACCTCTTTTTCCCATTTCTTAGGGAACCTGCCTTCCCCCTGCTAGAATTACATTTTAGAATTACAATTAGAATTCCCCCAGCTAGAATTAACATTCTAGGCAGGCTCCCAAAGGAATGGGGATGCTGTTACCAGAAGGGGGAGGCACCCTGGACGCAGAAAGAAGAGAGAGGTCGGCTATCATCAAATCCTTCCACTCATTCATTCAATAACAAATACGTATTGAACATCAACAGTGTGCCAAGCCTGTGCTTGACATAGAGTCACGAACTCTTGGACTACGGAATCTGCCCTTCGATTTTCCCCTTTTCACTGCTGGATTCAGCTACCCTCTGCTTGCCTTCAATTGTTTCAGTTCTTCAGGTTTAAATTTCTGAAAGAGGCCAGGTATGGTGGCTCACGTCTGTAATCCCAGCACTTTGAGAGGCTGAGGCTAAGGCAGGCAGATCACTTGAGGCCAGGAGTTCAAGACCAGCCTGGGTAACATGTTGAAACTCCGTCTCTACAAAAAAAAACAAAAATTAGCCAGGCGTGGTGGCGCACGCTTGTGGTCCCAGCTACTCGAGAGGTTAAGGTGGGAAGGTCAATTGGGCCCAGGAGGTTGAGGCTTCCATGAGCCATGACCATGCCACTGCACTCCAGCCTGGGTGAGAGAGCGAGACTCTGTCTCAAAAGTAAACGAATTAATAAACAAATTTCTCAGAGCGTTCTGATTCTCTTGTGTTTTGAGTCTGACTACACGGTAGGTCATGAGCCCAGTCCAATTAGACAGAAAACAGCTGACCATGGCTCCTCAAAGCAGAGCACCACAGGCAGGGATGTCAACATAACCACCTACAGTCAGAGGGTCACTGCAGCAGATCAGCCACATCATCACCCTTGACTGAAGCCAGTGCATCACTCCCACTAGCAACAGATTCATACCCAGAGTTACCTTTTTTTTTTTTTTTGAGACAGAGTCTTGCTCTGTTGCCCAGGCTGGAGTGCAGTGGTGCGAACTCGGCTCACTGCAAGCGCCACCTCCATTCTCCTGCCTCAGCCTCCCGAGTGCAAGCGTCCACGCCATTCTCCTGCCTCAGCCTCCAAAGTAGCTGGAACTACAGGTGCCCGCCTCCTACGCCTGGCTAATTTTTTTGCATTTTTAGTAGAGACGGGGTTTCACCGTGTTAGCCAGGACGGTCTCGATCTCCTGACCTCTTAATCCGCCCACCGTGGCCTCCCAAAGTGCTGGGATTACAGGCGTGAGCCACTGTGCCTGGCCCATACCCAGAGTTACCTTGATGGTGCTGGCTATAATCCTATACCCAGGACATTGGTTCAGTCACAAAGGTTGGGGAAAAATGATTATAAACTATCCTAATACAGACAGTGGTGATGGTTGAGATGTAAATTATCACTGAGCATTTTTTTTTTTACCACTGCATTTGCATTAAGCCATTTGAATACTACTGAATGATTTATATGTTGAAAGGGACTCTATTCCCCATTGCAGATGAGAGGCACAATTAGCTCATGATTAGTCATCTCTGAAGAAGAGGCATAATGGGCCCTAGTGGGAAAGTAGAAACTCACAGGTTCACCAGGCACAGTGGTGCACGCCTGGAGTCCCAGCTACTCAGGGGGCTGAGATGAGAGGATCTCCTGAGATGAGAGTTCAAAGCCAACTTGGCAGTATAGTGAGACCTTGTCTCAAGAAAGAGAATGGAATGAAGGAAGGAAGGAAGGAAAGAAGGAAGGAAGGAAGGAAGGAAGGAAGGAAGGAAGGAAGGAAGGAAGGAAGGAAGGAAGGAAGGAAGGAAGGAAGGAAGGAAGGAAGGAGGGAAGTTATCTTAGGATTGCACATTGGGTCTGCCTTTTTAAAGAACAATTTGGCAATAGCTATTAAACACTGAATATACAAAATCTTTTTGATCCAGTAATTCTAGGAATTTGTCCTAAGGACATAATCAGAGTTGTATGGGAAAATATTTCTCCAAGGTGGTTCACTGCAGCATTAATACAATACTAAGCCAGGTGTGGTGGCTCACGCCTGTAATCCCAGCACTTTGGGAGTCCAAAGCAGGTGGATCACGAGGTCAAGAGTTTGAGACCAGTCTGACCAAAACGGTGAAACCCCGTCTCTACTAAAAATACAAAAGTTAACCAGGCGTGGTGGTGCATGCCTGTAATCCCAGCTACTCAGGAGGCTGAGGCAGGAGAATCACTTGAACCCAGGAGGTTGAGGTTACAGTGAGCTGAGATCACATCACTGTACTCCAGGCTGGGCAACAGAGTGAGATTCCATCTAAAAAAAAAAAAAACATATATGTGTATATATATGTATATATATTGTGTATGTGTGTGTATATATATAGTATGTATGTGTCTATCGTATGTATATATATTACTAAAAAAATTAGGCCAGGTTCAGTGGCTCACGACTGTAATCCCATCACTTTGGGAGGCTGAAACAGGTGGATCACTTGAGGTCAGGAGTTGGAAACCAGCCTGGCCAACATGGTGAAACCCTGTCTCTACTAAAAATACAAATTTAGCTGGGTGTGGTGACGCACACCTGTAGTTCCAGCTACTCTGGAGGCTGAAGCACGATAATTGTTTGAACCCGGGAGGCAGAAGTTGCAGTGAGCTGAGATAGCGCCACTGCCCTCCAGCCTGGGGCAACAGAGTGAGATGCTATCTCAAAAATAAATAAATAAATAAATACATTTTTCAAAATTAGGAGCAACCTAAATGTCTAATAATTGAGGATTAGCTAAGTAAATGATGGCACGTCCATGTGATAGACTCAGTGCAATCCAAAAGAAATTATGTGAAAGAGGATTAAATGACATGAGAAAATGTGGTATTTTAAAAAGCAAGCTGGTCAGGCACAGTGGCTCACGCCTGTAATCCCAACACTTTGGGAGACCAAGGTAGGTGGATCACGAGGTCAGGAGTTCAAGACCAGTCTGGCCGAGATAGTGAAACCCCGTCTCTACTAAAACTACAAAAAATTAGCCAGGCATGGCGGCAGGTGCCTGTAATCCCAGCTACTTGGGAGGCTGAGGCAGATAATTGCTGAACGCCGGAGGCAGAGGTTGCAGTGAGCCAAGTTCATGCCACTGCACTCCAGCCTGGGTGACACAGTGAGACTCCATCTCAAAAAAAAAAAAAAGAAAAAAAAAAAAGAGCAAGCTATAAAGCATTATGAACAATACACCATTTCTGTAAGGTTAGTTTTGAAAATGTTTGGGCAACAGGGTAGAGTGGAGGAATAATATAGTGATTAAGGCCAAGGCTTTGTGCTCAGACAGATAAGAGTTGAATTCTTAGCCCTGCTACTTACCAGCTTGAATACTGTGAGCCTCAGCTTCCCCATCTGTGAAATGGGACTAGGACAGGGACTATCTAACTATCTAACACCTAGGGCATGACGCTTATTAAACAGATGTTCCTAACTAGAATGGTGGGCAATGAACAGTGTGTGTGTGTGTGTGTGTGTGTATGTTAGCTCACTGTGGATGCTTTCTTGATACATTCAATTCTTTCTGAATTAGGCAGGTATTGCTATTGTAATTAGGAACAAAGTCATTAACATAAAAAAAAGGCATAATAGTTTAGAGAGGAACCCCAAGAATATTATTCAACATCAGAAATGTCATCAAGACAGAAGGAATGTCAACTGTGTGCTAATTTGCCACGCAAATTTTGCTCTCAGAGTCGTCTGTTTCAAATCATGTTGTGGCATTTCTGTTCCTCTTTTTCTTAAGGACTTGTTCCAAGAATTTTAAAAAAATTTTTTATTTAATAAAAGAAAAAAGGAAAACCCCCAAACTTCAAGCCATGTGGGTGAGTACAATTTGCAGAAAATATTTCCAAAATGTTGTAGCCAATATAGGCCATGTTTTAAACCTCAGATATCTAAGCAAATATCTAAGTTTTGCTTATAAACCATATGAAGTCCTTCAGACTGGTAACACCTGGCTTGTTGGAAATTATTTAGAGGGAAGGTTCCAGGGACATTCATTAGTTTTGCCTGCCCGGTCTCCAATCCCCCTCACCTCCCATCCCCATCATCTGGCATCTGAACCTGGATATTTATCTGGGAAACTACCTCCTTCCATCTAGAACCATGTGATTCAGTGGGGCCCACTCATGTCTTGGTTTGACTCAGTTCTGACCAGTAAGACTATTACATTGTTCTGGCCACCAGGATTGGCTCAAGGGTGGGCATATAATCCAAGCTAAGGCAATCAGAGTCAAGGAATCTTAGCCCCGGGATTTTTGCTAGAATTATTGACAAGTAGATGCTCTCTTTCCACTGGGGTGCTAGGTGATGGCATATGAGGCTGAAAATGCTAGAAACAGTTTTAACACCATTTAGAGAAAGCCTGCTTAAGAATGGAAGAAAACACAAAGGAAGAAAAGCCTAGAAATGGACACAGTCAGATTCCTGCTGATAGCCTTTAAGCACAGAGATTCAGCCATGCCTAATGCTCGCAAACACTCCTCTCTGTGTAAGCCAATTTGAATTGGTTTTCTGTTGCTTACAACTGAAAACGCCCTGACTACTACAGATCAGTCTGAAGTGACAAAAACATTAATTCCATTACATGTTCCAAGAGCCAACAGTGTGTATAGTATTTCAGGTGCTAATGACTCATTCAGTGTCTCTTAAGTGGAGCTCCTCCAGAACTGGCTTCAGAGGACACCTAAGAGCCCTTTGTAATTAGCTCATTAAGGGAACTCTGGCAAAGTGGTTGTCAACTTGCTTGAAAACAGTCGTCTTGGCTGGGCACGGTGGCTCACGCATGTAATCCCAGCACTTTGGGAGGCCAAGGCGGGTGGATCACCTGAGGCCAGGAGTTCAAGTCTAGCCTGGCCAACATGGTGAAACTCATCTCTACAATAAATACAAAAAAAAAAAAAAAAAATTAGCTGAGCATGGTGGCACATGCCTGTAGTCCTAGCACTTTGGGAGGCCGAGGCAGGTGGATCACCTGAGGCCAGGAGTTCAAGACCAGCCTGGCCAACATGGTGAAACCCCATCTCTACAATAAATACAAAAACAAACTAGCTGGGCATGGTGGCACATGCCTGTAGTCCCAGCTACTCGGGAGGCTGAGGCAGGAGAATTGCTTGAACCCTGGGGGTGGAGGTTGCAGCAATCCAAGATCACGCCATTGCACTCCCGCCTGGGTGACAGAGTGAGACTCTGTCTCAAAAACAAAAAACAAACAAACAAACAAAACCAATCGTCTTGAGTAGGCTAAGCCCTTCCCCTGCTACCTCGAATACATGATATGGCTTTGCAAAACGTTTTTCAGTGTTAGGTCAAATATCGGCCTACATTCAACCTCTGGCCCAATTAATACAATTCTCACTAAAATTTGTAATGCTCACCTTTATTTGTAATCCTTTTACCTGAACAGAAACAGTAACAAAAACAAAACATTGCAAAGAGGTTGTATTTTAGAGAGAGTGAGAGAGACCAGCCACTGTTATGCTTCATAATGGGTTCTACGGATAATGGTGAAGCTCTTTATATTTCATTTTACTATCCTGTTTCCACTCCTTTCGCTGTGTTTGAGAAGCTATAGATTGCCTCTAAATGCTGAGTTCCTGGGCAGTTGTTATTTTTCCTTTGTCAAAATGTTTTAAAGGATAGTCAACAACCGAAGAAGTCAATTCAAGTTGAAACGAGCCTTTATTGAATTCCCAGTGATCACAGGACAGGGCCAGACCTGGGGAAGATGAAAAGACGAGGAACCCCAATTCAAGTTTCCTGGAGATCACTGTCTGGTTGGGGAGATAGGAATGTGATTTAGTGTGGTAGGCCTAGTCTATCTGCATTCAAATCATGGTTCTGTCACTCTAGCCAGGTCCTTGGGCAAGTTCCTGAATCTCTCTGTCCCTCAGTTGCTTCATCTGTGAAATGGGAAGGATCATGATAGTACCTACCTAATAGTCATGTTCTGATGACTAAAGAAGCTAGTATACAGGAACTTCTCAGAAGAAGGTCTAGCACTCAGAAAAGTGTCGAAGTTTTCTTTCTTTCGTATTTTAATTTGTGTCTGGTTTTGATGTTTCCCCAATACTTGTCAGGTATAGCTTGGGATCAAAAATCAGCATGGTGATTTTTGGCGATGGTCACTGTGATGGTTAATATTAATTCTCAACTTGATTGGAGTGAAGGATGCAAAGCATTATTCCTGGATGTGTCTGTTAACATCTGACTGGGAGAGGCAGACCCACCCTCAAACTGGGTGGGCGCCGTCTAATCAGCTGCCAGCACGGCTAGGATAAAAGCAGCCAGAAGAACATGAAAAGACTAGACTGGATGAGTCTTCCAGCCTCATCTTTCTCCTGTGCTGGATGCTTCCTGCCCTGGAACATCAGACTCCGAGTTCTTCTGCTTTTGGACTCTTGGACTTGCACCAGCGGTTTGCCAGGGGCTCTCAGGCCTTCGGCCACAGACTGAAGGCTGTACTGTCGGCTTCCCTACTTTTGAGGTTTTGGGACTCGGACTGACTTCCTGGCTCCTCAGCATGCAGACGGCCTATTGTGGGACTTCACCTGTGATCGTGTGAGTCAATACTCCTTGATAAACTCCCCTTTATATACACATCTATCCTATTAGTGTTGTCCCGCTAGAGAACCCTAATACAGTTACATATACCCCAAAATTCCCTCACAAGTCCCATGGGAAGCAGCTACACTGGCCATCCATAGATCATCTCTCAATACAGTAAGTCCTGCCCAGCCAGTTGATCCCACGCTATTATTTGGTTGGGAACCAGATGAAGCGTTTCCTAGTATTTAGAGGTCAAATTGTAGGAGAAATGTTAATCTTTCAATATTGTAAAAACATGTATAAATACTGGACACCTACTCAGGGCAGCAAAGGGCCACATGGGAAAAGAAGCTGGTGATTCCTGAGACTGGTGAAGGATCAGCCATCTGCAGCTGCCACCTTAACCTCACCCTGGACATGCTCCCATTCCACAGCCTGCAGAAGCAAACTGCCTGTCCTTATTATATTATTCTGACTTTCTCTTCACAAACATACATGACTGAGTCCATGTACATTAAAGGCTTATGGGATGCAATTTTCTGTGTTTAATTTTTTTTTTTTCTTTTTTTTTGGAGACAGAGTCTTACTCTGTCTCCCAGGCTGGAGTGCAGTGGTGCCATCTCGACTGACTGCAACCTCTGCCTCCCGGGTTCAAGCAATTCTTGTGCCTCGGCCTGGGATTATAGGCACGCACCGCACCAGGCTAATTTTTTGTATTTTAGTAGAGACAGGGTTCTACCATGTTGCCCAGACTGGTCTCAAATTCCTGAGCTCAGGCAATCCACCCCCTCGGCCTCCCAAAGTGCTAGGATTACAGGCGTGAGCCACCGAACCCAGCCCAATTCCCTATATTTAATTCTGCTTAATATTAAGACAGTTCGGAAATGGTAGAACCCCAGATATCTGGGGTTCCCAATCCACTTTTACCTGGTAAAATGTTAAAAAGTCTGACAGCTGGAGTTCCAAGCATGAGACTTGAGTCCAAAGCCTGGCACCACAGTTTACCAGGAGGTGACCCAGGGCTGGTCACTTCATCTCCTTCAGCGTTAGTCTCCTCCTATGAAAAAGAGGATCTTGAAAATATTCACTGCCGACAGTTGCTGAGAGATGAAGGTTAAGTGCACATAATTGTTAGATTTTAAGTGCATTCATAGCCAGGTGTGGTGTCTCACACCTGTAATCCCAGCACTTTGGGAGTCTGAGGTGGGAGGATCCTTGAGGTCAGGAGTTTGAGACCAGCCTGGGCAACATAGTGAGAACCCATCTCTACAAAAAATAAATTTAAAAAAACTAGAATCAGCCGGGCATGGTGGCTCACACCTGTTATCCCAGCACTTTGGGAGGCCTAGATGGGCGGATCACCTGAGTTTGGGAGTTCGAGACCAGCCTGACCAACATGGAGAAACCCCATCTCTACGAAAAATACAAAATTAGCCAGGCGTGGTGGTGTGCACCTGTAGTCCCAGCTACTAGGGAGGCTGAGGGAGGAGAATTGCTTGAACCCAGGAGGCAGAGGTTTCAGTGAGCCAAGATTGCGCCATTGCACTCCAGCCTGGGCAGCAGGCTTAAACCCCGTCTCAAAAAAAAAAAAAAAAAAAAAAAAACCCAAAAAACTAGAAAGTGCATTCATGTATCATTTACTATCTTGACAAATTTAGCATGGTACCAAGGTCTAAGTGAGTCTGAGAGACTAAGTCTAAGGGTTTAAGTCAGTCCCTGACCTCAAGAAGCACCCAGCTATGTGGAGAAGGTGTCATAGCAAATGTATAATGACACTATGACGTGGCAAGTGTGATCACCATTATCTCTGAGTACCTGCCAATACTCCAGTCTTTTTGTAGCTTCAAATAAAATGATCTGTTTTGTTTTGACAGTTAGTTAATACATGCTTGGACAGCTTCTGTTATATATTTTGGAAGAGAAACACAATTTGGGTTATATATACACTCTGAATATGTATATCCTTCCAAGCCATGATATTAGGAGGATTGACCAGTACAATTAGTCTTTTTTAAAAAATACTTATTTATTTTTAACGTTTATTTTAGGTTTAGCGGTACATGTGCAGAGTTGTTGTATAGGTTCATTGCATGTCATGGGGATTTGCTGTACAGATTATTTCATCACCCAGGTAATAAACATAGTACCCAATAGGTAGTTTTTCTATCCTTTCCCTCCTCCCATCCTTCACCCACAAGTAGGCCCTGGTGTCTGTTGGTCCCTTCTTTGTGTCCATGGGTGCTCAGTGTTTAGCTCCCACTTATAAGTGAGAGTATGTGGTATTTGGTTTTCTGTTCCTCCGTTAGCTCATTTCAGATCATGGCTTCCAGCTCCATCCATGTTGCTGTGAAGGACATGATCTCACTCTTTTTTATGGCTGAGTAGTATTCTATGATGTTTATGTACCACATTTCCTTTATTCAGTCTACCGTTGATGGGCATTTAGGTTGATTACATGACTTTGCAATTATGAATAGTGCTGCGATGAATATATATATGCATGCAATGAATATATACATGCATATGTCTTTATGATAGAACAGTTTATATTCCTTTGGGTATATACCCAGTAATGGGATTGCTGGGTTGAATGGTAATTCTGTTTTAATTTCTTTGAGAAATCGCCATACTGCTTTCCACAATGGCTGAACTAATTTACATTCCTACCAGAGGTGTATAAGTGTTCCCTTTTCTCTACTTGCCAGCATCTGTTATTTTTTGACTTATTAATAATAGCCATCCTGACTGGTGTGGATGCTCTCTCATTGTGGTTTGGATTTGCATTTCTCTAATGATTAGTGATGTTGAGAATTTTTCTATATGCTTTATTGGCCACATGCATGTCTTCTTTTGAAAAGTGTCTGTTCATGTCCTTTGCCCACTTTTTTAATGGAACTGTTTGTTGTTTTGTTTGTTAATTTAAGCTCCTTATAGATTCTGGATATTAGACATTTGTCAGATGCATAGTTTGTGAATATTTTCTCCCATTCTGTAGGTTGTCTGTTTACTCTGGTTGATAGTTTCTTTTGCTGTGCAGAAGCTCTTTAGTTTAATTAGGTCCCATTTGTCAATTTGTGTTTTTGTTACAATTTGCTTTTGACATCTTCATTATGAAATCTTTGCCAGGGTCCATGTGCAGAATGGTATTTCCTAGGTTACCTTCCAGGGTTTTTACAAGTTTTAGGCTTTATATTTAAGTCTTTAATCCATCTTGAGTTGATTTTTGTATGTGGGGTAAGGAAGGGGTCCAGCTGCAATCTCTTCCGCATATAGCTAGCCAAGTATTCCAGCACCATTTATTGAACAGGGATTCCTTTCCTTGTTGGTTTTTTTGGTCAACTTTTTCGAAGATCAGACAGTTGTAAATATGTGGTTTTATTACCGGGCTCTCTGTTCTGTCCCATTGGTCTTTATGTCTGCTTTTGGACTAGTACCATGCTGTTTTGGTTATTGTAGCCTTATAGGATAGTTCGAAGTCAGGTAATGTGATGCCTCCAGCTTTGTTCTTGTTGCTTAGGATTGCCTTGCAATTTGGGCTTTTTTTTTTTTTTTTCTTTTTGTTCCATATGAACTTTAGAATAGTTTTTCCTAATTTAGTGAAAAATGCCATTAGTTTGATAGGGATGGCCATGAATCTGTAGATTCCTCTGGGCAGTATGACCATTTTAACAATATTGATTATTGCTGAGCATGGAATATTTTTCCATTTGTTTGTATCATCTCTGATTTCTTCAAGCAGTGTTTTATAATTTTCATCATAGAGATCTTTCACCTTTCTGGTTAGTTGTATTCCTAGATATTTTATTCTTGTCATGGCTACTGTGAATGGGATTGTGTTCATGATTTGGTTCTCAACTTGGATGTTGTTAGTGTACAGAAATGCTACTGCTTTTTGAACACTGATTTTGTATCCTGAAACTTTGTTCAATCAGTCTTTTTTGGTTCAGGAAAATAATTCTGAATGACTGTTCATGATTAAATCAAACAGATTTGTTTTCCACTAGCAAATAGTAGTTCATCGTTATTGAGTGCACGCTGTGCATATTTTCTACTGAAAAGTAGTCCAGTTTGGCATCAAATGGGCTCTAGCATTTATTAGCCTCAGGGTCTCCTCTGAAAAATGGGCTGGAATAGCACCTACCTGATAGGGTCAATGTGAGGATTCAGTAGGGTGGCTTGGTACCACAGGAAACATTCAATAATGGCAATAATCACCATTGTCCTTGCAGAAGAAGCCTGGGCAGGAGAGAGGTTTCTTTTTTTGTGCTGAAAAGACCTTTGTGACTGTTCTGACCTCTTCAGGGAGACCAGTGGTGTCCAGTTTAAGAGGGGTTATGGCCGGGTGCAGTGGCTCATGCCTGTAATCCCAGCACTTTGGGAGACTGAGGCCAGTGGATCATTTGAAGTTAGGAGTTCAAGACCAGCCTGACAAACATGGCAAAAGCCTGTCTTTTCTAAAAACACAAAAATTATCCAGGCGTGGCAGCTTGTGCCTGTAATCCCAGCTACTTGGGAGGCTAAGGCACGAGAATTGCTTGAAACTGGGAAGTGGAGGTTGCAGTGAGCCAAGATCATGCCATTGCACCCCAGCCTGGGCAACAGAGTGAGACTCCATCTCAAACACACACACATACACACACACACACACACCTCCCCATAAAAGAGAGGTTAGATTCTCATGTCAGCATGTAAGGCAAAAATGAATCGGGTTAAATTACCCTTGAAAATTCTCTTCCCGGCCGGGCGCGGTGGCTCACTCTTGTAATCCCGGCACTTTGGGAGGCCGAGGGGGGCGGATCACGAGGTCAGGAGATCGAGACCACCCTGGCTAACACGGTGAAACCCCATCTCTACTAAAAATACAAAAAATTAGCCGGTTGTGGTGGCAGGGGCCTGTAGTCCCAGCTATACTCGGGAGGGTGAGGCAGGAGAATGGCATGAACCCGGGAGGCGGAGCTTGCAGTGAGCCGAGATCGTGCCACAGCACTCCAGCCTGGGTGACAGAGCAAGACTCCGCCTAAAAAAAAAAAAGTAAGGTATATATGATATATTTTTTTTTTTTTTTTTTTTTTGAGACGGAGTCTCGCTCTGTCACCCAGGCTGGAGTGCAGTGGCCAGTTCTCAGCTCACTGCAAGCTCCACCTCCCGGGTTTATGCCATTCTCTTGGCTCAACCTCCGAGTAGCTGGGACTACAGGCGCCCGCCACCTCGCCCGGCTAGTTTTTGTATTTTTTAGTAGAGACGGGGTTTCACCGTGTTAGCCAGGATGGTCTCGATCTCCTGACCTCGTGATCCGCCCGTCTCGGCCTCCCAAAGTGCTGGGATTACAGGCTTGAGCCACCGCGCCCGGCCTATGATATTGTTTAGAGAACATTCAGGTTAGAGAGCCACTAAGTCAGACCATAGAAGGGAGTGGAAGATATGTTTACCTACAGCTGCCTGGGCATTGCAACCGTTCTGTCTCTAAGGAAGCGAGTCTCAAGTAGGGGCAATGTTTGTCCCCTGGAGGACATTTGACAATGTCTCAAGACATTTTTGATCATCATTCCCAGAGGAAGGTATGCTGTTGGCATCTAGTAGGTAGAGGCCAGCGATGCTGCTCAACATCCTGCAGTGTATAAGACAGCCCCCAAGAGCAAAGAATATCCAACCTGAATGCCAGCAGTGCGAAGGTTGAAAAGCTCTGCTCTACTATCAAGTCACACTTAGGAGTGAGGGATGGGTAGAGTCTGCTAGGATGTTTCTGTTTGTCCTGGGGTTTAATTAGATGCCATATATAAGAGCCCTTAGCTCAGGGCCTGGCACACAGTAGGTGCTTAATAAACATTTGCTGGGTTTGAGGTTAAAGCTTACTTGATGGGGCCTACTCCATACACTCCGTTTTTTGAAATGTGGTGGGGAAGAACTCGCCACCTGCTTCCTGTCTTTCTAAGCAAAGCACTTTCTGTTTCACCCTGTTCACCAGTGTTGGTTCCCATGGTGGTATCTTATACGAGAGGCTCTGAAGCCAGAACAAAAATCGGTTATGATTCCACTGTACCACTAGGACCAAAACTTTCTTGGTTTTTGTTTGTTTGTTTTTTGTTTTCTTTTGCTTTTTAAGAGAAGGGTCTCACTCCAGTCCAGGTTGGAGTGCAGTGGCGCGACATCACGACTCACTGCAGCCTCAAACTCCTGGGCTCAAGAGATCCTCCTGTCTTAGCCTCCCAAGTAGCTAGGACTACAGGTACGTGCCACTACACCCCACTAATTTTTTAAAAAAATTTTCGTAGAGATAAGTCTTGCTGTGTTGCCCAGGCTGCTCTCTAACTCCTGGCTTCAAGTGATCCTCCCACCTTGGCTTCCCAAAGTGCTGAGATTACAGGTATGAGCCACCATGCCCAGTCCTAGTGCAGAAACTTTCTAATTTGGATTCAAAACTAACAACTGTTCAGCTCTATATGGACAACCTTCTCTTGCACCACATGATTTCTGCAAAGGGAACTGTCACAAACACAAACTCTACTTCCCCCTAACAGGCTGGATCTGAAATGGGAGTTCATGAGTCCAAGGCAAGGGAGTTGGAGGGTGGTTGGACTGCACAGCCTAGAAAACTCTCAAGGCCCACAAAAGCAAGAAATTTGCTTTTAAAGGAAAGAAATATTTCCATTTCACTTCAACCCCTAATGCATCACATAACTCTAACATCATTCCTGGTCCAACTGAAATATTTGAATCCAAATAGTCCTTAAGTCATTTGGATCCTATTCAAATGTGAATTCATCTCTTTAATCACTCTTCCTCTTATTTTTGAAATAAAGACTAATATTGAAAGTTAAGAGTCTATTTGTTAATTTTTTTCATTTAAGATTTAATATAGGTTTGATCACCACTGCTTTCTTCCCCATCATTACCTTCTCATCATTGTCTTGAAGTTTCTAAACTTGTCTTTTTCTATTTTTAAACTTTCCCTTTATTTAAGTATTGTGGACAGCAGGCTGACTGAATAATGATGAATATGATTAATATTCAGACTTAACAAGTCTTACGAAAAGACCTTTTTATTCCAAAGGAAGGGATGTGATGTTTTGTCAGCATATGGTGTCACAGTGACAGAGTCAAATGCTAGAGTAACCCAATGCAGGGATATAGCATGTCTTAGCCATACTTACGCTAAGAGGGAGTCACATATGTAACAGCCTATTTAGATAGGTCCAGAGAAGGAAAGGGATTTTCCCACCATGGCATCTTTCTGTTTCACATCTGTCTTGGGAGCTTTCGTGAATTGAAATGCTGACTTGGTGTATCTGTATGAAATGGAGTGAGACACATTATACTCAGAAGCACAGCACCTTCTCCTTGAAGCTCTCCTTCTACTAGAACAGCTATGATAGAAGAGAAGACTATACTAGGATCCAGGAATGACAAATACACAGCCCGTCCACCACTCTCCATGCCCCTGCTCACGGCAGACATTACCATTCCATCACAGCACCCTTCCCCTCCCCATATAGAGAACCCAGACTTAGAGTCACAATATTCTCCCAAAACCATTCAGGCAGTCACTGCCAAGTGATGTCAGGGTAAGCATGCAAAACAGAAATGTTTTTTAACCTCTATTAGGTAAAGAAGGATACACTTAGAAGAGCACGGAAAGATTGTCACCACCACATTCTTTTCCAGAAACCTTTTCAGTGCTCTAAATCTCACTCAACTGCCCTGAGTAACTGAGAGCTTGGCCTGCTCATTTGCCCAAAGGTTTGGAAGAGAAGAGGGAGAAGCTGGTTTTGCTTTCTACATGGCAATTTGGTTTGAAAATTTGCCTCAGAGTTACTGAGTGTGTGGAAACATAAATTGAGTGAATTCACTGTTTGTTTGTTTTGTTTGTTTGTTTGTTTGTTTGTTTGTTTGTTTTTTTGGAGACGAGGGATGGCTTTTGCTCTGTTGCCCAGGCTGGAGTGCAGTGGCACAATCTCAGCTCATTGTAACCTCCACCTCCCGGGTTCAAGTGATCTTCCCACCTCAGTCTCCCAAGTAGCTGGGACTACAGGCATGCACCACCACCCCCAGATAATTTTTGTATTTTTTTGTAGAGACAGGGTTTTGCTATGTTGCTCAGGCTGGTCTCAAATTCCTGAGCTCAAGTGATTCACCTACCTTGGCCTCCCAAAGTGCTAGGATTACAGGTGTGAGCCACCATGCTTGGCTTAACCTTATTTTTTAATACAGCCTGAATCCACAGTTTTAAGCAAAATGCAGATTTTATTTATGTGTAATTTTCCTCTTGAAATCATACAAGATACGCTCCCTAAATAAAACAAATAAAAAACCCTACGACTACTGTTTTTCCTACTTGAATTTCCAGTGTTATTACTATAGGGATTTTTTTTTTTTTTTCCAAATAAGTCCCTAGTACCACTTTATCCATGAGGCCTCAGTCTGAGGTGGAGCTTTAAAAACAATCTAGAACTAAAATCAATTCTACCACTTTATAATTTGCTCAGTAAGATGGGAAAAAAAAGTATATGATTTTCAAGTACTTTCTACATTCTTGACTAAAACCGGCAGTTTTTTTTTTTTTCTTTAAGCAAATGAAATTCTCTGGGTACTTACTGTAAGAGGATTTTAGTCATTGGAGACATTTAAAAAAAGATCTCAAGCGAGAATTTTTCTTCACATTTTTTTCAAAGGGATATTTACCCTGGAAAATGCTACATTTAGAAAAATTGTGCCTTAGATGACAACAAGCCCACTAAGTTTTGCTGATTTGAAGTTGGGGGGAGGAGAGTGGGGTGGAGGAGGTTGGAGGCTGTGTGAAGAGAATTCTATTTACCCATGAGCCAAGCATGATTTTGGAGTTCATTTTCATTCATTTATTTTCATTTATTCATTCATTCATTCATTCAATCAATCAACAAACACATATTGAGGGTCTGCCATACGCAGAGTGCTGTGCTAAGCAATAGAATTATAGCCATGAACAAAACACTGTCTTCAACTTCCCAACCCCTCTCAACCTGGTACTGTCAGAGAATGACACCCTAATGTCCTAAGATGGTAGTTCTCAACGGGGGACAACATTACCCCCAGGGGACTTGGACAATGTCAGGAAACATTTTTTGGTTGTCACATCTTGGGGATAGTGCTGCTGGCATTTAGTTGGTAGAGGCCAGGGATGCTGCTAAACATCCTGCAATGCCTAGGACAGCGCCCACAATAAATAATTCTCCAGCCCAAATGTCGGTGGTAAGGACCCTGCCCAGTCCAGGCGCAGAGACTCACACCTATAATCCCATCACTTTGGGTGGCTGAGGCAGGAAGATCGCTTGAGGCCAGGACTTGAAGACCAGCCTGGGCAACATAGCAAGACCCCATCTCTACCAAAAATTAAAAAATAAAAAATTAGCCATGCATGGTTAGGTTCACCGGTAGTCCCAGCTACTTGGGAGGTTGAGGTGGGAGGATTGCTTGCGCCCAGGAGTTGGAAGCCACAGGGAGCTATGATCACACCACCGCACTCCAGCTCCAGCCTGGGGTACAGAGTGAGACTTTGTCTGTAAAAGAATAAGAATTAAAACAAACAAACAAACAAACAAAACCACCTACCCTAAGGCATCTAAGGTATGTAATGAATTAACTTGTAGCTAATGGCTCTAGTTAAGCACCATCCTTAGGTGAACCGAGAGAGTAGTAGCTCAATTCATTTTCAGTCAGGCTTTATTTTGTCATGGAACTCTGATTGAGAAAGGTTGGTACTGTGGCTACTCAGAGCGTGGTCCATGCATCAGCATCCCCAGGGAACTTGTTAGAAATTCAGAGTTGGCCAGGCATGGTGGCTTACGCCTATAATCCCAGCACTTTGGGAGGTCGAGGTGGGTGGATCACTTGAGGTCAGGAGTTCAAGACCAGCTTGGCCAACATGATGAAACCCCATCTCTACTAAAAATACAAAAATTAGCCAGGCGTGGTGTTGGGCACCTATAGTCCCAGCTACTCGGGAGGCTGAGGCAAGAGAATCACCTGAGCCTGGGAAGCAGAGGTTGCAGTGAGCCAAGATTGCGCCACTGCACTCCAGCCTGGGCAACTGATCGAGACTCTATCTAAAAAAGAAAGAAGATGCTTTGTGTCTGGAGTTCAGCGAGTGAAGAGTGATCAGAGCTGAGAATGGTGAGGCCAGCAGGACATGAGGGACTTTATTCTAGGAGCAAGTGGGAACGGTTCTTCTGGGCTTGATCCTCAGCCCCTTATCCGGTGTGGCACAGGCAGGGATGCTATTTGTGACCATGGGACAGGGTGAGGCTGTTCTAAGCAGCTGCGAGAACTGGTCAGACCAGGGTCGGAATCCCACGAATGGTAATTGTCCCAGGTGACCCAAGTCTGCCGTGAGACAGAGCGAGAACAATGCCGATGGGGCCACATGGTTCCCCCACCCCTCTGACTTAAGGCTACAGAGTCATTATGTCAATATATTTTTGTACAGATTTTGTAGTTTATGACACATTCTGGCAACGTTTAGATGCAATTTCAATGAGCCAGAATGTAGTACTGTAAACCCAAAACTGGATATCCCTTAAAGCTGTTAGAATCTGGCAGGAGACCTGCTCCCAATTACAAGCACAGTTTCCAACTTCACTGTTCCCATCCTCAAAGCACTGAAAACAAAATCCATTTTTAATGAGGAACTACCAAACACTTTGCATTCTGTTAATGTCCCCTTTGGGCTTCCAAGCACCAGCATACCTTACACACAAGGATTGACCCCTGCTAACTGATTACCAGGGCAAGGGAACTTCTGCAGGTTTCCCTCGCCGGCACAAGTATGACGACTGAATGAATGGGCATTAAGTCATTCTGTTGTCATCTTCTTCCATGTCTATCAGCACATGGACGGCCTATGGGGCCGGGTGGGGATTCAGGTTCAAAAGAAGTCATTTGCTCACACAGACGGTATACATTCAGCTGCCTGTCTCCCTAGCATACGACTCATCTTACAAACCATCCATTATCCACTCGGTAACTGGCAAATGTGAACTTGGCCAATGTCGAAGCAGAATGATGAGATTCAAGTTAGAAGAAGTGGGAGAAAGTGGGAAAGTACAAAGAGGAACCAGACGGTTTTCCAACCTGTAAGAACATGTTGTATTTACCAGGCCCGGTACAAAAGCCAAACTCTGTTCCCGTTGTTTGTCTTCTGCTCGGGGGCCTGGGTTATGTTTGGTGCAAATAGGACAGTGCACCCCCTCACTTCCATCTGATGATTGGCGTATTGTTTAGAGACGATGAGGGGTAATCTTGTGCTCTGGAGGAAGTTGGCAAGAAAGTTTAATTCTATTAAAAGAAACGCGCGGTCAGGATTCGGTTTCCTATTCTGAGTCAAGGCAGAGAAGAGAGTCAGAAATTCCAACCCAGAGGGTCAGGACGGGCTCCAGGACCTCTTGAATCACATCTGAAACATGTTCCCCAAGCTCCTTTCTCCTCCCTGTTCTTACAACTGGCCAACTGGGATTACACAACTTGCACTAATTTTATCCCACATGTGGCTGTTTCTTATTAGGAGCCTGTACCTTTTTTTTTCCTATGCCATGTCATCTCTCTTGAATCAGGTGAGTAACTCCACTTCTTAACAGGGAGATTCTGTTCATTCTCTTGGCTGGAGTCAAGAAATGTGCACTTAACTTTTTCTTAAAGTGGGAACCTTTATGTTTTTAACCCCGTCATCTGCCTTTCTCTCGCTTAAGTCTTGCTTTTCCCATTTGAAGAGCTCTGCTCAACCAGCAACCAATGGAAAAGTGAACATTGGGTGTCAATCAACAGAATGTTTTTGGTCACCCAATACCCAACAACTGTTTCTAGAGGGTTTTGTTTTCTCCCCCACCAAACTGGTGCCTTTTTTTTTTTTAACTGAATTCACCAGATGTTTTGGCAGTGCATAAAACCTGGCTTTCCTGCCTTCCAACTGGATGAAATTGGATCCAAATCACAGCACGTTGCCTCCGCTTCACCAACCAAGTTCTTAATGGTTCTTGAGAATAATGCAAAGATTGAGATCAGTTTTTCTTTAGGCATTGGGACTATCAGATCCAGGTGTTAGCATTTTCCGGCCTTCAGGGCCTTGCAGTGTTTCTAGGGAAGCCCCAGATCCATGAGTATGAGTGGGTTTCCCTACTGTTACCTCGCTTCATCATTTCGATTTTTCTGGCTGTGTATCAGAAACTGCAAAATCGCACCCCAAAACCCCTCTGTGGAGGGTGAAATGCAACAGTGGCACACGCATGATTCAATCACATCTGGAGGATAACTGTTAGGCAGTTCCAATTTCGTCTTTGCAACTCCAGGCCTCCCCGAGCCAGAGGGAGAAGCAGGACTCCTTCATCGGCCTCCAGTCCCTCTCCCCCATGCCCTGTTTGGCTTAGCACAAGCCCGAGCGTGCCATGCCACCTCGCCAGACCTTGCCAAAATCCGTGAATGGCACAGAACGCACATTAAACAGATGGAATGCAACATACATGTAAAGAAATAAGAGCTTTGCCAGGAAAGTTGGCAGCAGCTCCAGAATGCTTTAAACAGTGTGGGGAGGGGGTGGGTAGGGAGAGGGAGCCCAGAGTCGGAGAGGCTGCCTCCTTCTCCGAAGCTGTTTCTTTTACAGCCATGACCTGTTCTGCCAGTCAAGATAAATACCGTGTTAAATGCCCCCTTTTACTGGCTCCTGGTACCTTGGCAATGCAGTTTGAAATATGATCTGCTCTCATTGGAAAAATGTCCTTTTAAGTGAGTGGAAAGGAGGTACTCCTAACCAGTAAGTAGGAAGGTTGTGGATGGCGGAGCGTTCTGAACACAGACACGCTTGGGAAGTAGATGGAATCGCCATGGAGTCAGTACTGCTCGTTTATAAGCCACTGCCTTTAGAAAGTTCGTCGCAGACACAGAGTCACGACTGGGGAGCGTGGAGCTCGATGTCCAGGCTTTTCTGGCACTTTTGGCTTCAGCAGGAACAATGAAACGGCAGCCCAGGATGGCTGGCTATTTCACAAGGCACCTCGGGACAGCCCTGCCTTCCCTATACAAGAAGAAAAAGAACAGGGCTAACCAGGTGCGGCCACAGTTCAACCCACTCAGGCTATTTAGCTTTGCCAGTCCCCACAGTCACAGGACGTTCGGTAAACATGGCAGCCACTTGCCACACACGTGAGAAGCTAGATGGATCTGCCCAAAAGGTTTGCCATCACAGCAGACGTTCACGAAACAATTTCTGCATGCCAGGCACATGCCAGGCATAGCTAATGAATCATCCCCCTATCTCCCTAGGTAGGCAAAACACTACCCCTGTTTCCCCTAGTGGAGAACCTGAGGCTCAGAGAGGTTGAGTAACTTGTCCAGGATTTCACAGCTATTCAAAGGGAAGCCGGAATTTGAACACAAGTCTGTCTGGTTGGTTGGACGTCGTGGCTCACGCCTATAATCCCAGCACTTTGGGAGGCCAAGCGGGGTGGATCACTTGAGGTCAGGAGTCCGAGGCCAGCCTGGCCAACAAGGTAAAACCCCGACTCTACTAAAAATACAAAAATTAGCTGAGTGTGGTGGAGTGCGCCTGTAATCCCAGCTACTTGGCAGGCTGACCAGGAGAACTGCTTGAACC
The DNA here is from genome assembly GCF_007565055.1 of Rhinopithecus roxellana. Classification (NCBI taxonomy): domain Eukaryota; kingdom Metazoa; phylum Chordata; class Mammalia; order Primates; family Cercopithecidae; genus Rhinopithecus; species Rhinopithecus roxellana. Next base: position 89,438,183 of record NC_044558.1, read on the forward strand.
CGGGAGGCGGGAGTTGCAGTGAGCCAAGATCAAGCCACTGCACTTCAGCCTGAGCAAGAGAGTGAGACTGTGTCTCAGGAAAAAAAAAAAAAAAAAGTCTGTCTACTCTTAATGATTAGACTGTAAGGGCCCCATGCTGGCTTCTACCAAAATGCTCAAGGTACACATGTTGCAGAATCATCTTCTTCATCCTTAGAACTGCCCAGTATAGGCAAGTGGTTGCATTCCCCATTAAAGATGCTACAGGATGTATCAGTTTCCTGGGGCTTCTATCACAAATTATCACAAACTAGGTGGCTTAAAACAACAGACATTTATTCAATCACAGCTCTGGAGGCCAGAAGTCTAAAATCAAGGCATCGGCATGGCTGTTCTCCCTCCAAAGGGACTAGAAGAAGCCTTCCTTGCCTCTTCCAGCTTTGGTGGTTGCTGGACTCTTTGACTTGTGGCTGCATCACTCTCATCTCTGCCTCCATGGCCTTCACCTATGTGCATGTCTTCCTCCCTTATAGTCTCTTATAAAAGCATCTCTATTGGATTTAAGGCTCATCTTAATCCAAGATGGTCTCATCTCAAGCTCCTTAATTAATCATACCTGTAAATATTGTTTTCCTTTCCTTTTCTTTTATTTTAGAGATGGGATCTTGCTCTGTCACCTGGGCTGGAGTGCAGTGGTACCATCAAGGCTCACTGCAGCCTCGACCTCCCAGGACCAAGCTATCCTCCTGCTTCAGCCTCCTGAGTAGCCAGGACCACAGGCATGCACCACCATGCCCAGCTAACCTTTTTACTTTTTGTAGGGATGGGTTCTCCTTATGTTCCCCAGGCTGGTCTCAAACTCCTGGCCTCAAGCAGTCCTTCTGCCTCAGCCTCCCAAAGTGCTGGGATTACAGGTGTCAGCCACCATGCTGGGCCTCTTTTTTCTAAATAAGGTCACATCCCCAGGTTCTAGGAATTTGAACCTGGATCTTTTGGGAGGCCATTTTTCAGCCTACCACGCAGAAAGATGCCAGTGGCACATGAGGTGATTCATTCAATAAGAGTCTTTCCAATTTTGCAGATCTGCAGGGATCATTACAGAATTTTAAAAAATATTTCCACCATTCCATATCCTTTTTTGAAACCAACGAGTATCATAACTAATATTTAAGAAACTCTCACCAAATCCCGCCACTTAGTAAGTGTCATGTAGTCCTCATAAGTACCCTGCAACAGATACTGTTCTTCCTCACTGAACAGGGTAAGAAAATAAAACTATGAGAGGTTAAGAGCCTTGCCTAAGATGTCACAGCCAGGAATGGGTAAAGGTGGGATTGAACTTTCAATCTTTCAGGCTCTGGAGTCTTGAGTTTTTATGCAGGATGCTAAAATGCCTTTTCTTGGAAATGTAGGACTTGGTTAAGAAGCTGAGGTTTGGAAGTAAGTGGAGGTCTGGGGTGATGGGACAATTTATGTTATGTTTAGCCAAGAATTATTCTTGCACAGAATTTCCTGAAAGGCTGAAAGCAGGCTTTTGATTGGAAAGGTAATCCACAAGTTGGTTCACCTGATGAAGCTGAGGATCACTCCCCTCAACGCTTTCACTCTCTCTCCCTCTCTCCCTCTCTATCTTTCTCTCTCTTTCTCATGGCTGAAACTGGTACCTTGAGCAGAGACACCAGGAAGTTGGAGGCAAATGAGAAAATATCCATTTTCACTGTCTCACAGATTTCAGTTCAGTAACATCTGCCAATCATATATTCTTATCACAGGGATATTTCATTTTTGCTGTGCAATCATCTGACTCAAGAGACTGGGTAGATGGAAGGTAAAACCAGAGATGCTTACTTGAGGATGGCTGCAAATGGCAGGTGACTTCTCCTGGCATCTGGCGACCACATCCACCGATTCAGGCTCCATGGTGGACAAGATACAATTTCTCTTACAGTCAGAGCTGCTGAGGGCTAAGTGCTTAGAGCTTCTCAGCAGTCCTGTGAAGTCAGATCAATAATGACCTGATCTAGTACTCAGGGAGGGCAAGTTACACACCCAGAACTGACAATCGGCAAGTGCTAGAATCCCTCCAGGTTGCCTGAGTTCAGAGTCTGAGATCTTAGTTGCTGCAATACTCTCTCTCTAAGCCCATGTCTCAAGAATTGCCACTGTTTCAATGAAAGTAAATATAGATAAAGCAAAGAAGAAATTAATTCATTCACTCATTCATCCATTCATTCATCTGTCTCTATAGTGTCTGCACTATGTGCCAGGAAAGCCAACAGGAAAATCCCTTCATCCATGTGTGTGCGCCTGATTCTGTGTGCTGGGCACCTTGCCCGACTCATAGTTCCTACCTTCCAGAGATTAAGACTGGAATGTATATCAATTAATCCAGGACAGTATGGCAAATGCAAGAGAGACCAAGAAAGAGACAGGGCCACCAAGGATTCCTGGAGAAGACACTTGAGTTGAGATTTGAAGGAAGAGGTAGGTGTCAGCCAGAGAAGGAAGGGCTAGCCCACATTTTATTTATTTATTGAGACAGAGTCTCACTCTGTTGCCCAGGCTGGAGTGCAGTGGCTTAACCTCAGCTCACTGCAACCTCTACCTCCCGGGTTTAAGCGATCCTTCCACCTCAGCCTCTCAAGTAGCTGGGACTGCAGACGCTCACCACCACACCCAGATAATTTTTGTATTTTTAGTAGAGACGGGGTTTCACCATGTTGACCAGGCTGGTCTCGGTCTCCTGACCTCAGGTGATCCGCCTGCCTCACCCTCCCAAAGTGCTGGGATTATAGGCGTGAGCCACTGTGCCTGGCCTGGCCCACATTTTGGGTGATGGGTTGATGTTCAGCAGGCACATGCCAATGTGACTATGCCAGGTTACATATTTGATTACCTCCATATTGATTGGTAAACAGTCAGGGCTCAGAGCCCACCGAGTGGCCCCTCCCTACCTCCTCTGTCTTGGATCTCTGCTCACTTCCCCACAATGCAGACACTAAAGGGCACAGCAAGAAGCTCTGAGACTCTGCCCCACTCCTGCTCTTTAGTCCCTTCCAGTTGGTGCTGGTGCCCTACAGGGTGACACGTATTTTGACTTTTTTTTTTTTTTTAACTCCTGGGCTGGGGAGCAATTGAGTAAGATGGCACGTAGGCCTGGGACATGCTGGCAGTCACCATGGCTGGAAAACAGGAAGCCACAGAAGTGCTGGAGGTGAGGCTGCAAGACTCAGAATGAGCCCCTGGGGAAGGACCTTGTGTGACATATGAGAGAGAATAGACTACCTTGAGGATAAGGTGGAGACATTGGAGTTTTTGTAAGCATGCTATTTTTTATTGATGTGTAATTATACATAGTATAACAGACTCTTCTTAAGTCTACAGTTTGATGAGTCTTGACAGGGTGTATACCCCTGTGTGGCCACCACCCCTCCACAGGCACAGGTATAGAACATCTCTGTTCCTCCAGAAACTTCCCTCTGTCCCTTCCATGGGAGATTTTAAGCAGGGGAGTGGCATGGCTACACTTAGCGTTTTTCAAATTTGCATTTGGAAAATTGTTTTACCCACTTCTTGAGCCCCTCTTGCGTGCTGCACACTGTTCTAGCTGTAGAGAAGAGGGACGGGGCACATTCTGGTGGAGGACCTCCCTTTTGGGGAAAGGACAAAGGCAGTCAATGGTGTGCAGAACCAGCTTGATGGGCACACAGCCTCTGCAGTCAGAGGGGCCCCCAGGCTTGGTTTAATGCTCTGCCGTCGCCATGTTTAAATTCTTAATAGTTTTTGGGTGAGGGGCTCTGTGTTTTTATTTTGCACTGGGTCCCACGAACAAAGCAGCTGGGCCTGACGTTCCAAAGGAAATTAACAGGAGTCGAGAGAAAGAGGATATAGAGGGTCTGAAAGAGAAGATCCTCACGGGAGGAATGAGGAAAGAAGTCAGCCAGGTGACGAGGAAAGGTTGCAAGAGGGATTCGCTTCCCTCAAATTCTCTGTTTAGCGATAAGCATAAGATAGGGGAGACATTTCATATCTGCCGCTGTTCTTATAACTCTACCCACAGTCCCAGTAAATGTATATGGGCTCAATTAATTACAATGAGTAACGCATCTGACAAGCCAAATATTAGCTCACGAGAACTGAGTACACTTATAAGTATTAAGTACAGATACAAATAATTAACAATAAGCTCGCTGGCGTTATTATCTTCTAATTGACTATAAAAAAAAATTCAAACCTTAATCCAGAGCAAAATGAAAACAAAAGGAAAGCGAGACCTCTGTCAGCGTTAGAAACGGAGGTGTTGTAAGGAAGAGAGATAGGGCTCGGTGGATTTTCACCTGCACTGATGATGAATTTCATCAGCCTTCCTTTGCTGACGTCAAAGCCAAAATAAGTGCCTTGGTCTCTGTTTCTCCCTGCTGGGGCCAGATGTCCAATGGGAGGAGTTTGGCAGAAGATAAACTGGAGGTCTGATTACTAGAGGCAGGAGGAGCAAGGTTGGCATTGCCCTGGAGAAATCCATCTCTATCATCCTCAGACAGACCGCTTGTCGCTGGAATTTGGAACAAAGAGAAGTTGAGTTGAAAGGACTCCAATCCTCTCTTGGCAACTGGGTCTTCTTCCTGAAAGGAATCCTGAAGTTGGGCAGTTCAACTAAAAACCCGAAACTAAATACCTGAGCTGCCATGATATTATTGCCAGTAAATATTTCTAAAGCCAGGGAATCTAGAAACAGTTTTCCTGACTGATGTTGCTTTCCATATACTATTAGGCTGGTACAAAAGCGTTTGCAGTTTTGCCATTACTTTTAATGCAAAACTGCAATTGCTTTTGTAGCAACCTAATACAAAAAAAGGAAGTATTTGCAATTACCTGAAAAACTTGGTTCTAAAGTCTCTAGTTTGGTCTAAATGATGTGGCTTTGCTGCTTTGGGCTCCCCAGTTCTCTGGATACTGCAGAAGCCCTTGTCTGCATTGTGTTAAAGCCTTGTTACCTTTGTTGGTCTTTGTAACTCACTGCAAACTACATGGGAACCTTAATAGCTTCTCCCTTGCTCAGTTTCTTTTTAGCTCCTGATCAACTCCTGCAGGGGAACATACTATACCTATCTTGATCATAATTGTGGCTGCCATTATTCTGTACTATCTACATGCAGGCTCTGTGCGCAGAGCTCTGCCCCCGTTATCTTATTTAATCCTTCCAACAGGAAATTGTGCTGGCTCTACCTGCAGAATATATTCAGAACCCAACCACTTCTCAGCACCTCCATGCCACCTTACTGGTCCAAGCTCCCATCTTCTCTCACCTGGATGACTGCAGGAGGCTCCTCACTGGCCACCCTGCTGCTGCCCTTGACTGTGGTCTATTTTTCAACACAACAGACTGAATGATGCCTTTGAAATACAAGTCAGCTCAGGTCATAAGCCTCCGAGGGCTCCCCATCTGGCTCCAAGTTGAATCCAAAACTCCTCCTCTTGCCCTTGCACACACTGGTCTAGGCACTCTGGTCTCTTTGAGTTTTCATGAACAGGGCCAAACACTCCTGCCTCAGGGCCTGTGGACTCCCTGTTCCTTCCCCACAAGATACCCACATGACTTATGCCCTCTCTTCCTCCAGGCTTTGTTGAAATGTCACCTTCTTAGTGGAGCCTATCGTGACCATGCTATTCAAACTTCAGTCTTTTTTTTTTTTTTTTTTTTTTTTGAGGCAGAGTCTCACTCTGTCGCCGGGGCTGGAGTGCAGTGGCCGGATCTCAGCTCACTGCAAGCTCCGCCTCCCGGGTTTATGCCATTCTCCTGCCTCAGCCTCCTGAGTAGCTGGGACTACAGGCGCCCGCCACTTCGCCCGGCTAGTTTTTTTGTATTTTTAGTAGAGACGGGGTTTCACCGTGTTAGCCAGGATGGTCTCGATCTCCTGACCTCGTGATCCGCCCGTCTCGGCCTCCCAAAGTGCTGGGATTACAGGCTTGAGCCACCACGCCCGGCCTCAAACTTCAGTCTTTAGGCCAGGTGTGGTGGTTCATGCCTGTCATCCCAGCACTCTGGGAGGCCAAAGCAGGAGGATCACTTGAGCCCAGGGGTTCAAGACCAGCTTGGGCAGCATGACAAAACCCCATCTCTACCATAAATAAATAAATAGCTGGGCATGGTGGGCATGGTGACACACACCAAGACCCCATCTTTACAATAAATAAATAAATAGCTGAGCATGATGGCACATCCCAAGACCCCATCTGTACTATAAACAAATAAATAGGTGGGCATAGTGGTACACACCAAGATCCCATCTCTACCATCAATCAATCAATCAATCAATAAAATAAATAACTGGGCATATTGACACATGCCAAGACCCCATCTTTACCATAATTAAATAAATAAATAGTTGGGCATGGTGGCACACACCTGTAGTCCCAGCTACTCAGAGTAGGAGGCTACAGTCAGGGGATCCCTTGAGCCCAGGAGTTCATGCAGTGAGCCGTGATTGTGCTACTGCACTCCAGCCTGGGCAACAGAGTAAGATCTTGTCTCTAAAAAAATAAATAAATAAGAAAATCCAGCCTTTCCCTCAGCCCTCCTGTTCTACCTTTTCTCATAAAACATATCACCATCTATCTTAAAATTACTTATTATGTTTACTGTTGTTTGTTTTAGTAACCACTAAGAATAGCATGGGGCACACCATAGGTGTACAATAAAATTTTTTTTTTTTTTTTTTTTTTGAGACAGAGTCTCGCTCTGTCACCCAGGCTGGAGTGCAGTGGTCGGATCTCAGCTCACTGCAAGCTCCGCCTCCCAGGTTTATGCCATTCTCCTGCCTCAGCCTCCTGAGTAGCTGGGACTACAGGTGCCCGCCACGTCACCCGGCTAGTTTTTTTGTATTTTTTAGTAGAGACGGGGTTTCACTGTGTTAGCCAGGATGATCTTGATCTCCTGACCTTGTGATCTGCCCGTCTCGGCCTCCCAAAGTGCTGGGATTATACGTAAATATTTACTGAATGAATGAAAAATAAATGACCAATGAAGTATATCCTATAAGCAGTCCCACATTACAGAGGAAGAAACTGAGGGCTCAGAAGGGTTTACCTAACCCTTTACCTTTCCCAAGGTAAGTCAGTTACTGTCAGAGCTGGGACTTCAGCCCAGGTCCTATATCCAAAGCAACTTACTTATAATTGTTTGCAGCAATTATAAGTTAGGCCCACTCTTTATCACAAGCTACTGTTCAGTAAAAGACCATTTCAAGACCCTGCTTACCTTGTAAGACCTGGTCTGACATTTGACCAATTCAGTGTTATTGCCCACTGTGCTAGGAGTCATCAGAAGTGTTAATTTTCCACAAGTGCAAAACAGGATTTTTACATGAGAAATTATGAATTCATCATTTAATTAATGTATTTTGTTTATTGATTTATCTTGTTTGAGACGGGGTCTCACTTTGTTATTCAGGCTGGCGTGCAGTGGTGCAATCATGGCTCACTGCAGCCTCAACCTGCCAGGCACAGGTGATCCTCCTACCTCAGCCTCCTGAGGAGCTGGGACTACAGACATGCACCATCATGCCCAGCTAATTTTTGTACTTTTTGTAGAGATGGGGTCTTGCCACATTGCCCAGGCTGGTCTCAAACTCCTGGACTCAAGTGATCTGTCCACCTTAGCCTTCCAAAGTGTTGAGATTACAGGCGTGAGGCACTGCACCCGGCCCTAATTAATATACTTTGAATAATAGCTTCCCCAAACTCATATGTAATAGAAATATTTGGTGCTCTGGGACAAAGACATGACAGAGGGGAAAAAAAGAAATATTTGGAATAGTCTAAAAGAAGTGGAATTTTAGCAGATGATTTTTAAAGTATAGATAAGGTAATTACATAGCAATTATCTTAATCTATGTACTTAACTGCCTAGACTCAGGGGACATAATCCAGAAACTCAGGGGAAGTTTTTCCCACTCACTGCATGTCCTCTATGGTCAGGAGATGAGGCTTCTGGAACTTTAAACGCAAATCTTAATAAATTACACATAAAAGTACCACAGAACCTCACAGTTCCACTCCTCCCTATAAACCCCAAAGAACTGAAAACAGGTGTTCAAACAAAAACTCATACAGGAATGTTCATAGCAGAATTAATCATGCTAACTAAAAGATGAAAACATCCAAAATGTCCATCACTTGATGAATGGATCAACAAATTGTTGTCTATCCACACAATGGAATATTATTCAGCCATGAAAAGGAATGAAGCGCAGATACATGCTACAGCATGGATGAGGCTTGAAAACATGGTGCTGAGTGAAAAAAAACAGACACAAAAGGCCACATGTTAAATAATTTCATTTATATGAAAAGTCCATGACAGGTCAAACCACAGAGACAGATAGAAGATTAGTGATTTTCAGCAGCTGTGGTACAGAAGGATTGGGGAGTGACTGCTTAATGGTCACAAGGTTTCTGCTTGGGGTGATGAGAATGTTCTGGAATGAGATAGTGCTTATGGTTGCTCAACATTGCCAATGTACTGAATGCAAATAAATCATATAATTTAAAGTGGTACATTTTATGTTATGTATATTTTCCCAAATTTTTAAAAAAGTAAATCTTTAAATTCTGGCCTTGGCCCCAGGACATTTCAGCTTGGTTCTGATTTGGTAGGCAAGTAGCTAAGGATTAAGTCCCTTCATGGCGATTATTGACTAGGAAGAGCTATGATGTATCAGACTAGGCTGTGTAACAGACTTGCATGTGTGGCTAGATTTTATTGCCAGCCCTGTGGAGTCAAGGCCTGATTCTCCCTTTCCTCAGAAATGGTGTGGTACATCTAGTACAATGCTCTTCTGACAAGCTGAACAGCCAATTTCTTTCTTTCTTTCTTTCTTTTTTTTATTACCAAAGCCATATACCCTGTTGTAAAACATCTAAACAATATAGAAGGGACATCTCCCCTCTTACCATTTCTATCCTTGGGTTTAATCACTACCATCTACAACCTGGTGTACATCCTTTCAGACCTTTCTCTACTCATGTACGAAGATCTACATATAAATGTGCACATCATTGTTGAACTTTTGGGTTTTTTTACAAAAATGAACTCATACTATATATAGTGCTGCAACTATATATACTCTACATACTATATATAGTGCATATATATATAATATATATATATTTGGCTGCAACTTGCTGTTTTTTAAACTCAATACCATATCAGAAAAAGCTTTCCACAGGAATACATATAGATTATCTCTTTCTTCTTAATGGCTACAAAGCATGGATATATGACCATTTATTTAACCAGTCCACTCTTGTCAGATAATTATCTTGCCTCCAATTTTTCACCATTGCAAGCCAGTCTGTGAGGAACACCCTGTTCGTATATTCTTGCATACTGGTGGGAGTTTTTCTGTGGGAGTGATTCCTAGAAGTGAAATTGCTGGGCTGAAGTAAAATTCTTTCTTTTCTTTGACTTTTTAGCGGCACGTCAGTTCGGGACACAAACATATATTGTCTCTGGCCTCAGGACAAAAAAGCTAGAACTTTGAGCTTTAGATGGGGCTTTGCTTAACTCGGCATTCACCCTGCATCCTGCAACCATAGCTATTTTCATTCATTTTATAAGTTCGTTGTCTCCAGATTGACTCCAGCAGAGGGAAAAGAAATCAGGTCCTTCTGTGCCATTCTTCAAACATTTAGAGGAAATTGATTTTCCACATGGGCTGTAGCCAAGCGAGGGATGCGCCGGCACAGAAGTCCCCGTGACAGGCTATTACTACTAACACTTGCAACAATTAGGTTCAACCCAACTTGAGATATTTTATTAGTGAGTGTAATTCCTCATCAGGCTAATATTGCAAATTGCCAAAATCAGCAGCAATTCTAAAATAGGATTTCCTTCATAATCCCTTTTAAAGGGACCTTGTGGAGCCTTGAAGTGCTTGGAAAAAGAAAGCTTTTATTCTCCAAGCAAGGACAAAAGGCTGCTGGTCCAAGAAGCTGATATTTTGCCTTACCTTTCTGCGCTTACCTTTCTTACGTGCTTTCTCATGGCATCCAAGGGGACGCTTTCACCTGCAAAGAGCAGAAATGCAGTTTCAAACTGGTTTCAATAATACAGTAATGTCATATGCCCCTTTAACCTAGAAGTTTAAAGGTGAGGTGAGTTTAGGGTTGGTTGACTCGACGTCTCAACAGTGATGCTGGGAATTGGTTTTTTTCCCCCAAAGTGATTAAAAGCACTGGTTCCAAAGCCAGTATGATATTGAATAGCTAACCTCTTGATAGCTATGTGACTTTGAACAAATTGCGTTACGTCTCTGAGCCTCAGCTTTCTCATTTGTGGAAAAACTGGATAATAATGACACAACAACTTGTATGGTTTTTGTGAGTATGTTCAAGGCTCACTGCAGCCTTGAACTCCTGGGCTCACATGATCCTCCCGCCTCAGCCTCCACCCAGATGATTTTTTATTTTTATGTAGAGAAAGGGTCTCACTGTGTTGCCCAGGCTGGTCTCATACTCTTGGGCTCAAGCGGTCCTCTCACCTTGGGCTCCCAAAATTGCTGGGATTACAGGTATGAGCCACCACCATGGCCAGCCTGATTTTTATTTAACCATTTAAAAAATGCAAAAACTAGTTAATGGGCCATGAAAACAGGCAGGGTCCTCTCCCTGAACTAAAGGAAATCAGACATTTAGAATACTCTCTGGCAAGTTCTAAATGCTCAATAAATGTTTGTGGCTTTTGTTATTACTACCATCACCACCATCCACTCTCTGCACTTTCCCTCTCCGTATTGGCTTCATTGCCAGTCTGGTAGCAAGACGGCTGCAGCACTTTAAGGAGTGGCAGCCAGAGAAAGGAGAAAAAAATCTCGGCCGGGTGCGGTGGCTCACGCCTGTTATCCCAGCACTTTGAGAGGCCAAGGCGGGTGGATCACTTGAGGTCAGGAGTTCAAGACCAGCCTGGCCAATATGGTGAAACCCTGTCTTTACTAAAACTACAAAAAGTAGCTGGGTGTGGTGGTGCACGCTTGTAATCCCAGCTACTCTGAAGGCTGAGGCAGGAGAATCACTTGAACCTCGGAGGCGGAGGTTGCAGTCAGCCTAGATTACGCCACTGCCCTCCAAACTGGGTGATGGAGTGAAACTCTGCCTCAAAAAAGTATATAGATAGATAAATAGATAGATAAATAGATAGATAGATCAATCGATCAATAGATAGAACTCTCTATATATCTTCCAGGGATACTTTATTAGGAGCCAGATCATTCCCTGACATACGTCTCCCATCTCAGTGATCAGAATGGGTCACATGACCTCTGCCAGAACCAATCACTAGCAAGGGGAGGGATTATTTTTGACTAATCAGGCCCACTCCTGCAGCTGAGGGCAGAGTCAGTTTGCCTAGAGTCCCATTCTGAATGGGGACTGGGTGAATGCCAGACCCAAACACGGTTTTCATTTGGTTGGTTGGGTTTTAATTTTTAGGGTCTTGCTCTGTCGCCCAGGCTGGAGTGCAGTGGTGTGATCATGGATTACTGCAGCCTCAATTTCCTGGACTCCACTGATCCTCCCACTTTGGCCTCCCAAAGTTCTGGGATTACAGGCATGAGCTGAAGTGTCTGGCTCCAAACAGGGTTTCTGTTAGGACAGAGGGCGGTAAGGCATGGATGCTGGATGGGCAGCTAGCAAGCCAGGTACACCCACTCTCTCAAACCCCCAAGGATTTATTGCAAGCAGAGGAACCACTAATCCATTTTATATATATCATCTCATAACAAGAGCAAGGCTTTTGAGGATTTGGGCTGGAGAACGTTGGCTCTGCTGACCTTTAAGTCTTCTTAAATAACCGCCGTGGTCATAACTCATTGGATTGTAGGAATTCCAAACAATTTTATAGCACTTTTGAGTTTACTACACACTCTCCCCATCTGATCCTTTATTTGCCTTTCACTGTTCTTGGAGGCAAGGACTATCATCTTCATTCTGCAGAGATGAGACGTGATTGGTCTAAGGGCACATAGTTAAGTCTTTGAACCTTAATTTCTGACCTCCAGATTCTGGACCCTTTTCCACCCTACATCCTGGTTGCAGTGGAAGGGACAGTGGCAGCAGTTGCATCCTGGGAAGAGTTAGTGACTGTGAAGGTAGGTAACAAGGCAACCAAGGGGATTTTACTGAGAGTCAACACAGCCTTAAAAACTGTGCTTGGGGCCAGGCGCGGTGGCTCAAGCCTGTAATCCCAGCACTTTGGGAGGCCGAGACGGGCGGATCACGAGGTCAGGAGATCGAGACCATCCTGGCTAACATGGTGAAACCCCGTCTCTACTAAAAAATACAAAAAACTAGCCGGGCGAGGTGGCGGGCGCCTGTGGTCCCAGCTACTCAGGAGGCTGAGGCAGGAGAATGGCGTAAACCCGGGAGGCGGAGCTTGCAGTGAGCTGAGATCAGGCCACTGCACTCCAGTCCGGGCGACAGAGTGAGACTCCGCCTCAAAAAAAAAAAAAAAAAAACAAACAAACAAAAAAAAAACTGTGCTTGGGCCGGGCACAGTGGCTCATGCTTTTAATCCCAGCACTTTGGGAGGCAAGGTAAGCAGATCACTTGAGGTCAGGAGTTCTAGACCAGCCTGGAAAACATGGTAAAACCCCATCTCTACTAAAAATACAAAAACTGGCCAGGCATGGTGGCGCACATCTGTAATCTCAGCTACTTGGGAGGCTGAGGCACAAGAATCACTTGAACCCAGGAGGCAAAGGTTGCAGTGAACTGAGATCCCACCACTACACTACAGCCTGGGCAACAAGCAAGACTCCATCTGAAAAAAAACAAAACAAAACTGTGTTTGGCCAGGTGCAGTGGCTCACACCTGTAATCCCAGCACTTTGGCAGGCCAAGGCAGGAGGAGCCCCTGAGGCCAGGAGTTTGAGGCTAGCCTGGGCAACATAGTGAGACCCCACCTCCAAAAAAAAAAAAAGAAACCTGGGTCAGTGGCTCATACCTGTAATCCCAGCACTCTGGGAGGCCGAGGTGAGCAGATCCCTGGAGGTCAAGAGTTTGAAGCCAGCCTGGCGAGCATGGCAAAACCTTGTCTCTACTAAAAATACGAAAATTAGCTCGGCATGGTGGCATGCGCCTGTAATCCCAGCTACTCAGGAGGCTGAGACAAGAGAATTGCTCAAACTCAGGAGGTGGAGTTTTCAGTAAGCCACTGTGCTTCAGCCTGGGCAACTGAGCCAGACTCCATCTTAAAAAAAAAAAAAAGAAAGAAACCAAAATGCTAACAGAATTGCTTCTGGGTAGTGAGATCATGAGTGGTTTTTCCACCAGCTTCTTTATCTTTTTTCTCTATTTTCCATTCTTACTATAATACTCATTTAATAATCAAAGAAAAACATACGGTAAAAGCCAGAAGGGAACTGAGTAGTTTTGCAGGCTAAGGTTTCCTATTATATAGACAGATTCTGGCAATGAAGGACCAAGTGAGGCATAGCAGGGCTGTTTGCAGAGTGAGGGAAGGAAAACCACATCCTGAAGGATCTTCCGTCTCTCAAGGTGGCTGTGCAGCCTCAGCATAGCTGACAAGTAGCAAATAGTTGGAGTCCTCCAGGTATATAGTGGGAAGTTCATAAGCTTTGAGCAAATTAACCACTCTGACCTTCAATGTCTTCATCTGTTACATGGGGATAATAATGCCTCATAATACCTCATACTGAATTTTAAATTTATTTAATTTGCATTGATTTCAATGCCTCATAACATAGGATTCAAATTCTTTCAATCACATGACAAATTGACCTGGGGGCTGGAGATGCAACAGTGACCTAAGAGACAAGGTCCATGATCTTTGACATATTTCATTCTAGTAGAGGGTTAGGGTGGGGAGCTGAGTTGCCAATCTGAGGAACGGCAAGTGCAAAGGCCCTGGGGCAGACAAAAGCTTGGAGCTTTACACCAGAGAGGGATCTTACGTGCCTGGAGCTTGGTGAGTAGGTGGACAATGGGAGCATTTGTAGGCTGGGGTCAGGCCTTGCAGGCCTGGGCAAGGAACTTGGATTTTATTCTAAGTACAATGTGAAGCCACTTAAGGGGTTTCAGCAGCAGACTAGCATGATCTGATTTAGGGTTTCTGTCTTAAAAAGGCCACTCTAGCTGCTATGCAGAGAATAGATTGTAGGAGTATGTGAGACGATCAATACGCAAAAGCATTTAACTTTGGGTCTGGCACAAAGTAAGTGTCTTAATAAGTAGTAACTGTTTTTCATTATTATCCTCATTATCCTTATGATTATTACTACTCTTTTGTCTGCCTAGAGCTGATTTGGGGTTCTTGGACATTTTGCTTCACATATTAACAAAGCATTCAAACTAACCAGTGAATTTTTCAAATCTACTTTTCAGGTGTTTTTATGTCCTCAGAGAGGTGATGGTTAAAAGTCAAAAACAAGCAATACCTGCAGCCAAAAAGAATAGTAGACAAATTCCTGAATCCAATACGGTTTCATCCTTCAAGGGTAAGTGCTGGTTATCTTGTAGCTCAAAGAGGACTCTGACTCTTGATTACAAGTTTCAATCTCCACCAAAGTCCTGGCTGAGCACGGACCCTGTTGTGAAATCCAACATATTTGGACATATTTAAAAATACCTCCCTTCCTCTCCTACCAACCCCTCCTTCCTGCAGACTCAGATCAGAGATGACTGCCTCTGGGTAGCCTCCTGTGATCCCAGGCCACACTCCACACCACAGCTGTGTCCTCCTATGTTCTTGGGGCTTGAACAAGGCCACATAGCATAACCTTATCACCTTAGTGAAAGTGAATTTCCTCCACTAGACTCTGAGTAGAGCTAGACTGTTCAGTATGCTGGCAGTAGCCATGTGTGGCTATTTAAATCTATGTTGCAATTAGTACAAATTAAATGAAATTTAAAATTCAGTTTCTCTATCACACTAGCTTCATTTCAAGTCCTCAGTAGCTACCAACAGTGGGTACCATATTTGACAGTGCAGATATGGAATATTTCTATAATTGCAGAAAGTTCTAGTGGACAGTGGTGCCCTAGGGGGCAGGAGTCATGTTTTATTTATTAGTTTTGGACTAGCAAGGTGCTTACCACATAGACCTGGGCAGTAGGCACACCTGGGTTTAAATGATAGCTCCTAATCTTACTAGCTGTGTGACATGGCCATGATAAATTTCTTTGTACCTACTTCACCGTGTGGTCATGAAGCTGATATAAATTAAGACATATGGAGAGTTTAAAACAGAGCCTAACAGGGACCGGGTGTGGCGGCTCATGCCTATAATCCCAGCACTTTCGGAGGATCATTTGAGCTCAGGAGTTTGAGACCAGCCTGGGCAATATAGTAAGACCTCATCTCTACAGAAAGTCAGAGAAGATTAGCCAAGCATGGGGGTGTGTGCCTGTAGTCCAGCTACTTAAAAGGCTGAGGTGGGAGGATTGCTTGAGCCAGAGAGGTTGAGGCAGCAGTGAGCTATGATTGCATCAGTACACTCCAGCCTGGGTGACAGAGTGAGACTCTGTCTTGAAAAATAAAAATAAAACAGAGCCTAACACTAGCAAGCATTAGCTACTATTATTATCAAATTCATTAAAGTCACCAACACATAGCAGGCCCTGTTAAATGTTTATTGATTGCTTGAACAAATGAGCGAAAAAAAAAATGACTGAATGAATGACCTTTATTTTTGGCTTTAATGAAAGCAGAATATCTCTTTTGAAACCAAATATGATTGCTATTAATAGTAGCTTCTACTCGTTCAGCACTTACTGTATACCAGGCACTGTGCTGACTGCTTTCTACAAATTTCTCCCAACAGCCTGATGAAGGAGGAAGGAGGTTCTGTTGTTAACCACCCCTTTTCACAGATGAGGAAACTGACGCTCAGGGAAATGAAGCAATTGCTCTCCCCAGGCAGAAGCCCAGAATTTGAAGCTATGCCTCTCTGACTTGGCAGAGTTACTATTGCATCTAGATTACTGGTGGCCAGGATTGCTTCTAGAAGTGATCTTGCCTTCCTGTCTCTCTCTAGTTCTTCAGTCTCCAAGGAGTGGGAGGATTGGGGGTGAATACAGGCAGCCGCTGTGATGCGCTCCTTCCTCCCTGACCTTTGGGAAGGGCCTGTGGCTCCCCCATTGTGAGCACACACCTGCAAGGAGGAAGGCAGGCTGCTCAGTTTTCTTTCTTGTTCACAGAAAGACTTTTGACCCTGGTTTCTCGGATTCTTTTCTTCCCCTATCCATCCCCAGGGCGCCAGCCCCTCTCCCTGTGCCCACCCCTCTCCACCTCCCCACGCACACCACGGAGCAATGGCGGAGCGGCAGACAAGGGCGCCTTTCTTCAAAGTGGTTCGCCTTCATCTCATAAATTCTCAGCCCCGGCTTGATTGGCTGCACGAAAGGGAGCTAGGCCCCCACTCTGCTCCTCAGATACAAAGTGAGTTGTGTGCAGTCTGCCCACGTGAGGTCAATCACAGGGGCCCGCGCCTCTCAGAAATCCCAAAGGACAAAATACCAAAGAGCCTGGTCACAGGATCAAAATTATCTATGGCAAGACAAAGGAAAGCAGATAGCTGGGAAAATCAAGACAATGAAGAGGCAACGTGAACGAGATCTCTCATTCCCTAACCTGAGGACTTGAAAGATGCTTAACCCTTTCCTCCTGCCTAACCTTTTTAGCTTCCAGCCAAATAGAGTCTACCCACAGATGAAGACTGTGCCCAAACCTTGAGGGAATGGCCTCAAATTCAACCATTCCTGGTGTTTCCTTTTGCCACTTTCAAGAACTTGCATTTCCCATAGAGCATGATTCCAATGTTTCCAATTTTTAGGCACTAAAATTAGTCCAACTGTGTCTTCTAATTCTGTAGACACAACCCAGCTTGTGCAAATGTCCCTCTCTTCCATTTCTGGGTGGATTTTTGCATATTACAGACTGCCAATTTTGTCGAGTGTTCTTGGGGGAAGATAGAAGTTTAAAATCATCTAGCTGCTTACCGTGAATCAAATACTGTGGGGCCCAAAGTTCTGGTTTAGAGAGAATGCTGCACATAGCACCATCACGAAAAAGAAAAACACAGACAAATGTCCTACATACATCACCGCTGCACACGTGGTAAGAATATGAACTGTAATTTATTGAACACTTACTATGGACGTAAGCATTTCCCGGGCTTTTCTTTATTTGGCAGAATTTTATTTGATCCTTGCAGCAATCCTCCCTCTGAGGCAGATAACAGTTTTATCACCATTTTATAGAATAAGAAACCCAGGCTTCTCAAAGTTAGGTCATTTGCCCAAAGACGCAATGAAAAATGAATCCTACTGAGATTTGAACCCAGATCCCTCTGATTACAAAGGCTCTGAATTAAGCACTGAATTTCAGTATGTAATAAGTAGTAGTTATTATTATTATCACAAAATACAACGTATTATTTGTAAAAATGGAAAGGTATAAATTCAGGCAACAAAATTGCATGTAATCTGTGATACTTTTTAAAAAAGGATAAGTAGGCTACGCATGGTGGTGGCTCACGCCTGTAATCCCAGCACTTTGGGAGGTTGAGACGGGCAGATCACTTGAGGTCATGAGTTTGAGACCAGCGTGGCAGACATGATGAAACTTCATCTCTGCCAAAAATACAAAAATTAGCTGGGTGTGTTGGGACATGCCTGTAGTCCCAGCTCCTCGGGAGGCTGAGGCAGGAGAATCACTTGAACCTGGGAGGCAGAGGTTGCAGTGAACTGAGATTGTGCCACTGCACTCCAGCCTGGCCAACGGAGCGAGACTCTGTCTCAATAATAATAATAATAATAATAGTAATAAATAAAGAATAGAGGATAGATAGATGATAGCTGGATAGGAGGAAAAATATTAGAACAATCTTTGCCAAAATGTGTAGTGATTTTCTCTTGTGATTTTTTTGCTTTCCAGTTCCTTTCCCACCCCCACCCCTGCTTGGTGCTTTCCTTTGCTTTCCAAGTGTTCTCCATGAAGCATGTATAACTTGTACCATTAGGAAAGAAATGTGTGTGTGTGTATGCATGTGTGTGCACATTCAATGCATGTGTGCTTTAAAAGCAAGAGGGAGTAGAGAAAATGGCAAAACTAGGCCAGAGAAAGCTGGAATCTCAGTTATGTAAATCCTGCCCAAAATGGCAATTTGGGGGAATGTAAAGTCATCCCAAGCCCTGATGAATCAAAAGTCCTAAGCCATCTGCCTCCTAGACCAAGTGCAGCCAGGTGCCGGCAATGTGAGAAAACCCTTTAGACAGTGCTCCAGGGAGCGTGCATTTCCCTAGAGGGGGAAAACAGGAGAATGGTAGAGCTCACCTAAGCAAAGATAAAGGTTTCCTTCCTAACAGACCCTCCCAGGCCATTGCGTTTGCTGCTCAGATTCAGGCAGCCCCAACTTTATCAAGAAACACCAGAGCAGTCAGAGAAGGGGCAGAAAACCTTCAGCCTGGCCCCCAAGACAAACCCCTAAAAGTCTGGCAGGAGGCAGCCTCTCTGATTCCAAGCCTATATTTTTCATTTCTTGTTTTAACAGTCATAAACGCCTTCCGATGCCAAAGCAGAACATGACTTTAATCCAGATAAAATAAAATTCCTAAACCCTGAAAACTATACGGAGATTTACAGGCCAATTTTAAAAAGCGAGAGCCTCAGTCGCTTCCAAGAGCGGCACATTCCACATAGCCGGCACTGGGTGCAGCCCTGTGGCCCTGCCTCCTGGAGATGAGGTCCCAGGACATGCCACTCAGCCCTGAAATCCACAGTCTCTTGGCAGAGAGACAGCAAGCAAATGTTGTTCGGCGTGTGGACTCTTCTCAGATTCCGGGCTCTGGGGTCTCTTGGCTTTCAGGAGTCCTAATATGTTCCAGCTCCCCTCTCTCTGCCTCCCCTCACCCCCAGCTGTTGCAGAAAACCACAGTCAACCTCTTCTGGCTCTAAGCAGCCAAGTTTTCTCTAAGTAAACACAGAATGTAGGAGAAGATCAGCTCTGTTCCATTCCCAGCACTGTGGGTTGGGTCAAGGCTGGCCTGGCAGCAACCCTGAGAATCGAGCTAGGGTTGGTTCCAGGGTAACCATGGGCTGCTGCCACTTAGGGGAGACTTCCTATGTGCCAGATGCTTTATTACCATGATCTCATTGATTACTCAGGAGTTGCTATTAGTCCCATGAGATTGGACCTTTACCTATTGAATTTAATCTTTTTGCCCCTCTAGGTTCACTCATCCTTTTGTCCTCTTTCTCTGAGCCTTTGGGGCTGAGCTGTTCCAGTTGGCTCCCATGTCCTCTGGCCCCTAGTTGGGTTTGTCTAAGGAGAGAAGAGGCTCTGGCAGGAGATTGGAGGAAGGAAGACAATGAATTTGGGGACACTCGTCCCCCACACTTCTCCTTTCTGTGTTACCGTGGGCTGGCTGTGCCTCTTCCAAATGCCATATCTCCTGTTGGGTGACCTTCTCCATACAGCTCCCCCTTTCCAGGTTTGGCAACTGACCCTTCTAGTCCTGGCAAGCCCAGGGGTAGTAAAGTGCCTCCCTTTGCCAACCCAGGTATCGCACTCTACCCTGTTGATAGTCCTAAATTCTGCCCACACCTGTCCAAATAATCTGTTAAACTCTCTTCAAGTTACTCAGTTTGAGTGTGCCCTCTGTTTCCTTCCAGGCTCCTAACCAATGCATATGTATTGTCTCCAGATTATAGATGAGGAGATGAAACTCAGAGAATTTAAGTCACCTGCTCGAAGTCGATTATCTGGGATTTGAATCTGGGTTGGCCTGACTCCAGAGTCCCAGCTCTTAATCTCTTAAATATTGTATAAAAAAAAACTATTATTCACTGCCTACTATGTGCCACACAGTTTGCTAAACACTCTGTACCTTTATTTCACGATGTCTCACACTTTATTATAGGTACTACTTAACTATCCCCATTTTACAGATGAGAAAACTGAGGCTCAGAAAGGGGTCTTCACCTGCAAGTCCACAAAGTTAAAAAGGAGCAGAGTCAGGCCAGGCACGGTGGCTCACACCTATAATCCTGACACTTTGGGAGGCCGAAGTGGGAGGATCACTTGAACCCAGGAGTTTGAGACCAGCCTGGGTAACATAGCGAAACCCCATCTCTATAAAAAATAAAAATAAAAAATTAGCTGGGCATGATGGCACACGCCTGTGGTCCCAGCTACTCAGGAGGCTGGCGTGGGAGGATCGCTTGAGTCCAGAAGGTCGAGACTGCAGTAAGCATGATCATGCCACTACACTCCCTCCCGGGTGACAGAGTGAGATCCTGTCTCAAAAAAACAAACAAACAGAAAGGAGCAGAGCTAGTACATGAACCCAGGGCTGCCCCAGTCTTTTAACCACTTCAAGTTCTCTATTGCAGAGGGGTCAAAAACAGATCTATGCTGCAGCTGGGAAATTAGTATGGGGTGGGACTCGGGTCTTAGCCTTGCGCATCTCCTCAACCCTGGAAGCCATCTTATCAGGGCTGCCCTCTAAAAACGCCTCTCTGCACTGTGGTGTCCCACAGAAATCCACAGTATACTCTCTGGCTTTCTCCCCAGGCCCCAGCCCAACTGTCCTAAATCACTTGGCTGGGTCCCCTTTCTTCTCTCGTTCACCTTAAAAGGCCACCCCCATCTCTCTACCTATCATCATCTACTTTATTAGCTTTATTAAGGTATAATTGACATGCAATAGTCTGCACATGTTTAAAGTTTAAATTTTAACTTTTGCGTACCCCTGTGAAACTATCACAACAATCAAGATCATGAAAATATGATCACTCCCAAAAATGGCCTCATGCCCCTTTGTCAGCCCCCTCTCCTGTCCCACATCCCAGTACCCAGGCAACTACTGGTGTGCTTTCTTTCTAGAATTTTATAGAAATGGAAACATACAGAAGTTTCTTTCATTCGTGTAATTAATTTTAGATTCATCCATGTTTGTGTATCAATATTTCATTCCTTTTTGTGGATGACTAGTATTGTGTTATATGGATATACCACAGTTTGTTCTTTTTCCTTCCTTCCTTCCTTCCTTCCTTCTCTCTCTTTCTCTCTTTCTTTCTTTTCTCTTTCTTTTTCTTTCTTTCTTTCTTTCTTTCTTTCTTTCTTTCTTTCTTTCTTTCTTTCTTTCTTTCTTACTTTCCTTCCTTCCTTCCTTCCTTCCTTCCTTCCTTCCTTCCTTCCTTCCTTCCTTCCTTCCTTCCTTCCTTCTTCCTTTTCTCCGTCTCTGTTTCCTTTTTCTTTCTTTCTTCTCCTTTCTTATTTCCCTGTCTTCATTCATCTACCTATCTTGCACTTTTTAGAAGTAAGCCTATTTGGAAAGATGTCCATCACAGCGTCTATATTTAATAGCAAAAATAGATCTAATGACCTACATCTCAGCCTAAAGGGAAAGTAGTAAATAAAGTTTGTTTACACTCACACAACGGAACACTATACAGCCATCAAAAATAATGAGGTAGTTTTATATGATATCAGACTACAATGAGCCAAATTGTGGCCAGTCTCAACCAAAGAATCACATACCAAAGAATCACCAGTACCAAATCCACAAAGCTTTGGAAAATAATTGACATCTGAATTGAAGTCTCTTTGAGCAATCTGTACGATCCTCAAGTCTCCCTCATTGTAACAGTTACTTCCTTAAATGCTTCTCCCAGTTTCAACCTGGGCTATTACATTCTTTTCTTCAGGCACTCCTTCCTTCTTGATTCATCCACTCCTCCCCACTTTTTTTTTTTTTTTTTAAATTGTAAGAGACAGGGTCTTGTTGTATGACCCAGCCTGGAGTACGGTGGTGCCATCATAGCTCACCGCAACCTGGAACTCCTGGGCTCAAAAGATCCTCTCACCTCAGCCTCTTGAGTAGCTAGGACCACAAGCAGGTGCCACCATGCCTAATTTTTTTTTTAATTTTTGTAACAATGAGGGTCTCACTCTGTTGTCCAGGCTGGTGTGCAGTGACCCCATCATAGCTCCCTGCAAGCTCGAACTCCTGGGCTCAAGTGATCCTTCTGCCTCAGCCTCCCAAAAAGTTGGGATTACAGGTATGAGTCATCATGCCTGGCCTTACTCCCTTTTTGATCTACTCATGTTCTACCCCAGGGGGCTTCAAGTCCTTCCTTGTGCAAATTGCAAGTCAATGTACTCACTCTTAGCTTCTCCAGTCCTTGATGTTTCCAACAAAAGGTCTAGGGATTAGGCAGACAAAGGCAGAATCTTCTTTAGAAGAAATAATAGATGAAAAACTGATAAATACTTAGTCATATTTTCATCCCTGATATATGCATACAGACACACACACACATACACACGAAGATGCTTATGACACGTTGTTGAGTGCAAAAACAAGTTACAAAACACTCATCACACTTATTATACTTCATTTATTTTCTTCAGAAGGTTATGAAGTCCCGAAGGACAAACGTTGTCCCTGTAATCCAGTGCCTGGAGCATGGTAGATCTTTAAATATACTTTTTTATTGCTTCATTAGATATTTTGCAACATGTTAGCAGTGCATATCACTGAATGATGGAATTGTAGGTCATTTTCACTAGCTTATTAATATTCTTCCATATTGTTTGAATATTTAATGAGAGCTTGCATTTCTTTTCCTTTTGCTTTCTCATTGTATCTTATTTATTTACTTGTTAATGTTATTTTTATAATCTGATAAAGCAAAAAGCTTTTTGAATTAAAAAAAGTGAATGGAATGGTGAGAATTTAAGATATTTCTTTCTAGTAGGGAAGAGAGATTTGGAGACTTTTGGCACCCATTAAATTACATCCATTAAATAATACTGTAGGCAAGAAAACAAAACTCAAGCATCACAGAATCAAACCAATCCTTCAAGTTAGCAGAACCTCTGTGTTTACTTGGTGCATGCAGCCACCACACTGACCCTTTCTCCAGCTTCCCCAACACACTGAGATCTAGTCTGCTTCAGCTCCTCCTGTTGGTTTCTTACAGCCTTTGGACCTCATCAGATGAGCATTAGATACAGAGTCCACTGCGATAGCCAGAAGGGCTGTGCCATTCTTGTTTAACAGATATCTAATGTGCCCTGCCACTGTCCTTGATTCGATGGAAAACTGAAGAAATGGAAAGAAAAATCACTCACTGACACCTGGATAGTATGTTTAAAGTTTCTTTACTTTGAATACTTCTGTCTGCCCATCCATCCATCCATCCATTCATCCATCCATCATTCATCTACCCATTCATCCATCCATCCATCCTTTCATCTATCCATCCATCATCTATCCATCCATCCATCCTTCCTCCATCATCCATCTATCCATCATCCATTTTCCACTCTCCATCCATCTACCCATCCATCCATTGTCCATTGCTCATTCATCCAACTTCCATCATCCATCCATCTCTCTTCACCTACTGTCTATCTATTCTTCCATCCATCTGTCTATCATCTATTATCTATTTCTTTACACATAAGACCCTCCTTTTCCTTTGACAATCTTTTACCTGGCCATTGATGCCAATGAGGCCAATGGATGTTAATGTTCTGGTATAGCTGGAAAAAGACACAGATTAATAGCAAACATTATTCTCTGCTAAGAATCTGTTGGTAACGAGGCACTAGGCACAATGTAAAGAAATCAGAAAGTGCTAAGCTCATGGCCTGACACATACAAGTGGGAAAAAACATTCCTTTGAGTTCATTCCCTTGTTAGTGCTTGTAATTACAGATCTTTGCTACTGCTTCAATGAAACCTCATGCGTTCATAACAACTGGTGTGAAGGGCAGGTTAAGAGGTCTTTCTGTATTAAAGAGACTGTTTAGAATCCTTAAACAAAATGAACCTTTATTCCTTTTGAGTACAGAGGAGATCCTGACAAAGAAAGGGTTTCCAAGTAGTGGTACTTTTCTTCTGCTCTAATCAACATTTAAAACTCATCTGGATTTGGCAGGAATTTATTTGGGTAAGAGTGAGGTGCTAAAAGCCTTACGACAATTTATTCTTTTGAAGACATGAAACGCACCCTGTACAATCTTCTTGACACGGTTACTCTGGTAAACTTTTATTCACAGGTACACTAAAGGTAAACTGCAGCTCAGGCCAGGTCGAATTATAACAAATGCCATTATTAGCACAGTTCAAATTAACGAGATTTTCCTTTGCTTTAGTTTCAAAAGAGGCTAAAAGCCACTTAGTAACTCGATACCTCTTGTGAATCTCATTACTACAACAGTTTTTAAAACACAGTTTGGTCTTTGGTTACCATAGGAAATTGAAAAGGTCCAATGACTATGTTCCATTTCAGATCCAAGTTTTATGACCAGGAATTCATTTAAGCTTTGATGATTTTTTAATTTAAAAAATCCCCCACCAATGCTGGAAAAAAAATCTATTAACACACAGTGAACACATGAAAGGGATACTGACCAGTCAAGTCTGTATAAGCTAAAGAAGGGTTAGTGACGAGTTTATTGTCTGAGTTCTATGCTAAACCAAAGATGAAAAGTAAACAAAACTTTCAAACTGTACCGTGTTTCTCTCCAAGCTCCTACTGGCCACAGAGGCAAAAGTTTTTCCTTGTGTTTTATGTCTGGCAACCTCTTAAATTAAGTTGGATTTGTCCCAAGAACCAAATAACAAAATTAATTCATGAACTAGGGCCCTCCAGAATGTCTTTTTCTTTCATTTTGTTTAGTTACTTTTATAGTCCTTTCTTTCTTGGAAGTAATTTGGATTTGATTGCTTCTTCGTGAAATTCTAATGTCAAGACTGTGTCTAATTTCTGTTTTATGAAGAAATCTGGAAACTATACAAAGGAATGAATTGAGATGCAGAGTCAAATAAAATCTGTAATGTGATAACTCTATCAACTCTGCCTGGAAAGATACTGTATTTCAATTAGATCTTGAGACATGTTCTTACATAAACTGACAGCATCTGATTGACAGTGTTCATCTTCCTGGAAAACACAATTTACAAGGACAAGGTGGTGAGCTTGGTTCTGTATTCCAAAGGTACATTGGGTTCCTTGCCTCACCTAAGCCAGAATTGAAGTATGATGTAGCAGACAGGCTTGCTTACACATTAAATCAGAATTGCAAACGTATTAAAAATCCCCACCAAAAAAAAAAAAAAAAAGATATTTAAAATTTAAAGTAATAATAATGATTCTTAGCATTTAAACAGTACTTTACATCTTCAAAGCACTCCATAAACATCGGTTCCAATTCTCCAGGCGTGCTGAGTGGTCTTTGATGTGGAGAAGAGCTCCGTGCACAGTGGGGGAGATAAAGCTATATCCAGAAGAACTGGGCCCAATTAGCTAATTGTAACACTTGCATTTCTTTCCCCTGTTCAGTTTCATTTTTTTTCCAACTACCTTTTGTTCTCATTTAGAGCCCTCACAGGGTCACCTACGCAGGCCTACTGGTAGTAACTAAGCTTCCATCCAAACCCATCCACAAGCCCCTTGCTGCATTCTTTCCGCCCGTTGACAGTGAAATAATAATAACATAATAATAATAAACCAAAGTTCAAATGTATTACGATTTGATTTCTTTTATTCTTTCCGATTTTTCAATGGAGTAAAATGTCCTTTTATTTATAAGATGAGAGGAGGTACTCTGTTTTGTAGATAGTAGATTTGGTTTTATTTTGATTTTTGATTCTTTCTTAGCCAAACAAGAAGTTGTCAATCCTATGTCAGTTTCCACAACTCTCTTAGGAAACTGGAAGCCTGTAAGAAATCCAATAATTAGGAGGGCGCTGGTCTTGCTGATTCTGAGCCCCTCAGCAGCATGGATTTGATATTCATCTCCATCAGTAATACTCAGTGCTGGCAGGGCTGCGGTGAGGGCAAGGACTCTTCTGAAGCAGGTAACTTCCCCCACTCTTGGTGGAAGTATAGATCAGTATCACCGTTTGCAAAAACTTACCAAAATTGCAATCTTCCATGTCTTTTGACCCACAATTCTATCTCTGGAAGTTTGTTTTAATGAAAAACTCATGCAAGTTTGCAAACAAATATGCAAGCTCATGGATGTAGCGTTGTTTGTAGTAGTAAAAAACAGAGGAGCACGAAGGATCCACTAATAACGGAATGATGGAGTCAAGTGAGACACACCCAATAGTAGAATCCATGATGCTGTCACTTGCAAGTTAATGATAATATATCTACTTGCCCTCACGTGGAAGAAGCTCCATGGGGCTCATTCATCCAACACACATTTCTTTTCTTTTCTTTGTTTTGCTTTTTTTTCTTTTTTTTTTTTTTTTTGGAGACAGAGTCTTGCTCTGTCGCCCAGCCTGGAGTGCAGGGCGCAATTTTGGCTCACTGCAACCTCCGCCTCCCGGGTTCAAGTGATTCTTGTTGCTCAGCCTCCCAAGTAGCTGGGATTACAAGTATGCACCACCATGCCTGGCTAATTTTTGTATTTTTTTTTTTTTTTTTTTTTTTGAGACGGAGTCTCGCTCTGCCGCCCAGGCTGGAGTGCAGTGGCCGGATTTCAGCTCACTGCAAGCTCCGCCTCCCGGGTTCACGCCATTCTCCTGCCTCAGCCTCCCAAGTAACTGGGACTACAGGCGCCCGCCACGTCGCCCGGCTAGTTTTTTGTATTTTTAGTAGAGACGGGGTTTCACCATGTTAGCCAGGATGGTCTCGATCTCCTGACCTCGTGATCCGCCCGTCTCGGCCTCCCAAAGTGCTGGGATTACAGGCTTGAGCCACCGCGCCCGGCCCCTGTATTTTTTTTTTTTTTAGTAGAGACCAGGTTTCGCCCTGTTAGCCAGGCTGACCTCAGGCTATCTGCCTGTCTCGGCCTCCCAAAGTGCTGGGATTCCAGGAATAAGCCACCATGCCGGGCCCCCAACACACATTTCTTGAGCATATATTATGTGCAGGGCATTGTTCTAGGTAAAAAAGATGCAATGGGGAACAAAGGAGACCATGTCCTTACATTCTAGTGGGAAAGATTTCACAAGCAAAGAAATACATATTATCAGGCAATATATATTTCTTAGGTTAGGAAATAAAAAGCAAGGGGCAGTGAAAAAACACCTTGGAAAACAGTTTAGTAGGTTCTTATAAATATATATACTTACTCTATGACCCAGCAATCTCACTTCTGGGTATTTAGCCAAGAGAAATGACAAAAAGGTATTTAAGGGCTGGGCACGGTGGCTCACGCCTGTAATCCCAGCACTTTGGGAGGTCGAAGTGGGTGGATCACGAGGTCAGGAGTTCGAGACCAGCCTGGACAATATGGTGAAACCCCATCTCTACTAAAAATACAAAAATTAGCCAGGTGTGGTGACGCCTGTAGTCCCAGCTACTCGGGAGGCTGAGGCAGAAGAATCACTTGAACCCGGGAGGTGGAGGTTGTAGTGAGCTGAAATCGCCCCACTGACTCCAGCCTGGGTGACAGAGCAAGACTCCATCTCAAAAAAAAAAAAAAAAAAGTAAAGTAATAATAATGACACTTAGCATTTAAACAGTAAAACTAAACTAACACTAAAACTTGTATGTGGATTTTCATAGTAGCTTTATCTGTAATCATACCAAAACTAGAAACAACCCTGATATCTTTCAACTGGTCAATGGATAAACAAACTGTGATACATCCATACAATGAAATACTATACAGCAGTAAAAAGGAATGAACCACTGATCCATGGATGGGCCTCATATGTATTATGTGAAAGAAACCAGATACAAATGGCTCTGTGCCTTATGATTTTGTTTATATGACATTATGGGAAAGAAAAATTGGACAGAAAATGGAGTAATCATTGCCAGGAGCTAAGGATGAGGGAAGTGATGGATTACAAAGAAGCAGGAGGGAATTTGGGGTGGGGAAGGTGTTAATGGAACTGTTCTAAACCTTGATTATGGCAATGCTTATATGACTGTAGATATTTTGTCAAAACTCAGAGAACTACACTAACAATGGCGGGTTTTACTACATGTAAATTACATCTCAATAAACTTAAGGAAAAACAAGGTGCAAAAGGAATATAAAAGATAATTCCATTTTTGTAAGTAAAATAGTAATAATACATGATAGAATATGCTTAGGAAAAATATCTAGATGAATATCCAGCACGCCAAATTGTTAATAGTAGCTATCTGGGTTGGGAAAAGGGGTGTTTCATTTTCTAAATTACATATTTCTTTGATGTTTGAATATTTTATGGGGCATGTGTTACTTTCAAAATTAGAGAGAAAATCAGATTATTATACAAAATTTAATTCCCAGTGCTAGCCACGTTGCTGTGGAGGGGGCACAGAACTTACTAGAGATACTTAGACTATGATTTGACCCTAATTCCGACTCGGGAAGCAGTTGTCTGCTCGAGGTGCTGAAGATGCAGTTTGACCCCTGCAGCTCCTCAGGAAACCTAGGAAAATCCCTCCTCTGTGGTCTGGTGACCCCAACCTCACCCCAGGCCAAGCGGCAAAGTGCTACTGTCCCCTCTCAGCTGCTGGTGGGAGGTACTGGCCCTCCAGCTCCCATGGAAGTGAGTTTTTCTGAACAGAGGTGGAGTGAGGCTTGGAGTTGACAGGGCCCTCATCCTCCTGCCAAGGAGAAGAGCTGCCTGTGGCCCAAGGTGATTTAACGTCTCTGAGGATAACAGCTTAGCATTTATTGACACTTACTTTATGCCAAGCACTTGTGGGGGCTTACTGTATAGTACTGGATTATTGTGTATTCCTTCTTTCAGCAAATATTTGTTAAATGCCAGCAAAATTATAGGCACTGTGGATATGGCAGTAAACAAACAGGGGAAAAACCCCTCAAAACCCTGCCCTCATGAGGTTTACATTCTAATAGACGGAGGGGAAGACAGGCAAAAATATTTAAAGATAAACGTATGATATGTTAGGTGACTTTAATTGTCTCTCCCTTTTTCAAAAATTTTTATTTATTTATTTATCTTTTTTTTTTTTTTTTTTTTTTTTTTTTTTTTTGAGACAGAGTCTTGCTCTGTCGCCCAGGCTGGAGTACAGTGGCGTGATCTTGGCTCACTGCAAACTCCGCTTCCTGGGTTCAAGCAATTCTTCTGCCTCAGCCGCCCGAGTAGCTGGGACTACAGGAGCGTGCCACCATGCCCGACTAATTTTTTGTATTTTTAGTAGAGACGGTGTTTCATCATGTTAGCCAGGATAGTCTCGATCTCCTGACCTCGTGATCCTCTTGCCTCGGCCTCTCAAAGTGCTGGGATTGCAGGAGTGAGCCACCGCAACTGGCTTATTTTTTATTTTTGAGATTGAGTCTCACTCTGTCGCCCAGGCTGGAGTGCAGTGGCTTGATCTCAGCTCACTGCAACCACCACCTCCTGGGTTTAAGTGATTCTTCTGCCTCAGCCTCCCAAGTAGCTGGGATTACAGGCACCCGCCACCATGCCTGGCTAATTTTTGTATTTTTAGTAGAGATGGGGTTTCTCCATGTTGGTCAGGCTGGTCTCAAACTCCTGACCTCAGGTGATCTGCCCGCCTTGGCCTCCCAAAGTGCTGGGATTACAGGCATGAGTCACTGTGCCCAGCCTAATTTTTTTTTTCCTCTTTTGAGACAGAGTCCCACTCTGTCACCCAGGCTGGAGTGCATTGGTGTGATCACTGCTCACTGCAGCCTCAACTGCCCATGCTCAAGTGATCCTCCCACTTCAACCTTCTGAGTAGCTGGCACCACCAGCATGCACCACCAAGCCTGGCTTTTTTTTTTTTTTTTAATTTTTCTGTCACATGTAAAGACCCATTAAATTTTCCGTATTTTTTTGTAGAGACAGGGTCTCACTATGTTGCCCAGGCTGGTCTGGAACACCTGGCCTCAAGCTATGCTCCCACCTCAGCCTCCCAAAATACTAGGATTATAAGTGTGAGCTACCTTGCCCAGCCAGTCAGGTGACTCTAGATGCTAAAAGAAAAGTAAACATAGTGAGGGGTGTGAGAGGGAGGGGCATGATGTCTTCAGTGCAGTGGTCTAAGAGGGCTTCTCATATGGGAGCATCTGACCCAACAGAAGCGAGGAAGGGAGCCGTATGAATGCCCTGGGCAAAAGGGCTCTGCAAGGGCCAGGGACCTGAGTGTGTGAAACAGCTGCAGGGCAGTCAGCATGCCTGTAGCAGGGTGTGCACTGGGAAGGCTGGAAAAAACGAGGTCTGACGGCCAGAGCACAAAGCTTGTTTCTATAGGATCCTGCAGGCCATGGCAACGTGTCTGACTGAGATGGGAGCCATGGAAGAGTTTAGAGCAGTGGTGTGACATGATCCGACTTAGATTTAAACAGGATCCCTCTGGTTGCTGTGTGGAGAATAGAACTTAGGAGGGCTAGGGGCAGAAGGAGTGAGAGCAAAGAAGGGACTGTGGCTTAAAGGTCTGGGTGGTGGCATATTCTGGACATTTCATTTTGTCCTTCGGTTTTCCCATCTGTAAAGACTGATCATAATAGTATCTACTTTGAAGGGGTGTTGGGAGGATTCAATAAGACCATGGTGCAAAGTAACTGGCTCAGTACCTGGCACATTCGAAGATCTTAGTAAACATGCCCGTGCTTATTATTATTACTAACTTTCCCGTGAGGTCCATATAATTACGCCCACATTATGGATAAGAAAACAGAGTCTCCGAATGGTGAGGCCACTTAAGAGCAGGTGGCTGCTAAGTGGCCCAGCGGTATTGCTGCAGGCCCCTGTAAGACAACTGGGTGGGGGGGTCACACCTGGCTGGTAAAAAAGGGGCAGAGAGTGTCTGAAGCACTGGGGGCAGGGGAGTTCTCTTGCTTCATCTTAGTACAGGAGGTCATAGTGGCCAAAGTTCATGTTCTGCCTTGTACTTCCAGGGTGTGTGCCCTCGGGTAAATCACTTCACCTCTCTGGGCCTCAGTTATCTCATCTGTAAAATGGGTTCTGGGATAGGACTTATCTCCTAAGATAGTTGGGAAGATTAGATGCCTAGCATAAAATGAACCTGATAAACACACTCAGAAAAGAGCCTCCTGAAAAGATAGCATGATAAGAAGTAGTATAAATGGGTGTGTCTTGGTTAACTAGCTCTGCCAGGAGGTGGGAGAAGAAAGTCTTTCTTCTGTTAGAATTTTGAATAGTGACTGATTAGATTATAATGAACAGGCTCATCAGAAATGCACATGCTAAGTAAACAGTGAACTCCTCATAAAACCACAAATACAGAACAACCCTAAATATGTTTTGAGTTGTTGCATGGTTAACAGGAAATAAAATCTGCTCATTGGAAAAATCATTTTAGGGGTCTATATATTTTTTGTAAGTGAGGGGAATATTCACCAAGGTTTTTTTTTTTTTTTTTTTTTTGGTAGAATAAAGAAGGGGTTTCCATGTTCAGTAACCATTGTGAAATGCTGGTAGCAAATCCCCATAACACAACTCGCTAACATTTACAGAAGCTGTTGTGATTAAGTGGGAAGCAAGCTACCGAAAAATCTACAACAAGAAGTCAGCAAAGTAAGATCAAGAGACTATAAAGTAAACAATATATAGAGAATGAAATGTAATTTATTTCCTTGGGAAAGCGATCTGTACCGACAGCAGCAACAGAGTGACTCTGTATACAAACTCCATTTCCATCCACGATAGACTCTTGTAGTCAGCGCATCTGAAGATAGAGAAATTGTGCACGCAATTTAAAAAACCATCTGATGATGACTCTCCAGCATCTTAAGAGATTGGCAATCCATTTTAAGAAGGGAAAGCTGAGACCCAAGCAGGAGAGGTGAGCTCCCCTACTGGCATCACCTTTGATGAGATTTTACGACCCAAGTGACTAGAGAAGCCCAACCAACACTGGGGCAAAGGAAGACAAAGGGATGACTTGAGTTTCACATGTGGCATTTTGTTTTTATTTTGTTGTTTTTTGAGATGGAGTCTTGCTCTGTCACCTAGGCTGGAGTGCAGTGGTGCAATCTCGGCTCAGCAATCTCTGCCTCCTGGGTTCAATGCTTCAGCCCACTGAAGAGCTGGAATTACAGGCATGTGCCACCATGCCCGGCTAATTTTTGTATTTTCAGTAGAGACGGGGTTTCACCATGTTGGCCAGGCTGGTCTTGAACTCCTGGCCTCAAGTGATCCGCTTGCCTTGGCCTCCCAAAGTGCTGGGATTACAAGCGTGAGCCACCGCGCCCTCCCCTCCCTTCCCCTCCCCTCCCTTCTCAAAACAGAGTCTCATTCTGTAACCCAGGCTGTAGTGCTGTGGCATGAGCTCACTCTCTTTTCTTAAAAATGATTTTGTTCCCCTAAAACCTGAGTTGGCTGTTGTACATTGGGACCCTTCAGGTTTCTGGTGTGTGTATGTGCGTGTGTGTATATATATGTCTGTCCAGAGAAAGCAGAATTTAGTTCCAGTTGACACATTTCACCACCTGTGATGGCCATAGCCTGCAATGTGTAAGAAACTTAGTGGAGGCCAAAAAAATTATAAATATAGAAATATAGTTCACCTTTTTTTGGTCAAGCAGCAGCAATGTCATCAAAGAAAAATATCAGGGGACACTGTTCACAACTTCCTTAGGCCTTATTATGGGGTATTTGAAAGCAATTCATTGTGGGCTGCTAGAATCAGCATTACCCGAGGCAAACAGGCCTTCTTAAGTGTACAAAAGGTGTAGGTAAAATGCCACTAAATCCAGTTAAATTAATCTCATTGGAACTTCTAACAACTCAAATCATTGCTTAAATTACTTCTTTGGTGGTGTTTCTTGGAGTTCGGCCTCCTCCTTTGTTTTACGAAAGGAGCTCTGGAGGTTAATGATAAAGCTGACATGTATTAACACTTACTATGTGTCGGGCAGGTACCAAGTGCTTCATGTACAGTAACTCACTGAATGACCACAATAGTTCTAGGAGGCTGGTATGAACATGACCTTGCTTTAGGGATGAGAAAAGCCAGGTACAGAGAGTTTAAATCACAGCCCAAGGTGGTCAGAAGAGTAGTGGCAGAGCTGGGATTTGAACCACATCTTGTCCAACTCTAAAGCACTTGCTCTTACCCATGCCTCAACCAGTGACCTGCAGACACTGCCTCTCCAAATTAGCGATAACCGCTGTTGTGTTTACTTCATCCTCTGTACTGTCTTAGGGAACAATTAGGAAATCCTTAGTGGTTATGAGCAAAACTGTTATTGCCCAAGACAGCCTAGCTCGGCTGGTATAAAACCATTTAAGAGGAGACTTGAAACATCTCAACTTAAAAATTGAATTATGAAAGGGAATGAAAAGTATTGGCCTACCGCATGAAAGATGTTCAGAAAATCTTTATGCAATTATGGAATGAATTATCTTGTCCATGCCAGGGAAGAGTGACCAAAGACCAGGTTCTGTCATTGTGCCAAACTTTTATTGGTCTCATTGGAACTGAACTTGGTTCTCTTTTGTTTTAAGCTGCTGACTCAAACATCAAACAACTCAAGAGGAAATGCAAATGGCTGAGATGCCTAAGAGAATATCAGCCTCACTAGAGTTTCAGGGAAAGCAAATGCAGGCCGAGCACGGTGGGTCACGCCTGTAATCCCAGCACTTTGGGCGGCCGAGGCAGGCAGATCACTTGAGGTCAGGAGTTTGAAACCAGCCTGGCCAATATGTCGAAACCCCCTCTTTACTAAAACTAGAAAAATTAGCCGAGCATGGTGGTGCATGCCTGTAATTCCAGCTGAGGCGAGGGAGGCTGAGATAGGAGAATCTCTTGAAGCCAGGAGGCGGAGGTTGCAGTGAGCCAAGACCACATCGGTGCACTCCAGCCTGGGTGACAGAGTGAGATTCTGTCTCAAAAAAAAAAAAAAAAGCAAACAAATGATACCATTTTTTCACCTATCAGGTTGGCAACAATTTTAAAAGATTGGCAACATTCAAATGCTGGCAAAATTGTAAGGAAGTGTACACTCTTCCTGTATAGCTCTAGGGACTGTGAAATGTGAATTGCTGCAACCTTTGGGGGAAAGTCTTCTGGCTGTATTTATTAACAATAAAAACACACATTTATTAACAATAAAAAAGCAATCCTATTTTGGGGATTTTATTCTACAGAAATAAAAGTGTCAGTACATAAGGATATATGGATAAGGCTATTTATTGCACCCTTATTTAAAGTAGGAAAACACTGGAAAGTCCCTGAATGTTCAGGAATAGGGGAATAATCGATAAGTTATGGCACAGGTGTTCTATGAAACATTACACAACTAATAAAAGAATGAGTTAGCTGCAGATATATAGGTCTACAGGTGTATTTGTGATAAACTATTAAGTGGAAAAAGCAGATTGCAAAGTAATATATGTGACACGATCCTGTTTTCATAAAAAGTAAAAAAAAAATTCCCTTAGAAATGTGACTTTCAGTTGTGTTGGTTGATATGAGTCTAAAGGAAAGAGAGTGACTATCTACAACAACGTGTGAACTTTGATTATCTCAGTGGGGTAGAGGGAAGAGTATTCCCCTTTTCTTGGTATATTTCTATAGCTGGCATTCTGTACTTTTGTTATTTGCAATGAAATAAATCCAGTAAAGTTTAGGTTATACAGGGAAAAACCCTTCACGTGATGTGACTGGGTGATGCTCCTTCCCGTACAAGAATGCACAAGTGGCTGTGAGGGTTATAATGTATTGATCACTGCCTTCGGAATCAGGCACTGTGCTAAGAACTTTCCCTGAGCTATCGCTCTGGGAGGTCAATGTACAGGAAGAAATGAGGGTCACAGGGGTTAAATGACCTGCTCGAGGCCGCACAGCTAGAGCACAACAGAGCAGAGATTGGAACCCAGGTGTCTCTTATTCTGAAGCGACATTCTTAACTCCTACAAAATGCTCCCACACTGCAGCTGTGGCAGCTTCCTGTGGTCTTTCTAATAGATGGTTCCTCCTCTGGTCATATTTTTGCTTCCATTTTCTCTCTGACATTACATTTAGTAACCATGAAAGGGAACTAACCTGTCGTTCTAAGACCTGGGACTTCAGTATCCCGCTGGGCAGCAGGCAATCTCACAAATAGGGAAACCAAGTCATGAGGATGGTTATCAGATGCCTTCCACATAAGGAACTGGACTGAGACGTCTGTGAGCCTTGTTCCTTGCTGCTTCCTGTTAGTCAGTTGATGGTTTTTGTTTTTTCTTCTTTTAATCTTATCTCCTGAGGTTTCTCATCCACTCCCACTGCTTTCTCTATGGAGTAAGAATTCTGTGGATCTTTATCACTAATTTTAACTGTGGGGTGTCAAAGAATTTCATTGCTAGAAATGATTGGAAAGATCACCTGAGTTGCTGTTTTCACACAGGAGGAAACTGAGGCCCTGAAAATTTGACTGGCTTGTCCAAGATCATAGGCTGCTCCGTAGTGCATTTGAGACTGGAACTGGGTACCTTTGGGTTCCCATTCTGTATTCATGGTGTCAGCACAACCACAAGCAGCATTTCTAGTGTTTTCTCCTTCTCTTTGGGCCTTTGACAGCCAAGGAAATCTTCGTGGATGAGGGTGTTTTTCTTTCTTCTTTTTTGTCTTGTTTTGTCTATTTGTTTTAAGTTTACTTTTATGATGCTATTTGATTGATTACTGTTTTCAATTTTATTTATTGATTTTTGTTGTTTATAACTTACTGCATTGAGTAGGTTATACATACATATGGTTATTTTATTTATTTATTTTTTGAGACAAAGACTCACTCCATCACCCAGGTTAGAGTTTAGAGTGCAGTGGCACGATCTCGGCTCACTGCAACCTCCACCTCCTGGATTCAAGCAGTTCTCCTGCCTCAGCCTCCCAAATATCTGGGATTACAGGCATGCATTACCACGCCCCGTTAATTTTTGTATTTTTAGTAGAGATGGGGTTTCACCACGTTGGCCAGGCTAGTCTCGAACTCCTGACCTCAAATTATCCACCCACCTTGTCCTCCCAGTTCTAGGATTCTGGGATTGCAGACATGAGCCATAGCATCTGGCCAACATTTGGTTATTTCAAAAAAAGGAAAAAAGAAAATGCAAACAGTACAGTAAAAAGTAATCCCACTCCAACTCCCAGTCCTCCTAGTTCCCCTCCTCAGAGGCAACTAATGTTACTACTAGTTTTTTGTTACCCTTCCTGAGGTGTCTCAATAATCTATTTTTTAGTTTATTCCGTATTAGTGCAAATAGCACTAACTCATTATTTTTAATGGCTGTATGAGATTAAATTGTATTGTTAACTATTCCCCAAATGATGGAAATGTTTCTAGTTTGTACCCTACGAACAATGCTATAGTTCATAACCCTGCACTGCATGTCTTTATACACTCATACAAGTATCTCTGTTGGATAAACTTCTAGGCGTTGAACAACTGGGTCAAAGGGTGTGTGCATTACAGATTTTGATGCTAGTTGAATGGACATCCAAAGCTATGGCGTTAATTTATATTCCCACCAGCAGTGTATGAGAGTCCTACTTCTCTCTACATTCGTCTAAGCCTTTAAAACACTGTCAATACTTCTTGTGGCTTTAATTTCTGCTTTTTCTTATGATGAGTGTATGTCAGTTGGCTCCAGCTGCTATAACAAATTACCATAGACTGGGTGGCTTTAAACAACAGACATTTACTTCACACAGTTCTGGAGGCTGGAAAGTCCACGATCAGGTGCTGGCCATTTCAGTTCCTGGTAAGGACCGTCTTCTTGGTTATGTCTTCACACAGCAGAGAGAGAGAAGCAAACTCCCTTGTGTCTCTTCCTATAAGGGCACTAATTCCATCATGAGGGCTCCACCCTTATGCTAATTACCTCCCAAGGGCCCCACCTTCAAATATCTTTACAGTGGTGAGGAGAGTTTCAACATACGAAGTTTGGGGAGGACACAAACATTCAGCCCATAACAATGAGTGAGATTGAGTATCATTTTATATACAATCAAGTGTCGATGATGGGGATGTGTTCTGAGAAATGTAACATTGGTGATTTCCTCATTGTGCAAACATCATAGAGTGTACTTATACAAACCTAGATGAGATAGTCTACTACACGTCTTAGGCTAAATGGTCTAGCCTATTGCTCCTAGGCTACAAACCTGTACGGCATGTTACCGTACTGAATACTGTAGGCAGTCGTAACATAATGGTGTTTGTGTATCTAAACACATCTAAACTTAGTAAAAGTACAGTATAAATATGGTATTATAATCTTATGGGACTATTGTCATATATGTGGTCCATTGTTGCCCGAAATGCAGTGCATGACTGCATTTAAAAGCTGGTCTTCTCTATTCTGTAAACTGTCTAAGTCCTTTGTTCATGTTTCTATTAGATTTTGCTCTGAAAGATTTATCATTATTATTTGATTTTTCGAGACAGGGTCTCTGTCACATAGGCTGAAGTGCAGTGGCAAGATCGTGGCTCACTGCAGCCTCAAATTCCTAGGCTCAAGCGAGCCTCCTATTTCAGCTTCCCGGGTAGCTGGGACTACAGGTGTGCACCCAGCTAATTTTTTGTATCTTTTGTAGAGACGAGAGTTTGTCATGTTGCCCTGGCTGGTCTTGAACTCCTGGACTCAAGCAATCCACTGGCCTTGGCCTCCCAAAGTGCTGGGACTACAGGTGTGAGCCACTGCACCTGGCCTATTATTATTTTTACTTAAACCTAAACCTGCTGAGGAATGACAATTTGGTCACCAGGTGAGGAGGATAAAACCACCTTCACCTCTGATGTAAATATATGGAATCTGGATATGATGGGCATTATACCCTTGTATTGCTCAGGCCTAAGTAACAAGTATGTTAGTATGTTGACAGAGTGTTTTTTTTTTTTTTTTTTTTTTTGAGATGGAGTCTCGCTCTGTCGCCCAGGCTGGAGTGCAGTGGCACAATCTCTGCTCACCGCAACCTCCACTTCCTTCCTGGGTTCAAATGATTCTCTTGTCTCAGTCTCCCAAGTAGCTGGGACTACAGGCACACGCCACCACACTCGACTAATATTTGTATTTTTAGTAGAGACAGGGTTTCACCATGTTGGCCAGGTTGGTCTCGAGCTCCTTACCTCAGGTGATCTGCCCACCTTGGCCTTCCAAAGTGCTGGGATTACAGGCGTGAGCCACTGCACCCGACCATCAACAGTATCTTAACAGAAATTCTCAATATTGGCCTGAGGTTGTTGGGCCAGCAATCAGGATCAATTTTTGACAGGTTAGGAAATGAGGCTCAAAGACTTAAACTATATTGGTCGAAGTAATGCAATTAGAGGGATGGCAAAGCCAGCCAGAGGCATCTTTCTAAGGAGCCTCCTGAATTCATGCTCGGGCTCTGGAGTCAGATGGACCTGGGTTTGAGCCATGCACTGAGAGACTGGAAATGTCACTGCACACCTCTGAGCTTTACCTAATTACAGCCTAAGAATAGTAACAGTATCTACTTTAGGTGGTTGTTCTGCTGATTATGTGAAACAATGTAGGTAAGGACATTCATTGTAACAATAGGTTGCATGATAATACACATTATAACATGTTGCTCATGAGTCTGTAGCAGAGAGAGAAGCAGACTCCCTTGTGTCTCTTCCTATAAGGGCACTAATTCCATCATGGGGGCTCCACCCTTATGCTAATTATCTCCCAAGGGCCAGCAATCAGGATCAATTTTTGTGGTAGTTCCAAAGCTAAGTTCACGTGTCTAAGACTTCTCTCCTTTTATTATACAGTCTCATTTCTTCCCTGCTTTCTACTCTTCCCCTATTTGTTTTTTTTTTTTTTTGAGACAGGGCCTCTGTCTTACTCAGGCTGGAGTGCGGTGATGCGATCTCGGCTCACTGGGTTCACTGCAGCCACTGCCTTCAGGGCTCAAGTCATCCTCCCACCTCAGCTTCTCGAGTAGCTAAGGCTACAGGCACATGCCACTACGCCTGGCTCATTTTTTTTTTTTTGTCGCAACTGGGGGTCTTGCTACATTGCTCAGGTTGGTGTTAAACCTCGGCTAGGATTACCGGCGTGAGCCACTGTGCTAGCCATCGACTCTTTCTCTTTCAGTTTAATCTACCTGAAACAGCTAGCTGTTCTGTTTGGAGGCTTATTAGTGAAGACATTGTTTTCTCCTCACCACCTTTTTTGGGGATCCGTTTCTTGAGGACTGGGAGAGCCTCTCTTCACAGCAGCACTCCTCCGGACTCCCAGGCCATATACTCTCGGGAAATGTTGGTTATTGAATGAATGACGCCAAGAGAAAGGGTCTGCTCCCAACACGGCCTTAGCACAGTGCCTGTAAGTTGTAACAGATTCTGGCACATAGTAGGAGCTCAGGAAACATTTATGTAACGAATGAATGAATGAGCGCACACAGTAACTAGGAGAAAGGGCTCAATATACATTTCTGTATTAAACGCACAGTGCCTGGAACACAGTAAGCGCTCCCTCTGTGGCAGCTGTGAATATCCCTGGGCAAAGACTGTGAAACCTTGTCCAAGAGCTTGGCTTCACTGTGCCCGGGTTCGAATCTGGACTCCTCTTCCCAGGTGTGCGACCTCGGACAAGTGACTTAATCCCTTTGTGCTTCAGTTTTCTTCTCTGTAAAAGGCGGACGGCGGCGCGAGCCTCCGAAGACACACACTTCCCAGAGCACTCGGACCCGTTGCCTGGTCCACAGCGCGGCCGCCGCGCCACGCCAGCCGGCCTGGGCTGCGGGGACACAGGCCGGGGGCTCCGCGCCCTCTTCCGCGGCCGCCACGGGCGCGACCCGGACCCACGGTCCCGCCCCGCCCCGCCACGATCAGTGCACCGCGAGGGGGCGGGGCGGCCACGAGGGGCAGCCCACGGCAGCCACGGGCCGGCAGTCCGCCGCCCGCCGGGGAGTCCGGCCGCCTGCACTTCTTTCTCTCCCTCTCCGCCTCCCTCCCTCCCTCTTCCCGGCCCGAGGACCCGGCCGCGCTCGGCTCAGCAGCGCCTCCCGCGAGCCGCCACCGCCACCGCCACCGCCGCCGCCGCCGCCACCACCACTCCGGACCCCTCCCCCGCCCGCCCCCTGCTCCCCCCGCACGGCCGGCGCCCGTCACGTGACCCGGCGCCAGCCAATGGCGGGCCGAGCCGCGGTCGGCGGCCGCCATTGCTGTCAGAGCAAGCGAGCCCGGGGAGGGAGGAGAAGCGAGGCTGACTGGGGAGGAGGGGGGGGTGGGGGAGGAAGAGGAAGGAGGGGACGTCGCTCGGCTGCCGGGGTCGCCCGCTGGCTTCGTCCGCACCCCCCCCTTCGCGAGTTCGCGCTCCGCGGCGGCGGCGGCTCCGAGGCGGCGGCGGCGGCTCCGGGGCTCGCCTCCCCTCGCGCGCCGGCGGGGGCCGAGGGGGAGTCGGTGGCTGGAGATAAACAAGGCGGCGGCAGCAGCGGCGGCGGCGGCGGCGGCTGCTGAGGAGCAGGGAAGGCGGAGGCGGCGGCCGGCCCGCAGCGCCGGCCCGGGAGGCAGCGGCGGCCCTGAGAGGCGGGGTGGGCGCCGGGCCGCACGGACAGCGCCCCCCGCCGCCGCCGAAGCCGCCGCAGCCGCCGCCGCCGCCGCCCGAGCAGGAAGGAGCCGCGCGGCCGCCGCGGACCCCCCCGCCAGCCCGGGCCCGCCGCCCCCGGCGCGGCGTCGCCGCGGCGCCTCCCGCCTGCCCGCCGGCCCTCGCGCCCTCCCCCGGCGGCGGCGGCGGCCCGGCCGCCCCGCGCTCACCGGCGAGGCGCCGCCGCCCGGCCCGGCCTCGCCTCGGACGCCTCGCTCCGACATGCCCCGCTCTGGCGGCCGGGCTCGCGGAGGATCATGACTGCGGCAGCGAACTGGGTGGCGAACGGGGCGAGCCTGGAGGATTGTCACTCCAACCTCTTTTCGCTGGTGAGTAGCCGGGCTGCGGGGAGGGGGCTGTGTCGGGGAGGGGGGGGCTCCCCGACCTCCGCCGCCGACCAACTTTCTCCTCCCGCCGCCGGGACTTCGCCCCTCCCTCGCGTCTCCCCGCCGTTCGCCTCTCGCCGATTCTCCCCCTTTTGGATCGTCTCTCTCTCGCCTTGGATCCTATCCAGTGTTTATTTGGCTCTTTAAAAATCATTTGTGAGCGCGGCGCTCGGCGTGGAATTTGCATGTGGAAGTCTCGGAGCTGCGGATTCTGGGTCTCACTTCGAACGCCCACCCTCTGTTGCAATTGCACTCCCCTTCTCCTCCCCTTTCCCCCCTTTTTTTCCCCCGTAAATGTGGAAGGCTTTCCCTTGTGCTGCCCGCGCCTCCGATCGGCAACCTCTTCCCCGTTGTCGGATCGGCTGCCTGCCCGCCCGCCTGCCTTTTGAATTTTTTAAAATTCCGTAATGACACCTGCAATTTCGCCCGAAAACAGTTGATTGAATGCGATTATGTCAGGAAAGGACTCTTGCACCCGAAGCTCCCGCGATTGTAAACATCGACAGCCGCTTGCCTCTCGGGGCTTACTACGCTGGAGAGCCGTAAAGCCATTGCACGGAGCCGACGGAAGGTGGAGAAAGCTTTTTTTTTCTTTCTCTCCTTCTGTGTCTTTTAAAAACTGTTTTTTCTGTCCTAACAACGAATCCACACACACACACACACACACAAAAGCAACAAGCTGGGCGGTTTGATAACATCGCTTTTATCTGCCTTCGCCTCTCTCGCGCTCTCTCTCTGATAATTGACAACTTTTCCTTCGGATTTGAATCGCCTGCCTTAATCTTGAAGCAGTTAGGGTGTCAATTGTTCTCGTGGAAGCCTGGCACCCGCCGACGGCGTCTAGATTCATCGAAATTAAAAATGTATAGGGCTCCAGCAACTCTTTCCTGGCGGTGGCAGTGACATTTGGTGGTAAATGCCATCTTTGCTTTTTATTGGGTCGTATTACCTACCTCTGAAAACATTCACGTTGTTAAACCTGGCGTTTAGGCTAATAATTGCAGTGCGTGGTCTTTAAATATGTGCTTTGTGCATGAGTTACCGTATGTATAGCTATGTGCCCAGGAGAGTACGAATTTGTTTAAATATTGAGCAAAGATTTGTAAACAGATGTAAGGCAATTACGTTTCAAGCGTAGAATATAATTGGAAAATTGGCTGAACGGTTTATTTAATTTATCCTTAAAAACACCCAACTTATTTTCAGTTGTGTGCCCTGGTTTTTTTAGAGGGAGGTGAGTCCCTTTTGGAGAGCATGCATTTGGGAAATTATTTTCTGTAACCCCCGCTGTAGATAGAAGCATCATTTCCCTCTTAATCCTTGTTTA
Source organism: Rhinopithecus roxellana (assembly GCF_007565055.1). Taxonomy (NCBI): domain Eukaryota; kingdom Metazoa; phylum Chordata; class Mammalia; order Primates; family Cercopithecidae; genus Rhinopithecus; species Rhinopithecus roxellana. The sequence continues at coordinate 89,480,378 of NC_044558.1, forward strand.
CACTGGATAAATAATTTAGTGTTCAAATTGTAATTAGTTACATTTAATTATGGGTGGCCTAGATGCTTTTTTGCTATGAGACTAATGGAGAAATGCAAATTCTCGCCAACTTTTCAAATGAAAGTATTATGTTATTAAATGTGTTACAATGCAGACCAAAAAATCAACACATGCGATTTTTACCTACAAAGACCGAGTGGCATAATATCATTGATCCCACTCTAGTAAGATTAGGTAAGTTTTTTTAAATGAAATATTTTAATCCAGATATTTCATCTTAAAATTCAGTTATAAGTTGGAATTCTTTCTCTTAGTATTGTAATAATTTTCCCTTGATTTTTTTGGTATGTGGGAGTAAAACCCCCTTTTGCCCCTTCTTTTTCCCTCCTCAGTCTTATCATTTGGTATCAGTCAGGTTCAGGGACTTTCATAGATTAGCAAACATATTGATCAAGGGGTATTGAAAATGGTTTTTGTGTGGTTACTGGTGATCGCATTGACACTTACAGGTAATTAAAATAACCAAGTAGAGAGATCTCCCAAATTATCATATATTATGCTGACTGGTAATGACTGTGTATATACAGATTGTATAGACATATGAAAGTGTATGTATAGCCAGTCTTTTAGGGTATATCATTTCTTTTATCTTTTTTTTTTTTAAAAACTTAAGTAAGGATGATAACGTTACAGAGATAACATGCTTGAGATTCTTTTGGAGAAGCAGTTTTGTAGGAGAGGATTCTGTACTTTGATTTTGACTGACTAAAGGTTTGTGTTTCAGATATTTCTTCCCTAAACCTCTTTAAACCAATGGATTGATTTTTGAATATGCTCTTTTAAAAATATTTATTTTTAAAGTAGCAACTTTGAAATAGAGAGCTGTAGTAATGCTTAGTTGATTTTTTTTTTTGGAAAGGAATGTAGAATGTCTTCATTGTCTTGTACATGGAGTGTGGATAAGGTGCTATTAAAGAAATCTAAAGTAAACTGCTGACTTGTACATTTTTCTGATTCCAAATTGATATTTTTTTTGAAAATGCTATACAGAAGCAGCAACCTGGAATATTAAAAGTATGTTGCCTGAAGTACATTGTATATAATAGTTATTTCTGAAGGAGATCTAATCCCTTGTTCAAAATAAAGCATTTTTTTTATAAGAACACTTTATGGTTTAATCATAGCTTGCATTTTTTTCTTTTGGCCTACAGGTTTTTTTTTTTCTTTTTTTTAAGCAAAGTATTTATAAAGAATTTACCTAGATACTCTCATTACTTAGATTGAAATAAGAAATTAAAGTTCTATACCATGGTAATAACCACCCAGTTTCCATTACCTTGAGGTGTTCATTATGGCTTACTGAAAGTTGATTGTGCAGTCAATCAGACACCTTAAGATTTCTGCTAGTCTTTTACTTATTTTTCTGATTTTTTACTGCATGGAATCAGATTTCCTAAATTAATTTTTTAACATCCATTCCCTTTTCCTAACGTGTGAAAAATGCCCTTGTGTATATACGATATGGGTGGATTGTATGTGTTTCTTATTCTAACTGTGAGATTTGTAGCTGCTGCATTAAGTGCATGCCTGGCTCTGCCTTTCTGACTCAAAACTATTCTCTTATGCTGTCCATCACATTTCTGGGTGACTTTTCATATATTCACTCAGTTAATCGTTCAGTTAAAAGTGTGTTAAATTTGCCTTTTTGAAAAGTGTAACGGGGCATTCTGTGGTATGTGAACTCATTCTTGCGAGAAGACGTGGTTTCTGGATGTTAAGTACGTATTTTTCTCTATTGAGTTAATACGGAGAAAGTGATTTTGTGCCCTTTAACTAGACTTAAGTATGTGCTCTTTGATATGAGGGAGTGATCTCTAATTCTTAGATATGTATGCTCCACTTTCATGTCTTATTTGCTTAGAATCTTCCTGACTATGGATAATTGGGTGATAATCGCAAATTCTTGCTGAATTGAGACACTCGTACACCCATTAGTCCATAATTCCTATTGAAGACCATTAATTCTATATTTGAAGCTTTTAAGGTAATCTGTTGTTGACCTAATTTCTTTTTGTCTTAAGGGTTTTTTTTTTTTTTTTTTTTTTTTTCCAGAAAGGGAAGACAGTTGCAAATGTAGAAACTTCGAAATCTGTTTTGTTTTTTTTTTGAGCTAGAATACAGTGGACTATAAAATGCAAACTAGGAAAAGGGAATGGTTTCTCTAATTTTCAAAGTGCTAAAATACACAAGGTATTTTTTTGTACCAGTTCATTGTGATTTTATAATTTATGTTTAAAGCATTTTTTTTTCTATGATGGTTCATTTTCTTTCCTTTTATTTTTTATTTTTTCGAGATGGAGTTTCACCTTGTTGCTCAGGCTGGAGTGCAAAGGTGCGATCTCAGTTTACCACAACCTCTGCCTCCCAGGTTCAAGTGATTCTCCTACCTCAGCCTCCCGAATACCTGGGATTATAGGCATGCGCCACCACGCCTGGCTAATTTTGTATTCTTAGTAGAGACGGGGGTTTCTCCATGTTGGTCAGGCTGGTCTTGAACTCCTGACCTCAGGTGATCCACCCGCTTTAGCCTCCCAAAGTGCTGGGTTTACAGGCATGAGCCACTGCACCCAGCCATCATTTTCTGTAATGAAAATATTTACAGTTTGTTAATGTATGTTTTTGGTTTAGCATTTTGTTGTTAGTAGCACATGGTGTTACAGTATTTATATATTTTTAATAGCAATAATTGCCACCCGGTAATAGTTGCCATATTAACCTCCAATTGCTAGTAAATATTTTTAAGTACATAATAGACAGCAATTTAAGGCATAGTGTAGCAGTTTACTGGACCGTTTTAAAGAGCCATTTGTACGTGTGATGAGTTCATAATTTTAAAGAGACAATAATGTACCTTAGGCCTGTATGCTACAAATATTTTGCTGTGGATGTTGCTTGAAGTGCTCATTGGGAAGAAGGTAGGGCCTATTCTTTGTGAGAAGAATGGGCAAGGGGGTGCGTTTAGGATAGTATGTATTTATTGAGTTTATGCCAGGTGCTTATATAGCTTATCATTTGCTTTTTTTTTTTTGTTTCGGTTTTTATTTTTTGAGACTGGAGTCCCACTCTCACCCAGGCTGGAGTGCAGTGGCGCAGTCTTGGCTCACTGCAACCTTCGACTCCCCTGGCTCAAGCGATTCTCTTGCCTCGGCCTCCCCAGCAGCTGGGATTACAGGCGCCTGCCACCATGCCCATCTAATTTATTTGTGTTTTTAGTAGAAATGGGGTTTCACCATGTTGGTCGGGCTGGTCTGGAACTCCTGACCTCAGGCGATCCACACTCCTCGGCTTCCCGAAGTGCTGGGATTACAGGCGTGAGCCATCACGCCCAGCCTAGCTTATCATTTTCTTTGGAATGTTCTGGTTATTAATGAATATATTAGGTATTTATTTGGGGAAAAAACCTTCCTCTTAAGGCATTCCTTTAAATAACATTAAGTTTTGGTCGTGTATTGTATTAATTTATTATGGAGAAATCGATCTTTTTGTTCACTTACTACTTTAGCCGGTTTTTTTTTTTTTTTTTTGAGATGGAGTCTCGCTGTGTAGCCCAGGCTGGAGTGCAGTGGCGCAATCTTGGCTCACTGCAACCTCCACCTCCGGGTCCCAGATCAAGCAATTCTCCTGCCTCAGCCTCCTGAGTAGCTGGGATTACAGGCACGTGCCACCATGCCCAGCTGAGTTTTGTATTTTTAGTAGAGATGGAGTTTCACCATGTTGGCCAGGTTGGTCTTGAACTCCTGACCTCGTGATCCGCCTGTCTCGGCTTCCCAAAGTGCTGGGATTATAGGCGTGAGCCACTGCGTGTGGCCAGCCTGGTTTTAAATTGTATTCTCTAAACACTTTCAGATATCTCTTCCACTCGAGTTTAATAAAGAAGATGCTCTCTCACCAGTTTGTACTAGTGCTGTAAATTGTGATAACTAAGCTAAGTTTGTTCTATATTTTTGCCTAATAATTTAAAATTTTTGCCTAATAATTTAAAATTGAGATGAAACTCTTATCTCAATGTAAATATGTAAATAGTAAAGAGAAACTGTTAAAGACAACAGAAAAATTGTTTATTTTTTATGTACAGATATTGCAGCTGTTTCTCAAAACTTTGATTTTTTTTTTTTGAGACGGAGTCTTGCTCTGTCGCCAGGGCTGGAGTGCAGTGGCTGGATCTCCGCTCACTGCAAGCTCCGCCTCCCGGGTTTACACCATTCTCCTGCCTCAGCCTCCGGAGTAGCTGGGACTACAGGCGCCCGCCACCTCGCCCTGCTAGTTTTTTGTATTTTTAGTTAGAGACGGGGTCTCACCGTGTTAGCCAGGATGGTGTCGATCTCCTGACCTCGTGATCCGCCCGTCTTGGCCTCCCAAAGTGCTGGGATTACAGGCTTGAGCCACCGCGCCCGGCAAAACTTTGAATCAAAGAGATAGATTTTTCTTTGAAACATTTGACTTATTTTTGATTGAAGAAAATAAGTCAAATAAGAAAATAATAGTGTTCCCCTCCTTTAAGCTAGTAGTAGGAGTACTGAAAGTTTATTGCATTTTATTTCACAGGACCTAACCAGTGAGCGAGATCAGACAAACTTTATGAGAATTAGTTGTATGGTTGAGTATTAGGTATTACTATTATTGTTGAACTGTGCATTGCAACCGTAGAAATGAAGAAAAATATATATGCAGCGTTGTTATTAGTGTCATTTATTTTAGATGTATTGTGTGCAAATCTGCTTTACAAACTGTTGTGTGATGTTGGCCACCAGAATTTGTTTTGTCATAACATTTCTTTTTTATTTTTCTTTCTTTTTTTTTTGAGGCGAAGTCTCGCTCTGTCGCCCAGGCTGGAGTGCAGTGGCGCTATGTCGGCTCACTGCAAGCTCCGCCTCCTGGGTTCACGCCATTCTCCTGCCTCAGCATCCCCAGTAGCTGGGACTACAGGCGCTTGCCACCATGGCCGGCTAGTTTTTTTCTATTTTTAGTAGAGATGGGGTTTCACCGTGTTAGCCAGGATGGTCTCCATTTCCTGACCTCGTGATCTGCCCACCTTGGCCTCCCAAAGTACTGAGATTACAGGCGTGAGCCCCCGCACCTGGCCTGTCATAACATTTCTATTTTAAGAAATTACATTTAATGTATTTCAAAGTGAGGTAGGTAGGTAGCCTAAAAAGGTGTCTGTATAGTATGGTAGCGTGCGCGCGCGCACACACAACACATAATTGTTTCATAGGACTCGCTTAGAGTTTCAGAATTAGCGAATCAGTATTTGTACGTGTTCTTGGAATTTAGGACATTTTCCCCTCTCCTGAGTCATTTAACTTCTTTCTGAGCTTGTTCAGCTATCCCTCCCTCCCTCCCTCCCCCCCTCCCTCCCTCCCTCCCTCCCCCCCTCCCTTTCCCTTCCCTCCCTCCCTCCCTCTCCTCCTCCCTCCCTCTCCTCCTCCTCCTTTCTTTTCTTTTTTTTCAAAACGGAGTCTCGCTCTGTTGCTGGGCTGGAGTTCAGTGGTGTGAAGTTGCCTCACTGCAACCTCTGCCTCCCGGGTTCAGGACTACAGGCTCGCGCCACTTACATGCCCAGCTAATTTTTGAATTTTTTAGAAGACACGGGGTTTCACCATGTTGGCCAGCATGATCTGTATCTCCTGACCTGTGATCCGCGCGCTTCGGCCTCCCGAAGTGCTGGGATTACACGGCCTCCCGAAGTGCTGGGATTACACGTGCGAGCCACCTCGCCTGGCTAATAATTTTCTTTTATAGTATATGCTCTCATTGTTTATTTGAAAGATTTAAAGGTGTTAGCTTTGCTCTGTTGGGGGAATTCACTTCATTACATAGGGGAGATGATATTTCATTAATGTTAGTAAATATTAACATAAACGAGGAATTCTGAATTCAGACTTATTTGCATGAATGAAATATGTATGCTTGTCCAATTTTTAAGTATGAAGTCACTTATGTACATCAGCGTTTTCTGGCTTTGCTTTAGTTGATAGAAAAATAGTTCTAAATTCGTGTTCCTTTACTCCATTGTTGTATTACTGAACTTTAAGATTATCTGGCTGGGCATGGTGGCTCAAGCCTGTAATCCCAGCACTTTGGGAGGCCAAGGCGGGCGGATCACGAGGTCAGGAGATCGAGACCATCCTGGCCAACATGGTGAAACCCTCGTCTCTACTAAAAATAGAAAAAAATTAGCTGGGTGTGGTGGTGCGTACCTGTAGTCCCAGCTACTTGGGAGGCTGAGACAGGGGAATCGCTTGAACCAGGAGGCCGAGGTTTCAGTGAGTAGAGATGGTGCTTCTGCACTCCAGCCTGGTGACAGAGCAAGACTGTCTCAAAAAAAAAAAAAAAAAAGATTATCTGTAGTATAGAATAGATTTTGTCCTCACCAGTTGGCTGTAATAATCCTCCTTTAGGAACTCCTGTTTTTCTTGCTTTTATATTAGCATGTTGTAGTTATCTTTGTTGGAGTAGAGTTGTCCTTTTTTTTTTTTAAGTTAATAAAGTGTTTTTTAGAATATATTTTGATTTTAGTTTGGAAAAAAAGAAGAAAAATGCCTTTTATTTTTTCGTTGACCTCTTTATAGATGACAGGAGAGTCAGTTGTGTCTAAGGGAAAATGTTATTTCATTGGCATTTCCATACTCTGGTTTACTATGTATGTTTCTGAGTGTTTATTTCTCATTCTAGATGAATTGTGGTGTAGAATCTTATCAAAACTGTAATTCTACTACTTTGAAATAGCACAGAGCCTTGGCTGACAGCTTTAAACATTTTGTACTATTTTTCAGTATAGTAAAATTCCATTACTGTTTTTCTTTTTTGGTTTTGTTTTGTTTTTGAGACAGTCTCCCTGTGTCACTCCAGCTGGAGTGCAGTGGCCTCAAGCAATCCTCCCACCTCAGCCTCCCAAAATGTTGGGATTATAGGCGTGAGGCACTGTTCTCTGCCTCCATTACTGTTAAAGGATCCTCTTGAGTTGATTGCATCAAAATTTAATTTATGTCTTTTTTTTTTTTTTGCATGGTTTAAATTTGTAGCTTTAACTTTAAAAGTAGATTGGGGGGGCGGGGAGGAGGGAGAGCATCAGGAATAATAGTTAACGGATGCTGGGCTTAATATCTAGGTGATAGGCCGGGTGCGGTGCTGAGGCCTGTAATTCCAGCATTTTGGGAGGCCGAGGCCGGCGGATCACGAGGTCAGGAGATCGAGACCATTGTAGCCAACGTGGTGAAACCCCGTCTCTACTAAAAATACAAAAAGTAGCTGGGTGTGGTGGCATGTGCCTGTAATCCCAACCACTTGGGAGGCTGAGACAGGAGAATCGCTTGAACCAGGGATTTGGAGGTTGCGGTGAGCCGAGATCGCACCACTGCACTGCAGCCTAGCGACAGAACGAGACTCTATCTCAAAACAAAACAAAACAAAAAAAGAACAACAAAAAACCTAGGTGATGGGAAATCTGTGCAGCAAATCACCATGGCACACATTTACCTATGTAACAAAACCTGCAAATGTACCCCAGAACTTAAAATAAAAGTTGATGGGGAAAAAAAATTGATAGGAGAAGGTAAAGCAGGAAAATATTTCCTTTTAAGTTTTCATTAGATCTTTTTACTTAATAAGTCTTAATTTGTATTGTCACTGAGTTGAACGTATTTAAGACATTTGATATTAAAATTGAATTTGAGTAACAGACATTTCAAATAAAATATGTAATTGTAAACAAGTTTTATTATATTGAGTAGAAATTTCAAAAATTGGTTATCTAAAAGGATATTAAACTGAATAATAATTATTGTGATCTTTTTTTCTCCCTTAAAGAACATTGACAAATTGATGATTTTTTTTTTTTTTTTTTTTTTTTTTTTTTGCGGGGGGGGGATCGGGGATGAGGGGAGATAGGGTCTCACTATGTTGCCTAGGCTGGTTTCAAACTCCTGGCCTCAAATGATCCTTCCCTTTGGCCTCCCAAAGTACTGGGATTACAGTTGTGAGTATGAGGAAGTATTTTTGAATGTAATACGGGAGGCTTCTTCATAGTTCAATATTATTTTATTAAGGATGATTAAACCTATCTGAACTTAATATGAAAGCTAATAAGGTATTCAAAATAGTATAATTGGTTTAAACAAAACATTTTATGTTGACAATTCTAACTATTGAATTTTCATGTCCTAAAGAGAAACAAGGAAAAACATACATATATTTAACTCTGGAACTAGCTCCTAGTATTTGTGCCTGCATGTAAGCCTGGCACAATCCTACTTATGAAGAAGTTCAAATGTTACCTCCTCTGACTACCACAGGCAGAACTAGTTACCCTGGCACCTGATGTGTACCTCCCTCTGTGTACCTCTCTCTGTGTCCCTCTGATAACCAGATGAGCTTCCGCAGAAGAGTTACCCTGTCGAAATCATCTTTGCTAGGTGCTTGTTTTTTTTTTTTTTTTTTTTTTTTTTTGAGGCGGAGTCTCGCTATGTGGCCCGGACTACAGTGCAGTGGCCGGATCTCAGCTCACTGCAAGCTTCGCCTCCCGGGTTCACGCCATTCTCCTGCCTCAGCCTCCCGAGGAGCTGGGACCACAGGCGCCGCCACCTCGCCCGGCTAGTTTTTGTATTTTTAGTAGAGACGGGGTTTCACGGTGTTAGCCAGGATGGTCTCGATCTCCTGACCTCGTGATCCGCCCGTCTCGGCCTCCCAAAGTGCTGGGATTACAGGCTTGAGCCACCGCGCCCGGCCGAGGTGCTTGTTAACTATCTGTTAAGTGAATGAATTCCTGGACGGTTATTCTCCATTCCTCAAGGGAGCTCTTATTGATGATTTGGGTCTTGATCACAAGCGTGCTGTTTTTATTTCAGCTTATTTTGATGATTAACTCTGTGTTCTGAATATATTTTATCTAGACTGTATGTACTGTGGCTTGGTAATATTTTAGATGAAATCTAGAAATTCCTTATTAAAGACAATTCCCACTGATCATGAGACATGTTCTTTCTTCTCAAAGGAATAGGAATTCATTTAGTATTTATATTTTCTGTAGCATAGTAGGCAACCTATAGATTTTTGAGCCTTCTGGGGATTTTGTTTGGGGGCTTGATCCAGAATTTCCTTACTTTCATTCTTTAAGCAGGCCTTTTGTTCAACGTTCAAAAGATTATTTTCTGTGAGCCCAGTAAAATGGGAAATGAACTGGTAATAGGGAAACTTGAGTTGTATTTAACATTTTTACTAGTGACTTGCCAGCTTGATCACATAATAGTTCTGTGCCTCAGTTTCTCCTATAAACTTGGTGTTAATTTGGAGGGCAGGAGGTGTGAAAAATCATTTTGAGTACCTTTTAAGGAAAGCACTTTGGATGACTAGATAATGTTCTTTAATAGGAAGAGACCTTTCATAAATTACAACTAAAGTTACAGAGTAGCCAGAGGCAGTTAACCAGGAAGTTGGAATGGTAAAATGACTTGTTTTAAGTATAGCATTTATGTGTGACTTTGTATTTTTTTCTAGGGAGCAGAGGATTAAATTGTTCTTGTGTCGTTCCTCATAAATAAGCCAAGATTGAGAAGAAAAACTTGAAATTTATCTTTAGTTTTTAACAGTTTTTCATTACAACCATATATGATTCACAGTTGCATGGTGTGTGCCTTTAATGCACTGGGTGATATTGCTGTACCAACTCTGAGCTGTAGCTGGCTGAGATTGGGAATTGAACTGTGGCTCTTATTTGGTAGTTTAAGCTATTAATTCCTTGGCAGCTCTCGAGTGCTCTTTGAACTTTAAATAGCAGTTCTATTAACATTTTGAGATTCGTCTCAGGGAATGTCAGGAATAGTACTTAATAAATATATTTTTCTTCTTAAAGACTAAATCATGTTTTAGTTTGACACGCATGTCACAACCCTTACTGTGTTTTGAATAGAGAGAACGCAGCTACTGGCTAATTTCTATTTTCTGTTTAATAATGTGGCAGTATCTAAAAATATTGTTTAGCCTTGTTGAAGGAAGGAAAGCCCTCCCACAAATCTGTAACGTTTGTATTAGTCATGTTGAGTATGAATAGTGTCTTAAGTTGTATCTAGAGGTTTAGAGTTTTACATGTAGGTTGTCTCCTGTGTTCTAAAATATTAGAAAAAGTTAATTTGTAAGTTTGTTTTCACAAAACTCCCTTCTGTTGCTACAAATGATGGTTAGTCTGTTTACCTTGTATATTGTACTTCATTAGGTGTGTTATAAAACTCAAATGCTATTTATGGCAGCGGTTTTTATGGGAATGAACTTACACTTAGTGTTCTCATGTAGAGTGTCAGGAGCACCTTTTCTCTGACTTATAGTCCTGGCAGTCAGAGCAGACACTTCTCTGCTGCAGGCAGTGGGAGCTATAGCCCCTCTTCTAGGCCAGGGAGAGGATTGCTGTGTGAAAAAGGCTTGAAGAGAGTGTGGAGAGGTGAGGATGGCTCCCTGTGGGAAGAGCAGCAGTTTTGAAGGCAGGTTTTCCTTTCCCTGCTTGCAGGCACCCACTGTTGCTTTCTCTTTGCTGATACTAGTGGCAGGTTCTGTGATGTCATCAGGAAAAGACTGTGTATTTCTTTGCCTTTTAGCACTTCCTTTCTCTTTCCTCTCCTTCTTCACTCAGCCCTGGAAACAAGCTTTCTGCTGGCTATTATGTTTGCTAAATGAGGACTTATGAGATCCAATGAGATGAAAAGGAAATTAGGGCTGAGATTGGATGGGGTAGCCAGTAAACAAATACTTAGAAATGTTAATGTATTATATGCTATGTTAGATAAATTTGAGACATGTATTTTGGAATAATGTACATCAGAAATTATTAAAATCTAGCTTGGGTTAACAAAAGGGCTAGACTGATGTGCGGAAAAAAGATCTGCATGCGCTATTTAGTTTCTGCAGAGGGAGAGTGACATGGACCGCATAATATCTGATAATAGCTTGTAGCCAGAGAAACCCAAAAGGGGAGTTTTAGAACTGGATGTTGAAGGAATGGATGGATGTGGCTTGCTAGAGAAGAAGGGGAAGGGCATTCTTTGGAAGCTTGACAATTCCTAGTCTTTATTCTTGAGGATCTTTATTGAGGTGGTATGTAGGAGAACACTTCTAATTTATGGTCCTAGTTCTTGGCTTTCTTTTAAAAAACAGTACAAAGATTTATTGAAATTGAATTTTTATTAGGTGGAAAATTTGAAGTGTGGGCAGGCCAATTTAGATTAAGAAGTGATGTTAAAATAATTTTCAGTTTTCTAAAATAATTCAGTTCTGAACTTTGAAAAAGTGCTATATTACGCAAAATGCTAACGACTAAAGTGACAAATATTTCAGAAACTGGACAGACGTGAATCTTAAATGAGCAGATGGGATATGAAACTAAAACGGGAGATAATCCAAGACGATATAGAAACTATTATGAGAAGTGAATTGAGGAAAAACAAGTGTGTTAAATGGTATTACATTTAATAGTGTGTTTAAAAGCCTTTCTAGGACTGCTCTCTTAAACAGACAAATTAGAATTGTTGAACTGTGTAACCCTTCATAGTTTAAATTCTGTGCATTGAAAACAAATTCGATTTTGGTTCAGGGTTACTTCTCATGAAGCCTAGGCTTTTAAGTTGTGAAGGTGTAGGTTATATGTGCTTTAAATAGACAATCTGATTTGCTTTCTCTGACATAAAAGTAAAGAAATGAAATAACGGTGATTTTCAAAGACAGTCGTGGTGAACCTTGAAGGGGAGAGGTGTAAGGAGTGGTGAGGTGTAAGGAGTGAGAGTTTGCTATTTGGGCAGCTCGGTAGTTCAAATAATTATATTTGACTGTTGAGGGTAGAATCTCGGATAAGTGGGTTGAGGAATGAATGAATAGCAAGATAAGCCAGTACAGACACTGCAGTTCTGTCTGTCTATCTGATCTGTCTAGAGATGGGGGTTGAATGGGCAGTGGGGTCTTGCTGTGTTATGCAGGCTGGACTTGAACTCCGGAACTCAAGTAATCCTCTTGCCTCAGCCTCTGGAGTAGCTGGAATTTCAGGCGTGCACCATTGTGTGCAGCTTACTTTTAAGTTTGATTCAGAAGGTGATTGTGAAGCAAGCAGGAATGGGGGAGTAGGGGAGGGTAAGAGCCTGAAAGGTAGATTTGTGTTTGTTGACTTTGGAGCAACAATAGTGGAAAGACAGAAGGAAAGATGTAAGATACAAGAAAAGTTGATAAAACAAGCCTGGCTGGAGGATGGTTATCAAAAACCCAGTCGATAGTGTTAGTACTAGAAAAGATTAAGACACCTCTTAGAAATACAAGATATGATGATCTAAGAAAGGAGTAAGTGTGAAGGAAGTGGGAAACAATCTCAGTCTTATAACCTGAGTGTTTTTTGAGTTCAAGGATTAAAAGTAGTGAGCTTGAGCCCAAATAAACAAAATCAGGTTTTAAAATTTTAGCTAGAAATTTTCCATTTTGTTTTGCAAAATATTGCAAGTTGATTGCCACAATCATTTTATTTTTGTTAGCTTCCTTTAAAGGTTTTAAAGAGTTTTACAACTTCACAAGTATAAAACTGATTTTGAACTAGACATATCAGAACTAACACGTATCTGCTGAAATGAGAAGGATTGTTCAAAGTAGGCCCCCTTGAAATGGATCAAATAATGTTGCCATTGTTTATAATAGTTTTTTGGTCCTTTTCCTTTGGAATTGCTTTTAGAGACAGTTGAGCTGACTACCCCAGAAAATCTTATTTTAAAGTTTGCCTCTTTAGTCAGTGTCTTTTCTCTTTGCAGTTTATTGTTTTAGTTCTGCTTTTTGCTCTAAACTGCTGCCTAAGAGTTAACAGTTTAGTACCCTTCTGATGGGTGGCCTTGCTGCTGATGAGTGAAAGCCCAGGGAAAGCTCCATTGGGTATATTGGCGTACATACGTTGTGAATGTATGCCAGGAATTCCAGCCTTGCTTGAACCTCTGCCTTCTCAGATTCTGAGTCTAGTGGTTCAGTGTACTTTGTTTTCATACAGCTTCAGTGGAAGTGGGTTTAGCAATCTATTGATTGGCAAGACAGGATATTGGGACCAATTAAGTGGTAGTGGTATTTTTGCTTTTTGAGGATCAAGGCAAATTATCCTAAGGGTAGAGTAGAATTCTATGTTGTGTCTTCTGTCTGACTAGCAAGAGTCAGACATCAAATTGAGGCTCATTTTAGTGTCTTGGGATAAATAAATAAATGTATCCTGTTGAGATAATCTCTTAAGGTTTAAACTGAAGTTTGGTTTGTATGATATCCAACTTCTTACCTTTGACCACTTGGTGTTGCTTTATTCATTGGAGACTGCTTAGTAAGCTAGCTAGTAGCTAGCCCATACATGTTGTCTCAGTAGTTTCTTCCACAGTTGGAGATGAGCACAATAGAATTTAGAATTATACTTTGTAGTAGTTTGCCTGAATAGTTGGTGTGGGAGGAGGTGCAGAGGACCCTTTACCCTGTAGTAGGGATGTCTCTACTAGTTTAGATTACAGGTTGCAGTGGCAAGTATTATTTCTGTTTTTCACTTCAGAAATATAATGAGATTAGACCTTTCCTCAGTCAGTTTTACTTTTTTTGGTCTTCAGATTACATAGTTTAATTTATAATTTTTTTTTTAGTTTTTTTTACATAATAAAAGAGAATGGAAATCCTGTCAGAAAGTGTTGTTGTGTAATCCTAGAGCTATAGATACTTTAGGAAAATTTAGCTACATAATAGTTACTCTAAACAAATAAGAAAAGGTGCTTTAAAAATTTTCAGATTTATGACACCTGAGCCATTTAGCATTTAGAATTTATATCAGAGCATGAATCTTCATCTTAGAAACTAAAGAGTACAAATATTTGCCTCCTGAGATACAAGTTCTTAACTAACATTTCAGTTACTAAAAACACAGTTTTCAAAGTATGTCTCTTTAACCTACAAAGTATAATCATCTGCACAGATTGAATCAGGTTTCATGATCCCAAATAGACTACATTCATTAGTTGTCTATAAATTACTTGAGAGAGAGATGTATGAAAATGATATTTTGTTGCTGTTTGGTGATAAGGTTGTGAAACTGAGCTTTGCAACCGAGACAGATGGTGCTATTCTTGAATCTGCAAGATCCTATAACATTTAATTAAACAGTGAAATGATTCTCATGAGAATCCATAGTTTGTTATATATAAGCTAATAAGCTGGCTTTAGTAAATTGTGTAAATTTGATTTGAAGTAGAAATTACCTATTCTAGGAAACTTTTCTAATGAATGTTGAGATGAATAGCTTGTGTTAGTGGTTTACATGGTAAACTCAAGGAAAATTCCAGATGGAAAAACAAGTGGGAATCACTAAGGTAGGCGTTTATCTTCTAAAGTAACTTTGATTTTGTTGCCAAACTTTCTCATATGGTAGGTGTGATATGCTGTTAAGAACCCACAGAGCTGACTTTAACAATTTCCAGAAAGCTGTGAGAAATTTAGTTATATATGTTAACACCCATTTTAGAAAATATCTATTGATTTAGATTCCTTGTAATCTACCTTATATTTTAATTTTGGAATTGAAAATAGAAATAAACAGCCCAGTCTAGTTTTAATATGTTACATGAACATAACTCTGTAGCCATTTTGTAAAAGTTTGAATTTGGTGATAATACTGTATGATGGAGGCGAATGAATTTTTTAGTTATATAAATATGTAAATAGTACAATAATAGATCGTACAACATTTTTAGACATCATTGCAAATATTCTCTTTTATTCAATTTACCTTTTCTTTAATACCTATTTTTTAATAGGCAGAAGATAATGTGATGATTGATGGCCAGATTGAAGGTCATGAAGGAGTTGGGAGTTAATTCTGTATGCACAGAGGAATGCCTGAAGTGTTTTAAAGAGGATAATGGCATGATCAGGTTTATGTTTTAGAGAGAAAACCCGTGTGGGCCCTGTGGAGTATGGATTGTCATAGGGGAAAAACCAAAGGCGGAAAGAAGCTCTTAGAACAGTCTATGTGGGAGAAATAATGCAGGGCCGGTGTAGGAATGGAGAGAGGGAAATGGATCGAGTAATATTTTGGAGGTAGAGTTGACAGGCTTTGGTGATCAATTATAAATATGCCATAGAACAGGAATCAAATGATAAACAGATGTTCTTGGTTTTATGGCATTTGCATTCTTGTGTATGCAAAATGGAGGAACAGTTGGCGACATCTATCTGCTGAAATTGTTAAGCAGTAGACTTAAGCTTTGATCACAAATGTGTCTGTAGGAAAGTATTCACTGAGCCTGGGTCCTTGCTGTTAAACCCTACAGAAATCAAAGTTTTAAAGCAGGGAGTAGTGAAAAGAAAGTGAAAACAAATGTCAAACGTTAGTATTTATAATCTGCCTGTTTCCAGAGTTTTTTTTTTTTTTTGAGATAGAGTCTCTCTGTGTTGCCCATACTGGAGTACAGTGGCACAGTCTCGGCTCACTGCAACCTCTGCCTCTCAGGTTCAAGTGATTCTTCTGCCTCAGCCTCCTGAGTAGCTGGGACTACAGGCACCCACGACCATGCCCGGCTAATGTTTGTATTTTTGTAGAGACACAGGATTTCACTGTGTTGCTCAGGCTGGTCTTGAACTCTTGACCTCAAGTGATCCACTTGCCTCGGCCTCCCAAAGTGCTGGGATTACAGGCATGAGCCACCATGCCCGGCCTCCAGAAAATATTTGAGGCAATAAGAGTAGGTTTTATAAGGGAAGGGAGGGGCAGAGAAAAAAGGTGGGGAAGAAAGGAGAAGGCAAGTCCCGTGAGATGAGTAGAGTGGGGCCTTTGGCAGGTCGTGGGTGGAGACAGTGGTGATTGGAGGTGTGAATTTTGGTAGGGGAAGATTCATGAAAGTTTGGTTATAAGAAATGGGCATGGAAAAGTCCTAATAGGAAGAAAGAAAAGGTGGGCAGGGGAAGGGTAACCTCACAGCAGTTGGCTCTGTATCAGCCTTTGTTACCTAGAGTGTCTACTTTTAGTAGTGGTAAGCTCAGAAAGCAGATGCATTTTCCTCCTGCAGATCTGCTTTGGGATATTCTTGTTTAATTTTTTCCATGAAGGTTTTGTTTATATTAATTTCAAATCAGTGATATTTTTGCTAAGAGGGTGAAATAGACATTCACCCTGTGTTCCTTCATGCCTTTGTGGAAATGGCCAGATTTAGGGAACCAGTGAATAGAATAGCGGGGGGCATTTGTAGAGACCACAAACCAATGTTTATCATTGGTACCTATTCCTTATTTTGATTTTGGTTTCTTTCAAATTTTTGTTCCTATCATTCTATTCTTTGTTTCCTTGGCACTTAGCTTTCTGAGTGTACATTTTTTTTGGTTGTTGTTATTGAGTGTGTAATTATTATGCCATGTTGTATTTTTGCCTCACATGTTGGAGAAATTTTTCCTTCTTCATTCCATGCCTCTCTCTCCGTACCCCCTTTTCCTTTTTTCAGCACATTCCTGGGCTCCTTGTGTTCAGGAGTACAACCCCAACTGTTGGGCTTTTATGTGCATCACCAGTGCTCACTTAAGCGCTAAAATGGACATCTGCACTTCAGAACCTTTTGATGTAATCTCCTTGGTGTGGTGGGGGCCCTTTCCAGTTGTTCTGAGGGCACTTATTGGCATGGCGTGTACTGTCCATTGTAGATCAGTGTAAATTAATTCAGCCTTCCTATATGGGGAGATTTTTCACTTGGCTACCCTGAAGGTAAAGAGTTGGCTTTCCTGCAGTTGTCATTTTTCTTTACTTTCTCTCCAAGTGAGGTAGTACTAATGAGATACAAAATATTTCCAAGAAATACAACTTCCAAGAAATGAAAACTGTAAAACATTTGCCCATATTCCAGCCGCTCCATTAGATCAGATTTACCCCAATTCTTCTGTTTTTGTTAACGTGCACATTTTTGTACATGGATACGATCACAGTGTAAATAGAATTCTTTATTCAGCTGTACTCACTAACATATTTCCCATGTGCTTATAATTTTCATAATTACAATTTTAGTGGAAAAGTAATTTCTTTTAAAAATTTAATGCAATTTTACGGAATTAGTGTCAGATTCAAACAATATAGAAGTATCTAACATAAAACATGAAGGATCCCTCCCCTCACCTTCAGGAAGGTAATTTCCAGAGGTAATTTGTATTATTCCAAGTTTTTTTCTTGCTTTCGCATGTGTCAAAATTGTTTTATTAGATATTGAATAGATAAAAAGAGCATGTGCAAATCATACATAAGGTAGAAAGATTCATGATACAGTGAACACCCGTGTACCTAATACCCAGTTTAAGAGAAAGAACTTTTCACCATTTATGGAGTCCTGTCTGTGCTCTTCCTCTCCCATTCTCTTTTCTCTCCCTTCAAAAGTAACTCTTCAATTTCATGTGTATCATTCTTTAATTTTTAAAGCTTTAATTACATATGTATTTATATGTATAGTTTTACAATTGGATTTTTAATATTGAATCATATTCTTTCGCAAACTGCCTTTAATGTTATATTCCCACAATTCTACAGTTGTAGTTCTCATATCGCAGTTTATGCATTCTGTTGGTGACGGACAGATTTGTACTTAAAAAAATTACAGATAAGAAATAATTCTCCACCTTTTCCTGCAACGTGCTTTTTTCCGCTTAACATTGTCTTAAAGTATTTTTATGTCAGTAAATTTAGATACAGTTTACTCATTTTTATTACGTTTTGAACAGTTGTATCCTGTTTCGTAAGATGGATGTACTGTTGTTTGTTTATCAACTATGAGAAACGTTAAGATTCTTTCAATTTTTTGCTGTGCAGTACAGTTATGCATTAAAATTAGAAAGCTATAGCCATAAACAGTTTAAAAAGATGTGTCAATTTACATTTCTTTATTTATTTTATTTTTTTTTTGAGACGGAGTCTCGCTCTGTCGCCCAGGCTGGAGTGCAGTGGCGCGATCTCGGCTCACTGCAAGCTCTGCCTCCCAGGTTCACGCCATTCTCCTGCCTCAGCCTCCCGAGTAGCTGGGACTGCAGGCGCCCGCCACCTCGCCCGGGTAATTTTTTTGTATTTTTAGTAGAGACGGGGTTTCACCATGTTAGCCAGGATGGTCTTGATCTCCTGACCTCGTGATCCGCCTGCCTCGGCCTCCCAAAGTGCTGGGATTACAGGCGTGAGCCACTGCGCCCGGCCGTCAATTTACATTTCTATGGACAATATATAATGCCCATTTTTTTCTGTCTCTGCCTGTAATGGAACTTATTCATTTTAACTTCTGCCTCTACAAACAACAAAACGAAACAAACAAACAAAAACCTCAATATTTAAATTTTCAATTTTTGGATTTCTAGTGAGATTATGAGCATCTTTTCATCTATATGAGTATCCAGATTTCTTCTGTGAGTTTATTTTTGAAGTGTTTAATCTCTAAAAAGCCTTTTGTTTTCTTTTTCTTCCTGTTTTTTTTTTTTTTTTTTTTTTTTTTTTTTTTCCTGAGATAGAGTCTCGCTCTGTCACCCAGGATGGAGTGCAGTGGCCTGATCTCGCTCAGTGCAACCTTCGCCTCCTGGGTTCAAGTGATTCTCCTGCCTCAGCCTCCCGACTAGCTGGGACTACATGCACGTGCCAGTACGCCAGGCTAGTTTTTGTATTTTTAGTAGAGACGGGGTTTCACAATGTTGGCCAGGCTGGTCTCGAACTCCTGACCTGAGGTGATCCGCCCACCTTGGCCTCCCAAAGTGCTGGGATTACAGGTGTGAGCTACTGCGTCTGGCCGTTCTTTTTCTTTTTATAATAAAATTTCCACCCACTCACTAAAAGGAATCTGTATTTCAAGTCAGGTCTTTACATGTTCTCACCTCAGAGCTTTTGCTGTTTGTGAAGAGTGCTTGCTGCAGGCTTGGCACTGCTTAACTACCAGCTGCATGCATTTTCTCATGCTCACAAGGTCCTTTTGAGGTAGGTTCTACTATTCTCATTTTTCAGATAAGAAAACTGAAGCAAGAAATTTAAGTAGTTTGTCCAAGGTCACACAGGAGCTGAGTCTCTTGATTCAGAGCCTGAACTTTTAACCAGTAGTACATTTGTGTTTTATGTTTTTCTTCTATGTAAATTCTTTTAGGACTTCAGTGAAGCTCCTCCTAGCTATTCCAAACATTATTGGTCTCTTTCTTTTCTGAGCCTTTTAAAAATTAACAGTGTAGACCATATAATTTAGTACAAGTGCTAAGGTAGAAATCACTGGAGCATATAGATTTGCCTGAGATTAATGGAGTGATAATACAGTTTACATTTTTTTAAAGTTCCATCAGAGATTAATGGAGTAATATACAGCCTAAAATTTCTTCCCAGAGATAGGGAAATAGATTTTTTTTTTCTCTTACACTGTTCCAAATTGAGGAATCATTTGGAAAATGAAAAATTAGATAGTTTATTGTTTTGATTGATGAGCGGGGCAAGGTTAAAAAACCTACATAACCATGTGATATAAAAAATAAAAATGATCACCTTGATAAAAGCCTTTTAGTTTTTTAAAAAATAAGCCAGTTATTAAAATAATATCAAAATGATTTAGTATCACATCATATGCTTATTTAAAAATAGCTTAAAAAGAAATCTCTTTTTCTTTGCAGGCAGCTTGGAGGCATGCATTTTGCAACTGATTTGGTTATCAGGGGATCTGGGCTCTTTCTGTCTTGTTACTACACTGTTCTTAGTTTATGCCATTAGTAGCATATAGTTCAAGATGGCTGTTCAGACTCCAGTCATCAAGGTTGCATTCTAGGTTAGAAGGAGGTGGAAATGTGGGAAGGACACATCGTCCTTTAAGGAAACCTCCAGCAAGTTCCCTACAGCACTTCTGGCGATACTTCAAGGCCTTACTTAACTTGAGGGAGGCTGGGAGATGTAGTTCTTTAAGTGGGCATGTAGTTATCCACAGCAGTGTAAAGTGTATGTTACTATGGGTGAAGGAGCCATTCATGTTTGTGTAGACAGTGCCTGCCTCATAAATAATATACGTTTCTGTTTATAGTCTGTTACTGCAGCTGGGAAGCGAACCATCTTAATGTCACTAATGAACTTTATTAAATAGTTCAGTTCCCAGAAATTTCACAAGAATTCTTTTTTAGTTAAGGCTAACATATACAAATCATTTAACCAGTGTCTTGGAGTAGTCAGACATGAAAATAATGTATTTGAAAATACTGTGTATACTTTCTACAAGATTTACACTTACTTACCTAGGAGATGCACAAGATGATACTTTGGTTTTGTTAAAAGTAGTTTGTTTCAGACTGGGCGCAGTGGCTCACGCCTGTAATCCCAGCACTTTGGGAGGCCGAGGTGGGTGGTCAAGAGATTGAGACCATCTTGGCCAACATGGTGAAACCCCATCTCTACTAAAAATACAAAAATCAGCTGGGGCAGGTGGCGCATGTCTGTAGTCCCAGCTACTCTGGAGGCTGAGGCAGGAGAATCGCTTGAACCCGGGAGGCGGAGGTTGCGGTGAGCTGAGATCAATCCATTGCACTCCAGCCTGGCGACAGAGCAAGACTCCATCTCAAAAAAAAAAGAGTAGTTTGTTTCCCTTGAGAGATTGTTTACATGGATTCTTCCATTAATACGTACTTTTTAAATTATATTTATTGAGACATACTTTATATACAATAAAATATACTCACGTTAAGTATATGGTTTCAGAATTTTGACAAATGTATACGTCTGTGAAACCACTGAAATCAAAGTAGAGAACATTTTTATGATGCAGAAAAGTTCATACATGTCCTTTTGCAGTCAGGGTCTCCCCCGTGCCCCTCAGCCTTCCTCCCCTCCAGGCAGCTGCTAATCTGCTGTTACTATAGAATCATTTTGCCCTTTGTAGAATTTTTAATAAATGGAATCATATAGTATGTAATCCTTAATTCTGGTTTCATGTTATCGCTTAGATAGCTTTTTTTTCCCCCTAAATAATAGTCTCTTTTTTGGATATGCCACAATTTGCTGTTGGCTGTGAAAATTAATGTACTGCTTTTTGTGTGGAACATATGTTTTTATTTCTGTAAATAGGAGTTTCACTTTATAAAGAACTGCCAAACTTGCAAAAAATGTTTGTATCATTTAATATCCCACCAGTTAATATAGGAGTTCTGATTGCTCTGCATTCTTGCGACATGTAGTACATGAATTTTTAAAAATTTCAGCCCTCCTTGTGGTGTGTGGTACATGTCGTGAATCTTTTATCTAAAACGCTTGGAACCAGAGGTGTTTTGGATTTTGGATTTTTTCAGATTTGGGCATATTTACATTATACTGGTTGAGCATCCCTACTCTGAAAATCTAAAATTTGGAATTTCCTTTGAGTGTCATGTTGGCATGCGAAAAGTTTTGATTTTGGAGCATTTTGGATTTTTGAGTCAGGGATATGCAGTATGTAGTACCTTATTTCAGTTTGTAATTCTTTGATAACATCATTGCATGTGCATATTAAGTCATTTGTACGTCTTTTGGGAAATATATCTTCACATCTTTTGCCCAATTTAAAAATTAGGTTGTTTTCTTACTTGATTTGGAAGAATTCTTGGAATATCCTGGATACAAGTTCATTGGCAGATAGATTTATTACAAATGTATTCTCCTAATTTGTGGTGTGCCTTTTCATTTTCTCACTGTGTTCTTTGAAGAACAAAAGTTTTACATTTTGATTAAGTCCAATATTACTTTTTAAAAATAGTCTATACTTTTCATGTCCTAAAACATCTTTGCCTTCCCAAAGTAGGAACGTTTTTTCTTATGATTTCTTCAGAAGTTTTACAGCATTAGTTAATTAGGTTTAGGCTTGCAATCCAGTAACTAATTTTGAGTTAATTTATATGGTGTGAGGTAAGGATTGATGTTCTGGTTTTGTTTTGCATATGTATGGCAAATTATTTAAACATCATTTGTTGAAGATTTTTCCTGTTGAATGACCTTAGAATCTTTGTTAAAAATTTACGGAATGTGGCCGGGCGCAGTGGCTCAAGCCTGTAATCCCAGCACTTTGGGAGGCCGAGACGGGCAGATCACGAGGTCGGGAGATCGAGACCATCCTGGCTAACACGGTGAAACCCCGTCTCTACTAAAAAATACAAAAAACTAGCCGGGTGAGGTGGTGGGCGTTTGTGGTCCCAGCTACTCAGGAGGCTGAGGCAGGAGAATGGCGTAAACCCGGGAGACGGAGCTTGCAGTGAACTGAGATCCGGCCACTGCACTCCAGCCTGGGCGACAGAGCAAGACTCTGTCTCAAAAAAAAAAAAAAAAAAAAAATTACAGAATGTGTGTGTGCCTTGTTTTTTTCTGGGCTCCTTTGATCTACATGTCTGTTATGCCAGTACAACACTATGATGATTACTGAAATTTTATAATACGTCTTGAAATTAGGATAAATTCT
The DNA here is from genome assembly GCF_007565055.1 of Rhinopithecus roxellana. Lineage (NCBI taxonomy): Eukaryota > Metazoa > Chordata > Mammalia > Primates > Cercopithecidae > Rhinopithecus > Rhinopithecus roxellana. The sequence continues at coordinate 89,502,862 of NC_044558.1, forward strand.
CTGACTTTGTTCTTTTTAAAAATTGTTTTGATTCTTCTGGGTGTTTTGCATTTCAATATAAGTTTTAGGATCAGCTTGTCAATTAAATTTTTTTTTTCTGTGGGGATTTATTTGTGATTGTATTGAATCTGTAGATCACATTGGGAAAATGGACATTTTAATGATTTTAAATCTTTCAGTTCATGAACATGGTCTGGCTCTTCATTCCTCTAGATACTTAATTTCTCTCAACATTGTTCTGTAGTTCTTGGTATATAGATCTGGAACATATTTTTATCATATATATTCCTAAGTAGGTTGTTTTTTTCAGTGCTGTTTTTTTAATGGCTGTTATTTTAGAGTATTACCCCCCACCTCCTTTGGACACAGAGTCTCACTCTGTCACCCAGGCTGGAGTGCAGTGGTGCGATCTCAGCTGACTGCAACCTCTGCCTCTCCAGTTCAAGCAATTCTCCTGCCTCAGCCAGGAGAACCCCAGTAGCTGGGATTACAGGTGTGTGCCGCCATGCCTGGCTAATTTCTTTGTATTTTTAGTAGAGACAGTTTCACCCTGTTGGCCAGGTTGGTCTTGAACTCCTGACCTCAAGTGATCTGCCTGCCTTGGCTTCCCAAAGTGCTAGGTTTATAGGTGTGAACCACTGCACCCGGCCATTTGAGAGTATTTTTTGACATGTTTACTGTTAGTGTATAGAAATGCCATTAATTTTTGGATATTGATTCTGTATACTGCAACTTTCCTAAGCTTTGTTAGTTGTAGTAGCTTTTTTTGTAAATCCTTGGAGTTTTAAAAATGTACCTGATGATGTTTTCTGCAAATACAGATGGGTTTATATCTTTCTTTGTAATTTATATTTTACTGCTTTTTCTTGCTTCATTGTATTGATTAGGACCTGCAGGGCAGTATTGAATAGAAGTAGTCAGAGTGTACATCCTTGTCTTGTTCCTATTCTTAGGCAGAAAATATTCACTCTTCTCATTGTTGACATTAGCTTTGAATGTTCTGATATCCCCGTAAGGTTGAGAAAGTTCTCTTTGATTCTTAGTTTTTAAAATACTGTGAAAGTCACTGGGGTCACACCCGTAATCCTAGCAATTTGGGAGGCCAAGGTGGGTGGATCACTGGAGGTCAGGGGTTCGAGACCAGCCTGGCCAACGTGGTGAAACTCCGTCTCTACTAAAAATACAAAAAATTAGCCTGGCATGGTGGCACATGCCTGTAATCTCAGCTACTTAGGAGGCTGCGGCACGAGAATCTCTTGAACCCAGGAGGTGAAGGTTGCAGCTAGCGAGTATCGCACCACTGCTCTCCAGCCTGGGTGACAGAGTGAGACTGTCTCAAAAAAAAAAAAAAAAAAAAAAAAAAAAAAGCCATGAAGGTGGGCGTTGATTTTTGTTAAATGATTTTTTTCTGCATCTATTGAGATGATCATAGGTTTTGTTCTTTTAATATGGTGAATTATACTGATGGGTTTCTAAATGTTGAACTAAGCTTGAATTCCATGACAAACCTTACTTAAGCTCATGGTGTATTATTTTATGTGTTGTTAGATTTGATTTGCTAATATTTTGTTAATGGCTTTTTCATCTGTGTTTATGAGGGATATTGGCATGTACATTTTTTATAATCTCGGTTTTGGTATCATGGGTAATGTTGGTGTCACAAAATAGTTTTGGAAATAGTCTGTCCTTTGTTTTCTGAAAGAATTTGTGCAGGGCTAGTGATACATTTTCCTTACATGTTCAGTAGAATTCACCAGTGAAGCTATATTGCCTTGGAGATTTTCTTGTGGGAAGGTTTGAAACCATGAATTCCATGTCTTTTAAAAATTTTTTGAGACCGAGTTTCGCTGTTATTGCCCTGGCTGGAGTGCAATGGCACCATCTCGGCGCAGTGCAGCCTCTGTCCCCCACCCCGCACGGCCTGGGTTCCAGATATTCTCCTGCCTCAGCTTCCCAAGTAGCTGGGATTACAGGTGCGCGTCAACACATCTGGCTAGTTTTTGTATTTTTAGTAGAGACGGGGTTTTGCCATATTGGCCAGACTGGTCTTGGACTCCTGACCTCAGGTGATCCACCCGCCTCGGCCTCCAAAAGTGCTAGGATTACAGGCGTGAGCTATCATGCCTGGCCCTCCATGTCTTTAATAGATAGAGAGTTGTTCAGATTTTCTGTTTCTTTGTTAATTTGGTAAAGGAATTTTGTTCATTTAACCTGAGTTTTATTTATTGGCACAAAAATTGTAATAATTCCCCTATCATTTTACTGTTTTTAGAATGTGTGGTAATGCTTCCCCTTTTGTTCCTGATATTGGTAGTGTGTCTGTTCGTTCCCTCTTGATTAGTCTAATGAGCATTTATTAATTTTACTAATCTTTTTAAAGAACCAGTTTTTTTCTTTTTTTCTGTGTTGTCAAATTTGTTTTATATCTTATCTATTAATATTTCTTCTCTTTTCCACATATTTCCTTTCTTCTATTTACTTTTGGTTTAATTTCTTCTTCCTTTCATAGCTTCTGAGGGTAGATGCTTAGACCACTGATATTATGCCCTTTTATTATCATTATTTTTTGAGACACATTGTCACTCTGTCACCCAGGCTGGTGTGCAGAGTGGAGAAATCACAGCTCACTGCAACCTCAGTGTCCCTGGCTCAAATGATCCTCTCACCTCAGACACCTGAGTAGCTGGGACCACAGGCACATGCCACCACACCTGGCTTTTTTTTTTTTTTTTTGTAGAGACAAAGTTTTGTCATGTTGCCCATGCTGGATTTTTGCCTTTCTAATATAAATATTTAGAGCCACAGATTTCTCCTTGAACACTGTTTTATGGACTAGCATATGGTTTTTCTTGGGGAATGTTCCATGTGCATTTGAAGAAAAAGTATTTTGCTGCTGTTGATGTAATGTTTTATAAATGTCAATTTGGTTATTTTGGTTGATAGTGTTGTTCATGTTTTTTTTTTATATCCTTATTAATTTTATGTCTACTTGTTTTATGGCTGAGAGGAGGCCTATTGAAGTCTCCAATTATAATTTTAGATTTCTGTTTTTTTTTTCAGATTTTTTCCTTTATATATTTTGAAGCTGTGTTATTAGGTGCCTAGGCATTTTTTTTTAATGTTTTTTGAAGCATTGAGATTTATTTTCCTTATTCCTAGTAATAGTACTTCTCTTGGTGTCAACTTTGATATTAATGTTACCCCTTTAGCTCTCTCATAATTTGCACAGTATATCTTTTTTCTGTCATTTCACTCTTAACCTAAATGTGTCTTTATGTGTAAGGTGCATTTCTTATAGGTAACATGTAACTGGGCCTTACCTTTTTTTTTTTTTTTTGAGACGGAGTCTCGCTCTGTCGCCCAGAGCTGGAGTGCAGTGGTGCGATCTCGGCTCACTGCAAGTTCTGCCTCCTGGGTTCACACGATTCTCCTGCCTCAGCCTCTGGAGTAGCTGGGACTACAGGTGCCCACCACCACGCTGGCTAATTTTTTGTATTTTTTTATATATTTTTTATTTTTTTTATTTTTTTTTTTGAGACGGAGTCTTGCTCTGCCGCCCAGGCTGGAGTGCAGTGGCCGGATCTCAGCTCACTGCAAGCTCCGCCTCCCGGGTTCACGCCATTCTCCTGTCTCAGCCTCCCCCGAGTAGCTGGGACTACAGGCGCCCGCCTCGTCGCCCGGCTAGTTTTTTGTATTTTTTAGTAGAGACGGGGTTTCACCATATTAGCCAGGATGGTCTCGATCTCCTGACCTCGTGATCCGCCCGTCTCGGCCTCCCAAAGTGCTGGGATTACAGGCTTGAGCCACCGCGCCCGGCCGTATTTTTTTTTAGTAGAGATGGAGTTTCACTGTGTTGGCCAGGATGGTCTCTATCTCCTGAGCTCGTGATCTGCCTGCCTCGGCCTCCCAAAGTGCTAAGATTACAGGCGTGAGCCACCGCACCCGGCCAGTTGGGCCTTACTTTAAAAAAAAAAAGATCCATGATGAGAATCTCTGCCTTCTAATTGTAATACTTAGAGAATTTATATTTAATATAATTATGTTGATTTACTTGGGTTTAAGTACACTGTCTTGTTTTCCTCCCTATTGGTCCCGTCTGTTTTAGTTCCTTTCATTCTCTGCTTTTTTTTCCTTTGATTATTTTGAGTATTTTTTATGGCTCCATTATCATTTATTGAATAATTGGCTTATTAGATATACCTCTTTGTTTTACTTTTTAGGGGTTGATCAAGGGTTTATAATGTGCATCTTTTACTTACCACAGTTTACCTTCAAATAATATTAAACTTCTTTATTTATACTGTAAAAACCTCCCTCCCATTTTCTCCTTCTAGCCTTTGTGCTATTGTTGTCATCCTTTTTTTTTCTTTCTATATCTGACATGTAGTCCACAAGGCATTATCATTTTGCTGTAAACAGTTAATAAGCCTTTAAAGAAATTTGAAGATGAGAAAACAAATATTTTATATTTATTTATGTGTTACGTATTCCTGGTAATTGTTCTTCTTTTGTGTAGATCCGGGTTTCTATCTTGTGTCATGTTCCTTGTACCTGAAGAATTAAAAAAAAAATTATTCTAGTTACATTAATTTTACTGCAGGTCTGTTCGCTTCTGTTCATCTAAAAATAAGTCTGTATTTTACCTTAATTTTTGAGGGATAATCATCTTTGATCTAAAATTCTAGATTTGGGAACTATTTTTTTCTTTTAGCATATTTTTCCATTGTTTTTGGCCTGCATATTTTCAGATGAGAAGTCTGTAGTTAATATTATCTTTGTTTTTTCTTGTGTAATGTATCTTTTTTTCCTCTGCCCACTTTTAATATTTTCCTTTTTATCACTGGTTTTTGCAAATTTTATTTTGTATTTTGGTGTGAGTTTTTTCTTTTTTTTAGTTTATGCTGCATTAGGGTTCACTGAACTCTTTAGATCACAGGTTTATTGATTTCATGAAACTCGGAGACAGTGTGGTCCTTATTCTGAAGTTATTTTTGTTCCCATTCTCTCCCACATTCTGAGACACTAATGGCACGTATGTTAGATTGCCTGATACTGTGCTGACTGCAGAAGTCACTTTGGCTTGTTTATTATGTTTTGTTATACAAATTATTTGTTTTTCAGCTTTGATAGTTAATATTGTATGTTTTAAAGCCCTTGACCCCCCCCCCCCTTTTTTTTTGTGGGTAGTGCTTAATCTGCTGTTAAACCCACAGTGAATTTTTCATTTTATATTTCGCGTATTTGAACTGTAGAAATTTTACTTAGTTAAAAAAAAATCCCCCATTTCTGTCCTTATGTTTGTGTTTTTCTTTAAATTCTTGACCATATTTATAATGGCTGTTTTAATTGGCTTGTCTGTTAATTTCATCATTACTTTCATTTCTATGTCTGTTTCTGTTAAGTGACTTTTCTTACAGTCATGAGTCCCATTTTTCTACTTCTTGAATGTCTGGTATTTTTTATTGGTTGCTGGACATTGTGAATGTTGTTGAAAGTCTGGATTTTATTTCCTTCCTTTAAAGAGTTGAATTTTGTATTGGCTGGTAGTTAAGTTACTGGCAGTTAATAAGATCAGCCTATTATTATTAGTATACTTTTTTCCTGAGGCTTGGTTATTAGCGTGGGTTAGAATAGACTTTATGCTAGTACTGGTTTCCTCCTTATGAGGTATGGTCATTTTATGGTCTCTATTCAGTGCCCAAGGTGTTTAACAATGTTTTTTCTCTCTGGCTGTTCAGAACTTGACTGACTCCCAGCTTTAGGTGAACTCTTGGAATGATAGCTCCCAGTAGTTCTCTGCCTGACTTTGTTGAATTTTACTGTTTGAATGTGCAGCTTAGTGCTTAGGAACAGTTTCAAAAGAACCTCTATCTGATCTTTGGAGCTTTTTTCCTGAATATTCTTCTTTCTGGTGATCTGCCTCCACAAATTCCAGCTGTCTTGGCCTTTGTAGGGCCCACCTCATTGTATGCCTTCTCTCAGGGAGTCTAGCTCTGTACTGCCTGTTGAATAGTGTCTGAAATTTTGCATATGCTGTCCAGTTTTCTGGTTGTTTATGGTGGGGGAACAATTGGTGCTTCTAATTTATATTTTAAATGTCACATTTGTCTGTGTATGTTATCCTAGCTCAGGTATCAGCGGACTTTCTCTTATAGAACTAGAGTAATTATTTCAGGCTCTGGGCCCTGTAGCCCCACTTGCAACTCTGTGGTTGTAGTTTGAAAGCAGCCACAGACAGTGTGCAAAATAAATGGGATAGTTGTGTATTGATAAAACTTTATTTACAAAAACAGGTGGTTAGCCCCAGACTGCTGTTTGCTAGCCCCTGAGTTAGTTGACTGAAATACAAATGATATTAGAATTATGAAATCTTATTGTTGAATGGAATCCTTGAGACTCTTATTTCAGGTGTGAAAGGAACCCTTTAAGTCATATTGTTCAATTAGCCCTTTGATATTTGAAGCCACTCTATAGTGTCCTAATCTGGTATTGACCAGCTTCTCCTTAACCCCCCCCCATATCTGTGATTAACTCTCAGTCAGGGATTTATTTCTTGAGGGAGCTCTCACTGTTGTTGTTGCTTTAATCATCAGTTTTTCCATTTGGTTCTGTTGCTACCACTTGGGACTGTGCTGAGCAAATGTAATTAATCTTCTGCATATCAGCCTTCCGTATAATAGAAGACTAAATAACTTCAGAATCATTTTAACTGAGTATTAAGTTCATTCAGCTGTGTTATTTTTATCACATGGTTTTATTCTTCTGTTTTATTCTTGTTGCTGTGTTAATTTGCTTGAAAGGATTGAATGTGGGGCTAGATAGCCTCTAGCCATATGACATGTTTAGATTTCCTCACTAGCTAGTCTTTCATCTCTTCATTTGTTGCATTTTACCTAGATTCTTCTTAAAGTGTGGAGCTAGGAGCTGCAAGCAGTACTGAATAATGACTGATAATTTAGATCTGTTGAATAGGATCAAGATTTTCTGCTTTTATTAATGTAGCTTAAGATGGCAGTTACTTTTTAAATATCTACTTCACATTGTTTAATTGTAGTAAACTTATTGTCAAATAAAATCTCCGAGCCCTTGTACTCATACCTTTGTTATAAACCAGCTTGAAAAAATTTTTATACTTTTTAGTTAATATTGGTAAACTGAGCAGTGAAAAGAAAATGACACTTGAGGAAAACAGTTATGAATCAGCACATATGCATATGTGTGTGTATATATATGTTAGAAAGCATCTTTTATATATGACCTCATTGTATGGAGGAATACCACATTGTATTCCTCGCAACATGGAAATAACCAGTCAGATGGGAGGCCCATTGTCTCGTCAGCAGCCCATCTACACAGGGAATCCTTGGCCAGCAGCATAGCTATGGCTGAGAAGAATTTGAACAGAGCCAGATGGGATGGAGCATGCAGCTGGAAAGATGTCTCTGTCCAGCTGGGTTTTAATAGTCTAAAATGGAGAAAAGAAAGTCAACAACAACACATTATTTTACATGGTTAAATAACCTTTTGGCTTTTGCAGCACAATTTATGGGATATTAAATTGTTCTTCAGTTTAGGAATTTGTCTAGAATAAGTCTATGAAGTAATGTGAGTTCTCAATATTAGTAGCTTTATTATATTTTATTATCCCCTTTTGATTAATTTTATTTAAATTTCCTTTTTTTTTTAAACAGAGTTATGTACTCTTACACAATTCAATTAAAGAATCAGATAGTTCAACAAGGTTTATAAGAACAATATTCTGCTCCTGCCCCTGTTTTACCTTCTTTAGAGGCAAACATGACCCTCTTTTGTTGATTATCTTGGTTCTTTCTTAAATGTTTCTAAATACTGAGGTGATAGTTACTTTTAGATTTTTCAATTCTAGATCTTCCACTATTGAAGGGGATTTAACTCATTCTTTCTGTCTCATACAAAGCAGATGCTCTTTTAAAAATTTCCCTCCCTCCCTCCCTCCCTCCCTCCCTCCCTCCCTTCCCCGTCCCCTTCCCTTTCCCCTTCCCCTTCCCCTTCCCCTTCCTACCTCCCTTCCCTGTCCCCTTCCCCTTCCTTTCCCTCCCCTCCCCTCCCCTCCCCACCTCTGCCCCCAGCCCACCACCACCTCTAACTCCTTAGCTCAGGTGATCCTTCTGCTTGAGCCTCCTGAGTAGCTGGGACTACATATGTGTGCCACAATGCTTCAGCTATGTCTGTCAGTCTGTATGTAGAGATAAGGTCTTGCTGTGTTGCCCAGACTGGTCTCAAACTCCTAGGTCAAGTCATCCTTCTGCCTTGGCCTCCTGAAGTGCTGGCATTACAGACATGAGCCACAGGTCCCAGCCTGCTTACTTTTCTATAACTTAACTCATCCCCAAAGTTCTTGCCTATTGTCTGAAACCCCTTTAAGACTCAGATGTATCAGGTGTTTTATTAGTTTCACCTTCCTGAAGAAGTCTTTATGGACCTGTCATAATCTTGATCGGTTGCCCTCTGCACTGGTGTGTAGTTGGCAACCTGGAGTCATCATTTGCTGTGATTTTAGGAATTTATTTTGTTCCCTCTCATGTTAGGTCTGTTTCCCGAGTCTTATGACTTCTTGGTTTATTCCCTCCTTTTGGTAAGTACACACCCAGTAGCTGCCTGAGAAATTGTGCTTCTTTTTTTTTTTTTTCTCATGTCTGAAAATGCATTTATTATCATGTATTTGATAGTTTAGGCTGGTGTACCATTTAATATTTAGTTTGGAAATAATTCTTTAGGATTTTGGAGTTACTGCACCTTTGCCTTCTTGCTTGTGGTATTGCTGTTGAGCAGTTAGAAATCCTGATTTCGGATATGTGACCTCTTTTTACTATGTGGAAACTTGGAGGATCTTCTTAGTCTGCAGTGTGCTGAAAGTTTACAGTGATATGCCTTCCGCGAGTCTCTCTTAATCCATTGTTCTGAGCACGCAGAGAGCTCTTTCAATCTAGAAATTCACGTTCTGTTTTTCTGGGAAATTGTTGTGAATTGTTTTATTGGTCATTTCCTCTTTATTTTGTGTATTTTCTCTTTCTGAAAGCTCTTGTATTTGGATTTCAGCTTCCTTGTATTTGGATTTTCAGCTTTCCCCCATTTTTCATTTTTGTTTATTTGCTTCACTTTCTGGGAGATTCCCTAAACTTTGTCTTCTAAACATTTTATTAAGTTTTATCATTTCTGGAATCATTATTTAAAAATTTCCAAGAGCTTTTAAAAAATTCTCTGCTGAAATAGCATCCTGTTGTTTTTAAATGGTTGGACCATTTTATTTTTTTGAGAATATTAATTGTTAGTATTTTTAAAGTTTTCTTCTCCCAATGTTGTCTTTCCTTCTAGTTGCTTTTTGATTTGTTTTTGTTTCGGTAATTCCTCAGTGGTTTTCCTCAATTATTTAGCAATTCTTGGTTGTATGTTCATGTTTAGGAATGGTGGACTAAGAATCTGCTTGGAATTTCTGAGCATGTGACAGACATTAGCTTAACTGTGCGCTTCACTGATCTGGGTGGGCTCTTTAGTTGGGGAATCTCTGATCTTGGTATCTTCAGGTCTTTTCTGTGGAGCTAAGATTTCCCAGAGAAGACTTTTCCAAATTGCTTTCTGAGGAGTGAAGATGGGCTGCTGGTTTTCTGGGTGCTTAGAGGGCAATGGTAGGGAGGGGTGGTCCTTGGCCTTCCTTCTATATATTTCACCTAATGCCCTGTTTTCACTCTGGTTCCCTGCCTTCAGTTTGCCTATGTCCTCCAGTCCAGTACCCTCTGTTTACTGTCTCCAGAGAATACATTTGCATTTATTTTCTGGGGTGAAGAAGGGCCAGTTGTTCAGCTCTGTGCAGTAGGGAGGGTACCTGGGCATCCGAGTGCCTTTTTCTTTTCTTTTTTTTTTTTTTTATTTTAATTTTATTTTGAGATTGGGTCTCACTCTGTTGCCCAGCCTGGAGTACAGTGGTGTGATCATAGCTTACTGCAGCCTCAGCCTGCCAGGCTCAAGAGACCCGCTCACTTTAGCCTCCCTAGTAGCTGGGGCTGCAGGCAAGCAGCCCCATGCCTGGCTTATTTTTTAATTTTTTGTAGAGTTGAGGTCTCACTGTGTTGCTTAGGCTGGTCTAGACCTTCTGCGCTAAAGAGATCCTCCTGCTGTGGGCCTGCCAAAATGTTGGAATTACAGGCGTGAGCCACTGCGCCCAGCTGAACGCCTTTTAAGCAGGCTTTTAACCAATTTTCCTTGTTTAATCTCCTCTCTGTCTTTCAACCCTACTTCTAAAAGGAATCTGTATTTAATTCCTGAGGCTGAGGGGATTCTGTGTCAATTGGGTTGTATCTCTTTCTTCATGTTTAGGATTCAGTTTTCTTAGGTATTGTAAATCTCCTTATCAGAGCATCTGCTAACCTAGCCTTCAAAATTTTGATGCTGTATCCTCCTCTCTTGTTCCACCTGCCATTGTAATTATGTAATTTAATGAAATAAAACAATGAAACAAATGTTTTTCTTGCTGTCTTACAGGGGTTTAGGAGAGAGCAAAAGCAGATGTATATGTTTATTTTGCTGTCTTTACCTGGAGTTGATTAGTTATGTTTTAACAGAAGTTTCTGTTACATGTGACTTTTTTCCTTCCTCTGAGTTGAGAGGTGACTTAATATGTTTACTGTATTGACCTGCTCTACTGGAGTAGTAACCCAATCATAGGAGGAGGTGAGGTGGGGCCCACTTGGAATTTCCTAGTGCATGCTTGTCAGCCTCAAATGATCACAGCTGCCTTTTCTACACGCCAGCCTAGAATCCTGCCCAGGATTGATACATTAAACTAATTGGTTTATACTTTGAGGAATCTTTGAATAGTTTCCTGAAGTGTTGACTTTCTTCTGGCAGCTTTTCTGTTCTTGATGGTAGTAAGGGTTCCATCTCATTTACAAGTTGCCTTTATGAGTGGGATGTAATTAGCTTGGGCCAGGAGACTTGAACTCATTTATAGTATCTAGGTCAACCCTGTCACTTTTTGGTCCTGAATCTGAGGTGTCTTGAGGTAGAGTAGATTTCTAACATCGCGTAGGTAAACGGTTGAAAAACCAGGCCTTAGAGCCTAGACCTCCTGATTTCCTGCCAGTGTTCTTTCCATGATACTACACCAAGGGTTCATTCTAATCAATGTCTCGATTTTACTGTGTTCGTTGACCACTGAATGTGGTTTTAACTCTGAGGAGCCATATTGCAAGTATGTGCTGTTGGTCACAAGGCATCTAGTTGCTATGGGTCACTGTAAATAAATGATCTCATTTCCTACATATTGTATGTGAAGAATAGGACACTAAGAATCAATATAAATCTTCTTTGAATCACATTCATGTCAGTTAGGAAGTGCTTTATCCCTGTTTTGTTGTAATCTATTTAATTAGAACTGTTCGGAACTGATTGTAGTGGTCTTTTGGTTAGGCCAGGGGAGTATCTACCACTTAACCCATTTATGCCTAGTCTTCCATTATTGGAACACTAAACTTGTGGAAGTTATTTATATCCTGCTGCTCAAAGTCATCGCCAAGGTCTGATTTTTCACAAAAAAATTTGCATCCTCCCACGTAAATGGGTTAAGTTCAATTTTCTGAGAACCGTGACTACCCCTATATTACATGCCAGCCGTTGCTGAGCAGATTTCCTTCCAGCCTCTCTTGCTATCAGAATAATGAGTTTGTTGGTTCGTTATATACGTATTATCTAAAAATTAGTTTATGTAGATACCATCTTATAGTGGTAACTTGTAAAAGAAGGCATATAATTATCTGAGTGAAATAAAAGTTTATTCTATTCATGGGATGATATGTGGGCACTCTTATACCAGTTTTCTTAATACCTCAGGAAGACTAAAGAAAGATTTATGAACTTTCTTAAATTAGAAAGTATGGCCATGAGCTCTAGTCATTGCTAAATTGAGTTGATGACAGTTTCTTTGTACTATTTTATAATCCTCTAGGGCTAATTTTTACCATTTGCCTTACGAAGCAGCATGGCAGAATGGAGAGAATTCATACTTTAAATTCAGTTACAGCTTAAGTCTCGTTTTATTTGGGATCTGCCATTTGCTACCTGTGTGGCACTGGGAGAATTATTCAACCTTTCTGAGTCCTAATTTCTTTAGCTGTCTGTTGTGAAGTGTATAAATTATATAGGAAGTCACTAGCATGGTGCTTGGTGTTAGAAATAATATATGAAAACTCTAGTACGGTCCCTGGTATTAAGTAGATGCTTGGTAAATAACGATGGTGGTTATTATACATAATGTGCATATGGGTTTCCTTCTTTATATATTTTGATTTCATCGTTTTGGTTCTATATTTTAGAAACCATGTAGTTTAAAACTTAGATATAATTAAGGATTGTCTTTTGACAGTGAGAAATAATTGTGCTTGGGGATAATTTTGAATCTAGAATTATTTTAAAGGTTTGCTTTAAAATTTTGAAATCATTAGGTAAAGAATTTTGTGTCTTAGAGATAAACATTAGTCAGAAATTGAGACAGTGTGTGGCTGGGCGCCGTGGCTCACTTTGGGAGGCTGAGGTGAGTGTATCACCTGAGGTCGGGAGTTTGAGCCTAGCCTGGCCAACATGGTGAAACCCGGTCTCTACTAAAAATAGAAAAATTAGCTGGGTGTGGTGGCGGGCACCTGTAATCCCACCTACTTGGGAGGCTGAGGCAGGACAATGACTTGAACCCGGGAGGGGGAGGTTGCAGTGAGCCAAGATCACACTACTTCTCTCCAGGCTGGGAGACAGAGCAAGACTCTATCTCAAAACAAACAAACAAACAAACAAACAAACAAAAACCAAACAAAAAAAATCAATAGAACTTGGAGTGCACTTGATTTTTTAACTATAAATATGATCATGGTCTGTGAAGACATTTTACTCTTAATTGAATAGACATCCATGATGGGATTTTTTTTTTTCTTGGACAGACTGTTTCAATATCATTAAGCTGTCTTTTACCAAACATTAATTCAAAATTTAAAGCTAAATCTTCGAACACCGATTTTATACTTAGTTATCTCTTTTAGGCTTGATTATTGTTACATTTTTCCATGAAGACCGGTATAATGATATTTAGTTTTAACTTTAAAGAAACTGTTTTAGCTGAATTAGGAGGTGTTTAAGTTTGTAGCCTTGCTGTTGTGTCACTTGGATTTGTAAGATGCCACTTGCTAGAACAACTTTGTAAAAAACATAGAGCAGGTGGTAACAGCTTCCCTTTGCCACTGACAGCATAGATGTACTGATAGGCAGTTAGTGGAAGTACTAGGATTAGGAAACCATTCTCCTAAAACAATGCCAAATATTTTGTCTGCTCTACTGCCGGATATTACAGGTGAAAGTGTTGTAGTGAGTAAATTACTATGCATAGATTTTCATGGGGACTGACTCATCTGATGTTTAAAACTCTGATGTTAATTTTCTAACCCTTTAAATAAGGTTATTAGTGATTTATATTTATTGTTTTTTTTTTTGTTTGTTTTGTTTTGTTTTTCTTTTGTGACGGAGCCTCGCTCTGTTGCTGGGCTGGAGTGCAGTAGCTCGATTTCGGCTCACTGCAAACTCCGCCTCCTGGGTTCAAGCGATTATCCTGCCTCAGCCTCCCAAGTAGCTGGAACTACAGGCGTGCACCACCACACCCCGCTAATTTTTGTATGTTTAGTAGAGACAGAATTTCATCATGTTGGCCAGGATGGTCTCCGTCTCTTGACCTTTGATCCGCCCGCCTCGGCCTCCCAAAATGCTGGGATTACAGGCATGAGCCACTGCGCCTGGCCTGTTGGCGCAGCCTCATCCACAAGGCTCTTAGGCACAGAATACTCTCTTTAGCTTAGGTGATAAAAGAAGTTAGTCTTCTGCTTACCTTTTTGGATTTCAACTTCTTTTTATTTTTGTTTCCTTCTTTGGTGTTTAAAGATTGATGTTAGGGTTTCTGATTAAAACATACACATTGCTTTTATTTGAAGAAACAAAGGAACTTGGCCAGGCGCAGTGGCTCACGTCTGTATAATCCCAGCACTTTGGGAGGCCGAGGAGGGTAGATTGCTTGAGGTCAGGAGTTCGAGACCAGCCTGGCCAACATGGTGAAACCCCGTTTCTACTAAAAATACAAAAATTAGCTGGGCGTGGTGGTGCACGCCTGTAATCCCAGCTACTCAGGAGGCTGAGCATGAGAATTGTTTGAATCTGGGAGGCCGAGATCGCGCTACTGTACTCCAGCCTGGGTGATACAGTGAGGCTCCATCTCAAAAAAAAAAAAAGAAAAAAAAGGAACTTGTAAGAAAAATGGACAAAGTGTATGAACAGACAACTCAAAGTGAAAGAAATAGTACTACTACTACTGGTATAATGAAAATATCATTTACAGTTTTTGCTATGTCCTAGATGCTGTCTTAAGTGCTTCACATGTATACTGACTCATTGAACCAATGAATTAGTACAGAGTTGGGACCCAAACCCAGGAAGGGTGGCCCCATCTGATCAAAGATGTGATACCACATACTGATTTCCTCCTAGCAGAACAAGGACTATCTATTAATAGAAGTACATACCCTTCTATTCAATTGGCAGATATTTTAAAAGACATGCAATTTGGGAGGTGGCTATTTGTATTGGGGAGACTATTAACTGAATAGTAATGTGGTAGCATTCATCATGAGTCTTGATATATTCATATTTTTTGGTAATTCAGTATTAATCAATCTCTTTAAAGGAAATAATCAGGAAAATAACAGTGTTCAAGGATGTTAACCAATTATAGTAATTACAATAGTGGAAATAAAATGGAAGATTGTCCAGTTGTTATGGCATGGTTAAATTATATTTTTTCCAATGAATAGAATATTATGCAAACATTAAAAGTGTGTTTTGAAGAATAATTAGTAATATATAAAAATAAGTGAAAAAAGGGCCGGGCGCGGTGGCTCAAGCCTGTAATCCCAGCACTTTGGGAGGCCGAGACGGGCGGATCACGAGGTCAGGAGATCGAGACCATCCTGGCTAACACTGTGAAACCCCATCTCTACTAAAAAGTACAAAAAACTAGCCGGGCGAGGTGGTGGGCGCCTGTAGTCCCAGCTACTCAGGAGGCTGAGGCAGGAGAATGGCGTAAACCCGGGAGGCGGAGCTTGCAGTGAGCTGAGATCCGGCCACTGCACTCCAGCCCGGGCGACAGAGCGAGACTCCGTCTCAAAAAAAAAAAAAAAAAAGTGAAAAAAGATATAAATCATCCAATATGGTTCCAACTTTAAAATGTATATGTACAGAAAAAGAGGAAGGACATATACAGTAGGATGCTAATGATTATTATAACGTGATTATGGTGTATTACTTCTGAACTTCTTACATTGGCCATGTAGTGCTTTTATATTTAGAGGAAACCAAGTAACATACAGGGAAACCCTAAATGATGCCAGTGCCGGCTTTTTACTAAACATATTCATTAAAAATTTAGATTTGCATATCTCAGTGTAAAATATAAGTTACTGAATTTTAGGTATTTTTAGTTTGTATATTTTTGTAACTTTTTTGAAGCAAACCTTTGTTTTTTCTGTTTTGTTTTTGAAACAGAGTCTCGCTCTGTCACCCAGGCTGGAGTGCTGTGGCGCGATCTCAGCTCACTGCAACCTCCACCTCCCGAGTTCAGGCGATTTTCGTGCCTCAGCCTCCTGAGTAGCTGGGATTACAGGCGTGCGCCACCATGCCTGGCTAATTTTGGTATTTTTAGTAGAGACGGGGTTTCGCCATGTTGGTCAGGCTGGTCTCGAACTCCTGACCTTGTGATCTGCCCGCCTAGGCCTCCCAAAGTGTGGGATTACAGGCATGAACCACTGTGCTCGGCCTGAAGCAAAACCTTTTTAATTTGGATTAAATGAAAGGTGATTTTTCTTTTTCTTAAATGTGGTCATTATAGTGATTGATCGCTTTAGCACTTTTAGTATGTTTCAGTTATGTTAGTAGAAGATATGGCTGTTTTCTACTGAGTGGTACTTGTTTTTTTTGTGAACAACTTGCTAACAAAAATAATTGACCTTGTGAGGAAGGAGATACATGAGTAAGGATTCAATGCAAGGACCTCCTGGTCTGTTTGGTACAGAATTAAATTGCGAATCTGTTTTACTAGTAGTTTTCAATATATAGTTGTACTTTTTAACTGTTTAGCTTTCGCTTGTGTTCACTCTTTGAAGTTTAGCTCTTAAAGATTTAAGAAATCTTGAAATGTAAACATATGTAATGGAACAAAGATACAGTATCTGTTCTCTGCTGGTTGCAAGTTCTCATGTTTTACAATGTGTGTAAAAACTAAAAGACCAAATTACATTAGGGAATTGTTACAGAAGCAAAGCTTTTCTGTTTGCTACATGTTAAAAAACATGAATAAATTGCTGATAACTTTGCATCAGTTTTCTTAATTGCTTCTACCTAAATAGACTTGGCGTTCATGATGAAACACTCTCATGCTTTATGCTCACTGCTTCTCTGCTTCCCTAATTAAAAAAGGATTGAAACTGTAGCTTGTGGATGGGAAGAAATTATTTGAAAGAAATTATTTCATTTATACAAACTTATTTTTAAAATCTTACTTGATTTCTGAATATAATTTGTGAGTTGAGTATTGAATGATAACATAGAAAGTAGTTTTCTATATAGGGACTTTTTAGTAAATGTTTAGACAAATGATTCAACAGGAAATAATGATTATCAGCTTGTTTTATGTTAGTATTTAATGTAAAGAGCTATGTAGAAATCTTGATAGAAATGAACTTTCTCCCACCTTAAAATTTGAGAAGATTTGACATACGTTCTTCACTGGGAGGAATCTTCTTAGGAAGTTTCGTGTAAATATTTATTTTAGCACAATTGCTTTTCTGTATGGAAGACTGTTTTTGGTGGTCTGTAAGTAAAAAGAGAAAACGATTACAATTTTTTTGTCTTTTTCCAGGCTGAACTCACGGGAATCAAATGGCGTAGGTACAATTTTGGAGGGCATGGGGACTGTGGACCCATAATTTCAGCCCCAGCCCAAGATGATCCAATTCTGTTAAGTTTCATCCGCTGTCTGCAAGCTAACCTGCTTTGTGTATGGCGTCGTGATGTCAAACCGGATTGCAAAGAGTTATGGATATTCTGGTGGGGAGACGAACCCAACCTAGTGGGTGTAATCCATCATGAACTGCAGGGTAAGGTTTCTGTTTTTTTCTTAAAAATTATTTGCATCATATTTTTTTGAACATTGGTAAATTTCAAACAGATTATTAAGACTTGTCTAAAAGAAAGATTTTAAGTGTTTCATGGATATCTCTCTCAAAAGGAACATTCTCACCCCTCTTCCTCCTATCCCTGTTTTTTTTTTTTTCTAACTCTTGTCCTTTTCCAGTTATGCTGAGAATCAGAACCTTGTGAACCACTGCTTAAATTAAATGAGAGTATTGTGCCTCCTGGGTGTGGTGGGGTGGAAACCAGGCTAAGATCCACTGTTTTTAAGTGATAGTGAATTGTGAGTAACTAACGAGACAGTGAATTGAACAGTTATTGCTTTTTTCCTTGGACTGTGGTTGTTATGGTTCATTGCCAGCTGAACTGTTCGGTGGAAAATTGGAGAGATACAGAAATTTAGTTTTGAGCCTAACTGGACAAAATTGTGAGATTACATTGAATAGCATTTTGAGGAAAGATGAATATATGCGATCTGGTCTGAATTTGGTGTAGCAAATTTTCTCTTGCTTTTATTTCTGCATTTCATGTAATTTGATGATTCCGGGAAACATTGGCTCCAGTGTTGCCTGAGTTTTAGCTTCAGATTGCATCTGATATCTGGAAACTGAATTAATATAAGAATTTCATTTTTCTAAGCTGCTTTATATATTTACCACAGTTTTATAAGCAGGAAATTTTATCAGTTGTCTTTGAATTTCTGGTAAAAATTTTTACCTTTCTATCTAAGTGTTTCTATTTGGTATGCCAAGGGATTTTCTAAAGCAAGACTAATTCTAATCTTCAGTTAGGGTATTAACTCTTTTTGACTTAGTCTCCTAGAGCCAACTTTTATTATCTCCAAACTATATTGTGTTAATCTGTGGCTGAAAAATTTCAGATCATGTTTGAAATGTTTTGTTACTTGATGTTTTTAATTTTTTTTTTTTTTAAAGGAAGGAGTAAAGCTAACTTTAATGTATTTTCGAGGCTGTATTCTAAAGCTTTTACATTTGCCTAAAGGATTTCCTGCCAACTTTTGCTTGACACCTTGCTGGTTTTTCTTGGCAGCCATTTTTTATCTGTGATATCTCCTGCCACAGCAGCCAGAGGGCGGTAAACCACAATGGACTAATTGAGCTGTTTACTTTATGGTGCATTTGTCTGTTCAGCTCAGGCCTTTATTCTGGTGTTTTTTAGGGCATTTGTTTTATAAATATAAGAACCCATTCTGGGTGACATTGCTTGCTTAGCTGGGTAATCAGCAAAATCCCAGAACTTAATGTTCATCCCAAAGTCTGTTTTATGTAGTTAGCAGTTAACTTAGGTAAAATTAGAGTTTCGGACATCTGGATTCTGTTTATCAGAATTTTAAAAATAAGATGTCGCCTAGAAGATAGTCACAACATTTTTGTTTGTCCATTAAAATATGGAAACATATTTTTAATTTTTTCCCATGTAGTAGAGAGGTATAAAGCTTTTAAAAAAAGTGTCTTTCTTATTTTTCATGATTGTTTCTGACTGTCATCTTCTGTTTCTCTGTATTAATCTCTTACATTTTAGCTTTTTGGTCTGCTCTTTGTTAGTGTGGTACATGTCATTTTGCAGTGATGAGGAAACCAAACCCAACTGCTAATTAGGCTTATTTAATTGATAATATAGAATACAATTATTTATCTATGCCAACAAAGAAAATTGTCAGTGTTCTTAGAAATAGCTTATGAAATTATTGTTATTTTTCATGGGCTTTGTTACTGAGTTAACAAAGGGATAGGGCATTTAAATTGTGGTATAGTTGCTTTAGATTGCATGTGTAGATTAATATCTTCAGTATTTTTTGATAAAGAGTTAAGCAAAGATTGAATTATTTTTAGATTTTTAAAAAATTCCAGAAATGCTACATTTAAATTAGAAAATTAGAAAAACAGAATCATCGTATGGAGAGAACAGAGAAATAAAAATACTGAAGTCTGAGAGAGTTTTAGATGTTTTATGTGTAAATGAAATTGGTACCATACAGGTTTTCTAATTTTCTAATTAAATGTAGTATTGTGAACATTTTCTCTTGAGAATGATTACTTTTCTTTTGAGTTTGAAAGTGGTATAAGCTGTTTGTATCTTGTATTCTACTGGGAAAGTATTACAGTAATGGAATAATTATAACTTCATTGACTGCGTCTGCTCTTTTTAATACGAATTTTGAGCAAGTTTTTAGATCTATTTATATGAAGTGTCCATTTTTGTAGGTAAAAGTAGTTGAAAAAGGTAATACATGATTCAACCTAATAATGGAACATATCTAGCCTTAATTAGAAAAGTAAGTGTCATAAAGACAACTTTGTTTCAAATAAGGGGAAATATGATAGCAGTCATGAAAAACTGAAGGATACAAAGAGAATATTTTAATTGGTAGCCATACAAAGTGGGGATATTTTAGAATCTATTTCATTCTCTAATATAGTTGAGTCATTTTATTTTGGGTAAAATAAATTACAGGCCGGGCATGGTGGCTTATTGCTGGTTATCCCAACACTTTGGGAGGTTGAGGGGGCCCGATTGCTTGAGGCCAGGAATTCGAGACCAGCCTGACTAACATGGTGAAACCCTGTGTTTACAAAAAATACAAAAAAAATTAGCCAGGTATGGTGACCTGTGCCTGTAATCCCAACTACTCGGGTGACTGAGGCTGGAGGATCACTTAAACCCAGGAGCCCAGGGTTGCAGTGAGCAGAGATCATGCCACTGTACTCCATCCTGGGCAACAGTGAGACCCTGTCTCAAAAAAATAAAATAAATAAATAGTAGCAGAATCCTGCTAGTAGGCTTTAATATTAAGCGTGAGATTACCATTATTTGTAACATTTTTTAAATAGGGACATTTTACGTTTCTTACATTGCTTCTTAGTTATGTTATTTGGCATTTCCTGGCTGGTCACGGTGGCTCATGCCTGTAATTCCTGCACTTTGGGAGGCCTAGGCAGGAGGATCACCTGAGTTCAGGAGTTGGAGACCAGCCTGGCCAACATAGTGAAACCCCCTCTCTAGTAAAAATAAACAAAAATTATCTGGGCATGGTGGTGGATGCCTGTAATCCCAGCCACTGGGGAGACTGAGACAGGACAATCGCTGGAAACCGGGAGGCAGAGGTTACAGTGAGCTGAGATCACGCCACAGCACTCATGCTAGGCAACACAGCAAGACTCCATCTCAATAAATAAATACATACATACATAGTAGCAGAATCCTGTTAGCCAGCTTAAATTAAGCATGACATTACCGTTATTTGTAACTTTAAAATAGGGACATTTTACTGTTTCTTAAATTGCTTTTTAGTTATGTTATTTGGCATTTCCCTTTGTCTTCATAGTGTATTCCAAGAAGCGTACTACCAAGAAACCTCACAGTGAGATATAATACCAAAGCAACCATCTTGCATTTAAATGTATAAAGTCTCCCGTAAAATGGGAATAATCCTACAGGGTACACGCACAAGTTAGTTTTATATTATACTTTTTGTTTAATTGCTTGAGATATCTGTGAAATAGTCTGAGAGAAGACTGTAACACATTTATAGTCAGTCTGTCCTTGTCACTTGACAGTGACACTTTTGCGCTCTTGTCTGGGGAATTGCTAATATGTATGGTGTAGTGAATTCAGAGCATGGCCTCCGCATTGCTTGGGTTTAAATGCTTGCATGATCACTAGCTGTGTATTCTTGATCTAATTATTTAACTTAAACTGTGCCTCAGTTTTCTCACTGTGAATTAGGTTATGAGGTTAAGAAAAATTAAAAGTACTTAGAGCAGCCTATATAGCAGTTAATCTATAATTGTAACTATTGCTGCTGCTACTGTGTAAAGACCTACAGGCTGCGAATAAATTGTGGCAAGAACAGGTTACCTGGGTCTTAGGTTAGGAGTGAAATAGTCTCCCCTCTAAAAGGCTGAGTAGGTCTGTCATAGTGTGGAGTACACAGAACCAAGGATAAGAAATTTGGACTTAATTTGATAGATTTTGAGGAATTAAAGGTTTCTGATCAGAAAGAGATATAATTAGGAAGATTAACTTAGTAACATACAGGATTAATGTGTACAGGGAAACCATAATATTGTGATTTTAAAATTCTAAATTGGAATATAAACTTAAATATTCTGTTCAGGATACAGATTTATTTAAATTAAAAATACTAATGATTATATACTATAATTCATATTAATAGTCTTTAACACTTTTATTATACCTTTGCTGTTTTGGCTTGACTAAATTCTATATTTTAATTTAAGTTGTAGAGATTAATACAGTGTGCTGAATGGACTTCTCCTCATCTGCCAAACAAATACTTCTTACCTTTTTTTTTTTTTCTTTAGACGGAGTCTTGCTCTGTTGCCCAGGCCGAGTGCAGTGTGCAATCTTGGCTCACTGCAACCTCTGCCTCCCAGGTGCAAGCAATTCTCCTGCCTCAGCCTCCTGAGTAGCTGAGATTGCAGGTGTATGCCACCACACCTGGCTAATTTTTGTATTTTTAGTAGAGATGGAGTTTCACCATGTTGGCCAGGCATCTCAAACTCCTGACCTCAAGCGATCCGCCCGCCTCAGCCTCCCAAAGTGCTGGGATTACAGGCGTGAGCCACCGCGCCTGGCAACAAATACTTTTTAAATAAACACAATATTCTGGCCAATTCACTGCCTGTTAGTTAGTGGTGGGAAAGACATGCAATCTGGAAAACCCAAAATAGTACAGAGAGCAAACACAGAACTGCTGATTGCTTGCCCCAAAGCATTACAGATCTCTGGTCCAGAAGGAGAAGTATCAGATTCAGTCTAGTATGTGCTTAAGAATGTTTGTTGAATCAGTTAATGAAACCTATTTTATGAGGTTCTAATGTAGTGCGGTATTGCACTCCCAGAAGATTGACTTATAATCAAATTGTGAAAATTTTTAATGATTTGATAATGTGAGGATATTGAAGCCTAGTTAAAATAAGGCATATTATTTCTGGTTTTAATTCCCAAGGGGGTAGAAATAGCCAATTTTTGGGGGTATATTTTCTACCAAAAATATTTAGCACTAAATATGGACTGTCTACAATTTTAAAACTTATGTTGTCTCTATTTTTGATTATTAGACAAATATAAATTAAGAATACATCTGTACAACTCTAAAAATGATCGTCCCTATAACAGTATCAGAAGTCTTCTCAATTGATTTTATTGTCAGTACATGGGTAGATTGGCAGTTATTACCCTTTGCTGTGAATTTAGAGACATAAATATAGCCTTTTCTGTTTTTGAGAGTGCTACCACCTATGCCAGGAGGTGTGGGTGATTGTAAAATCATTAGACATAAGAGAGCCTGGAAAAATGGATCTGTTTTCTGACAGTGACCGCGGTGTAAGATAATTTAAGGTACTAGTACTATTGTTTATTGAACTGATTGCAACTGGGCATTTTGTAGGAGTGTGGGAAGGCTGAATTTTTTTAGTTTTATAATCTGTATCTATAGATTACAGTCTACAATTCCAAATGGTGGGATTGATAAAACCTTTGTTTAGATAACTCCAAGCAAGAACCTAACTTCTCCACTCCTCCTAGCTTTTTATTTTTAAATAAATATATTTATACACTTATATGCATATGCCTGTTTTGCCACGTGAACTATTTGAAGGTAGTTTTCAGACTTCATGGACCTTTGCCCCTAAATATTTCAGCATTGAAGTGAAACACTTTCTTACATAACCAGAGCACCTTTGTCGTGCTCAATAAATTTAATATCAATATAATTATCTAACATTCAGTCCCTATTCAAATTCCCCAGTTGTCCCAGCAATACCTTTTATAGTTTTCTCTACTGATCCAGAATGCAATCAGGATCACACATTTTTAGATGGCCTCTCATTTAGAATATTCCTGAAGTTGTCTTGGGAATCAAGTGATATTGATGTTGTTTGAAGGGAGCAGTTTAGTTGTCCTGTAAAATATTCCACATTTTGAATTTGTCTAATTGTTTCCTTACAGTTAGAGTCAGGATAAACATTTTCGGCAAAAATATTGAGTAGGTGATGTGTACTTTTCATGGCATCACATCAGAAACATGTCATGTCAGTTTGTCTCTATATTGATGGTACTGAGCTTGATCACTTGATTAAGGTAGTGTCTGCCAGATTTCTCCAGTGTAAAGATATCCTTTCCTTTTGTAATTGTTAAGTAAATTTGGGATGAAACTTGGAGATTGTGTGAATATCTCTTTCCTCAAAAGAGCCTAATTTTGAGCCTGTTTAAACCAACCGAAAACTTCCGGAATCACCTGCTTTTAAAAAATCAGTTGAAATCAGATGAAGAATGCATTCTTAAGTCACAGCAGAGTTCAAGAGAAGAGAATAAAAATATTGAAGATATGCCAAAGGCAAATTATAATGGCAGTGTCACACTCTGAAAATGAATAGCCCCTGTTGCTTAGTGTACCTAAAAAGAGAAGTGTTGACATTGAATTTTCTAAAATCATAGACAATAAAGTATGTAGGAATATATTACTGTGTATTTTAGAGTCTGTGAACTTTCAATTGATTTTTGATGGTTTCTGGTTATCCTTAACTAAATGGTAAAAATAATTTCATCAATATTATATATGAATTTATCAGTTGAAATTAAAAAGTTGTTTTCTGGAAAAATAATGACTATTGTAGATATAAAATTGACAGGAATGAAATTATCTCTTGGTAAAATGTCATTCATTTTGAAAATTTCTTTCAAGGAGAAAATCTGATCTTTGACTCATTTTCACTCTGTTTTTATATCTTTTTTCTTTAGTGGTGTTGAATTTGTG
This sequence comes from Rhinopithecus roxellana, assembly GCF_007565055.1. Taxonomy (NCBI): domain Eukaryota; kingdom Metazoa; phylum Chordata; class Mammalia; order Primates; family Cercopithecidae; genus Rhinopithecus; species Rhinopithecus roxellana. The sequence goes on from NC_044558.1 coordinate 89,526,911, forward strand.
AGTTATTGAAATTAATCACTGACTGAATTGGAAAGGAGTTGTATTTATAGTACTTTGATTTATTTATTTTTCAAGTGTAGAATTCTGGTGATTTTGAAAACAGGAATGATACCATTTTACAGCAGCATTGTAGATTTGTAGTATTTTAGATTGGTATCACAGTGCAGCTGAAAAGTAAGTTTCACTTTACTTTGTTGTTGTTGTTGTTGAGATGCAGTCTCACTTTGTTGCCCAGGCTGGAGTGCAGTGGTGTGATCTCGGCTCATGGCAGGCTCCGCCTCCCTGGTTCAAGTGATTCTCCTACCTCAGCCTCCCAAGTAGCTGGGACTATAGGTGCTTGCCACCATGCACAGCTAATTTTTTGTATTTTTTTTTGAGTAGGGCTGCATGTTGGCCAGGCTGGTCTTGAACTCTTGACCTCAAGTGATCCTCCTGCCTTGGCCTCCCAAAGTGCTGGGATTACAGGTGTGAGCCATCATCCCCAGCTACTTTACCTTTCGTATTTGTCATTATTTTGTGGATAATAGTGAAAAATACATTTGTATTTCATGAGAAACAAGTACTTTCAGGACAAACACATATCCAGTGGTAAATGGTAGCTAGGTCTAAGTAGTTTATAAAGTATACTTTTACTTTTCTTGGACCTGAATTATTCAAGTTTTGATGTAAATTTCCTGATTCTTTTAATAATTATATTACTGTTCTGTTTTTCTGTTGTATTTGAAAGAATGAGTTTGCCAAAGCTATAAAGTCATAAGTTTTTCATTGTGTGATGGTTATCTGAATGGTTCTAGTGCATACTTATTAAATGTTAGACTTAATATGTAATTATATACTTTAAAGAAAAAATAGCATACTCATTAAGACTTTGGTAAATAATACATTCATATTGTAAAATTATGGTAAGATAATCTCAGTTCTTTCAGACAAAGAATTGAAAAAGATCTAGTGAATTAGATAAAATTATTAAGGTAAGTATGCTTGAAATTGAGAGAACAACCTAAGTCTAACTTTTGAGTGTAAGTAAAATCGATGTGTGACCACAGGCAACTTACTGAACCATGTAATTAGTTTTTTTCTATGAAAAATGAGACATTTATACTGAGATTGTGGTGAAATAGCGTGTAAAGGGCTTATGTTCTAATGATGTGAAAATTAAGCAATTGGTAAGACAAATTATAATTTTCAGTTTGTTGGGAAGTATAGTTATTATGACCTACCTAACGTTTTGTGTTGATATGAAATCACCTACTTATATAAAGTAAACCTGAGTAAAATCCCCTTAAATGAGGTGTTAGAGTCATCATTGGAACAAATACGGTTGAAAATTGTCTTAACACTAGATTAACTGTTATTTGGTATATTATATATTTTTTTGAAATGTGAGTAATTTTTATGATTGATACATCATGACTTGTAGGTTAGTGTTTAGTCTGACATTTTTAAGTGTAGCCATGTTTAATCCCCCCCTCACCATTTGTGTATATTTTATTTCAAAAGCTTGTACTTTCATAGAAAACCTTAAGATTTAGAAGAGGTTGTTGTGGCCTGGTGCGATGGCTCATGCCTGTAATCCTAGCACTTGGGGAAGCTGAGGAGGAGAGGATCGCTTGAGTCCAGAACTTTGAGACCAGCCTGGGAAACATAGTGAGATCCTATCTCTGTTAAAAAAAAAATTAAAAAAAAGAGGTTGTTGAACATTAAGATGGCGTAGTGATATAGGTAAAGGGTTTTTTTTTTCTTAGTAAAATATTTTCTTAGTTTTATTTCTTAGGGAAGGTGAGGTAAGAATCTGAATGTGGAAAATTGAAGAAAGGGTTTAAATATTGGTAGAATTTAGGGTCTAAATAATTCAAGAAAGAATTATATTTTAGAACATTAAAATTCAGTGGAGTACAGCTACACATTTATAGAGAATAACACCTTCTGCTTATAAGCAAATTCACTGTTGACGTGTATAAATGGCATTAGGTTGGTCGTACTGTTCACATTATTTTATATAGGGGATGAAATAAAAATTCCCTAAAATAAAACTAGGGTTTTCTTAGGAAGGAGGAAGTGGGGAATGGATCTTGGTGGTCATGAACGAGTGTCCTCTTCTGCAGTGGGACCCTGTCTCTGCAGAAAAGAAAAACAGTAGTTGGGCATGGTTGGTGTTCGCCTTGTAGTTCCAGCTACTTGGGAGGCTAAGGCAGGAGGATTACTTGAGCCCAAGAGTTCAGGGTTACAGTGAGCTGTGATTGTGCCACTGCAGTCCGACCTGAGTGACACAGTAGTAAGAGCCTGTCTCTAGAAAAGAAAAATATAAAGAAAACTTGTTGTTTAGTGTAGCCACCTCATTAATGATCTTAGCAAGATCTTCTGCATGGAGAAGCTGCTACTTCTCCTTGTGCCTTTATGTAATGGAAATGGAATCTTTCCTTAATCCTCATGAACCAACCTCTGCTAGCTCCCAGGTTTGCTTCTTCACCTCTCTCAGTCTTGGTAGAATTGAAGAGAGTTTGTGCCTTGTTCTGGATTAGGCTTTGACAATTAAGGGAATATTGTGGCTGGTGTGATCTTTCAGATTATCCAAACTTTCTCCATATCAACAATAAGCCTGTTGCACTTTCTTATCATTCATGTGTTCACTGGAGTAGCACTTGTAATTTCCTTCAAGATTTTTTTTTTTCCATTCACAGCTTGGCTTCTTGGCACAAAAGCACTAACTTTCAGCCTATCTTGGCTTTCGACATGACTTCTTCACTAAGCGTAATCATTTTTCACTTTTGATGTAAAATAAGAGATGGGCAGTTCTTCTTTTCACTTGAACATTTAGTGACCGTTGTAGGGTTATTAATTGGCCTAATTTTAATATTGTTTCTAGCAAATAGGCTTGAGAAGAATAAGAGAGATGGGAAAGAGCCAGTCCAGGAGCAGTCAGAACACATACAATAGTGATCAATTGGTTCAGTTCGCTGTTTTATACGGGTGTGGTTTGTGGTGCCCCTGAACAATATAATAGTAATATCAAAGATCACTGACCACAGATCCACCATAACAGATGTTATAATAATGAAAATGTTTGAAATATTGCAAGAATTACCAAAATGTGTCAGAGACACAAGAATTGAGCACATGCTTTTTGAAAAATGGCGCTGATAGGCTTGCTCACCACAGGGTTGCTACACACCTTACATTTGTAAAAAGTGCAGCATCTGTGAAGCAAAATAATGTAAAGTGCAATGAAATGAGATATTCCTGTATCTTATTGAGGTAGTTGATAACCTGGAATTACATATCTGCCATCTTTCCCCGTTATTTTTTCTTTGTAGATATCTGTTGTCGTAGCCCAGCTACTAAAAAATCCGAGATACATAGCAAAATAATGGGAAAACTATTGGTGAAGCAGGAGGCTACCTTTGAGTTGTTTTATGGTCTCTGGATCTGCTTAAAGTATAATAGACTAAACTGATATATAGATCTCTGTGCTTAACTTTCTGTGAATAATTGTTTGAAAATGTAATTACAGATGGTTTCCACTTGGTATTGTTTTATGGTGGCTGAGCAAATGGAAATTAAAACTTGATATACTCAGCCATAAGTATCTTTAGGCCTAAGGTTAAAAAAAATTAATGGTAGAAATACCAAATATTTTTTTCCTTTTAAAAAATCCAGATACTGTAGACATCTGTTGTTGGTTTTTTTTTTGAGATGGAGTCTCACTCTGTTGCCCCAGGCTGGAGTGTGGTGGTACAGTCTCTGCTCACTGCAACCTCTGCCTCTGGAGTTCAAGCCATTCCCCTGCCTCAGCCTCCCAAGTAGCTGGGATTAAAGGTGCGTGCCACCATGCCTTGCTAATTTTTGTATTTTTAGTAGAAATGGGGTTTCACCATGTTGGCCAGGCTGGTCTCGAACTCCTGACCTCAAGTGATCTGCCTTCCTGGGCCTCCCAGAGTGCTGAGGTTATAGGCGTGAGCCACTGCTCCTGGCCGAAATCTGTTTTAAATACTAGAACATCATGAAATTGGATTCTGTGGCTTTAAGCATTTCATGACTGAGCTGCTGTCTGGATGCTACCTGAAGAGATTTCCATTGAATATCATTATGGCTAGCAAGTGTTCCATCATTTTCTTTAAGCTCCATCTGTGTAAATATTTTTGAACAATTTTCCACAAGTAGAGGGCCACATACCTATTTCTTATAAACCTGACGTTGATAAAATGCACTCTTTGTATAATTGGGTCTTGTTTTGATCCTGGCACTTTCATATTGGGATTTGGCAGTGAGTTCAACAGAATAAGCATTATCCTCTTGAGGCCCATCTAGGATTGAACTAAAGGGCTTCTACAATATCCACATGATCATACAATTAGTTCTCTCTCTCCCTCTCCTTTTTTTGTGCTGTGATATTGTAACTGAATATGAGCTGGTTGCCAGGGTATTGTGGTAGAATAATACCCTGCAGTTTGTAGTTAATCACGCAGCAGAACTGGCTTGATTTAAAAAAAAAAAAAGAATAAGATAAAAATTAGATAAAGATGAAGTGGCTTTGTGTTGAAAAAGATTGTATGTATATGATGATAAAAGGAAGGTTAGAGTGTTCATGAATCTGTCGTCGTTAGTCTTTTCTTCATATTTATATAATGTCATGCAAAATATTTTCCTTTTTAAAAATTTTATTTTTGACTTTGCTAGCACTTGGTGGACTTAAGTAAGACTTTTTGCTAATCTTGAAGGCTTTCTGACACAAGAGAAAAAAAGCAAATATTTGTGGAAAGACTGCTTGAATAAGGGAAGTGTGAACCTATTCAGCATGAGGTTTCTTCATTAAGTTTGTTTTATTTTTCACAGGTAACCTTGAACTTGTTTAAATGTAAGCTGCTTTGCTGTTGGCTATTTTTAATAAGACATGTTATTCACTTTGAAATATATTTAGTCTAAAGGAGAAAAATTTAGATACTCTGAGTTAAATTTCAGGCACTGTATTTTTTTAGCTTATCTTAAAAGTAGCCCAGTAGGTATTTATAATAAAAAGATTGCCTGCCTTGGCATCCTTGGGCAAACTACATACAACTCTGATTGTTTAGGGAGGAAATAGCATTTGTTGACAATAACTCCTATTTTGGAAACATTTGTAATGCCATTTATTGGTTTCACGAAGAGTATAACAAAGAGGGGCTCTTGATTTGGGTAGCAGAGGTGGCTGGGAGCAGTTATCCTCATCGCTATGGTAAAGGCTTTATTAACTAGAACTCAGTTGGAGCCCTGAAACAAATTTAAAAGTGCCCCCTCATCCCCAGTAATCACATACCATTTTGTAAAAAAAAAAAAAAAGGTTAAATGACTTAAATATAGCAATATCAGTGATTAGTCCCAGTATACACAGATATCTATTTGATTCCCAGTAAGGTTGAGACAATGTGCTAACTTAGCACATAGCAAAAACTTTAATGGGATGTCCTGGGGTCAGTACTGATTCAGCTCAGTTGCCCACACATTTAGAATTACAGTGTTATGTCATAACAGTCAAATGGTGTATGAGAGGATGTTTTAAAAAGTACTTTTCAAGCTTTATACATGTAAGGTGTGCTGGGCTTGGTGGCTCATGCCTGTAATCCCAGCGCTTTTGGAGGCTGACGGTGGGAGGATCGCTTGAGGCCAGAGGATCACTTGATCCCAGGTGTTGGAGATCAGACTGGGCAACATGGCAAAGCCTCATGTCTACAGAAAATGAAAAAATTAGCTGGGCATGGTGGCGTGTGCCTGCAGTCCCAGCTACTTGAGAGGCTGATGTGGGAGGATCACCTAGGCTTGGGAGGTCAAGGCTACAGTGAGCCAAGATTTTGCCACTGCACTGCAGCCTAGGTAACAGATTGAGACACTGTCTCAAAAACGAAACAAAACAAAACAATAACAACAACAAACCCCAAACGGTAAGGTGTTACCATTGTTAAATGATCTCTTATATTTAAAATTACCACCATCTATTTGAGCCTATATTATGTTAGTTGCTATGTAAAATACAGAAATGAATCGGAAACATTTTTACATTTCAGGAGCTGAGAACCTAGTAGAAGAGAATAGCATATACACACAGAGCATTGTTAAAGGGTAGAAAGTAAAGTCTCCTATGTAGGGCCCATGGTATTCCTGGAGTTTTATGTAAGAGGCTGAGCCTTGAGAAAGAGTTGATTTTTGAGTACAATAACCTTAAAGGGTATAGAATTTGGATATATGGCTATGTAAGGGCAAGCAGGTGTGTGCAACTGCACATTCAAGGATCTAGAGTAGGGAATTTTGAAATGTGTATTGGGGAAGAGTTAAACATGAGAAATTGATTGAAAATGAACATTTGGGCCTGTTGGAGCTTAAACACTAGGCCAAGCAGTTTGGGCTTCATAGGTAGTTGGGATCTTAGAGGGTTTTTGAATAGGACTTAGATAGAAGCTCCTAGTAGATTATAAACTGTATGGGGGTAGGACCTGCATCTGACTTTTGTCCATCATTGTAATTCCAGGACCGTCGTAATGCCTGGTACATGTGTCTGCTTTGACAGCACATATAGTAAAATTGGAATGTAGTGCCTGGTACATATTGGTTGAATAAACCAGTGAGCAGATTTAATGGATGTAATAGAAGTTTGTGTAAAGATTATCAGTCTAGCACCATTGCATGCTAGGAAGACTCCCTGGTATCCTGTAACACATAGGAAAACGTGATGACCTGATGTTGTTATAGGATACTGTTTTAAGGAGAGGATGTGACCACATTTGAAAGATTTTCTTGATGCATTGATTTCTTTATTAACTGCAGTTTGAAAAAACAGTGATATCCTTTCCTTCTCTTTTTGCATTATCTTATTTTTTATTTTATTTTTGAGATGGAGTTTTGCTCTTGTCGGCCAGGCTGGAGTGCAATGGTGTGATCTCTGCTCACTGCAACCTCCGCCACCCGGGTTCAGGCGATTATCCTGCCTCAGCCTCCTGAACCGCTAGGACTACAGGCACGTACCACCATGCTCGGCTAATTTTGTATTTTTAGTAAAGACTGGATTTTCCTGTGTTTGGCTGGTTCTGAACTCCTGACCTCAAGGTGATCTGCCCAACCTGGCCTCCCAAAGTGCTGGGATTACAGGCGTGAGCCATAACGCCAGGCCTGCAGTATCTTATTTTATAGTCTGTAGTTGAATTTTTTAAATGGAAATTTAAAAAGTTTTTTTTTTACATTGAATACTTCTCCATATGTTATTTTTATTAGTATTGGAGATAGCAAGTAGTTTGAGCATTTGAACAAAATCATATTTTGTAATTGTCCCATAGAACAGATGGCTATGGAAGAGCACTATTTGTTAGGTTAAAGTGCTTAATAATATTTATGTGTCAGAATCCTTATAAGCACATTAACTTATAAATACATCATGGATTGAATGACATTGATTGTCTTACATAAGTTATAAATTGCCATTCCAACACTGGAGTTGATATTTGCTGCACGGCAATGATGAGTAATATTGCTTAGCTGAGGCTCTCTCTGAGAAAGTCCTGAATGTTTCACTATAGAATCAAATTGACAGTGGCTTTCATTGAGTTTTCTACCTTTCACTCTGGAATCCTGAGTTAATTACTAGCTTCTGTAAGTGTCATGGCAACAGACTACATGATAAAATGAGATTGTACGATTTAGGCAAACATTTTCAATGAAATCTTTAATAGTTTTTAGTGACAGTGTACATATTTTGCTGAGTTGTTTATCAAAACAGCCTTTGGGTTGCATCTCCTTTCTAAATATTTAAGATAGCAAGTTAGTACATTGCAAATTGTATGATTTTAAAGTGGCATATTTCAAAGATTATTAACAAGGTACATGTTAAACAAGATATATCTCCTCCAACGATGCTTGCAAACACACACACATACCTGGAGTTGCTTGAATTCCATATATTAGTTGAAATTTTGGTTCGGCAACACCTGAAATGCCACCATGTTTCCCGGAAGATGCTCAAAAGAGTACTTGTATCATTAGTGAGTCAGACTTTCTTGGCCAGGAGCCATCTCTTACTCTCTTTTTCAGTTTGTGAACATAGCTCAGCTGGCATTGCAATATAGGTCACGGATTTTGGATTACTCCCTTCTGTTCACCCTCACATATCCAAAATGGAACAGAGGCTGGGAAGAAATAAATCTATCATTCTTTTGTTATCCTTTGCCTATGTAGAGGTAGAGGTCATAGGATTAAGTGTAGAAAGTAAAAATAAGAAATGGAGTGTTCATACAGTGCCACTTCCTGTGACATGTCATTGCAGACAAGACGTTTACATTTGCTTGTCTTCATTCTTGTCTGTACTATGGAAATTACGTCTTTATTTTATGGTACAACATGAAGTGAGTGTGAAAAGCAGCTAGATTTAACTGTTGTGTAAATGCACTTTATAGCCATATATTTTTAAATGAACTCTACTGTCAAAATATTAAAATCTTCATGATTTTAGATGCTAAATAAGAATATAATTTTGCTTTTCATAGTTTTGGCTATACTTTCTACTTGTATACAATTTGAGTTGTTTTCCACCTAGCATTGTCAGTATAGTCTTAATTAAATTATATATGGGCATTGGACGTTTTAAAATGTGGTCTTTTGTAACTACTTTCTGTCTTTGGCTGTGCAAGAATGATTATGATATTTATGCCCTTGCTCCTTATGGGGATTTGAATAACAAATACTTTTTCATGTTATTTTAAATAGAGATTGTGATCTAATCCCTTGAAAATTAGTTTGATGTCTCTTAATTATCAGTTGATCAGAGTGTTTTTAAACTTTTTATTAGTATCACATAAACAGAATAAGCAAGAGTATTTGATTAACAAAGATTATTTTTCCACATTCATGCTGCATGATATATAATAAGCTTATTTCCTTTTCCACATTTGATTTTTTGTTTGTAGAATAATTTTTATTTGTGCTTGTTGTGCCTAATTTTATAGTACCAATAAACTAGGAATGAATGAAGGTTCAAAAGAATTATATATTGAAAATTGTGAACCAGAAAATAATCAAATATTTATGGTTAGTTCATATGTACTAGGCATTGTGGTAGGTGCTTGGTGATCAATCTTGCAGTGTAAAGTAGTTTTGGATTTATTCTTTCTGAATATTAACTTGAATGATTTACAGGGAAATTTTCGATACTACTAATTTTTTTTTTTTTTTTTTTTTTTAAGACAGGCTCTTACCCTGTCACCCAAGCTGGAGTGCAGTGGCGCGATCACAGCTCACTGCAGCCTAGACTTCCTGGCTTAGGTGAGCCTCTCACCTCAGCCTCCTGGGTAGTAGCTGGGACTATAGGCATGTACCACCATACATGGCCAATTTTTGTATTTTTTATAGAAGTGGGATTTCACTATGTTGTCCAGGTTGATCTTGAACTGGGCTCAAGTTATCCACCTGCCTCAACCTCCTAAAGTGTTGGGATTACAGGCATGAGCCACCACTCCCGGCTGCTAATTTGTTTTTATACTTTTGTGTTTATTAAACTCATTTTTATTTAATATGTAGGATAGAGTTAGTAGTTATCAAATAAGTGGCAGCTTTTGCCATATTGAGATTGTTAATTTAACCTAGTTGAACACTAGAGGGACTGCAAACTAATCACTGAAATTTGAGTTCAGTAGTATATTAGTTGAGAAGCTTTGTTTAAAAATGCAGAACCACACAGTTTTTTACTCCAACTATGTGGTTTTCATAAGACTAAGTATTATGCCTAAAATTTTACCTGGTAACTTATTTGGTTAATTAATTCTCAGGTTAGTAGACCATATATAAAATGTAACCTCTGCCAATATAGTTAGAGCAAAGCAAAAAACTTTTGTTTATGGTCCCTTTACTTTGAGACAGAGTCTCGCTCTGTTGCCCAGGCTGGAGTGCAGTGGCACAATCTTGACCCACTGCAGTCTCTGCCTCCCGGGATCAAGCAGTTCTCCTGCCTCAGCCTCCCAAGTAGCTGGGATTACAAATGCACACCACCATGCCTGGCAAATTTTTGTATTTTTAGTGGAGATGAGGGTTCACCATAATGGCCAGGCTGGTCTTGAACTTCTGACCTCAAGTGATCTGCCCACCTTGGCCACCCAAAGTGTTGGGATTATAGGTGTGAACCACCACATCTGGCCCTGTGTCCTCTTTTAAAATCCAGTATGTGTACTTTGATGGTCTAAGAGAAGCGGGAATCTGGAAGTTGGCTATGTAAATAGTAGTTTTCTCTTGGAAATCTCTGAGTAAGAGGCAATAGAGTTTAGAAGAAGTAAATATTAATTTAAATAGTAATTAAGATTATTATTTTGTGGAGATTTTAATTGATCCCATGATTATTTGATGTGTTTTGTGAAAAGATTAGTTTATAACGGCATTAACAGCTTAAGCTAGTCTGTTATAACTTTAGTTCATTTAGGCAGTTTTACAGATAGTTTTGCTATTTCATTTTAAAAACTGGTAGGTAGAGCACGGTGGCTCACAGCTGTAATCCCAACACTTTGGGAAGCCAAGGTGAGTGGATCGCGAGGTCAGGAGTTCACGACCAGCCTGGCCAAGATGGTGAAACCCTGTTTCTACCAAAAATACAAAAACTGGCTGGGCGTGGTGGTGCGCACCTGTAATCCCAGCTACTTGGGAGGCTGAGGCAGAGAACTGCTCGAACCTGGGAGGCAGAGTCTGCAGTGAGCTGAGATCACACCACTGCACTCCAGCCTGCCCCACAGAGCAAGACTCCATCTCAAAAAACAAAACAAAAAAACTGGCAGTTGAACTTAATTTGGTAAGAACTTTTAAAATATAGCTTTTGGCATTAAAAGCTTGAATACTTTCTAAATAGGACTTTGGTTCAATTTTGACATTTTACTCTCAAAATAATATGGTTTGGAAATGCTGTATTAAATTGCAAACATTTAATATGTATACAATAAATGAATGCTTCTGAAAGTTAGGTTTGATGGTTATCCAGGGATTTTGATGTCTACATTGTGGACATAAACAATGAATTAATCTTTATATTCACATCTCTTTGTAAAGAAATCTTAAAAATCACTTAAGATTAATAAAATGAATGAATTGAGTATAGATGTCTTCATTTTCTTCATAAATAAATTTATTTATTTTTATATTTGTAAGGCTGATCTAGCTTTAGTTAAAATACTAGAACATTGGTGTAAATAGGCATCTGCCTATTTTTACCTTTAACAGTATGCTAATTAGATTTTTAAAAATGTGGAAATACATACTAATAACATGAATATAATTTAAATTCTTTATGTTTATGAGTATTCCTCTTTATTTCACTTCCCTTGATTAGATGTTCATAAAATTCACTGTATAAGTTAAGAATAAGTCCAGTTACGTACAGAAAAAGAAAATTTAAAAACCTTGTCTATTATTGACATTCTGTCAGCTTCCAAAATTTTTGGATCTGACTAGAATGATGTATGTGATTGGCTTTTTTACCTTGACACTTTTCATTCTAACTTGTAAGAATTTCGGTATAGGCCGGGCGTGGAGGCCAAGGTGGGTGGATTACTTGAGGTCAGGAGTTTGAGACCAGCCTGGGCAATATGGCGAAATCCTGTCTCTACAAAAAATACAAAAAAAATTAACCAGATGTGGTGGCACATGCCTGTAATTCCAGCTGCTGGGGTGGCTCAGGCTGGAGGATCACTTGAGACCGGGAGACAGAGGCTATAGTGAACTGAGATTGCACCACTGCACTCTGACCTGGGCGACAGAGCAAGACCCTGTCTCAAAAAAAAAAAAAAAAAAAAAAAATTTACTGCTTTGCTTAATGCTGATAAGCCCTCCTGTTAAATTACAGATTTTGTGTTGGGTTCTTTATCTTTTTCTGAAAAGTTTGGTGTTAGTGTCCAAAAAAAAAAAAAAAAAAAAAAAAAAAAAAAAAAAATCCTGGTTAAAACTTTTCCCTGAAGACTGAATTTCTGGAAAATGCCAAAAAGTACATAGAGTACTGAACTGTGAGTCTCAGAGGTAGGGTGAAGGGATGTTAGATATAAAAAGTATGTTTTTGTTGTAAATGTTGGCTGGTTGACATAATTATAATTGTTGGCATTGCAGGAATCTTTGAGTGTCTGTTGTTTTGAACAGAGTTAAAAACTGACCTTGACTTTGTTATATTTAGAAGGAGTGGGCAGTAATTGCCAGTGTGTTAAATATTAGATTTGAAGGTTACTGGATATTCTTGAGAGCTATAAAAAATCCCATTTTATTAATTATCTTTTGTTCTATGTTTTGGCTTTTGCAGAAAGTATTATATGAAGTAAACTTGATCATTGAATGCCTCTGGGTTAAAAAAAATTACGTATTTCGGAAAATGACTTGACAAAAGTTTAATTAGAGAAAGGCTGATTTGATAGTTAATGCTATTGAATCTTGTTATGTTATCGAATCTCTTATACTTGGAGGAGGAGGGGAAGTGTAAAATTCAATTCAACAAGCATGTGTTGAGTGCTAAACAACTATGAAGTGTGCTGGGAAAGACATGGTTAGTTACTTCCAGGAGACTGAGGTATATAACTGGTTGCTCATTTTTTCCGGAAACTTAATTAATGCATTTTGAATTTAAGGCACCTTATTTTGGTATAGTTCTCGGGATGCTTATGAGGTTTTAGTGGGTTCTCTTTACTCTTGCTGTGTGTTTTTGTTTATTTAATCATCAGATATTACTGCACTTCAAATAAGGGCCAGATAATGTGTTAGGTATTGGGCATTCACTGTTGGACTGTGTCATTTGGTTCTTCATCTCACAGAGTTTATCCTTTAATGGGACAATTAGAGAAGTAAACAGGAAGGTACACTACAGTGTGATAAATGCTGTGATAGGGGAAGTAAGTACTTCTCCTCTGTTCATGTTTTTGCCTCTTCCAAGTTCTTGTTCCTGCTGCAACATCAGCAGTTTGTTTCTCTTGTTTAAAATGTTTAGCCAATTTTTTTTGACTTTTATAAGATGTCATCATTTTGGGATGATACAAAGATGGGCCAGACATGAACTGTTTTTGTGGGTATGGGAGGAGGCGGATAGGACTTTTACTAACCTTGTTTGAAACTTAAAGGGATGTAGTTATGTCTCAAGACAGCCAAATTTGCAGGTCTGAAATACAGTTTTTTAAAAAAAATGTGTCATTTTTCTCTGCCAGCTTCGCAAGATTAAATTTTGCCATGTTGCACTCTTGAATACCCCTAGATAGCTGCTTATAAAAAACTTGACTTTGCTCACATTGCGCTCCTGTTTCGTTCCCTCATAGGTTGTTATCTTCATCAGGGTGGGTGGGTGGGTGCTCAAGCACCCTCTTGGTCATGCTCATGTTATCATGCTGCCTGTCTTTCCTGGGCAGAGAGAACTGTCACAGGAGAGAGCACACGTTCCAGCACAATTGAGTTAGGGTCTTCAGTTAATATTCTATCAAGATAAAGGGAAAGACTTCCCAAATTATCACCAAAGCATTAAAAAAGTCAAAGTATTCAGCAGAACATGAAAAAAGTCAAAGTATTAAAACTTTTTCTTTCTTGAGGACAACAGTAGATTTTTGCTTAAAGTTTTCTGTCCTTAGTAACTTTGCTGCCATATATTATTGTGGGGTATTTGTATGCATTGATATGGGATTTTCTTGCTGGTTAGATACATCTTTGTTGGAGATTTTCAGTGTCAAATCAAATATAGTAATATATTAGTCTCTGCTACAGTAACTAGTTTTCAAACCGCCAGATTTCTCTTGAGACACTGAATCCCCTATATTGAATAGAATGTTTGTGAATATGGTACACGAGAAAGTGGATTTAATACCCTGCATGGCTTTATGCTTCTTACATTGATCAGTAAAGTGACCTTTCACAGTTTTCCCCCCAGCAGTCAGTACATGTTTAAACTAAACTTGATGTGCTCTGTGAGCAGCCATCACTGTGGTTTTCACTTTTTCCAACCACTGTTGGACCTTTGTATACCTTTCTTCCAGAAGCATCTCTGTCCCCTTCTTTCTTGAGCCAAGCATTGATTCTTGAAGTTTTAGATGCTAGTAGGAGTGATGACTGTCTGAAACAGGATGTACTACACTTGTAGTAGGCATGGTAATAGAGCTACAGATAAAGTCCTCTGGGAATTGGGAAGAGTAGAGGTGACCTCTAGATACCAGGATTAAGCAAGTCTTATGGAGGGTGTAGCAGTAAAAATAATGCTTCCGGCCCGGTGTGGTGGCTCACGCCTGTAATCCCAGCACTCTGGGAGGCCAAGGCCGGAGGATCAGTTGAGCCCAGTAGTTTGAGACCAGCCTGGGCAACACAGTGAGACCCTGTATCTAAATAAGTAAATAAAGCTTCAGAGAGTAAATTAGGACATGTGGGTTTCAGGGGCAGAAGAGAGGGAAGATAGCTTAGTAAAAGTGTCACAAGAGCAGAGATGCAGTGGACAAGTATAGGTCATAGCTAGAATTTCAGCTTGTCTGTTGAGAGGTTGTAATAAAGAGTAGAGGAAGAAAAAAGTTTGAAAAGGTAATTTAAATCAGATCATGGGAGACCTTGAATACTGGGTTTAATACATTACGACCATTCAGTAGACCATTAGCGAATCTCTTGAGAGTCTTGAGAATAGAGTTAGGTGAACAGTTGGGAGGATTAATCTGGGTTACAATATGTTAAATAAATTGGGGCTGGGACATTGATGGTAACGAGAGTATTAAGAGGTGGTTCCTCATTCTTGGGAAGGTGCAGTGAGGACCATTAAATTGGTGTTTTGTGTATTTTTAATCACATCTGGTGTTTTGATCCTTAAATATTGTACTTTTGTGTGAAAGAGCTTTAATTTATTGGTATTAAAATAATCCACTTCAGTGTAGGGAAAGGGGCTTGGCTTCATTTTATCTGTTAAATGTACATTGAACAATTACTCTTTCCTGGATGCTGTGCTAGACATTATGGATGTAGAAGTAAGGAAGATATGATCCCAGCATTTTAGGTTTTTTGTATTTTAGCACAATAGGAGATAATGAATTGGAATTTTAGTAACTCCTTGTGTTCAGAGCTTATAGGATATCAGCTATAAGAGAGGCAGGTTAAGAGGATGTTTGATGCTGGAAAGATAGATAGGAACCACACTGTGTAACACGTCTTTGGCTTAATTCCTTAGTGGACAAAGCCTTTGAAGGTTCTATGGAATGTGTGGTAACAGATTTCTCCAAGACTTCTGAGAAAAACAGGATGTAATATGGTTTTGTCACTTGCGAAGGAAACAAGGAATGTTCACTTAGAGGGATAGAGGAAGTACTGATTGTCATTTAGACTACTTCATTTGTAGGTGAAGAAGCACAAAGATACTATGTTATATTGGATTACTGATAGTAACTAAAGCAAAAATAAGATATTTTAGACTGCCACTTCCAAAAAACCTCTTTATTGGAACATTTAAGAGGAATTAACCTACTGCTAGTTTAATTTATGCATGTATAATGATATCCTTTGGAATTTTATTTATTTATTTATTTATTTATTTTTATTTATTTATTTATTTTTTTGAGGCGGAGTCTCGATCTGTCGCCCAGGTTGGAGTGCAGTGGGCCGGATCTCAGCTCACTGCAAGCTCTGCCTCCCGAGTTCACGCTATTCTGCCTCAGCCTCCCGAGTAGCTGGGACTACAGGCGCCTGCCACCTCGCCCGGCTAGTTTTTTGTATTTTTTAGTAGAGACGGGGTTTCACTGTGTTCGCCAGGATGGTCTTGATCTCCTGACCTCGTGATCTGGCTGTCTCGACCTCCCAAAGTGCTGGGATTATAGGCTTGAGCCACCGCGCCCGGCCCCTTTGGAATTTTAATGCAGATTTTGATAATTTGTAAATTTAAGGGTGCCCTGAACATTAGGGTCTATTAGTTGATAGTAGTGATGTGAGACCAGATTGATAGACTTATATTCTTAAATAGGGTGGCCTGAATTTATCAGTCCAATAAAAGTGCATGTCTGTGAGGCAACAAAGATTATTATGTTTGAGAATTTTTGTTTTTGTTGGCGATAAAATAGTGCAGAACTAACCAAATACGTTTATTGACCATATGATAGAAATTGCAGTGAGTTTAGGTAGAAGGTTTTTAGGTACAATGTGAACTGTACTGTTTTTTGCTTCTGAGCATGTTGAGTGAAGTGATTTTGAGCCAGTCATTCTGTCTGAGTTGTTTAAAGGAGATCAAGAGAAAAAAAGCTATTATTGAAAAACTATATTTTCCTTAGAGATTGCTGGCGAATAGTGGGAAATTTTGGTATTACATATATTTCATCCAAATTTGGGATGAATATATAAATATAGTATTAAAATTTTGATTTTGTGTTTGATTAGGTTCTTGGTTTATATTATAAAAATATTCGATTCAGCCTCACCTATTTCAGCCTTTGAAATAGGTGTTCTGAAGCTTTTAAAATTTTTAACCGTTTTGTCTGAGAGAGAAGGTTTCTTAGAAAAGAATTCTAGTTTCACTAAATGGCTCTTGACTTCAAGAACTCAGTTACTACATAACAAGATAAGTCAGATGGTCCAAGAAGTATTTTTTGTTACCATGACTACAACATATTGGTAGACGAATATTATATTTTATAGTTATTGTTTAACCGAAGTTGTCAATTAAAAAGTGAGAAGTTTTAGAACTTTGTATCCAGTGGATTTATTTATATTACTAAGGAATCCTATACTTATTTACTGTGACTTTTTTTTTAAGTGAAAGCAAAGCAAGTTTATTAGAGCAGCAGAGTACAGGAAAATGACTGCACCATAGACAGCAGGGCTACCCCCATAGGCAGAGTAGCTGTGACTTAAATTGTTCTTTTAAAGATTCTTCACAGTTTTTCAAGGGGTGCGTGTGTGTTTGTGTGTGTTTTAAGGGAAATCTATACAAGATGGATGTAACACTGTTTGCTAGGTATGAACTTCAAATTCTGGGCTGATGAGCAAAGATTTCAGAAAGTATTTCTCACCTTTTTCTAACTGGTGGCTGAATAATTCTCTATAAGGATATTATACTCCTTGAAATAAAAGGATTCCATATTTGGTAGTGGTCAGTATGTGTAGGTAAATTAGAAGCCTCAGATTTAGGAATTTGGGATCATAAATTAGAAAGTGGTAAAAATAAAAAAGAACTTTTGCTGGGTGCGGTGGCTCACACCTGTAATCCGAGCACTTTGGGAGTCCGAGGTGGGTGGATCACCTGAGGTCAGGAGTTTGAGACCAGCCTGGCCAACATGGTGAAACCCTGCCTCTACTAAAAATAAAAAATTAGCCAGGCGTGGTGGCACATGCTGGTTGTGGTCCCAGCTACTTGGGAGGCAGAGGCAGGAGAATTGCTTGAACCTGGAGGCAGAGGTTGCAGTTAGCTGAGATTGCGCCATTGTACTCCAGTCTGGGCAATAAGAGTGAAACTCTGTCTCAAAAAAAAAAAAAAAAAAAGTTTTTGTACTCAGAAGAAACTTGCAAATAATTTTAGTAGTAGTATTTTTTACTTCAAAACATTTGCCCCTCCATGCTTGCTTTTGTCTTTGATGTGCAAGCAGTTCAAAGGTGAAAATTTCTGGTGTGTTTTTATGTAGATGGAAGATCCCTCCTTCCTTCTTGTTTTCCCTGCCTCCCCTCTTTCTTGTCCACCTTGTCTCCCCACTTCTTCCCACTCCCTCCCTCCCTCCCTCCCTCCCTCCCTGTGAAAGGGAATTGGTGGAGAAGGAAACCTTGGTTTATTGAAAGAGTGTGGAAGATGACGTTTAAATTGTAAAAGTTCATCAAGCCATGCAAATTGGGAGCAGTGGGCTTTATGCTTCGTTTATAAGTGGATTTTCTTTGAGCATAAGACTTTTTAGATGCTAGTATTGAGACTGTAATTGACAGGAGTAGTTTTTTTTTGTTTTTAGGCTAGCCATCTGATTGCATAGCAGCATCACAGAAGATAGTCTGCCTGATCTAATGGCAGCATGTCAGGGAGTTGCCTTGAGCATAACTCTCCACTTTCTTTTTAGTTTCAGAAGAAAGATGATAATGGATGTTGTAATTCTCTCTGTGTCATTTCTGTTGTAGTTTTGTCAGTAAGGACTATGTATATTTAGGAATCACTTGAGATTCCTAATAGTATTTTAAGTCTGTTTTATATGATTTGATTATTAAGGATGAACATACTTGATTTTGTTTTCTATACATGTGTTTCACTCAGAATGTAGGTTAAAGTTTTGTTATGTGAGCTGCAGGAGATTAACTTTTAATACCATTATTAGGTTGGAGAAGCATATTTTATTTAACTTGCGCCATATGTGCTGTATTTATGGAATAATTTAAACTATCTGTAATTGGGCTGAAAAAAATCTTTCTAGTAGAAAGGGGTTGTTTATAAGATAGTGTCATAGTATACTCAGCTGAAAATAAAATTGTGGGATTGAATTTTCTGATGCTCAGATTTATTGATTTCATGTGAGCGAGGCTTTTATTCTTGAGTTACTTTTATTCAAATAGGAAAATAATACTATCAACCTTACCATTTATGAAAATTAACTTAATTATCATTATTTAATAGTTAACAACTTAATCTCATGGGTTTGTTTCTAAGAGGCTACTATACGCTAACTTAAAATTTTAATTACAAAGGTATACAGTGAAACTGTGACTTTAAGTGAAATGACATATAGCAGGTCCTTGAATAATGTCCTTTCCTTCAATGTTATTTTGTTGTAACATCGATGAGGAAAAAAACCTGGTTTTGTTATATGTTATTTCACTTAAAGTTGCAGTTTTCAAAAACGTATCAACAGTATTAAGTGAGGACTTATTGTAATATGATTATTTGGTGAATTTGGTTTTCTCAGAAAAAAATGTGATATGTAGTTTAGTAACTTTCAAAATTTTTTTTCATTATATCAACTTATTTTAATAGTTATTTATTAAACTACAGTATTATATGCCTACTCTCATGTTGCTTTGCAGCCTTAGTAATATGTCACAATGCTATTAGAAAGTGCTACCCAGCAGAGATGTATCTAACAAAAGTGTTAAATGGATTGGAGTCAAGGATTAAAATGATACAGGCAGGAGTATACTTGAGAAGTGGACAGCTTTACAAATGTAGAGAGAGGTATTTGGGACTTGTGATGAGTAGTTGCTTTTATTTGTAAGGAAATTTAAGCAAAATCTTTGAACTTTCTAGGTTTATTTTTCCATCCTGTTCTTTTGTCACTTACATTTATCTTGCATATTGTAAACATTCTTTCTAACTCCCAAATTCAGCTGCCCTAAAGTATAAATCAGGAAGTTTCAGGATATATCTTCTAGTATTTAGGAGCCTTGTAGGCCGATACTTAGTTTAGAAATGCCCTTGAAGAAAGGTTTGCGTTGTTTTATTTTCTCTTGAGTTCATGCCTCTCTAAGGCAGAATCAGCCACCTTTCTGTCTTAAAGGTACTTTTTTTTTTTTTTGCCGGCAAAACTGCCTTCAGTAATAAAATATCAGGGACTTTGACTCTCAAGTTGCAGTATTCAGTATGGTAGCCACTTAATCACATGTGGCTATTTAAGTTAATTAAAATTAAATAAAATGAACAATTCAGATCCCTGGTGTCAGAACACATTTCACGTGCTCAGTAGCTACATATGGCTAGAGGCTGCCTTGTTGGACAGTGCTGGTCTAGGTTTCAGCAATGGTTGGAAAGGTCC
Organism: Rhinopithecus roxellana; assembly: GCF_007565055.1. Lineage (NCBI taxonomy): Eukaryota > Metazoa > Chordata > Mammalia > Primates > Cercopithecidae > Rhinopithecus > Rhinopithecus roxellana. The sequence continues at coordinate 89,546,602 of NC_044558.1, forward strand.
GAAAGGCCATTTTGGGCACCATCTTAAGGAAAGGGACTAAAGGTCTTCTAACAGAAAATCATTGAGCAGAAGTGCAGTGGGAAGTTTTCTTCTGGCTAGTGGCATAATTAGAGTGTCACAAAGTTTCCCTAGATCTCTTCGTAGTCCTTTCCTCCCTCTCTTCATCTCCTTTCTTCCTTTTTTGACATGGTGGTGAATTTATTCGTTGTGGTTGGAAACTAGTTTTGTTGATTTTTGCAGACTTTTCAAGTTGATAGCTTCAGGTGGTAAACCACGAGAGTGCTTTTCAGTGTCTCCTGGTGAGCTTTCATTTATAAATGCTCCACTTTCATTAGCTTTATTTAGAAGTTTCTTTATTCATTATCATGCCAGTTTACTACTTAAATTTTCCCTAAACTCAGGCAGCTTTATTTTGGCACATTTCTGCTTGTGTGCTAAAATAAGAGTGATAGATTAATTGTACTAGTTTTGGATTTTGGAGTTCTTAACTGCTTTTGTGTAGTGTATTTGTAGGATTAATGTTAGGTGCTGTACAGATCATACGCATTTTCCCCGAAGGCATGTGGTTGGATTTTAGGGCTCTCTGATACCACTATATAGAAATATATGTATATATTGGTTACGTTCTAAGGTTGCTTTTGGGCCGTTTTTTTTTCTTTTTGAGACGGAGTCTGGCTCTGTCGCCCAGGCTGGAGTACAGTGGCACGATCTCGGCTCACTGCAAGCTCCGCCTCCCGGGTTCACGCCATTCTCCTGCCTCAGCCTCCTGAGTAGCTGGGACTACAGGCGCCTGGCACCGCGCCTGGCTAATTTTTTGTATTTTTAGTAGAGACGGGGTTTCACTGTGTTAGCCAGGATGGTCTCGATCTCCTGACCTTGTGATCCGCCCTCCTCAGCCTCCCAAAGTGCTGGGATTACAGGCGTGAGCCACCGCGTCCGGCCTGGGCTGGTTTTTTTTCTTTCACATTTTAGGGAGGTGTTAAACAGAATGCTTAGGAGATACCATATGTATTCCATGAAATAAGGTGATTCATTCAACAAACATTTATTATATGCTCTTAGAGGTTTGAGAGAAGTAGCAATATTATGCATACCATTTGCTTAGTGGTTTTTCTGATTTCCTTTAAGAATGTAATTGTGGCAACATTTCAAAGCAGTTGACTTTGCTTGAATGTAGCTGCAGATCCAGATGTACAGTCCAGTTTATACTCTGTCCTGCAGTGATTTCACTGAAGATTCAGATCCTCTGAATATAGTTTAGAGAATATCTGTGTACTATTGTAGTGATTAGAAATCATTTCAAGGTACCTCTGCTAACTGAATATGACCATTAAGATTTTTTTGAATAGTCCTGCCTGCCCCTTTCCCACAATGTTGTATCTCATGTCATATGTAAGTTGCAGTGGGAAGGGAGGGCAGCTGACTTGGTCTTGAATTGTTTTCCCTTAAATGGGCTTAGTCTAGTTTGTGGGAATTGACTGCCCAAAACATTAGAAAAATTTAGGGGAGAAATGGTTAACTCTCTTAGAACTTTTAGAAGAGTATTTCAAGAGGAAGCCCAATTTTGGTTAAGCCATGGTTAAATCTTGAATCCTAACATTCTAGGTTAGGACCACTTGGAAGAATAGGATAAGACAGAGTACAGTAGGACCACTTGAAAGTCTTCTGGGCTTTACCAAAGTTTGAGGGCTCTGTATCATTTGAGAAAGTGTCATCTTCGTTTATTTTTGCCTTGGGACTTTCAAGTAGTTCTGAAACAGATCTCACTGTGGTAGAAGGTTGGGCTCTAATAGTTATCTGACCACTCCCTCAGCATTTGGTAGGAAGCAGTAAGGAATAATAAATAAAATACTTAGGAAGGAAAGCATAGAAGAGGATAGATGGGTTAGAATATGTAAACTGAGTGAAGAGCCATGATTTTCGAGGCATTGCTTCAGAGAAGTGTGGGATGGTAGTGGTTACTGGATCAAGGCATCAGAAAGGGCCAGAGATTGAGAATGTGGCATAGTTGTAATAGTCATCTATTTAAAAAAACAAAGGCATGAAGGAATATATGTTCTAGCACATGGGATTTTTCTGGATATAATTTTAAAATGTTACCTCACTGTGGCTTTAGGGGTCTCATTTAATCCAAAGTGGAAATTCTTTAAGGATGTTGAATACTGAGGTACACCTCCTTGGTTTGTAGTTTTTCCTTAGGAATCAAATGTCATAGCTAACTCTCTCTGTCATGTACATGCAACATTTCAAGTCCACAGATAATGGTACCTAAACTGTTGGCGATTTAAAAAACCATTAGGCTCTGAGCATGCCTCATAATCATTGATGATTTTTGCATTAGGTGCATTTTATTTCATCAAAATATATTTATAAAGATGCATTAATTGGAATGCATAAAATACAAATGAAGACTTGGTGGGGGGCTTTAACGGTTCCATTTTTTACCTCATACTTTGAATCAGGTAATGCTATTTCCTTTTTTTTTTTCCTGATGCTTTATTTATTTTTCCTTAGAGACAGGGTCTTGCTCTGTCACCCAGGCTGGAGTACAGTGGCACAGTCATAGCTTACTGTGACCCCTCAGACTCTGGGGCTCAAGTGATCCTCACATCTCAACCTCTGAAGTAGCTAGGGCCACAGGTGCGCACCACGATGCCTGCCTAATTAAAAAAATATTTTTGGCAGGGCGCGGTGGCTCAAGCCTGTAATCCCAGCATTTTGGGAGGCCGAGACGGGCGAATCACGAGGTCAGGAGATCGAGACCATCCTGGCTAACACTGTGAAACCCCGTCTCTACTAAAAAAAATACAAAAAACTAGCCGGGCGAGGTGGCGGGCGCCTGTAGTCCCAGCTACTCCGGAGACTGAGGCAGGAGAATGGCGTAAACCCGGGAGGCGGAGCCTGCAGTGAGCTGAGATCCGGCCACTGCACTCCAGCCGGGGCGGGCGACAGAGCAAGACTCCGTTTCAAAAAAAAAAGTTTTTTGGCAGGGACAGGATCTTGCTATGTTGCCAAGGCTGGTTTTGAACTCTAGCCTCAAGCAATGTTCCTGCCTCAGCCCCCCAAGCGTTGGGATTATAGACATGAACCACAGATGCTTTTTTCTTTATATAGAATATTTGAATTAGTTTTTATCCTCTTTCTGCTGTGAGTCGAACAGTTGAATCTTGCTTGAGTTATTGAAATGACAGGCATGATTTGAATAGTATTTGAAGAAAGGTTTTCAGAGAGATTATCTACATTAACTTTCCCCTATGGGGTGATAGTTAACTGTTGCTCCAAAGATGACCTGTGAGTTCCTATTTTTGAATATTATCATGAACTCATGGATTAAAACAAACTGTTTCAGTTTATTGCAGTTGTTACCCCCCCCTTTTTTTTTTTTTTGAGATGGAGTTTCGCTCTTGTTGCCCAAGCTGGAGTGCAATGGCGCGATCTTGGCTCACTGCAACATCCACCTCCCAAGTTCAAGTGATTCTCCTGCCTCAGCCTCCAGAGTAACTGGGATTACAGGCGCCCACCACTATGCCCCGCTAATTTTTTTTGCATTTTTAGTAGAAACTGGGTTTCACCGTGTTAGCCAGGCTGGTCTCAAACTCCTGAACTCAGGTAATTCGCCTGTCTCAGCCTCCCAAAGTGCTGGGATTACAGGCGTGAGCCACCACGTCCAGCCTGTTATGCTTCTTGATGTTTAAATTTTCCTGTCTTTGTCCAGTGGAAACCTGTTCAAGGTGACCTGCGAGTAGTTTTGACACGACTCTAACTAGTCACTGATACCTTCCTTGCTTTTTGGTATGACAGCATGTTCCTCGCTTATCTTAAACATTTTATGCTCCGGATTTGGAATTAGCCATTTTGCTAAGGAATTATGGTTCCTTTAATTGGGGCATGGTATTTAGAGCACAATCTGAGCACTGAGGATTCCTGTTGCTACTAACTTAGTCATTCTTTTTAGGCCTTTTCAGTGAACAGACCTAGACACATGCCTTTTTTTTTCCTTCTTTTTTTAAAACATAAATTACATAGTAATTCATACTGATACCTGGGAATTCAAGTTTGGGTCTATAAAATTTTTACTTAATATCATTCTTATATCTATCTGTATCTTCTTTTTCTCATGCCCAAACTGCTGGTTCTCAACATAATTTTTTATTTGCTTTATCCTGTGCTATAAATACAGCACTCTTAGAATAACAACACTGCCATCAATATTACTAGAAATGCTAACTCTTTTTTTGTTGTCGTCTGTTATTGAAATACAGCAGTGTGTCGCTTAATGCCTCTGAGAAATGCCTCTTTAGGTGATGTCATTGTGTGAACAACAGAGTTTGCTTACACACACACGGTATAGCCTACTGTATACATCTGGGCTTTATGTAGCTCACAGGCTACAGCATGTTACTACACTGAATTCTGTAGGCAAGTATAACACAATGGTAAGTATTTGTGTTTCTGAACATACCTAAACGTAGAAAAAGCAAGGAGCGGTGGCTCACATGTATAATCCCAGCACTTTGCGGGAGGGTGAGGCAGAAGAATTGTTTGAGCCCAGGAGTTTGAGACCAATCTGGGCAACATGAGGAGACCCTATCTCTACAAAAAATTTTACCCAAAAAAAAAAAAAGGTGCAGTAAAAATTCAGTTTTATTATCTTATAGGACCACCATCATCTTTGTGGTGCATCATGACTGAAACGTCATCATGTGGCATATGACTGTATTTGTATACTTACAGATTTTCTTTGTTCTTAGTGTATATTTCATTATGAATGTGCCTTTACTGTGCTTTAAAGTCACTCAGAATAATTCCTCTCTGTGGTTTTTGTCACCAACTAGTTACACAGTGAGGTGCTTTTGTTTCATCTTATTTTTGGAGGGATATGTAAAAAAAAAAATTAATCGTTTTGTAATTATGAAATGTGGTTCCAAAGTCAAATCTACAAAACAAGGCATAAAGAAGTTTAATGTTTTCTTATTTAACTTGTAAATAGTGAACTCTGTAGAGAATGCAGATTTATTTTAGCGTTTTGTCTTCTTTCAGGATGTTTAAATAGAAACAAATACTCAGTTGTAAATTAGTGCTTTGGTAACTTTTTAATGCTCCGAATCCCTAGATTTAATAATAAGAGGAGGGCAGGTGTTTAAAAAAAAAAAAGAAAAGAGGCTACTTGCTATTTTTCCCCAACAGCCCTTTGGCTTACTAATTTTGTATATTGTTACCTTTTTTTTTCCCACTGTCTGTAACTTTTCTTTATCCTTCTTCACTGATAGATGTTCATTTATGAAACTGATGTATTGGTGTAAATAACTTTACTTCTGTCTCACATTTGAAGGAGTATCATTCCTTCACTAGAAGGAATTAGTAACAGTTTGGCTTCATTAGCTTGTGCTGAAGGTAAGGTTTTAGATGTTCCTTTGGTTTAACAACTTTTGAAATATAATAATACCTAAGTAGATCGCCTGAGGTCAGGAATTCAAGACCAGCCTGGCCAACACGGTGAAACCCTGTCTCTACTAAAAATACAAAAATTAGCCGGATGTGGTGATGCATGCCTGTAGTCCCGGCTACTCAGGAGGCCGAGGCAGGAGAATTGCTTGAACCCAGGTAGAGGTTGCAGTGAGCCAAGATCACGCCACTGCACTCCAGCCTGGGCGACAGAGCAAGATTCCATCTCAAAAAAAAATAAAAAATAAAAAATAAAAAAATAATAATAATACGTAAGTGTCTCTATATCTGCTAAAGTTAATCCCCAAAAGTTTGGTAGGTTTCTTAGTTTTGTCAAATTTATCATTGCCACTTTGTTTTCTTTATACAAAGGAAGCAACAACAACAAAAAAGTGTTTAGTTATGCAGTACATTGTAAATTTTTCAAAGCAGAAACTGCTGTATTTGTAATAAATGTATTTTAATGAAGGAGTTAATATGTATGGTTATGATTATCCCAGTGGTGAGGAGGCTTTCATTTCCTCAGAGCAGGAAGTGTTACTGCTTTCTCAAGCTCCAGGAATGGCAGAAGATAGATTTGAATGAAAGGATAAGGTAGGAAAATAATTGGAATCATTCAAATGGATTAGATTGGTGGCCATTTACCAAAGTATACCTGTTTTTATCATTCTGTTTGTAACCCATTTTCTTCTGAATGGACTGGTAGCTTGGAGTTTCTCCTTCCCTCTGGCCAAAAACAGTAGGGAGGAAAAGGACTTAGCTGTTCTTTTTAAAAGACTTTCCTTTTTTCTTTTTTTTCTTTTCCTTTTTTTCTTTTCTTTTTAATGGTAGAACAGTTGAGAAGGTGATTATTGTAGGGAGTGGACCATTGTGTTTTTATGGGGTGGCGAGGGAATGTTTTTGTTCCCAAGTAGCTGATGAGAAGAGGACTAGTTCTGTTTGAGTCTCATTGATTGTAAAAAAAAAAAACTAGGAAAAACGTTTAAAAAAACATGACTTGAAAAAAATTTGTATTACAGTACGTCTTTTTGAAGTGCCGTCTCATTTATCCTGTGTTGTTGGAATACATAGTTAACTGGTGTTTTGAAGTGCTTTTGCCATCAGAGCTCTTAGAGCAAATGGATGAGGATGAAATCTGACTTCTCTTTCTCTTTAATAGGCACCATTTTTGTTCACCGTTTTCTGAATTCTGGTTAGGATTTGGCAGCAATATGAAGATGAATTTTTGTGTCCCGGAAGGCAAACCACATGAGTAGTGGAGTAAGTAGGAGGCCAGGTACAGTTGGAAGAAAGGGTTTATAGTGTTCTAGGTAGCCACCAGAGGAGACAGCAAAGAAGCAGTATTTGTGCCAACTGTGATCACCACTGACACTACACTGCTGCTTTTTCTTGGCAGCGATATTATTCTTCTATTCTTTTATATTAGCCATTTTATAAATTCTGAAAGGGAACACATTATTTGCCAATTCTGAAAACTCTGGCCAGGTTAGCTTAAGAAAATAAGATAATAATAACACCTAAGTATCTCTATATCTACAGTTAGGGATCTGCAGACAGGACAAGGAAGGTTTAGGATAAAGGACAGGAGCCAGGTCTAGGGAATACAGTGGGTCAGAACAAGATAGGGTACACCAAAGGAAGACACAAACAATGGAGAGTGAGACCAAGAATGACCAGATAGCAACTAGAGGAACCTATAGTGGGGCATTGTATTCAAAGTCATGGCAGCAAACACCAGAACACATACTAGAAGAAAGGCAGTTGGTGAAAGCTTTATAATTTAGGAATTAGAACATCCGTCTACACTGAAAAATAGGATTGTTGGAAGAATTGCCATGAACTGCCTACAACATGGGTACTGAGACAGCTGTCTTTTTCTAGCCAGAAAAGTTCTTACAAGTTCAGTAGCTATTCCTAGCTGATAGCAGTCATGGAATACAGCAGTTCAGTTTACATCTGGCAGTTCCTGACTCCTGAGCAGCTGATCTAAATCACTGGAGTTTTATGGTAGGCTAGGTTCTGTTAAATTTTGGTCTCTCTCAAAGTAGAAAGATTGCTATAGATTGTGGTCCGTAAAACCTTAATCCATTCGTGTGCAGAAACTTGGAGTTAGGTTGACTTTTGGAAGCAGAACAGTAGATATTGTGATATGCCCACCACTGGCATTTCAAAGAAATGCCACTTGAAGCCTTCTGAAAGCCCTACTTTTGCAGATACCATTATGACATGTAATTTTCTTCCATAAAATAAAATTTTTGCTCTGGCTGGCCTATTCACCAGAAATATTTGTGCAGTGGGTTTTTATTGTTTCTTACTAAGCCTATGGTTAACTGGTTCAATTCGTAAGTCTGAGTGATTCCTCAATGACTTTTCACCTTTGTCTTTTTTTTTTTTTTTTGGAGATAGAGTCTCACTCTGTCACCCAGGCTGGAGTGCAGTGGCGCGATCTCGGCTTACTGCAACCTCTGCCTCCCGGGTGCAAGCAATTACCCCTCTGTCAGTCTCCTGAGTAGCTGGGACTACAGGCGCCTGCCACCATGCCCGGATAATTTTTGTATTTTTAGTAGAGATAGGGTTTCGCCATGTTGGCCAGGCTCGTCTCGAACTCCTGACCTCAGGTGATTTGCCCACTTCGGCCTCCCAGAGTGTTGACATTACAGATGTGAGCCACTGCACCCAGCCTCACCCTTGTCTTTTGGTGTAACACTAGTCTTTCCTTATATGTCTTCACTTTTACCACCAGCTCTAGCACTGGACTGTTTTTTTTTTTTTTTTTAATTTTTATATTTATTTCAAAAAAAAAACCCCGCACAAAACCAAAACATCTTTTAAAACAAACCTTCAGAAAAGTTACTGTGTTTCTAGCATCAAGTAGAGAAAAATAAACACCATCACAAAGTGATGATATTACATGTACAGAATGTTACAAGTTTAAGGCCTATTTATTTTGTAAGTATTTGCAAGCCTTTTATAAGCAAAACTTGTAAAACCAAATCATACATGGAACCCTCATATAGATAACTGTTAACATTCCTGCCTGAAGATGGTGTGGAGGCATTTGTCCTGAGGTCTCTGAGGTACCTTCACAAAACTCGAGAATTTGGAGGAATACAGTTTGAAGAACTCTGATTTAATTTGGTCCCGCTGTTTTTGTAGAAGAGGAAACTCAGACTAAAAGGTCCTTTGTTGGTTTCTGTGGCAAGCAAGCATAAAATAAATCTGAAAAGTTTTAGCAAAGCCTGTTCATCTGCCTTCCAGGTATTGAGTCCTGGTAAGAACAGGAGTGCTTTTGTAAAACTTTGTGATTTCTCTTGTATTCTTCATTTGCCAGATTTTCTTACATTTTGGAGATTCTTCTAACTTTGCATTTTCTCCTAAGCCTTTTGTGAGAAGCAGTTTTTAATTTTTCTGAAGCCTTATTGAATAGGAGGACTTGAGTGAATCTGTGGGGAGATGCTGACCGTGAAGAACCCCAGAGGCTGGCAGGGGAAGAAGGTTAAGGGTTGGTGGATTTTAGAGAGAGGGGAGTTCCTTGTGCATCACAGCCACAGGAGATTTAAAAATGCGTAAACCGAGGCATGGGGCAATGAAGTAATAACTTGCTCAGTGTCATACCACTTTGTGGTGGTGCGGTTAGAATTGTGATTTCTAACTGATCTCTAATAAGGCTGTGCTTTTTCAACCATTTCCATTGTACTGTTTTGCTGTTAACTGTTGTCTGGATAGCTATAATATTTGAGTAGATATAGTGTTATATTTCTCAAGTTGATGACATTTCATCCTTAAATTCAAGACTTAGGTCCTATAAATTGGTGTTTTCTTTATCTTTTAAAAAATCTTAAGCTCTGTAAAAGATTCTGCTTTGAACGAAGGGTACTTATATCTGCCAAAATCATTATTGAGCTTCTCTAGTCATTTATTTTCTTGAAATTGAAATGAAACTTTCTGAACACAGCCTTACTGAATATGGATTTCAGAGCCATAATAATGCTTCTTGCCTCTGCAGATTCTGAATTGATCTGAGTTTGGCAGTGAATTATATATGTGTTATTTCAGGAATTTTGCACATGCCCTGCTTTAAACCGCTGATTATTTTTGTAAAATGCTGTTGTGTGGATTTGGCTCATTCCATTGACGCTGAACTCATCAGATGGCTATATTGTCTTCTAGGAATGTGACTTGAATTGATTAAATGGCATAGGCGGCAACATCTGTTTTGTAAAGCTAGTTTAGTTTCCTAAAACTTTAAATTTTCAAATTTACACCTTACAAAGAGAAGGAAGTATATTTCTTTAATGCCATCAGAAGACTTTCATGGAGTTTTGATGATAGCTTGTTTTAACCTTGCTTTTAACCTAATTCTTTTCAGAACTTATTTTCTTACTGTATTATATTGCACATTTTTAAGGAAAAGACATATTTGTAATGTTGGAAACTTTATAGTCTTATATGGATGGCTCTTAGATTTTTCAGGTCATCACCCATTTGAAGATGTGCAGAAAGCTTTGGATGGTCTCCTAGAAAAAAAGCACCCATACATGGTGCTCCTAAAACTCTGTACAATTTTGGGAGGTAAAGCTCACCTGTACAGATCCCTCTGAAGCCTGCTGCCTCCTTGATGTCCGTTGCTTCACATGTGCTATTAAATACATTAATTATGCTGCTGACTGTGCACATAAGTTACCTTTCTTTAGACACAGCTTATAGATTTGTTGAATATTTGGATCATCATTTTTAAAATCAAATGTTTTATGATGTTGATCTACATGTATCATTTTTATTTCTTGGGGTTAATGTCTATTTTTATTCTTTTTCTTTCATCCTTGTAATTTCTTTTTTAGTTAAGGAAATTTATCCATCTCAGGGTTTCTTCATTTGTTATTACAACCCTTATTTGGATGAATTAATGACCAAGATTTATATGGTATTATAGTACGTAGGCTTACCTGATCTAATCCTGTGGAAGACTTTTCCTCTATACTACTTCACGTAACATTTTCAAATAATATTTTCAATTTGAGATAGAGGACTTTAAAGAAAATTAAGACTTTGGTAGAGATAGATACTCTCATGTGACATCCCATGGGGGCTTTTTTTATTATTATTATTATTATACTGGTGGATATGTATTTTTGTATTCATTTGATCCTAGTCTTTGTACGGTCAGTTTTCTTTTACAATCTGGAATTATGCCTACAGTTTCAAGGCCAGCATGGGTATTTACTAAGTAATCTTGAGGATGACTGTTCTTTTGTAACCTTCTCTCTCCAGATCTGATCTGTATCTATTTTAACCCAGAAGATGTGCCCTTTTGCTCACATCATCCCTCTTGTTTTAAGTTACAATGACAATAGCTATCTGATCTATGTCATAGGAATTATTATGACATTCTGTACCTCTCTAGCCCTGTATTAACAAAATTTAACTTGCTGAGTAGTGTTTTTATTTTATAAACTATTTTTAATCATTAAAAAATTAAGATTTATTGATTAAAATACAAATTGAGGCACAGTGAGTCTTTGAAGTGTGCTTCGTATAGACTCAGTGTGTGCTACTGCCAGTTTCATGCACCAGAACGCTTTGCTTATTGTGTTCTTTTTCTCCTTGTGGGCTATAGGCTCATTGAGGACAGTTTATATATATATTCTTCTGTTAGCACTTTTAACATAGTCCCTGTCAAGTAATTCAACAATAGTTGAACAATTGCTAATTGAATGAATTCAGAAAGTTTCGCAAATTAGACCTGACAGGAAAGGTTACTTTTCTTCACCTGTTTTTCTTGAAGTTTCAAATAATTTTGAACTACAAATGGTATTTTACTAGTAAGTGTGAAGATTTATTGTGAATATTAATGTCTTACAATGTGTGATGAGAAAGGTGAGTACACTAGATTGTTAACATTGTACAGAGTACAGAAGTGCTTTGGAAGTGTTGAATGACTGCATTGTGGCCATTATTACTTTTTTCCTGGTGTAATAAGGAAATGCAATAACTAAAAAAAAGGCAGAGGATTGGTGGCACTTTATTAAAGAAATCTTACGTTGCTAAGATAACTCAGTCATGTAATTTTTTAAAAAATAGGCTATTTAAAATATGTTTCCTTTTTCCTCTTCCTCCTCTTTTTTTTTTTTGAAAAGCATCCTCCTGTCTTGGCCACCCAAAGTGCTGGGATTACAGGCATGAACCATGGCGCCCTTCCTTTTCCTCCTTTTATTCATCGATGACAATGTATTTTGGCCCTCTGCTGATTTAAATTATATTTCCTAGAAAACAGTCCAAAATAGTCATATAACCTTGAACTCGAAATTATTTTCCTGAGAAAATTTGTCCTTCTGATTGATGCTCTTTAGTGTATAAAGGTATTAGTTGTAATTGATTGGCTTCTTTAAATGTTGGAAGTGTGATGTTAAGGCAGATAGATTTATTTCTTGAGGGGTGGAGATTAGATTTTGATACTGGACCAAAAAATGATTTCTCCTGGTGTAGGTTTGAATTAAAAAAAAAAAAAAAAAAAGGTAGTATTTAAAAAGTGTGGATTCCTGGTCTTAAAATTTGATGACTGTTTAACCAAATGGGAACTGTTTTCCTGAAAGTGCTGTAGAGCAATCAGTGCTCATGCTTTTACATGCTTACTGAAAGTAGAAACTTAGGCATTTGATCAGAGTATTTTCTAAGAGATAGAAAATGTTTAAAAGTCAGATGATAAGCTTGCATAAGCCTCAAGGGTGACACAATTTAGTATTCCTAAGTAAGGACTTAGTGTTTCTTGCAGATGAGGATCTTGCAATAGGAAGCTATTTGACCTAAAAATAAAGTGTGCGTGAAGTGTGCTGTATCACTTTTGTGTAAACTCTCTTCTTGATTTTCTTAAGCAGAAATGGCTGAGATTGGATTTACAAAGTCTGTTAAAATCAAAGCTTGCTTTACTGCGTAGAATAAAATGTGTTTCTCTGACTGACTAGTACTGTATAAAGTAGACCAGCTCTCTCATGCAAAAGCTGATATCGGACAAAAGATGGAAGAGACGAGAGAAAAAAACGGGACCAGAATGGAAAGGGAATTGCAGAGGTGTGGCCAGTATTAGATTCCCAGAGCAAGGAGAAAGAACAAGCAAGTAAGAAGATGGTAACTTTTTCTCTAAATGGATCAGACAGTAACCTTTACTTTATAGTCCCTAATCAGTGTGCCCACCTGTAGACATAGAAACTTCGGTGGTTCCTAGGGGCAGAGAGGTTGGGAATCAGGCCTTAAAGAGAGGCAGTAGGAGACATTAACTTTCTGTAATTGTACTCTGATATACTAAGACTTAATGACTTAGGTTCCTTAGCATCTATATCTTTTTCCAAAGCTGCAGCTGTAATTCATTTTACTATTTCTCCTCAAGTGTGTCCATTCAGTGTTGTTATTATTCATCAAATAGGTTTTGCATGCTTATTATGTGGAGGGCAAGTCATAAGATCTTTGACTATAAGAGGAATTTCTTGGATCCCTTTCTTTATGGCACTCTTAGTCTAGGGGAGGCGTTAGAGGCAGGACGATGGACACTAAGAAAGATGTAATTATACAACTGTAAGTTGCGGCAACATTAACTGATAGTCAGGATGCCGTGCTTCCCAGGAGAAACACTGTACTCCTTTGACCCCATGAGTGGAGTTGTCAGACAAGTCTCAGTGAAGAGGCATGTCTAAACTTCTGTAGGGAGTCAGAGAAGAGAAAGCAATTTATTCTGTTTGGGATTGATGAAAATATTGCAAATGTAGGTGGCACTACTGCCTTTAAAGAAGAGTTAGATTTCACCAGGAAAGAAGGAAGGAAAAGGTACTCCAAGCAGAAAACACAAGAAAGGCACGAATTTTTTTTTAAAGTATGTGATATGTGTGTGGGATATGTTGAATACCCTTGGGTCACTTGAAATAGAATTTTGTGTCAGCAGGGGAGAAAAAGGTAGGTTGAGGACAGCTTGTGATATAAGATCGATGGTACAGTTGAGACCTAAGCGGGTGGAAAAGATGAAATACTTTAAAAAGATTTTTTTTTTTTTTAACGTTGTAGTTCTCTGGTACTTTTAAAAAAAAAAAATATATATATATATGCAGTAAAAATTACTGGGTTCTTGGTGTGTGGAAGGAAAGTAACAACATACCATGTTTTGGTTATCTGCCATACATAAACACTATTGTTGGTATTTCTTAATGAGTTTGTGCATTCATAGGTGTTTGCTAAGTAAGTGTTCTCCTCTGTAAAAATTTCTTTTCAATGGAAATTCTTCTTTTATATGAACATGTTAAAATTCTTTTGGCTTTCTATAAAAGAAATGGATTGCTGGGTGATAAATGCCAATTTAAAATGTTACACTACTTTGATTAAAAAATTGTAAAGTGTTGCTTTCTAATTTTCGTAATTTTTAGCTAGCAGTGGTAACTGCTTTTTTTTTTTTTTTCTTTTTCTTTTTTTGAGACGGAGTTTCGCTCTTGTTGCCCAGGCTGGTGTGCAATGGCGCGATCTCTGCTCACCGCAACCTCCGAATCCTGGGTTCAGTGATTCTCCTGCCTCAGCCTTCCGAGTAGCTAGAATTACAGGCATGCGCCACCATGCCTGGCTAATTTTGTATTTTTAGTAGAGACGGAGTTTCTCCGTGTTGGTCAGGCTGGTCTTGAACTCTTGGCCTCCCAGAGTGCTGGGATTAGAGGCGTGAGCCACTGCGCCCGGCCAAGTAACTGCTTTTGAAGCAGTTGGAGCTCCCATTTGTGTCCCAGAAGAACATCTTACTGATGAAAATAGAGTAGTGGTTGTGCTAAATGACTGAAGAATGGACAAAGAGAAAGCAGAGAACAGAGATAGAGATTCCTTATGGCAGTGGGCCGGAGTCCTACTGACATTTACAGATAACTAAAGAAAGTATGTGGTGTGTTTCTTGTGCTGTCGGATGGATGCTGACTGAACTGTGCTAGTTAGGGAGACCAGCCCTTCCGCTGGGTACATGGTTTCATTTTTGCAGTTAGGCTGCAGGACTGCTGCTGTATTTTTTCATCCACCGAAGCTCAATATAATTTTAAGGATTATATGGGTGGAGGCTTAGACTAAAGTAAAGTGAATGTGCTGTTTATCACCAGCAAAGAGTATGCTTTGTCTTGAGAGAGAGAGACGCTGAAATGATGTTCTGTCTTATAGTTGGTGTTTTCAGACTTAATATGGTTACTGTTCAAATTACTATATATCTTTGAAAGATTCCCATTGCTAGGTATTCCCATCAAAAAAATTACTAAGTAGATAACTAGATAGAAATGCCTTCAAATTTTGAAGACATGTCTGCATAATACTAAAATTAATGTACTTTTATTAATCTGATAGTGCCCTTAAAATACACAAAACTTTAACCAGTTGTACATTTTAACTAGTTTAGATAAAACCATCAGATTCTTAAGCCATGTAGACACAGCTCGACCACCAAAAAGAGAGTTAAAATTTTATAGTGTAAATGCAGCCTAAATTATCAGCCTTATTACTTTTCTGACTATTTTAAATTTGGAGAGAAAGGTTAAGAGATACTTTTGATTGAGTAAATTGTGTTGATGGCACTAGGTTTGCTTTTTGTTTATATATATGGTTTTAGTTAACAAGAAATCCTGTTACTCAATTCTGTAATCTACTATTCTAGTACTCCTCTACCCCAATCGCAAGTTTTATTGCCACAGTTTTGGAAAGCTGTCTTCTCAGAAACTGAGTGCCTAGGAAAGTGAGAATACTAGGGCTTCAGCCACACTCTTATCTCATGCCTCATTTCTCTGGGTGTTAGAAACTGAATTTAAAGGACTGTTAAGTTGCAGCCGAAGACTGGGCCGGTCAGACTTTTGTTGTTGTTGTTGTTAATTGCACCTTATTTATTGGCCTTGTTTTCAGTTTTGCTCTGTGGAAATACCCAGAGGACCTTTGTGGTGTTCTTGGGTAGCATGTATTCTATATACAATTTGGCCCTCGAAAGTGAGGTCACCAGTAAAAAATATAATTTAAAAATTAGGCTGGATGAATTAAACTAGTAATTTTTTTTTTCTTGCTACTTGAAAGTTAGATTTCCATTAGGTTATAATTTTCTTTGTTATGTTGTTGATCTGGATAATATATGATTCAGTGTAATATTTTCTTTTCCCATTGCTTTGCTTGTTCTGAAACTGCTGTTACATATATCGTCAAACTGTTTTCTGGCCTCCATAATATATCTTTAAAACTTCTTTGCATCTGCAACTTTCTAGTTAAATTCTTCGTTATTTTCTAGTTTATTAACTCCTTTTCAATTTTTACTGTTTACACTTTATCTGTTATTCAGTTTTTCATTTCCATTGCTTATTTTGAAATTATTTAAAACTTACTTTAAGTTAAAATATTCGTTCTTTAGCTTTTAAGTTCTTTTTCATTTCCACCTAGCTTTGTTTCACTTCTGCTTGTTTTGTGATTCTTTTCCCTTTATAAAAGAAATTTTACTCTTTTATAAGAGTAAAAGAGTGGCTCACGCCTGTAATCCCAGCACTTGGGGAGGATGAGGTGGGTGAATCGCTTGAGGTCAGGAGTTCAAGACCAGCCTGGCCAGCATGGCAAAATCCTGTCTGTACTAAAAATATAAAAATTAGCTGGTGTGGTAGTACACACCTGTAATCTCAGCTACTTGGGAAGCTGAGGCAGGAGAATCGCTTGAACCTGGGAGGCGGAGGTTACAGTGAGCTGAGATTGTGCTACTGTAGCCTGGGTGACAGAGCCAGACTCCATCTCAAAAAAAGAAATTTTAAGCATACTATTTTCAGGTATTTTTCAGGCTTTTCTGTTTCTGTTTTGTTTGAAGGGATTTTGTATTTCAGTTGCTGTGATTTTATTCGTTTTCTTTCTTTTTTTTTTTTTTTTGAGGCGGAGTCTCGCTCTGTCGCCCAAGCTGGAGTGCAGTGACCGGATCTCAGCTCATTGCAAGCTCCGCCTCCCGGATTTAGGCCATTCTCCTGCCTCAGTCTCCCGAGTAACTGGGACTACAGGCGCCCGCCACGTCGCCCGGCTAGTTTTTGTATTTTTAGTAGAGACGGGGTTTCACCGTGTTAGCCAAGATGGTCTCGATCTCCTGACCTCGTGATCCGCCCGTCTCGGCCTCCCAAAGTGCTGGGATTACAGGCTTGAGCCACCGCGCCCGGCCTTATTCGTTTTCTTTATGTCACGGTACAGCTTTGACTGGGAAGACCCCCCGCTCCCCACAGTCCCTTCTAGTAGTTTTTCTTAACTGCTTCTCCCTGTTGCCCCCACCCCCACCAAGGTCTTAGATTGGCAGCAGAGGGCACTTGTCTCCCACTGATGGTAGATACACCTGCATCTTTGTTCCAGTTGGCCAGGCAGTGGGATAGTGTGGCCGAAGCCCTAGTATTCTCACTTTCCTAGGCACTCAGTTTCTGAGAAGACATGCTTCCTGAAAGCCCACACAGCTTACTTACCCCCAGGCAGCTGTTAGTAGCAGGTTATTTTCAGCCTAATTTCAGCTTCAGTCCCTTATCTTAGGTGGGCCACTTTTATTCCTCTTTCTATAGGATCTGAAACCTAGGTCTCCACCGGTATCCTTCTGAAACCAGAGCCTAGCAGCCCTATACGTTCTGCCCCCTCTCTGTTACATATTTCTGTTTCATGGTGATGCTGGTCTTTTTTAGTTAGGTATGTCTTTAAAATTTATTCTCCTGGATTTTATCTGTCGTTGCTTTGTATTTGAAACAGGGTGAGTTTTCAAAGCAATTTATGATGCCATCTTGATTGGAAGTTCAAGTAAATTTAAAAAAAATTGAATTGTATTTCCATCATACTTTATTTTTAACAAGCTTTTGATTTTTTAAACAATCTTGTGAATCTTTTCATATTCTCTAGAACATATAAATATTTCCCTTTATGCAGTTCAGCCAAAGTTTATTTAGCATTATGGGCTTAATGTTTTTATGATGCTTTTGAATGTGGTTAAGGTGAATTTGATCAGATGGATTGAGGATTTGTAGATAAAGTAGTCCTGAATGATTTTTACTATGATTAGGAAATACCCTGTACTTATTTATTTTTTTGAGATGGAGTCTTGCTCTGTTGCCCAGGCTGGAGTGCAGTGGCACCATCTTGGCTCACTGCAAGCTCCGCCTCCCAGGTTCACACCATTCTCCTGCCTCAGCCTCCCGATTAGCTGGGACTACCAGCACACGCCACCACGCCCAGCTAATTTTTTGAATTCTTAGTAGAGATGGAGTTTCGTCATGTTGGCCAGGATGGTCTTGATCTCTTGGCTTCGTGATCTGCCCGCTTCGGCCTCCCAAAGTACTGGGATTACAGGCGTGAGCCCACCGCACCTGCTGAAATGCCCTGTACATAAAAAGAAGTAGGGGTAGCTGGGAGCGGTGGCTCACGCCTGTAATCCCAGCACTTTGGGAGGCTGAGGCGAGTGGATTACCTGAGGTTGGGAGTTTGAGACCAGCCTGACCAACATGGAGAAACCCTGCCTCTACTAAAAATACAAAATTAGCGGGGCATGGTGGTGCATACCTGTACCCCAGGAGACTGAGGCAGGAGAATTGCTTAAAGCCGGGAGGTAGAGGTTGCAGCGAGTGGAGATTGCACCATTGCATTCCAGGTTGGGCAAAAAGAGTGAAACTCCGTCTCAAAAAAAAAAAAAAAAAAAGTAGGGGAGTGGGTATAAACAGGGTTTCTTTTTTCTTTTTCTTTTTTTTTTGTTTTAATACCTTTCTGTCGTCTTCCCTTTTTTCATTTACATCTATCTCTTTTAAAAATGGAGATAGGAAAGATTTTACAAATGGAGATAGGAAAGATTCTGATTGAGTTATCTTATTTAGGTTCTGGTTAAGTTTTATAAATTGTTGAAAGGCTGGAAAGTTAATTGGAGCTTTTTAATAGTGAAATTGAACTGTGTTAATGTCTTTTTGCTAATTACTGTGATCAGCTTTAACCTTTGACTAGCTTCTCATTGAGTTCATTCATAAAGGTATTTCTTAGGAGATTGATGTCCAGTGATCAGTTTACTTGTGAGTTGCATTCCTCCTTTGGACTGGATGCGATTCTTGATTGTCACTATTCCCATGATGATTTCCTTTCTCTTGAGAAGCAGACATGTGGTTTTCATTTCTTTGTGCTTTTTCCTTTAATTTTGGGAACTCTGATTATTAGTAATTAGAAATTCTTACCTTTTTATCTTTTTAACAAAGAAAGGGAGGTGTTGGTGATTATTAGGATTTTTTTTTTTTTCTGAGAGATTTCTACTTCACCCTAAATCTTCATCTTGACTAGATTTGATAATGCATTTAGATAAACTGCTTGAGAATTTTTTTTGGAAATGCTGAAAAGTAATTAGATGACTTGCATTTCAAGTTACTTCTAAAACAGTAAGTTAATATGTAGACCTATTCTCAGTTGATATTTGTGCTTGAGTTTAAAGTTTAAATTTTTTGTTTTTAAGACAAAGCATGGACAATATAATACTTTTATTATATTGAAAAATATTTTTGATTATTTCTAAAATAAGCTTCAGGTTAAAAACTTAAAATTATTGAAGACAGGATTTTGCTTTGTTGTCCAAGCTGTGGTGCAGTGGCATGATCACAGCTCCCTGCAGTTGCAAACTCCTGGGCTCAAGCCATCCTCCCACTTCAGCCTCCCAAGTAGCTGTGACTACAGGAGTGCCCTACCTTGCCTGCCTAATTTTTGGTTTTTTGTTTCTTTTTGAGATGGAGTCTTGCTCTGTTGCCCAGACTGGAGTGCAGTGACATGATCTCGGCTCACTGCGACCTCCGCCTCCCCAGTTCAAGCGATTTTCCTCCGTCAGTCTTCTGAGTAGCTGGGACTACAGGCGCATTTCGCCACGCCTGGTTAGTATTTTTAGTAGAGATGCAGTTTCACTGTGTTAGCCAGGATGGTCTTGATTTCCTGACATCGTGATCCGCCTGCCTCAGCCTCCCAAAGTGCTGGGATTACAGGCGTGAGCCACTGCACCTGGCCCATGCCTGCCTAATTTTTAAATTTTTTGTAGAGACAGGGTCTGTCTGTGTTGCACAGGCTGGTCTTGAAATCCTGAACTTAGAGTGGTCTTCCTGCTTTGGCCTCCCAAAGTGGTAGGATTATTGGAATATTAGAAATATGGGTCAGGATTTTTTTTTTTATTTTTAATTATTCCTTAAATTGTTCTTGTTATTGTCCTGGAAGTGGAAGAGTCTTGAACTGTCCAGCTTCCTGAGTAGGTTGGTATAAACACTTTGACGTATTTATGTTTCCGGTATATCTAATGTGACTTAAGGATGCACTGCATCCCTAGAATAAGTCCTGTGATGTTACAGAGAATAAAACCTTTATACTAATAAAGTGTATTTTGTTAACTGAGATTTTATTTCCCTCCTATTAAATGTGTTTAAATGAGATTTTAATTTTCATTTATTAGTTTTGTTTTTGCATTTATATTAATATTTTCTCCTTTATGTCTTAGATTAAGCAGGTAGAAATCTTGTTACATTTTTCTTCAAAACAAATATAACTAACAGATACTAGACAGTTAAATTTTCTTCAACTATGTTGGCAGTTTTCAAATGTTGACATACATGCCATGACATTTGGGAGGCAAGAGAATGCTTGGCTACATAAGGGATGGGTTCTGTTCATGGAAAGGGAGATGTGGATCCAGGGCACTGGTTGTACAAAGGCAAAAGCCACCACCCTTCCGTAGCCCTGGATGTTCATGTTATTGCTCTAATTGTTTTAGTGGGCGTTACATCTTTAAAAAATTTAACTATCATCTGCTTTCCTAGCATTTGGATAGTAATATTTTAGCACACTCATTTTAATTACATTCTATCTATGGTCATTATTAACTAAGAAAATTAATATCATTTTAGGTAGAATAAAGATTATTAATAGTTTGTGTATATTCTCTTCTTTGCCTTCCCTTTGATAGTTCCTCGGTGATTGAAAATAATTTGCCTTTTTTACTTTTGATGCTGCAGTACTTTTTAATTAAATGTAGATTTTAAAATTAATTAGTTAATGAATTAGGGATGGAGTCCCACTATGTTGCCCAGGCTGGTCTCAAACTCCTGGGCTCAAGTGATCCTCCCACCTTGGTGTCCCAAAGTGCTGGGATTACAGGTATGAGCCACTGTGCCTGGCAAAATGCATATTTCTATGCCCTTAAAAAAATTCTAATTTTTTCATTTGATAGTTAAAACGAGATACATGTGGCTGGGTGCTATGGCTCATGCCTGTAATCCCAGCACTTTGGGAGGCTGAGGCGGGTGGATTGCTTGAGATCAGGAGTTTGAGTCCAGCCTGGCCAACATGGTGAAACCCCATCTCTACTAAAATACAAAAATTACCTGGGCGTGGTGGCGGGCGCCTGTAATCCCAGCTACTAGGTAGGCTGAGGCAGGAGAATTGCTTGAACCCAGGGGCTGGAGGTTGCAGTAAGCCAAGATGGTGCCGCTTCACTCCAGCCGGGGTGACAGAGTCAGACTTTGCCTCAAAAACAAAAACAAAAAACGCCAA
The DNA here is from genome assembly GCF_007565055.1 of Rhinopithecus roxellana. Classification (NCBI taxonomy): domain Eukaryota; kingdom Metazoa; phylum Chordata; class Mammalia; order Primates; family Cercopithecidae; genus Rhinopithecus; species Rhinopithecus roxellana. The sequence goes on from NC_044558.1 coordinate 89,567,590, forward strand.
CAATAGATGCATGTTTAAATTCAAAGTTTGACTATTGTTACCCAGTACTGATCCTTGAGAGCACCAATATACTTAATAAACTGTAAATAAATAGTAGTTAGAAGGTAGAATTTTGTTTGAAGTATTTGATGTTACTGTTACATTCCAAATACTGAAGTATTTGGAAATTACTGTTTCTTGACTGAACTAAGCAGTAATTTTTCTTTTCTTTTTCTTTTTCTTTTTTTTTGGAGACAGAGTCTCATTCTTTTGCCCAGGCTGGAGTGCAGTGGTGTGACCTCAGCTCACTGCAACCTCCGCCTCGTGGGTTCAAGCACTTCTTCTGTCTCAGCGTCCCAAGTAGCTGGGACTACAGGTGCGCACCACCACGCCTGACTAATTTTTGTATTTTTAGTAGAGATGGAGTTTCACCATATTGCTCAGACTGGTCTGGAACTCCTGACCTCAGGTGATCCACCCGCCTCGGCCTCCCATGGTGCTGGGATTACGGGTGTGAGCCTCTGTGCCCAGCCCCAATCTTCAAGGTAAGCAACAGAAACATCCCAGGATAGGAAAGTCTCATACTTGCATTGACAAGGTCAAATTGTATTGTTTTCACATGTTTTTTACAAAGTTCTTGTACATCACAATTTATGCTGTAACTAAAACAAGTAAACCTTTAAAAGCATGAAATGCAAAGGAGTACTTAGTTTTGATTCATTGATTTAACCAAACGTATGAGATTGTTTGACAAGTTGCCTAAATGATAGTGTTTTGGATTGCTTCCTGAAAAAAATAGGGCTTGAAGCTGTTGATGTAAGGCATATGTTGCATAATAAGGAGGAATGTGTTTTAATTCAGATTTGATGTAGTGAGCAATTTTTCTATATTCAGAAGCTCCATACTTAACAAGAATGAACCTAATTGAAAACTGTTTCAAAGCAATACTTCATTAATTTCCTTTGCAAATTTTGAAAAAGTCAAGTTCAAACATCAAACATAATAATCCAAAACAATCCATCAAACACAATAATCCATTGATGATTATCAAACATAAGCATCCATTCATGATTTAAAAAATGTCAGAAAAATTGTAGTGGGAGAACTTGATAAAATTCTATCTATGAAACTTGATAAAGAGCATCTATAGAAATCCTATAGCTAAGATTATTCTTAATGGTGAAAAACTGAATAATTTTCTCCCTAAGATCAGGAACAAGACAAGAATATCCACTCTTGCTATTTTTATTCAATGTAATACCAAAGTTCTAGCCAGTGCAATAAGGCATGAAAAAGAAATAAACGATATATAGATCAGAAAGAAAGAAAACTGTCCCAATTTCCAGATAACATGACTGTTTACCTGGAAAATCCCAGGGAATCTATTTAAACTCCTCCCCTCCCCTCCCCTCAAAAAAACACCTAAAACTAATGAGTGAGTTCAGCAAGGTCACAGGGTACAACAAAATAAACACACAAAAATCAGTTGAATTTCTATATACTAGCAATGACCATGTGTACACAGAAATTAAAAATACAGTACCATTTATAATTGCTCAAAAAACTGCTTAGGTTTAAATCTGACAACTCGAAAAACTACATACAGCTTTTCAACCATTGCTATTGGAGTGGTTGCACATCCATAGTCCAAAAAATGTCTCCTGACTTGTCCCAAACTTTATGCAAAAGTTTATTCAAAACAGTTCACAGACTGAATGGAATAAGTAAACTATACAACTTTTGGAAAAAAAAAAAAATCTTTGGGATCTAGGATTATAGTTCTTTGATACCAAAAGTATGGTCGGTAAAAAGATAAATTGGACTTTATCAAAAATTAAAGCTTTTGTTCTGCAAGAAACCCCTGTGGGAGGATGAAAAGACAGGCTACAGAGTGGGAAAAAATATTTGCAGACCGCATGCCTGACAGAGAGCTAGTAGTTGAATAGATAGAGATTTTTCAACACACAGTATTAAAAAAAAAATCCAAATAGTACAATTAGAAGATGGGCAAAAGTCATGAAGAGATACGTACACATGGCAAGTAAGCACATACAAAGATGTTCAGCATCATTAGTTTTTACCAAAATGCCATTTAAAACTACAATGAACTATCATTACACACCTGACAGAATGACTAAAATGAAAAATTAGTGACAACACCAAATGCTGGAGAGGATGTTTCTGGAGGGTCTACAAAAACAGTTCAGAGTTTCGTAAAAAACAAAACATGCCAACTACGATTTAGCAGTTGTACTCCTGGATATTTATCCCAGAGAAGTGAAAACGTATGTTTGCACTGAAACCTATACATAATGTTTATAGCAGCTTTATTTGTAAAAGCCTAAATTGGAAATAGCCCAGGTCTCCTTCAGCAGATGAAAGGTTATACAAACTGTATATCCATGCAATATAATACTACTGCGTGACAAAAGGAACAAAATCTTGATATACAGTAACCTGGATAAATCTGCAGAAAATGATGCTGAGTGGAAAATAAAATCCCAAAGGTTATACAGTGTATGATTCCATTTATGTAACATTCTTGAAATGACAAAGATACAGCAAAATTAGTAGTTGTTGGGGTTTAGGAGGGGTGGAAGTGGGAGGAAAGTTAGTGAAACTATAAAAGGGAAACACGAGGCATCCTTGTGATGGAAATGGTCTGTATCTTGATTGTATCAGTGTCAATATGCTGGTTGTGATATTGTACTATGGTTTTGCAAGAGTTAGCATTGGGAAAACCGGGTTAAGGGTACACTGAATCTTTTGCTATTATTTCTGACAGTTGCATGTGGATCTGTGATTATCTCACACAAACTAAAACTTAATTGGAAATTAATATAAGTGAATTACTTTCCCCCTTACTAGCTAGGGACTCATTTGCTATTTTACCTATCTTCTTGGCATTTGTATATATTGCTGGGTATGTAAAATTTGAACTGAGATCACTATCTTGTTTCTATGACTATTTCCATTCTTTGTAAGTTGAAAATTGAGCATCTTTGAACAATGGATCCTTTAATTTTGGTGTAGATTTCTTTCCCTGTACTTTTTTTACATGAATACTTATGCTCAAACTATTCAAAAACACAGTTTTAGAAATGTAAAATTGGTCTTGTTAGCCATAATATAATTGACTTATTCCTTTATGTTTATAATTCCTTTTCAGGATTAATAATAGCAGCTGTGACAGGACAGTGATTTTTTTTTTTATAATTTGTTAATTATGTAATGTAAAATGTAGTACTGGTGAGGAGCCAGTAATGTTGCACGGATTATTGTAGTCCTGAAAAAACACAAACGAATCCAATGAATGAGTGAGAAAAGTGACACTATTGTTGGCACTCTGAAATTCTGCAGGGACTTACATTGTGGCTAAAATCAAGCCTACCTTCTTGCTGTGTTCAAGAGACTTTTCACTGATTTCTGTTGACAGGAAAAGTCTTTTTTTTTTTAAACTTAAAAAAAAAAAAAAAGAAAAAAGGCAATCCTCTCTAGGCCCCGTGTGTTATTAAGATCTTTTAGTAGTGAGTTGCTCTTTCTCTGGGAAATTGGCTGTTAAAGTCAGAGGAAGCTCTTAATAGTTTGCATGGTGTTTGATTAAATAGAACAGTTGGGTCAGTACAGATCCCAGATTTAATGGAGCAGATATTCACTTCTAGACATCCCCTATGATTAGCATAGTTATATCTTCTATATTATAGAAATATAATTTTAGGATATACTCTTGTGCATTATAAAATAAGTATGTTAGAGAAAGCCTGATAAATTGAATTTTTGTAGGGAAAGACTTAAAAGCATATGACTAATATATAGCTTCTACATAAAACAATATGTGTCCAGCATTGTGGGATAGTTTATAGTTCTGAGGCAATCTATTAAACCATGATACTGGAAGAAATGACAATGATAGACACTGACATAGGAGCATTATTTGTGTGTCAGGCTTTGTTCAAAGCAATTTTTATGTATGAACTCATTTTATCATTACTGTAAGGTAGGGACTATACTATGATTTCCTGCTGATTGACAGGAAACTGAAGCATGGAGAGGTCAAGTAATCTCTCAAACCAAAGAACACGTAAGTGAGAGAGGAGGGGCTCTGGCTCCATAGTCCTTGGTCTTAACCACTATTTTGTATTGACTTCCATAGAGAAAATAGACCACATTATAGCTGTAATAAAATGCAAAATTTCACTTTATAGGTAATAGCCTGGAATTGGTGAGCTGGAGTCATTAAGGCAGTTCAGCAAAAACAACACGGGGCAAGTGTGGGTAGGAAAGTGCTAGCTGCCTGAGTACAAAGCATTGGGTATTAATAAACATGCTGTGTGCGGCATAGCAGGAAGCAGCTGTTTGGAGTTGAAGGTTTGTTTGGGAGAGCAGTAGAAAAGATGGGTTTGATTAGTTAAGAGAAAGAATTTTGAATGGAAGAGCGTGAACTTGGGAACACATTTTCTAGGTTGCTGTTGAGAGGAACAACAGTGGTACATTAAATATGGACTTTTAGAACTAGAGGAGATTATAAAGGTTATTATTGGATCTATGCTCTTTAGTGTGTATGTGTCTACCCTTTTTTGTATTTTAGGTTTTGACCTTTTGCTCTTGATTGTCCAGAGACAGGGTGGTGTAGTGAAACAAAAACGGTAAATCAAGTTTCACGAAGCTTGGACTTTAGTACCAGCTTTTCCATTTTCCTCACTGTAAAGATGTTGTATGGGTTACTTAACCAGTTGGGATTTAATTTCCTTGGCTGTATAGTGAACTTAGTGTCACATGCCCACCTCAGGATTTCTGTGACAATTGAGTATGATATTTTAAGTCTTCTAACTTACTGAATCTAAATAAATTATTCCTGGAAAAAAAAAAGTTTGCTGTGTAATAAAGCCCATAAACAGGAATAAAAAAGCAGGTATAGAACTTGAGGTGTTTTGTCACCCTCCCTCCCCCAGTGGTGTGTGTAGGAAGACTTTGCTTCTTTCTGTAAATCTGATGTCTAATCTCTTCTGACTTTAGGTTCAATCAGTTGATTATTTTCATTCAGCAGGTGTGATCGGTTCGCAGAGTTTCCAGTCAAGTAGGAGAGAGAAAACATAAAGATATACAACTAAGTAAAATGTTATATATAAAATGTTTTATGAAATAATTACAGCTATGCTATGTTAATTCAGCAATTATTGCTGCTTTGGGGGAATGAGAAGACTTTGAGGAGGAGGTAGTATTTCAAAATGATGAGGTTTGAAAGAAGTGTATGATGAAATGCAGAAAGGAAGAGGTAGAGTATTTGTTTCAGGAGAAGGGAATAGAGTGAATAAAAGCATAGAGAAAGAAAAGCATATGATGGGCTGGGCACCGTGGCTCAAGCCTAAAATCCCAGCACTTTGGGAGGCTGAAGTGGGCAGATCACGAGGTCAGGAGTTCAAGACCAGCCTGAGCAACATGGTGAAGCCCCGAGTTTACTAAAAATACAAAAAAATTAGCTGGGCATGGTGGCGTGTGCTTGTAATCCCAGCTACTCAGGAGGCTGAGGCAGGAGAATCGCTTGAACCCAGGAGGCGGAAGTTGCAGTGAGCCTAGATTGCGCCACTGCACTCCAGCCTGGGTGACAGAGCGAGACTCCATCTCAGGGGGAAAAAAAAAAAAAAAAAAAAAGCATATGATGAAAAAAATGGATATTTTTCTAGTAAATTAAATGCGGCTTACCAGGAGTAACAAGAAATAGATCAATAAGGTGAAATGAGACCAGATTACTGAGGGCTTTGAGTAGTATACTAAGGAATTTTGGATTCTGCATGTTGTTAATGTCGTGGTCAGCAGTCCTGTTGATTTTCATCAGGTATTACCTAATAGCAGTTACAGTCTTATTACAAAGATCTTTAGAGTCTTGTAAAATTTTGTGTTGGAAATTATACTTCAAGAATGAATCTATGTCCTCTCTCCTCTGAAATGTAGATTAAAAAAAAAAAATGAACTTGTGTTATAGTGATCAAGTAAGTCTTGTTATTCATATTCTAATAAAAAAATAAGAAAGGTGTTCCTTTTTGGTTTCCTTTGGTTATCCAATCATACTGCTTTCTACTGACCACTTTGTAGGTAGTAAAGATTTTGTAGTCTTTCATACCTTGATTAAATAAACCCTGATTTTATGAATTTTTATCAAATGAGGCACTTTGAGGATAAAGATGTTTGTTAAAATTTCTTGGTGTACATTTTGGATATAATTTATGTGGTTTGCTGTCTGCTGCTATATGAAACAAATATTTTAGATTGTTGGATTTTCTTAGAACTTCTATGATTCATTAACACAGACACTTCCTGTGAATATATTTCTAAATGTATTCTTTTGAAATCCAAACACTGGGTCCTTGTGAAAAATTCCACCACCATACGCAATACTAGTCTCCAACAGGCATAGGTCATAAAATATTTGGTAGTGATTGTCAAATAAGCCATACGCTATATTGAAACTTTAATAGAAATGACTTTTGGTTCTCTTGTAAAACTGAGAATGCCAATTCAAGTGATAAATAGTTAATGGTTTTTAGATATGTGATTTAAATCAAAATAATGGCTTTTATTAATTTTTTTTTTTTTTTTAAGTGGGGTGAATATTTGACATCAGAAAAGTAGTTCAGACCTGCAACTGAGAGGTCTGGTATAATTGACATCTCCGAAAACTGTTCGCATTCCAGGTTGGATAAATGGTTTATTGTTACCTTACTGGCATTTTGAGGATTTGCCATGAAATTTTTTCTTAAGCTATGTTTCTTTGAACAAGCCTAAAGTTTTTTATTCTTATTGTTTCCTGGAAAACCTCATTTCAGTGACAGATTTGATTCAAAGTGAGACATTGGCTAGTTGCCACTTAGCTAAATACATCCCTCTCTTCATTGTTGTACAAACCCCACATTTCCTGAAAGTATAGTCTCCATTTATTCACTTTAAAAAACTTTATTTTGAATACTATCCATATTTTGTCACTGCTAGTTTACTTCTGCTTTCTTTATTTAATATTGTAATAGAATATCATCCACTGAATTTACTGCAGATTGATTGCAATTATCCTAAAAGTTTAAGGTTTAACTAAAGATTGTGGCAAATTTACCAGAGGGGTTCTGCCTTTCTGAAGTAGCCTTCTTCATTGTGTTCTCTGTAGCTAATGAATAGTACATTTGTTGAAACCCCATGTTTGTTTAAAATCAGTTCATTGGATTCACCACTGAAACAGTGGCACAGTGAGGTTAGATTGTAAGTGGTGATCCTTCTTAAATGAGGATTAAAGGGAGTTGGCATAGTGGTTTGTAAACTGTATTTGGAGCTTTGCTGGCTTCCACTAAGTGTAATGTACAAACCTCAGAATTTCATCGTAACCTGGTTATCTGAAAGACAGTCATCTTTTTGTCAAGGAAGCCCCCCCCCACACACACATTTTTAAAATCTCATTTTACCCACACCCGCACACCATTTTTTTCTATGCAAGAATTTATGACCCACTTAGGGAAATAATCTGATGTTGATTTTTCCCCCCTTGCCTCTAAAAATGCAGTGCTACCTAATTTCATTGAATTCTGTAAAATTTTAAAAATAAACAGATATCGTGAGCATATTGAAATGTTTGTCTTTGAAAAATGACATTTCACCTTCAAGGGGGTTTTACTTGTGATACAAAGTTGATTTAATGGTCTTAGTATCAAAATACATGTTTGTTTATAGTTGCTAAGAATTGTCAGTTTAGGATTTTATAAGGAGATATTCAGAAATTTGGTATTTCAAAATCAGACGTCATTCTTGGTAATACTAGTCATTTTACTTTGATGTGTGTTATAATGCTATTTCATACTGTAACTCAGTTTTACAGATTGACATTGTGAATTTGCCTTTTACAGTGTAGCTGATGAGTCTGATATTTGAGTATCACTGAACTGAAGAAGTTGCTCATAGGTGATACTCCAATTGAAACCGTATTATTTGGCCACAGCATGGTTTGTGTAAAACTCAAGTTTTGGCATACATATAATCTGCAGAGTAGCTTTAACCACTATGAATTTATTTCCCAGTATTTTCGACCCAAGTAAGATGTTGTTATAAACTGCTGTCAGTTCTGGACTCCTGTTGTTTTCAAATTTCTCTCTGATCCTTTTAAAATTTGTCTTCGGTACATTTAAATCAGCTTGTCTCAAAATTTTTGGTCTTTTTTTTTTTTTTTTTTTTTCAGATTTGTAAACTCTTAAGAAATACATGCAGAAATACATTCATTCTTTCTTTTGATTAACATTCACTGCCTGTCTGCTGTGTGGTTACTAAAACAGTCTTTAACCTCAAGTAGCTTAAAATCTCAATAGGGGAGATAAGCTGCATACCTTTGTGTAGTACATGAAGAGCAGCATGTTAGCAGGGTGATCAAAGTGCTCTGAAAGTGCCCACAGGAACTTCAGGTGGGAGGGAAGACTTGGGTGGGGGGCATTCTTGAATTGTGGCTAGGATTTTGGGGTGAGGAGAGTAAACATGTAATATATGTTAGAGTGCATTAGTTTCCAAATTGTGTATTTTGGTTCTCCAAGTTTGTCACCCTTCTACTTTTCACTTGCTTTCTGTTCGGATTGATATAGTAGTGAGTGAGAAATTGACATGTCAGAGAGAAAGAGAGAGAGTGAGAGCAGAATTGCTGGAGCAGTGTTCTTCAGTAAGCTGTAGGAAATGGGAAAAAGTACAGAAGTGTAGGGGATTGGCAACAGGTAAGAGCAAAGGATGTATTTTCTTTAGAATAAGAGAAAGGAGAGAGTATGGAGTACAAAGGCTGATAGGTGGTAGATGTGGAATGTGGAATTTCTTTTTCAGTGGTTTATGTCAATGAAAAAGGAAGGAAGGTCATCAGTTGAGACCAAAGATAGAAGAAGTGTCAGAGGTTTGTGGAGAATGCCTAAGAAAATGGTTAGTCATGGAGGAGAGTGGCTAAGTGAAGGGCTTAGGGAAGTGTGATTTGATTTCTGCACAATGTCAAGAGCCCACTTGAGTTGTGGTTATTAATTAAAGTAAGACCAGTTCGAATGGGTTTGTGTTTTTTCTAACCATATTCAACAGCACAGGTTCAGGCATAGATTAGGTTTGTGAGTCGGATTTAAATGAGAGAGGGTCAAGGGAGGTGGGGACATGTGCACAGGAGTGATTATAATGACTGGCAATGTAATTGAAAGAGGGAGAAGGCATGAGGCAAGTGGAGAATAGTGAAAGGTGGTTGGGCCTGTGGAGTTTTCCAGTTCCGCAAACCTCACTATGGAAACAGCAGTTTGCAATATGGTTTTACGTCTCAGCATTGGAAGTTGGAGTATGTTTAAGCAAGCAATTAAAAGAAAATTTTGTTGTGAGATTCTTGTAGGGCTCCAATTTTAAACAAAACCATAAATTGAAGAAATGTCTTAAGGTTTTTCTCATTTTGTTCCAACTCACAATCATTAGTTAAAACTTTGATTTATGGCCGGGTGCGGTGGCTCAGGCCTGTAATCCCATGACTTTGGGAGGCTGAGGTGGGCAGATCACCTGAGGTCAGGAGTTCGAAACCAGCCTAACCAATATGATGAAACCCCGTCTGTACTAAAACTGCAAAAAAAAAAAAAAAAAAAAAATTAGCCATGTGGTGGCATGCGCCTGTAATCCCAGCTGCTGAGGAGGCTGAGATCAGAGAATTGCTTAAACCCAGGAGGCGGAGGTTGCGGTGAGCCAAGATCGCACCATTGCACTCCAGCCTGGGCAACAAGACAAAATACCATCTCAAAAAAAAAAAAAAAAAAAAAAAACAAAAAACAAACTTTGATTCACTTTAAAGAAATTATTGGGATAGTAGTAAAGAGTGTTATGTATTCCTGATGTGTAACTTGCCAGTACCAGATTCCAGTTGGCTGATATGCAAAGGAAATGTAGGTTTGGTGATGACCTGTGTGTTCTTGAACAGAAGATTAAATGAATGATAATTGTTTCTTTTTTAAAACTTGGATTGCGGACTTTTTTTTAAAAGATGATTTATGAATGATGTGTACAGGTTAGATTTTGAGGGGACTGTTTGTTTTCTGTTTAAGAAATAACTCGCCGGGCGAGGTGGCTCAAGCCTGTAATCTCAGCACTTTGGGAGGCTGAGACGGGCGAATCACGAGGTCAGGAGATCGAGACCCTCCTGGCTAACACGGTGAAACCCCGTCTCTACTAAAAAAAATACAAAAAACTAGCCGGGCGAGGTGGCGGCGCCTGTAGTCCCAGCTACTCCGGAGGCTGAGGCAGGAGAATGGCGTGAACCCGGGAGGCGGAGCTTGCAGTGAGCTGAGATCCGGCCACTGCACTCCAGCCCCGGCGACAGAGCGAGACTCCGTCTCAAAAAAAAGAAATAACTCATTTTGCCAGGTATGATGCCTCACGCCTGTAATCTCAGGACTTTGGGAGGCCGAGGTGGGCGGGATCACCAGGTCAGGAGTTCGAGACCAGCCTGACCAACATGATTTCTGTCTCTACTGAAAATACAAAATGTAGCCTGGCGTGGTGGCGTGTGCTTGTAATCCCAGGTACTCAGGAGGCTGAAGCAGGAGAATTGCTTGAACCTGGGAGTCGGAGGTTGCAGTGAGCCGAGATCGTGCCACTGCACCCCAACCTGGGTGACAGAGCAAGACTCCATCTCATAAAAAGAAAAAAAAAAGAAGAAATAACTCATTTTCAGGTTCCTCAGAAATTTCTATCACATATAAACAATGTAATTATATAGTAAGGAGGAACTGTTACAACTTTGACTAGCCCTTTAGATTTAATTGATACTTTAGATATCTTACTATATATATATCACTTTAAAAATCTATTGAAACCGCTTAATCAAGATTCTGCCTTTTTTGTAGGCAAGTAAATGCAGTAGTGAGCAGTTAGAATTGCAGGAACTGTGTCTTTTAGTAGTTGAAGGGGGCGGGATCTCATGTAGATCTGGAGGGACTTAAGGGTGTGCATACCTCATCTCTGCCACAGTTTCTTAATTTTGGCACTACAAGTTAAGTGTCACCTATTTGAAAAGCTTGGGACCAGACGTGTTTGAGACTTTGGAAATTTTCAGATTTTGGAATATTTGCATATACATAATGAGGTATCTTGGGGGATGGAACTCAAGTCAGAACATGAAATTTATTTATGTTTCATATACACCTTATATACATACAACCTGAAGTTAATTTTATGCAGCACCTTAAATAATTGTATGCATGAAACAGTTTTGACTACTGCAGCCTGTCATACGAGGTTAGCTGTGGAATTTTTCGCTTGCGGTATCATGTTGGCACTCAAAAAGTTTTGGGTTTTGGAGCACTTTGGATTTCAGATTTTTGTGTTAGGAATGCTCAACCTGTATTGACATTTGGGCTGGATGTTGTTTGTGGAGCTGTCTGTCCTGTGTATTATAGGGTGATCAGCAGCATCTCTGACCCCTGCCATTGGATGCCAGCAGTACGAAGGCAGTGCCGCTGAGCCACAGTGATTCAGGTGAAATCTTTTCACCTTTTCCTCTTAGCTTAATTAATTGCAACAATTTTGAAATGCAAAACACCACAAAGTAAGTCACTTGGATTGTAGAGATTCTCAAATAAAGGAAATTCAAATTTATGAGATGTGACCAGCATCTTACCGGTGTTATTTGTATGTCACTGGAATTTTTTACAGTTCTTTTGGGTAGTTACTTACACTCCTTTTAATAGAAATGGTCACAGACTCAGAATATAGCTGATTGTATTGGGCAAACAACTACTAATTATCTAATGAGGCACTGTCCCATGGAGAATGGCCATATACATCCATGTAGGGTTGTATGTAAGGCTTTCGCCTCATCTCTTTGGCTCTCCTCCCTTCTCTTTTTTTTTTCTTTCTTCCATTCTCTTGTAACCTTTAAAAAAAAGGTTATTCACTGCTCAGGTACCTGAATGTCCCCATTATCTGACACCACTGTTTGGCTTTGAAATGCCTTCATAGAGTGTTTGTTTTTGGAGACAGAGTCTTGCATATCACCCAGGCTGGAATGCGGTGGCATAATCATAGCTCACTGCAGTCTCTATTTTCTCGGTTCAAGTGCTTCTTCAGCCTCGGCCTCCCAAGTAGCTGGGACTACAGACTACAGGTGCGTGCCACCATGCCTGATAATTGTTTTGATTTTTAGTAGTGATGAGGTGTTGCTGTGTTGCCCAGGCTGGTCTCAAACTCTTGAGCTTAAGTGATCCTCCTGCCTGGGCCTCCAAAAGTTCTGGCGTTACACACGTGAGCTACTGTCCCTAGCCCAGATTCTATATTATAACATAAGTTAAGGAAGAAAAAGATAATCTCTTGTATTTATTGACACCAAAATATTCTTCTTTAAAAAAATTGTGTACATACATACAGGTAAATTGTCGAATTTTAAATTCTTTTGTGGTAAGAAGTTCTTAACTTAAAACTTTGGATTTAATTCATTAAGAAGTATAACCAGAGTTATCCAGTACCTTTCCAGGTTGAATAACTGTATTCTGCTTTCACTGTTTCCTATTTACTTTTGTTTTATACAGAAGTTATATTTGTGAATATATTTTCAAAATGCGGCTTCAGTGGAGAAAATTAGAATACACTATTCAAAATGGGTAGGGGAAACATGAATTCATGGCACAAATTCATTCTAATACACTTTGATTTGCAAACAGTGTATATATAATCTTTAATACAGTCTTTATATTCAGAGTGTGCTTAAAAAGATGTTAGATTAATTTCTCGTGTCAGACTGTCTTGCAAACTCTAAGCAGTCACCATATTTTAGAAGCGAATATGCAGTTCAATTAAGCAAAAATATTTTGGAATTCCTCATATGTTCTGGATACTGCTTAAGACACTGTCCTTTGTCGGGAGGCCAGTGGGAGGAAAATAAAGACAGACTTAATTCTTTACTATGAGGTGAAGACAAGGTAAGTGGGTTGTAAGAACAGTGTAAAAGTATCACGGGATTAGAGTGTTCATTTTGCTGCTAACAAAAATATATTCATGTTCTTCTGTTTGTATGTTGGATACTTTTAATATGAGTAGGGAAATTGCTGTTTTTCATTTTAAATGATTATGCATAGCTTTTCATAGTTATGCAGTTGAACTAAGCTCCAAAATTGACTTTAATTTTCAGAATTGTCTGGTACATAGCTTTGCAGTTCAATTCAAAGAAGAGTTTGCTCCTCAAGTCCTTAGGACTCTGGCTCCTCCAAATTATGAAAAAAATTGAAATTATTTGCCAAAGAGTACAGATTTCTGCAAATATTTCAATATAAAAAATACTTTTACCAGTCTTTGGTGGAGTATCAGAGAATACTGTAATAGCTGACCATCATATACATAATACATATCTATGGAACTGATGCTGAAAATTCTGTGACCTCTGTTAACAGTTGTGACTGGGAGGCCAGGCGTGGTTTAATCTCAGCACTCTTTGGGAGGCTGAGGCAGTCAAATTGCTTGAGCCCATGTGTTCGAGAGCAGCCTGGGCAACATGGTGAAACCCAGTCTCTACCAAAACAAACAAACAAAAAAGCAGGGTATGGTGATGTGCACCTATAGTCCCAGCTACCTGAGAGGCTGACAGGGGAGCATCACCTGAGGCCGGGATGTTGAGGCTGCAGTGAGCTGTGGTTGTGTGCCACTCTACACTCCAACCTCGGCAACAGAGTGAGGTTGTCTTTAAAAAAAAAAATTGTTTCTTGGGAATTCCAAAGAAGGAATTGATGTAACAGATTTAAGATAGTTGTTATTAAATACTTTTCCTTACACTGACTTTTTTCTGAGTATTACAGTGAACTCTTTTAATGTGTTACCTTTTTCCTCATAGGTCAGATTTACCTTTTTGTATATTTTTAATAACAGAATTAAACTACTCAGGTAGGTAATCATCAATGAAAGAGGCCTATCTTAAAAACGGTAAGAATAGTATGGTTAGGTACCAAGTAAATAAAATTACACTTTAGAAAACATCTCAAATAATAATGCTATTTATATAACTTTAAAATTACACTTTATGTTGATATTAAAGTTATATAAATAGCATTATTATTTGAGAAGCTTTCATGTGAAATGACGGAGATTTAAGGCTAAGTGATGTTTGTTGGTTTACTTAGGGACAGAGAAAAATATTTCATTGGGGAGACACAGATGAGTAATGGTCAAAATGGACATAATTTATGTGAAATTTGTTTTTACTGAAGAATATTTCTGAGACAGAGACTGAATGCTTAGCTTTGGAAGGATTTTGAATTGCTATGATGGTCTTGAGAATTGCTTCTTTACAAGTGGTATTCTGATTTCTTTTGTATAAAGTTTACACACAGACAAAACTAACTTATGATAACAGAAATTAGGATCATGTGTACAGTTACTGTGGCTAGTGCCTGGGAGGGGTCATGAGGGAGGTGACTTAGGGTTCTAGGAAGTTGATTTTGTTCCAGTATTTTGGTGTTGGTAGGTGGGGGACGGGGTACTTGTTACACAGGTGTTTTTACTTTGTGAAATTAATTGAACTGTACCCTTAACATACCTGTACTTTCTTTTGTATGTGTGTTTTTGGATACTTAGATAAACATTTACCCAATTAACAAAAATGCAGTAGAAGCTAATTTAACCAAGTTTGTGCAGTATTTAAGAACTCGAGGATGAGAGTGTATATGGAATGGTTGTCTTATACTCCAGGCACATAAACAAATACAAGAAATTTACCTTTTTTTTTTTTTTTTTGGCTGAGTTCTCAATTCTGCGTATGTACCACAGGTCAGAGCCATTGAGTTAACTGGTTCCCTCCCCTTCCTCTCCCTTGTCTTTTCTCAACTCCTTCATGACTTGGTTTCATCTATTTTCTATTTTCCTTGCCCAGTGGCTTCTTTCTCTTGATCCACACCCTTTTGGTCCTTCAGCTGAATTTTTTTCTTTGCCTTTGCTCCTTAAGGCTCTTATCATTTTTCCATTTGTTTTTCAAAATTATCCAAAGGTAACTTTTGTTGTTACCTCTGCTTATCCTCAACCCTTGGCAATCTCGCTTTTTTCCTTGCTAACCTACTGAGACTACAGTCAAAGACCCTGTCCAAGGCCAGTTCTTAGCCTTCATCAAATTCAGCTTACATTCTTCATATCCTCTTGTTGTTCACCCTTTTTCTTTGGTACTCTTCTGTTTCTCTACCTTTTACTGTTCTTTTTTGATGATGATGATGATGATCATGATGGGAGCTCATATTTATTGGGCCTTAATGTAAGTCAGACACTGTTATATGTACTTTACATATGAACCTTAGTTTCTGTAATGTTTTACGTGTGGGTTGCATGAAGACAAAATGACTTAATTCAACAGCAGTACAAAGGATGGTCCGCTATTATCCCTGTTCTACGTGTGAAAAAACCGAAGCATGAAAAGCTTAAGGAACTTGTCCAAGTTCACACAGGTTAAGTGGTAGGTCTGGGATTTCTTGCCAGGTAGTCTAGCTTGCTTTCTGTTACACAGGTAGTGAGTCCTTATCCGGTTTTGTTCCTGATCTGCTTTTTTCTCCTCTTACTCCACTTGATTTTTCAGTAGTCTCTTCCACTCCCATAGCTTCCCTGGTTGCCTTTCTGGGATTGAGACTTTTGATACCATCTCTAGCCAGACTGTTTTCTTGAGTTCCATTCTGATATTTTCGGTGTTACGTTGGACTCTTCCATATGAATTTTTCACCATCTCATATTTGACATGATTTTGTTGATCATCTGCATTTATTAACGACCCTCCTGTTATTATTACACATTATTGTGTTTCCTGTCAAGGTTTAACGGCATCATTTCTCAGTTATTTACCCATGTTTGAATTCCTCCTTCTTTCTTCACTTATAATTGTAGTCACTAAAGTTCTGCCGGTTCTCCTTCTTTAATCTATTTAGTATACTGCTCTGTTTTCTTCTCATATCTGCTTTTCTGGGTCCTCATCAAGGACATCCTAACTTGTGTCCTTGTTTTTTAGCCTTTTCTATCTCTAATCTGCATCTTTCAGGTAACCTGAAGAGTTAACGTTTCTTAAAAGTTAAAGTCTCAATACTCCTGGGTTCAGAAACAGTTACGCCCCATTTTATTTAGAAAAGTCGAAACTGCTCAGCATGCCGTTTAAATTTTTCTCTTTGTTGTATATTCAGATACTTTACTGTCTTAGTTTTTGTTGTTACCTCTACCTAAAATATTCTTTTTTAGTCAGAATTAAGTTTTTGTTTGTTTTGAGACAGAGTCTCGCTCTGCGCCACTGAGTCAGCTCACTGCAAGCTCCGCCTCCCGGGTTCCTGCCATTCTCCTGCCTCAGCCTCCTGAGTAGCTGGGACTACAGGTGCCCGCCACCACGCCCGGCCAATTTTTGTAGTTTTAGTAGAGACGGAGTTTCACCGTGTTAGCCAGGATGGTCTCGATTTCCTGACCTCGTGATCCGCCTGCCTTGGCCAGAATTAAGTTTTTCAGGAATTTTCTTAGGATTGGGGAAGGAGTTGTGGGTGTTTGCTGTGTGGAGTGATTATACCTTTATAAAAAACCTCACATAGTAGGGGACTCAGGAAATATTTATTAATGTGTATTGAAATTATTTCAAATGGAATTTAATCATGACCCAAATCTTGCTTGAGATAAATCTTAACACTTTTGGGGGGAAGGTGCTGGTGGTCTTGGGGTCAAGTATATAAACTCTATGGAGTCTTAGTACTCTTTATTATTATTATTATTTTCTGACAGAGGCAGCAGCTAACACCTTTGTATTTTCTGACAGAGGCAGCAGCTAACATCTTATGTATTTTCTTTTCTTTTTTTTGGAGACAAGATCTCATTCTGTTGCTCAGGCTGGAGTGCAGTGGTGTGATCATGGCTTACTGCAGTCTCGAACCCCTGGGCTAAGTGATCCTCCTGTGTCAGCCTTCTGAGACTGCAGGCTCGTATCGCTGCCTCCGCCTAATATTTAGTTTTCTATGGAGATGAGGTCCCACTGTGCTTGGCCAGGCTGGTCTCCAGCTCCTGGGCTTAAGTGATCTTCCCTCTGTGGTGGCCTCCCAAAATGTTGGGATAACAGGCGTGAACCACTGTGCCTGGCTGTGTTTTCATACATACAAGTTAACACATGCATTTTATCTTACATGATAGACCGACATTCACTTAGAAAACTCTAGAAGCTAAATTTGTAATCTGTTTAGATACGTGTTGGCAGCTAGTAACAACTGTCCCATAGAGTTATCCCATAGGCGTCAATATTAAAAAAACAAAATCTGGATTGGAGAAACTTAGTCATTGTGGGACCTATCTGTTAGCAAAATCGAATTGTCAAATATGCTTTGACCTTAGGTTCCTTTAGCCAAATCTTTTTGTTTTTCCCAGAAAAAAAAAAAAGAGTTTGTAAATATTGTGTCTAGTTCTCTTTAGATGTAGCTCTAGCTTTAACATAGAAAATGGATAGTTTCAGTCGTTTAAATGAGTCAGTGTCTCTCTGCCTATTACTCTTTCAGGAGTTTATCTTAGAATTATCATTTACTCTTGGGCAGTTAAAGCGAATTTCTTTTAATTTGTTCATCTCATCTATCCAAAAAAAGCCTTACATCTTATGTGATGGCTTCTAATTTCTGCATTTGTGACTGGTACTTTCTCTGCTTAGTCACTAAGAAACCTTTATCTCTTTAGGTTACTGCCTTTTAAAGTGTATAGTACTTCTGTTAACTTTTGCCTGAAAATTTGGGGTTAAGTTTTTGAGTTTTTGTTTTTATTGATTGATAGACACAGGGTCTTGTTCTGTAACTCAGACTAGAGTGCAGTGGCATGATCATAGCTCATTGCAGACTTGGGCTCTTGGATTCAAGCAGTCCTCCTGCGTCTGCTTTCCAAGTAGTTGGGACTACAGTGCTACCATGCTGGGCTAATTTTTAATTTTTTGTAGAGATGGGTGTCTTGTTATGTTGCCTAGGCTGGTCTCAAACTCCTGGCCTCAAGGAGTCCTCTTGCCCTGGCCTCCCAAAGCTCAGATTTAATATATGTGTTTGCTCTGGGGTATCTTGGCTTTTCCATTCTTCTGTTTCTCCTATATGGTGTAACGTGAGAATATTTACCCAGTCAACCTTTTGTATGGATAGTCCTTTGTCCTCCTGATTCCTTATAAATTAAGGCAACTTCTGTGATAGTACAGTGTGATAGGGAATTTTATTAATTTGGTGAGGTGCAAATGAAAGCAAAATTGGTTGGATGGATGATATTTTGTCAGTTGTTGCATGAATTTTTAGAAAATAATCATGCATCTCATGTTTCTCGTTTTGTTACCCAGCAAATGCATGCTCTGTAAGGCAGTTGAGCAAACGAATTGCAGTATGTTAAACATCTCGGTTTGAAATGCTTTTACCACTGTTGCAAGGAAAGAAGGAGACAAGTTTAATAGAACTATAAAACAAAAATGTATAATTAGTTTTCATTATAACACATTTTTCTTATGCTATAAAGTGCCTGTTTTATTGATTTATATACTACCATCTTAAAATAGGACAGTCCTATGACTTATTAAAATATACTAAGTCCTATCTATGGCCTTACCTTTGTCTCTGGATCACTGCAACATAGTTTCTTGAGTTTGTCTCTGTCTGTAGTGGTTTTATTGATACATGTGATAGTTTCATTTGAAGAAAACCTACAGTGCCATACCTGGTCAAGTTATATTTAGCCATTGAAGTTTTTATTTTAAAGTCGTAATGCCATTTTTTAAACATGAGAAAGGGGTTTTTGATTGAAAATATTTTATTCTTAAACCTGTACTTTATGTCTTTTTTCCATGAGTGATAGTTTCTTTAAGTGGATGATATAGAATCACCAATTTGGCAGACTTTTTTTTTTTTTCTCCTGAGTTCTTCTAGTGTGCCATGCACTTGTATCCTAAAATAAGCAAGGTTTATTTTCTGATCTGTTACTTCACAGTATGTAATATCTTCTGCTTATCTTAGCTCCTGTACTGGGAGTGACAACTTTTATCTGTCGTAGAACATGGAATAGTACTTGTTTTTTTTTTGTCTTAAATGGGTTGGAAGGGAGCATAATGTTTCAATGTGGAAGTGCTTATTCCTTGCAAGACTCTGTGGCAGGAAGGATGGAAACTAATGTGTATTGAGGACTTTGCTTGTACCAAACAGGTTATGAGGTTATTTTCATATATATAATCTCGATTGTTCTTCACAGTGATGCTATGATATATGCAATTTTCTGAGTCTGTCGCGATTCCATCACATTTACAGATTCTAAGTCATGTAGATGCAAAGTGAAAGTATAAGGTCACTCATTTTTAAGTGGTGAAGAAGCTAGAACTCTAGGACTTTTTGCCTTCAAAGCTTTCTACTATGCTGTCTTGCCTGGAGTTATATGCTTTTAGCATTCCCGACGAAGTAACTAATGTGGAATAGAAAGAGACTTAAATTATATAAAATATACTTGCATTTTCTGTAACCATTTACAGAAAACAGGAAGTTTCTCATTTCTAGAGAGTGAAACCTGAAAGAGGCAGTCCCTTCAGATAATCTAGGATATATGGCCAAAAAAATCTCTGCGGCAGTGACATAGCAGGCTACCTGGAATAATGCAGTGGCAGTTTGACATGGCCTTTCTCAGTGTAGCTGGCTGGGGTGAATCATATACTAGTGTTCTCATCTGGTTGAATTTTTTGCATCTGGAAATGTGATTCTTTCATTTTATGAAAGAACTCTTGGGTTCTTTTTTAGAGTCATTGATTCGAAGTAAGCAGTTATGTAGAATTTTAACTTCTATGAAATAGGAGTGTGTTATGTAAGGTGTGTGTTAGGGAATTATATACCTAAGTGGATCTTCATTGAGTTGTTTGAACCAGAATGATGAGCTGCAGTTTTAGGTCACTGGGCTCTCCCTGTGGTTTTATCTTATTCAATACTTGCTGATTAGAAACAATAACAAAAGTCTTAGATAAAGAGAAAGAAGTCATTTACAAAATCTTCATGAAGTTGATTAAAAAAATAAAGCTGAGAGGTACAGTGAGTATTTGTGGTAGACCCACATTTCCAAAAGATTATCATTAGTCTGTGTATGTCAGAAACTGGACAGAATTTAATAGGAATGAGTGTAAAGGCCTGCATTGAGGTTTTTAAAAAAATTGATTGGTAGATATTGAAGGGGGAAATAGGGCTTCTCAGTACTGTGAGTGGAAAAGAGCTGAATGTTTTGGTATGTGACTAATAAAGCTAACATGATATCAAGGCTATGTTAGAGAAGGATTGTTACCCAGATTAGGAAAATTAATGGTTTCAGTTCCCTTTATCTTCATCAGAGATATCTGGAGTGTTGTGCTCATTTTAGAAAGCTTTAAGAAGGACTTAAAAAACTGGAGCCATTACAAGAGGAAGGTGGTTGGGATGGGGCTAAATCAGAGGATTCTGTAAATGGGGAATGGTTTAAACAACTGGATTTGTTTAGCCTAGAGAGGAAAAATAGTGTTGGATTTTTGGAGACCTGTAAAATACTTTCCACTGTAGGCAGGAATTTATTTCATGTTATTCCATAAGAAGAAGATGTAAGTTATAGGTGAAGTATTTAACTCCATATAAAGATTATGAGCTGTCTCCATAAATGAATTGCCTTCCCAGGTAGGAGCCCGTATCTTGCAGCTGAAAGAAATCTGTGTGATGAAAAAGCCATGTGGCTGTTCCAGGCATGGCTTTCCAGTGGGCAGATTTCTGTTTGTTTGATACTCCCTTGACAACCTTAGGCCAGCAGTTTTCAAAGTATGGTCTGCAACCATCAAGGGAGTGGGGTTGGGGGGGGTGCGGTCTTTTAGACCCTCTCTGGAGATTCCACAAGTCAAAAAAAAAACTATTTTTATATAATATGAAGACATTATTTGCCTTTTTCCACTTTGTTGACATTTGTATTGATGATGCAAAAGCAGTTAGGGATAAAACTGCTGTTGGTGCCTTAGCACGAATCAAGGCAGTAACACCAAACAACGCTGGTAATTGTATTCTTCAGAAAACAAAACCTTAGATTTTCCTTAAGAATGTCTTTGATGAAAGAGTAAAAATTGGCCAGGTGCTGCAGCTCATGCCCTGTAATCCCAGCACTTTAGGAGGCTGAGGCGTGTGGATCAATTGAGGTCAGGAGTTTGAGACCATCCAGGGTAACGTGGTGAAACCCCATCTGTAATAAAAATACAAAAATTAGCCAGGCATGTTGGCGGGCACCTGTAATCCCAGCTACTCAGGAGGCTGAGACACAAGCATTACTTGAACCTGGGAGGCAGAGGTTGCAGTGAGCCAAGATCGCACCACTGTACACCAGCCTGGGCCACAGAGTGAATCAGTCTCTCTCTCTCTCTCTCTCTCTCTCTCTCTCTCTCTCTCTCTCTCAAAAGTAAAACTTACTAATTGTATGAACTTTTGACCCTTTAATATATGTCTTTTTAATACTCTGAGAGAAAATGGCAGGTATACATGAAGCACTTCCCTTGTATCAAGGGGAAGCTTTCGTGCAATTATTTGAGGAAATTTCAAGATGGAGCATCATACTTGAGAGAATGACTGATAAACTATGATTAATCAGATTTAGGCATTTGGTAGGTATTTTCCCCAAAACGAATGGTAAGTTTGTCAAGGAAAACTGACAGTATTTGTTGCTTATCATAAAATTTGTGATTTCATGCAAAAATGAGAGTTTTGGGAGACTTGTATTGGCCACTGTGAGCTGATAACTTCTCAATACTTAAAGGTTTTCTGCTGAGATTATTGGTGGCATTAATAATTGTTATTTTTTGATAGTGTTTGGTAAAATGTGTCAACATATAGAATCTGTGTGTAACTCAATTAACCAGTATTTTCCAGATGACCAATGCTTGATAATCAAAGTGTATGATAGATTGTTGGGTTTTAATGTAGCAGAATATAGAAAGTTCATTGATATGATTTTTTGTTTGTTTGTTTGTTTATTTATTTATTTATTTATTTATTTATTTATGAGACGGGGTCTCACTCTGCTGCTCAGGCAGGAGTGCAGTGGCGTGATCGTAGCCCACCGCAGCTTTGAACTCTTGGGCTCAAGTAATCTTTCCACGTTAGCCTCCCAAGTAGCTGGGAGTACAGGTGCATGCCACACGCCCTGGTGATTTTTGTTAAAAAAGATTTTTGTAGAGATGGAGTCGCCATATTTTGCCCAGGCAGGTCTTGAACTTCTGGCCTTAAGTGATCCTCCTGTCTTGGCTTCCCAAAGCACTGAAATTACAAGCCTGGGCCAACACACCCGGCTTGATAGTTTTAGGTTTTGTACTTCAACTAACCTTTTAGCAAATACCATTTATTTAGTTTTGGTATAGTGTTAGAGAAAGATATCTCCAATTAACTGAAAAGGGTATTAATGTGCACCTCCCTTCTCCAACTACATGCTTATGTGATGCCAGATTTTCTTTGTGTACTTCAACCAAAGCAACATATTGTAATATATTAAATACAGAAGTAGATATGATAATATGATTGTCTTCTGTTAAAGCAGATGTAAAATAGATTTGTGAAAAAGAAAATCAGTGTACCTCTTCTCACGAAATTTATATATGTTAGTCGTATTTCCAAAAATCGTTTGATGATTACAGAAGTTTATTTAACAAAAAATTTAATATGAAAATGTACATGACCTGATTTTTGCCTCATAGTAAAACAGATCGCTTCGAGAGGGAACATGGATTTTTCTGCTGAGTAGCCATTATTTATCCTCATTCCTAGGTTTCTAATATGATGTTACTATTTGCCTGTATTACCACCGTTCCAATACTGTTGCGTTGTCCACTAGTTGCCATCTCCACACGTACATCACAAAATTCCTAAATGGATCGAATACTCACAATATTCCTTGGACGTATCTGCCATCATTTAGTCTCAGTAACTTCCTGTCTGTAATTTTTTGGACTTGAGAGGGTCCAAAAAATTTGCTCATAATGTCTACTCTGTGGGCTCAGAGCTATCTTGAAACAGAATTTGTGGCCTCTTTCACACTCCTGCGGTAGGCCTGGTGCTTTGACTTCCTGAAAATGTTATTTATGTTGCTGTGAATGGGCTTATTAGTGTGTTTAAATGAATGAAAAAGTAGATATTCAATTTTTTATTAGTTGTAATTTCCAATATAATAGATACTGGTAAGTAAACCCATGTGAACAAAAACTTTTTGGAGTCCTCTATAATTTTTAAGAGTTATGAAGGGACCCTAAAACCAAGGAGTTTGAGATCACTTCTTTAAGCTAGTGTCTTCAACTTTGTAGTTTCATCCATTTGCCCTGGTTTGATCCACCTCTGGGGACCTGAACCAGTTATCATATTCAGAAAGAAGTTGATTTGTATCCACAATGCTTGTTAATTGACAGTGGGATGGTTATATTTTTTCATAGATTAGAATACTCATTACTTTCTAATACCTCTTTTTCATGGTGTCTTGGTACCTGAGAAGCTAAGCTAGGAGTCAAAATGTTGCTTGGTGAACACAGGATCAGAGGAATCAGCTCTATCTCCGGAAGCTTTTACTCAGGTTATAAGAAGTCCTGTTAGTGTATCTCTGCTTCACATTAGTAAATTTCTGTGATACCTCTCTCTATTATCTAGTGTTATTTTTGTTTGACAGTTAATAGCTTCTCGTCACCTTGTACCTCTTGTACCTTTTTTTGGCCAGAAAAATGTTTATTAAGCACAAGACACTGTTTGTGGAGTTAAATAAAAGGCATATTACTTCTATTTAATGCTCTTATTTGTTTGTTCTCATTATTAATTTAGTTAAGGCTTTGTAACATACAGTGTTTATAAATAAAAATTTCTTTTTTTTTTGAACCTTGAAAGGTGTATTCATGTGACTCTTTGTTCCATACTTCTGGTAGTCTGTAGTACACAGGGTTAGACTGGTTCAGCAGGCGATGGTGGTAGGATTGGCACATGTGGCTTAGCTATCTATGAAAATAATGTGTTTAGGAAAATTGCGTGTGGCGAGTCAATATAAAGTGTTAAAATGATTTTTATTTTTTTTATTTTTTAATTTTTTTGATTTTTTTTAAAGCTAGCATTTTATCTTCAATATTTCAAATGTGAAAAGTGCTGTCTAGAAAATGTCATTCCTTTGAATAAACATCATTAAATAAACTTGTTTGTCAATACATATAGATTTGTATTAAATATAGTCCATCAATTCTAGGCACAAAAGGCCATGTTATAGCTATTAGCATGATCAATACATGTCAAAAGGAGTTGTTAGCAATTAAGCAATAATGAAAAAGTCAAGAAAATAAAAATCTAGGTGAAGAAAGACTACATTGGAATATCTACATGGCAGTAGCAGTCTTTCTTAGGGTAGCTAAACTTACATGGCTACCATTTGAGAATTATAGTTAGGTCTCTCCACAGCACTCATGTCCTAATGGAGTATAGTACACAGAATATGATGAATTGAGGTTTTTGACACCTCAAAGTGATCTCCACATAAAATAAATACTTACAAGTGATGGCCCTTACTGAAAGAACACGATATTTTTAGAGTATAAATATTGTGGGGAAACGTTAAACCTCCAAATCTGTAAGTCAACATAGCTCTAAAGAGGAAAAATGAATGTTACACAGTAGCTACTGGCCTGTCCATTGTTGCATTTTTTAAAATAGAGCGTTGTCTACTTAATAGCCTGGCATCAAATCTTTTTCACCCCATATCTTTTGATCAAATGATTGTTTAAACTGCTTGTATTTGAGGGATCCTTTTCATTTGTAAACGTAATATTAATCTCACCAACAATTCCATACCCTAGTATCTTTTTATTGTAACAATAAAATACATTCTTCTCTATAAAACATTTATGCTCTTTGAAGAGTTTCTTTTCTGCCTGAGATTTCTTTTTAATCCATTTTTCTGTCTTTACAAACTCATCTTTAATTTTTTGTTTCTTTAAAGTGCAGTCTGGTTTTTAAAGATTTTAGTTTTGAGCATTGAGTTTTGTGATATATATAAATTTATGGGATCATGTATGAAGAATTTTATCTTCATACTTGAAGTCAAAGGATGAAAAATTTGATCCCTAAAGAGTTCTTTTCACAGTTTTTTTATTTCAATAAAGAATGGTAGGACTGCGATTGAAAAATGCGATACTAAATTTTTCTATTGAATGATGCATATTAATTTTTAAAATCCTTCTCTGTACTTATTCATTCAACAAATATTTCTTAAGTGCTCAGTTTTTGCCAGCCACTGTAGTAAGCACTGGGGAGTAAAAACAAACTTGGTATGTGCAACCTTTGGATTTAGGTTATTGACTGGGTAGGGGGCAGGTGTTAATAAGATAACACAAATAAATAAAACTGCAATGAAGACAAGTACGATTATGAGCAGTATGCTGCTGTATAGATAATATGGTGATTTGACTTAATAAGAGGCCAGAAAAATGGTTCATTAATTAATTAATGAATGACAGAGTCTCGCTCTGTTGCCCAGGCTGGAATGCAGCATTGCAGTCTTGGCTCACTGCAACTTCTGCCTGCCAGGCTTAAGTGATTCTCATGCCTTAGCCTTCCGAGTAGTTGAGACTACACGGGCCAGTGCCTCGCTAATTTTTGTATTTTTAGTAGAGATGGGTGTATTAGTCTGGTTTCTCTTAGAGGGACAGAACTTCTGCCTGCTTTATATTTGCTGGAAGCTGATAAGATTGTGCCCACCAGATTAAGGGTGGATCTGCTTTTCCCAGCCCACTGACTCAGATGTTAATCTCTTTTGGCAACACCTGCACAGACACACCCAGGATTGATACTTTGTGTCCCTCAATCCAATCAAGTTGACACTCAGTATTAGCCATCACACTGAGGTTTTACCATGTTGCCCAGGCTGTTCTTCACCTCCTGGCCTCAAGTGATCCTCCTGCCTCAGCCTCCCAAAGTGCTGGAATTACAGGCATGAGCCACTGCGCCTGACCAGAAAAGTGGTTTACCTGATAAGGGGGCATTTGAACTGAGATCTGAAAGTAGAATATACTTGAAGTGGATGAGGAGAGGAATGACAATATTTTATAGCAGAAAGGACAGCAGCCCTTGGTGGCAGGAGGCATATTGTATTCCAGGAATGAAAGACCAATGTAGCTGTAGTGGAGAGAATACCTGAGAGCATGCGATCAGATGAGGCCCACCTGAGGGCAGATAGGGATAGACTAGGCGTAGTGTAGCCACAGAAGGGCCTTCAGGCAGTGATAAGGATTTGGGTCTTTATCTTAAAAAGACAAGGAGAATCCATGTTACATATTTTAAACAGAATTTGAAGGTGGGATCTTGAGGAAGGTGAATGGTTGGGAAATGAGACAGGAATGGTGAAACTCTGTTAGTTTACAGTGTGCAAGGTGGCAGAGGTGCATGCCAAAAGTGGACATAGGCAGGCCAGGTGCGGTGGCTCATGCCTGTAATCCCAGCACTTTGAGAGACCAAGGGGGGTGGATCACAAGGTCAGGAGATCGAGACCATCTGGCTAACACAGCGAAACCCTGTCTCTACTGAAAATACAAAAAAATTAACCGGGCTTGGTGGCGGGTGCCTATAGTCCCAGCTACTCGGGAGGCTGAGGCAGGAGAATGGTGTGAACCCGGGGGGCGGAGGTTGCAGTGAGCTAAGATCATGGCACTGCACTCCAGCCTGGGTGACAGAGTGAGACCTGGCTAAAAAAAAAAAAACAGAAAGTTTGTCTAGTAGTCCAAAAAAAGGAGGAGGGGCGCGGGTGGTGCCTTGTTCATTGCCTTAAGCCCTTTCTGTCTTGGACAGAACTTCAGAGGGGCCCAGATCTTTTCTTGAGGACAGATTCTATCATGTTTTTGTATTAGGAGTCTGAATGTCAGTTCTTCCAAAGTTTTACTACTGCAGCACTAGTGCTGAAGACTGCTGTACTTCTTTGGATGATTAATATTGACTCATAATCCAAAAGTAGGTACATGAAGACTATAATATTCTTAACCATGTATTGCAGATATGCTTTTGGAAGCTGATTGAAAAAACTTACATGAGTACAAGGTGATCTTTAATTGGTTTATACTCCAGCTACACTTGTTGCTCGTTATTGCTGTGGCAGTGAAAATTCAGACATGAACAAAAGACTGAAAGTAAACATAACTTGAAATATTTATTAGTATAGAGTGCTTCTTGAATTGTGTGTTTGCTATAGCCTACATTTCAGGCTAAAATTCATTCTCTACCTAGGCTTTAATGTCTGTTTCTTGGTGCTTTCTTTGTAACTAGCAATACTCTTAAAAGACAATGTGACATCGGTTAACAGTCACATTCACCAATCTGTGATGTCATGCATGTAATTGTCAGTGGTCAATCTGTGGTCCTGTGTGCAATTATACTGAAGCTGTAGTGGAAAACTAGTGCCCTCTTCCTTGGCAACTGTGTGGGAAATAATGCCTGAAGCCTTTAACTGAATAGCCATCTGTTTAAAGCGTCTGATTTTAAATGTAGCAACTCATGTCACATCAGTCAGAAAAGGCTCCTGCAGCTGCAGCAGCCTCTGTTTCAGTTAAATAAATAAACAAAATGTGTTTCTTTTTTGTATTTTATTATTATGTTCCTAAGTCTCCTTTTTTGTTGTTGGTTTTTTTTTTTTCACACTTACAGGGTTTTGGCTGAGGAAGTTGAATTGTTGATGGGGGGTCATCTCATGAGTGAATGATTTGAGATTGTTTAAATACATTTTTATATCTATCTGTGAAATAACAAATGAAGCTTTGTGGTAAGAAACTATTCAGTTTTTTTATTTGATGTGCACTTTGATGTGTCTTGGTGCATAGTGCTGATGGGAAATGAAATGGATATGATCAAGTACTGTGCTCGAAGAGCAGCAAGCATTGAACCCAGTCATAGCTTGTGAACTTGGAAATGGACCTGTTTCTTTTTAAGTGTGTATGAATTTCTGATAAATATTCTGATGAATTTTACATAGGTCACCTCTTACTATTGAACTTAAAATATTTCCTTTTTTCTCCCAAGAAGAACATTTTCAGTTTTACTTCTTTTGTCCTGTGCTCCCTTCAGCGAATGAAGAAAATTACTGCTTTATTCATTTGATATTATGGCATTGAAGTATACCATTATTGTGAATTTGATTTCTTTAGTATAGGCTTAGCAATTTGAAGATATTACCGGGAGATTGGTTTATATTAGGAAATAGTCTCCTTTATAAAAAATTCAAAAATGCAATTTCAGCTTAATTCACCTCTAGCAGTTATTATGTATGATATGTGTACTTCTCTATTTAGAAGAGCTTTACTATGAATTTTTGTAAATACCCTTTTCAATACACTTAAAAATTATTCACTTTGGCAGGGTGTGGTGTAATCCCAGCACTTTGGGAGGCTGAGGCAGGTGGATCATGAGGTCAGGAGTTCGAGACCAGCCTGACCAACATGGTGAAACCCTGTCTCTACTAAAAATACAAAAATTAGCTGGATGTGGTGGTGCACACCTGTAATCCCAGCTACTCAGGAGGCTGAGGCAGGAGAATCACTTGAATCCGGGAGGCAGAGGTTACAGTGAGCCGAGATTGCGCCATTGCCCTCCAGCCTGGGTGACAGAGCAAGACTAAAAAAAAAAAATTCTTCACCTTATAAACAGTGCAATTATTCATGAATTTTTATTATATAAAGAGATATATTCAATGTCATAGACTTGATAGGGCTTTTTAATTAATAAGGATGATAGTGCAGTTAGCTTATTGATTTGTAGGCGCCTGCCTCTGGTGGCTTCTGTCGTACCTAAACCTTTGTTTTGTTTCACGAATATATTAGGCAGTTTTGTTTGTATTTTGTAACTGTTTGAGAAGAAATAATTTAAGCAAAAGTAAACTTCAGTCTTGCCATTGTCCCAAGTCATAAAAAATTCTGAAATAATTGTATTTTGCATTAAAAATGTCTTGATTTAAACTCGGCATGGTGACCTGAGTTGTAGTCCCAGCTACTCTGAAGACTGAGGTGGGAGGATTTCTTGAGCCCAGGAGTTTGAATCTAGTCCAGCCTAGACAATATAGCATATGTGGGAGGTCTTCATCTTAATTTAATCAAAGTAAAAAGAATTTGGGGGTAGTACTGGAAGGTGGTTGGGAAGTGTGTGTGTGTGTGTGTGTGTATATATATATATATATATATATAAATTTACAAGCTCTTTAGATTTTCAAACTTTGTTCCCTGAGTACTTAGCCACTTCCAGAACTGTTTTAGGAGCTGCCGTGGGAGAAGGAGGTCAGTGCAGGTCCACTGATGTGGTTTGAATGTGTCCTCCAAAGTTCGTGTGTTAGAAATTTAATCCCTGGTGCAGCAGTGTTGGGAGTTGGGGCCTATTAGGTGATTAGGTCATGAGGAATCTGCCCCTATGAATGGATTACTGTCTTTATTTGGGTGTGGGTTAGTTATAAAGGAGTGTGCACTGTCTCTTGGTCTTCTGCCCTCTGCCCTGGAATGATGTAAAATGAAGACCCTTATCAGATGCAGGCCTCACGATCTTGGACTTCTCAGCCAGAACTGTAAGAAATACGTTTCTTTTCTTCATAAATTATCCAGACTCAGATATTCTGTTGTAGCAGCATAAAATAAATTAAGACATCTACTTTTGCCCATTTATACTGGAGGCTTTACTATAGCCAGAATTCTGTTTAGAAAGTTTGCAGGCCAGGCACGGTGACTCACGCCTATAATCTCAGCACTTTGGGAGGCTGAGGCAGGAGGATCACTTGAGCCCAAGGGTTTGAGACCAGCCTAGGCAACATAGTGAGACCCTGTCTCTACAAAAAAAAAAAAAAAAAAAGCTGGGTGTGGTCATGTGTGCCTGCAGTCCTGCCACTCAGGAGACTGAGGTAGGAGAAATGAAATGGCTTGAGCCCAGGAGTTGGAGGCTACAGGGAGCCCTGATCATGCCACTGCACTCAAGCCTGGTGACAGGGTGAGATTTTTTTTTTTTAAAGTTTGGATCCAGTCCAGCCTCTTCTTACAGATCAGAGCCAAGGCCCAAAGGAGCTAAGTGTTCTGTCCAGTTTCTTATGACTTGTTCAGTTTCATATGACTTGTCCAGTTTTCATAGTAGAGGCAGATCCAGGTTTCCTGCTACATCGTGCTCCTTCTTGGGTGACTATTGCAGGGCTCTCCAGAGAGTTGGCCACTATCATGATGCATCGTGGCTCACCTAAATGGTTTTGTTTGGACTAAGTTTGTTTATTCAGTGGTGTTGAAATGTATGTTGCCAAAAAAAGAAAAACAAACAAAAAAACCCGTAGCAGTTAAAAGACCTTATTGCTTAAGAATTAGTTACTAAACTATTAGTTAATTGAATGAACAGTTATTTAGGACTTTAAATTCCTTTGTGAAAAAATTTAAATATCTGTCTATTTCATTGTAATGGAATTTAACCTGACGATATGTTGATAGTTTGAATTGTAGCAGAATTATTGAAAAACTCAGCTGTAAACATGGTATAAATTATTTTTTAGTTCATATTATTTTGTTCCTGTGCAAGTAGTGAAGTAATCATCATGGAGTAGAAACCACAGGGTCTGCGTTACAAATTCCATATGGGCCAGAAGCGTGTAGTGAGTCCTTAAATGGGACAAAGAGATGAAATTTTAATGAAATGTACAGTAATCATTGGGACCACATTAGTTAGCTCTTTATTATTTTGTGCTGCTGCTTTTAAATAAAGAGCAGAATGTGGTACATTTATAATCCCTTTCTCTTGAGAATCAGTTTTTGTAAAATTGAAGATTTAATTTAAAAAGCAAGAGAAGCTGTTAGGGAATTAAATATGTAGATGTGGCTGATACGGTCTGTAAACAACTGTATTCACAAACAGTACCACCTTTGTAATTCCATACATTTAAATATACCTTTCATATCTTTTAAATATTAAATCATTTTGACAAATGTTAGCTTTCAAAACAAGGTATCAGTAATGATACTTGAACGCTTTTTTCTTAAAATCTCTAAAATTAAATTAAAATTAAGTTGAAAGTATATGGGAATGTGGTGAACTGTAAGTTAGAGTGATAAAAAGTGAATTATAGGTTTTTCTTTTAATTACCTGCTCACCTTTCTAAGTCTAATTATATATAAAAGTAATGAGAGGAAATTGTATTCTGGTGTTATTTAGACTTTAGTCGATATAAAATAGAATTCAAATCCATCTGCTTCTTTTTCTGACCACTTGGTGAAAATGTATTCTGGCATTCTCTGGGCAGACAGCCAATTCTAAAATAACCAGTTCTATTGAGACATTTTTGTGATGTCTACATACACTCTGAGATTGCGACCTTCATTTGTTGGACATAATAATCTCAGAGGCTTTACTTTGATCCTGTAGTATTCAGTGGCACAAAATAGGGAATTCATTTATTTATTTTAAGAAGCTTCTAAATAAATGGAATACTGTTGATCTTCAACTCTTAATGTTGCCCTTGTTTTAAAACTTAGACAAACCCAGAAAATCCTTTCCTAGAAAGTTGTGGTGGTGATGTTTTGTTTGTTGAAGTTGTTGTTGAAGGAAGGTAGGATTGAACGTATTTTTCAGTTTCCCTAGAGAAATAAGATGTTAAGAACTATTGGTTGATTGTTGACATGAGCCATTTCTTTTTAAATTTCTGGGTTTGTTACAGAATAGAAAAATATCTAAATACAGTTGAACTGCTCACTACCCATGTGAGGTTACTTTAGTTTTCTGTGCATTACTATCATCTGTAGAATGGGCGATATTAATAGTACCTACCTTGTAAGGTTACAGAAATTAAGTGAGATAATATATTTAAAGTGACTGACATAGTAAATTCCACTATTTGAAAATCATCAACATTACCACAATGCTAGTCACATGAGCATTAATTTTGATTCCTCATTGCCTCTTTTCCTTATTTCATTTTATCCCTAATTTTTGTCTGTTACTTTGTTGGTAGATTTATTTGCAGGTACTAAATCTTTTATGAATATAATCTCACTGGAGTGCATCATATACTCTATTTTTCTCTTCTTTCAGATTCTTAGAGTTAATACCATGTATTGTTTAAATATCACCAAATCAGACTTACCTTGCCCATTGCTTCTACAGACGTACACATATACTCCACTACTGTCACTAGCAGCAAATAGGACCGTGCTGAGACTGGCTCTGAATTTAAATAGTTGGATTTCTGAAATAGGATATTTTCTTTGAATACTAATTCTGAAGAACCAATCTTCATCCAGAATTGTAATAATTAGTTCATTACTGATAATGTCAAGCTGGATTTCAAATGCCCGAAATGTCCCATCCTCTGTTCCTTTTACCTTCCCCTTCATTTCCAGTTGAAGTCATCCTAGGTTTTGAGATAAGCTCTTGCCTTGTCTTACAGTATATAGAATAAGAGATGACCACAGTCTGTTTCTGGATTTTTTTTTTTTTTTTTCCTTGAATTTCTCCTCTGACCTGCATTCCTCTGTTTCCTGTTTGGTTTCTGGATCCTTGCAGCTTGCATCCCAAGACTCCCCATCTGCTGCTTACCTTTCAATATCCAGTTTAATTGTTTTGTTTTTACTCTGGACTGTCTTCTATTCAGAAAATATCAGTGGGCTGTGACAACCAGTATTCTGATCCTGCCAGCTCTCACCTCCATCTTATGTATATATAGTAATTGCCTCTTTGCTCCTACTGTTGCTGGTGCAAGGGGCTTGCCTCACATTGACTTTATGCTTGGGCACTAAGGGCTAAGTGTTGATCATATATCTTTCAAAACACACTGGGATTTTCACCCCTTTCTCCAGAAGTACAGTTTGAAGTTTGAAGAGAATAAAAGTTTGTCTTTGTGGGAACCACAAAAGCACCATAATGTAATGTTTGCATTATAAGACTAAATATTGTGGGGGAATGTTGGCGTATTCACCTTTGTGAGAAACAACTTCACCATTCAACAGGTATTTGTGTGCTTACTGTAAAACAGGGAGGTAGTAGGATGCATAGTGCTCTTGCACTCAAGTAGTTCAGTTATGTTGAGAAGAGGAGGATTAGACAAAACATTTGCCAAAGAAAGGAGTAGTGTACTACTGATAGACTTG
Organism: Rhinopithecus roxellana; assembly: GCF_007565055.1. Classification (NCBI taxonomy): domain Eukaryota; kingdom Metazoa; phylum Chordata; class Mammalia; order Primates; family Cercopithecidae; genus Rhinopithecus; species Rhinopithecus roxellana. The sequence continues at coordinate 89,600,669 of NC_044558.1, forward strand.
TATATGGCATAAAGCATAGATCCTTTAGGAGTTTAGGAAAGAGGGAGATTGACAAAGGCTGGAGTGCTGAAGGATTTGTGTAATTTGTTCTGTTTATCAGATATATAGTAGGCACTGTGCTGGTGGTGGGGATACAGCTGTGAAGAGAAACATGGTCCCTGTCCTCAGACAGTTGGTATTTTTTGGGAGATAAGTATAATAAGTAAATCAAGTAAATTCTAGTATGGTGAACTATACTTGAGGGATAAGTGTATTAAGTAAATACTAGTTAGTATACTATAGTTAGTCACTATACTGTGAGTATTACGAAAGGCGTAACACGGTGGTTAATGAAGGGAAGAACATTTAAGTATGGGAAATATGACAATAAAGATGAAAAAGTTTTTTGATTTATCTTTTGGTGGCAAGTGTTGAGGCTGTGCAATCTGGATTTTTAGGATACAGCTTGACTGCTATAGTACAAGACCTAAAATAACAGCAGTGGATACCAGTTTCTCTCTCTCTTTCTCACTGTCTCTCTCAATATCCTGAGAGCAAAAGCCCAGGACTGTTATGGTAGTTTTATCATGGTGTCAAGAATCTGGGCTCCTTCTGTCTAGTTGCTCTTTCGTCCTCAATGTGCGGCTTCTGTCTTGTATTCCGGCGTTGGAGCCACATTGTGTGTCCACATCACAGAAGAAGGCAAAGGGAGATAGGCCAATGGAGGGGATATTACTTTTGATCTACTCTGCAGTTTATGAGTTAGGCATAATGGCCACCCCTACTTTAGGAGGGAGGGCTGATAAGAAGTCAGTACTTGCTAGTTATATATCCTCTAATTTGAGGGAACACTTCAGATAAAATATATTGCATTTTCAGAACTCTGAGCTTAAATATTCTTACAAAATAAGGTACACAAAACCTCTTCTGAACTTAAACATTTTCTTTTAAAACTTTGCTTAGTAGTTTATACCTTTGACTTGTTGATACTTGTGTGTAAGGAGGAGGTTGGTACTTGGAAACTTGACCTGCAGCGTGCAACATCTTTTCCTTAACTTACCACTGATGCTAGACTTTGAAATGAATACCCCTGCCTCCCCATCAGATGTATCGAACTTCATTTTGGACTATAAAAGTTTTTTTTTTTCTTTTTTTTAAAGAAATTGGAGACTTCACATTTATACTGTGCTGCCTGCAATTCAGTATTCCTTCATTTGTTAATTTGGAGTTAAAAATGGAATCCTAATGGATATACTCATATCTTATGTATAATATATGCTTCAGTGGAAAGTTGCAAGTTATAACTTCTTTTGCTGGAGACATTCATCATATGGTTGGAAAGATATTTATACCAATGCAAAAATAAAAATTGATGAAGTGGAATCTTAACCTATTGCTAATAATATTATAAACCTAAAGAATTTCATGTTTTTGTACAAATAAAAACATGATAGGCCGGGTGCGGTGGCTCAAGCCTGTAATCCCAGCACTTTGGGAGGCCGAGACGGGCAGATCACGAGGTCAGGAGATCGAGACCATCCTGGCTAACAGGGTGCAACCCCGTCTCTACTAAAAAATACAAAAAACTAGCCGGGCGAGGGGGCGGGCGCCTGTAGTCCCAACTACTGGGGAGGCTGAGGCAGGAGAATGGCGGGAACCCGGGAGGCGGAGCTTGCAGTGAACTGAGATCCGGTCACTGTACTCCAGCGTGGGCGACAGAGTGAGACTCCGTCTCAACAAAAAAAAGAAAAACCATTCTAGAGTGAATTGTCTATAGAAACATGAAAGTAATTGTGCAGAAATTTTTCCTTTATTGAGTTGAATAAGAAAAATAGAGTATAAATTTATATACACAATAATGGAAATGATATTTTCTACCCACCACCGTAGTATTTCTGGTATCAAAATACATATTGGTTCTGTAATTATGTATCTGATTATTTTATTAAAATGGAAGAGTGAATAAATACTTAGGACCTAGAATCAATATATTTAGATTTTTGTGTTTTGAAGAACAGACACAATTTTTATGAATAGCAACAGCAAAGAATACTTAATATATTAACAGTTTCAAGGTTTTGTTCCCTTTAAATCTTGGTTATAGAAAAGTGAGAAGCATACACTCTTTGTTGAAGACTTTGTGTGGTAAAATGTAACTTCAGCAGTGAAATGAACTCTAGCACTGCCCACAGCACTAACAGGCTTGGATCAAAAGGTACTGTTTTAGTGTTGTAAACGTTTTCATGAGAAAACGTGAAATACATATTGTGTGACTGAACTGTGGTATGTTTGCTCTATCAAGACTGTTGGCCGGGCGCGGTGGCTCAAGCCTGTAATCCCAGCACTTTGGGAGGCCGAGACGGGCGGATCACGAGGTCAGGAGGTCGAGACCATCCTGGCTAACACGGTGAAACCCCCTCTCTACTAAAAAAAATACAAAAAACTAGCCGGGCGAGGTGGCGGGCGCCTGTAGTCCCAGCTACTCAGGAGAACGGCGTAAACCCGGGAGGCGGAGCTTGCAGTGAGCTGAGATCCGGCCACTGCACTCCAGCCCGGGCGACAGAGCGAGACTCGGTCTCAAAAAAAAAAAAAAAAAAAAAAAAAAGACTGTTGACCTTTTATCATTAAGTTTAATTGATTTAAAATAAATTTGGCATTTGGAAGTACTCAGAACATTAAAGAGAATATCTTTTTTTTTGAGACAGGGTCTCGCTCTGTCACTCAGGTTGGAGTGCAGTGGCATGATTGTGGTTCACTGCAATCTGGAACCTCTGGGCTCAAGCAATCCTCCCACCTCAGTTTCCCAAGTAGCTGGGACTTTGGGTGTGTACCACCCACACCTGGCTAATTTTTAAATTTTTTGTAGAGACAGGGTTTCTCTATGTTGCCTAGGCTGATCTTGAACTCCTGGACTCAAGTAATCCTCCCACCTTGGCCTCCCAAAGTGCTGTGATTACTGGCATGAGCCGCGGTGCCTGGCCATAGGAGAATATCTTGGCCAGGCGTGGTGGCTCACACCTATAATCCCAACACGGAGGTCAAGGTAGGTGGATCACTTGAGGTCAAGAGTTCGAGACTAGCCTGACCAACATGGTGAAACCTCATCTCTACTAAAAATACAAAAATGAGCCAGGTGTAGTGGTGCATGCCTGAAGTCCCAGCTACTTGGGAGACTGAGGCAGGAGAATTGCTTAAACCCGGGAGGCGGAGATTGCAGTGAGCCGAGATTGTGCCAACTGTACTCCAGCCTGGGTGACAGAGTGAGACTCTTTCAAAAACAGAAACAAAAACACCACCACCACCAACACACAAATAAAAAGAATATCTTTATCCAAAAATATTGCTTTAAAAAGTTCAATACTTATTTTCTGTGGTTGGATTTAATACCTAACTTTTCATAGATTTTAAAAAGTCAAAAGTTAAGAATATATGTCTTTTATGTTATGTTGGTACTTGACATTTAATTGAGTTACTAAAGTGTCTCTTACGCACTATTGTCACAAATTTTTCATTCTTAAGTAATACTTAATTATCTGGAACCCTCAGAGAATGTCATTCTGAACAGAGTTTCCTGGAGAAGGTGAGTTTGATCTCACAACATGGGAAAAACAAATAGTTTGCATGGAATTATTTCTTTAAAAAAGTAGAGTTTTCCTTTCTTAAAAGTATGCTGACTAGAAATAACTTAATTGTTTATTGGGTGGTGGGAAGTTGAATCTAGGTTTTCATTGTTAGTGCCACCAATTGCTCTTGATAACAACAGAGTTCCAACTCCAGGCTTATTGCAGGTGTGAGTGAGGATCCATTCAAGAGAAGCAATGTAGTTCAGCAATTAATAGGACGGGGTTTTGGAGTCAGGTGTGGGTTAAAATCCTCTCTGTCTCCTGGATACTTGCTGTTTGACTTTTGTTTTGGCAAACCACCACATTTCATTTTCTTCATTTGCAAAGTGGGGAATTAAGAGTCACAATACTTCATGGAGTGTGAGGATTACGTGAGTTAACACATGGAAATCACTTAGCACAGCATTTGACTCATAGAAAATTCAGTAAGTATAAACTGTTGTTAATGTTGTCACTGTTTCTGCTATTGCTACAAGAGCAGTGCTCCGGGCAGCTGTGATTTTTGTTGTTGTTATACCTCCTATTGAGTAGTTTTCCTTTCACCGACATTGATTTGTGTATATGCGTTAAGGCCATTTCTGTTTTTAATGAAGGAGTTATTTGTTCTTTTTATCTGAATGTTGTCAGTTTGGGGATGAGAAGAACTTGTGGGGCCATGGTGTCAATAAGTCTTCCATATGCTTATAGGAAAATATATTCTCAGCACAAATTGAGCATTAAACCAGATATACTGTTTGCATATTAAAGTTAGAAAGATTTTCTGTTTGGTTTCAAAATTTCCTGCAGTAAGGGGGAATGGGTTAAAATAGAAGCAAATGTGTATATATTTGTGTCTAGTCTGTGTCTTTCAACAGGAATCATTTACTTCCTGTGAGGAGTTGCCATAGGAATACTGGCTATTTCTTCCAGGAGAGTGTATTTAACTTGCTTTTGGCCTTTAAGGAGGCACAACACTTAACTTTAATTCTTTGTTGCATGTGGTTAAAACTGATTTTTGTCGTTAATGACATATATCTGGTTATTGCTATTACAGAAATTGATTGCTTCCTGTTCTCTTCTCTGCAGTTATTTGTGGTGGTGGGATGGGGATTTGTGGTAGCTATCAGAATGTACACTCTGCCTTCGCTTGCTAATGAAGGTGGCACTCTGGCTTCCTTCTTTTGTTCCAATTTTTGGCTTTTAGCTGCTACCATAATCTCTTGGCAAATAGACTGAGAAAGGTGAGCAATCTTTTCTTCCATTTAAACACTTCCCTCCCCTCAGTAAGTTCTGTGTATAGTGACAAAGACTCTTTAATCAGGTCATTCCACCTTTCAGCAGGAATGTGGATAGTAATAATAGCTAACATTTATTGTATTGTTACATGTGATGTCATTGCCTTCATTATGTTACACACTAATTTAATTATTAGAGAATTCTGAGCCTCGTGTTACTGTCATTGTTCAATGGATGAAGAACGTGACTCGGGGAGGTTTAGTAACTTATCTCTGCTCTTACATGTCCTACCTGATGCATGTTCTACCTGGGACTGGACTTAAGATCTCACAGACTCAGAATTTTTTTCTGCTCTTTTTAACTTCTATTATGAAAAATGTCAAATATATGAAAATCTAGATAGAATATTGTGCTGAACTCCCATTTACATTTCACCTATATTTAATACTAGTTAATATTTTGTAATATTTACTTTGTCTACTTTTTCTTGAAAGTTTTAGAGCAAGTCTCATAAACCATAACATACACTTCAGTATGTATCTTTAAAAAGTAAGGGCATTTTCTTATTAACCATACTATAATACTCAGGTTTCATTTAATTATTTCTCCTAAATTTGTTTTCCAATGTTCAACAGTCCTATCCTTGGTTGCTTCCCCCCCAACACCATTGGGTTTTTATAAAGACGGAGTCCCATGTTTCCAAATCTTTACTTCTATGCCCCTCTGGTCTTCTGACAGTGCAGGGAAGGTGGCAAACCGCAAGTGAGTAGGAAATCCCCCAAGGATAATATGAAATGTACCAGACTGTGGCTTGCATTCTTTGCATGGTAGACATATTCTTGATGTTGAAGAAACTTAGCTGCAGACAAAACTTGACACTTTAATCACCTATCTCCAAGCAAAGCAAAAAACCGCAAACAATATCTTATTACCTCTTGTTAGCAGGATATGAACCATTTGCTGCTGTTAAAGTTTATTTAGAAATAGAAACAGTAATATATGGTATAATAAAATTATGCTGAAAATAATTTCAGACTTTGGAAAATCTACTTTTTGTTCCTCTTTGATTTGGCAGGCATTTACTGAGTGTTTACTCTATTTTCACAGCCTTTTAGGGATTTATACGGAGATTGTATCCACAAGTAGTTTATAATCCAGCAGGGGAGAGAGAACCTGTATGAAACAAGTGTATTTCCATATAGGATAGAGTCTGCAAATACTAAAAGACAGGATCAGTGAAAATGCTTAGGAGATTATGAATGGAGAGGGACCACTATTCATTGAATGTATAGTGGTAAAGAAAGAGGTTGTATTTGAGGGGTCCAGATAAGTAGGATTTGGCATTCAGAAATTTGCATTTGAGAATCTTGGACAAACCAGAGAAAACATACAGAAGTATAAAGGTGAGAAAGGATAGGGAGTAGAAGTTGAGTGTTGATGTATCTGAACGTCCTTAGATTTAGAAAATGTATTTCTAAAAGACCTATTTGACCTTTTGCCCCTCTGTCTCTGTTCTTTCACTTGTTGACTTTCACCCTTAGGAAGGTTAAAAATAAGGCACTCGTTAGTCTGTGTCGTTCCCATAGCTGCTATAGGCAGATGGCATCATTTTGTTTTTGCACATTATGGCTAATTTTGATTTTCCAAAACTTGCTGTAGATTTATTCCTGCCTTTAGGTCCATTGTAATGTGACTTCTTACTGCTCAATTTCAACCACTCTGTAGGATCCTTCACATCCGCATTTTCTTAAAGGCCACATGTAATATAGTTTGTGCTGTGTTTTATTCTAAAATCACTGTAACAAAGGAGTTTTTTATTATATGTATTTATTGTTAAATCTCTGTCCTAACCCCTTGCTAATGGAGTTTCTTCGTGATACCTTTTAAAATAATTTTCTTTTTCATTGAGGAGGCAATTTGAAGGTAGGATGTGAAGAAACATTTTCACTTAAAACATTTAACAGTTCTGACATTTCTATAGTAACTTAAGACATCTTTGATCTCAACCAATTATATATGAAAATTGACTTCTTTATGAAGACCTCTTATACACATTTATTTTCAATAACAGAAATTCATAACTAAATATCTCCTCTCTCCACTCCCAAGAGATTTTGCTTGCTATAAGCCTAGTTACGACGAAATTTATGGGACTAGTTTATTTTCTGTAGTTTTCTCATCCCATCCCCCGCTTAATCTTCTGGTCCTCTGAAGTTTTCCCATTTTTTAACCATAAGATCTTGTGATAGACCTCTGGGGAGTGGGTTGGAGTCGGAGACAAAGTTGAACGGTAGTAGTGGCATCCACACAAGTCCCTACTGTGGGCCTAGTGTAGTGCTAGGTGCTTTACATACCACAGCTCTAGTTCTAGATTGCATTTACAAAAGAAGAAACTAAGATTGAGAAAGTTAAATGACCTACCTAGGGCCACACACAGGAGGTAGCATATGTGGGTTTCAAATCTAGACTAAACTAATTTCAAAGCTTGTATCTTTCCGTAATTTTAGGTTGCCCATAAATAAAAATAAGTTTTCACTATTTTCTAGCTTAGAGCTGTACAAACAGATAATAAGAATGAGGAAATGCCAGATGTGAGAGTGGTATGCCTGAATTCTGTGAGAGGTCAGAGAAACAGATTATCCTAAGTGTTAGAAGATCTTGTATAGGAACACTTAGTGAAGTTGAGCGGCAGAGGTGCAGTGGAGGAGTAGTGGAACACGAGACCAGAATGGAAGCTCAGACATAGTTGTAGGAGGTTTAGAATGCCAGCCTGGGGCATTGAGTCTTACCCACGTCATTGATTATAGAAGTTTGGTTTACTAAATTATGACAAGATCTAGATGTTAACAAGAAGAGTAGAAATGACTTATTTTTTGCTGCCTTGGATTTGCTTTCTAAGACTCTGTTGTAATAAAATTTGAGTACGTTGATAAGCTGGCACTACGGTAAGGGAAGGTAGGCTCTGGCCTTAGGCGGACACAAGAGAACTAGACACTTGGTGGCTTGTTACATGTTGTGTGAAGTTAATGTCCAGTGACACAGCCTGCATGGTCAGCCAGAAAAGAGATTTGGCTTAGGGCCATGCTGGTATCGGAGCGATCTCAGCTCTGATTCCAATTAGGTCTTTACAGAGATTCTTTCCAATTAGGTCTTTACAGAGATTCTTCCTTTTAGAGCCATTCTTTTGATAACTAAATCTGTCCATATGTGCATTTATTAAATGTGTATACCTGGGTCTGATTTTGTATTTGATCCACTTCAAGGGAAATGAATTTATTCATTCATTAAAAATGGATACATTTAAAAGATGTAACTATCAGAGGGCAAAGTGAAAGAAATGTCACACACCTTTCTTTTTCTGTCTTCCATTTCTTCCTCAGCCCATTAAAAATATGTTATTTTATCATTCATTTATTAAACTTTTTTTTATTGCCAGCTAAGCTGCAGGCACTATGGGGGCATATGAAAGGAACTTAATGTCCACTTACTCATCTCTAACCAAACCAGTCTCAATGCCTAACTCTTATTTTCTTTTTGTTCATGTCGTTTCTTCTGCTTAGGTCATCTGTATTCACCATCTTTCCTTAATCTCCCTGTTTACTTATTCTAAATGTTACCCACCCTTTAAGGTCTGATTTAATATTATTGGGAGATTTGGTATTTAGGTGAATTGTAAAATTCTTCTTTCACAAATACCGGATACTGTTTTTAAAGTTAGTAATCATTTGACTTTTTGGACATAGCCTGAGCTGTTCTTTTTAAAGCCAGCCTTCTTTGTCAAATGAGAATTGAAAAATGCGGGAAGCATGCTTCACAGATAGAAGATGAGGTGAATCAGTCAAACATACTATCTAAACCATGCAGAATTCCTTTCTAGGATTTCTGTACGAGAAGTTCTAGAATACAAACATAATCAAGAATGCCTTAAGTCAGGAAAGAGGGAAGTTAGTCTAGTTGGAGGGATATGAGGAAAGTCTTATGGAAAACATGGCATAGTAATAAGCAGAGATGGGAGCAGGGTAACCTATTCTGGGCACATGGTACGGTGCATGAGCAAAGGTATGAATACCGGATGTGATCAGAGTATCTCAAATAATGACTTGATAGTGGGTAGGAAACAGAAGGAAGTATACAGAGAAAACTGAACAAATAGGTGAGACAAAAATAGTACAGTTATAAGATCATTAGACTATTTTTAGTTAGTGAGTTTAAAAACACGATCAGAGCCATGCTTTAGTAAGGTGACTTGGAAATTGGTGAGAAGAATGGATCAGAGGCAGTACTGAGGAACAGATCTACGTGGCTATTGGAAGACAAATGAAATATTTCAGGCCGGGCGCGGTAGCTCACGCCTGTAATCCCAGCACTTTGGGAGGGCGAGGTGGGTAGATCATGAGGTCAGGAGATCGAGACCATCCTGGCGAACACGGTGAAACCTCGTCTCTACTAAAAATACAAAACAATTAACCGAGCGTGGTGGCGGGCGCCTGTAGTCCCAGCTGCTCGGGAGGCTGAGGCAGAAGAATGGCGTGAGCCCGGGAGGTAGAGGTTGCAGTGAGCTGAGATGGCACCACTGTACTCCAACCTGGGCAACAGAGCGAGACTCTGCCCCCCCCCCCCCCAAAAAAAGATTTCGAAGTGTGGTTATTGATTGGTTAGACGAATAGAGTATTACGTTCCCCATCTTCTTAAAGCCTCCTTTCTTCTGAGGTAACCTAAATTCCAATTATTTCTCCTTTCTTTTACGTTCCTCTTTCCCAAAATAATAAAATCAAGATAAACTACTTATATCTATAGATATAGATATAGACATAGAGATACATATATAGAGAGATATATAAAACAAGCAAAGTAGTTTTTAGTATGGATTGTCAACTTGACATCACTTTTTCTTTAGCTGGTTACTATATAAAACACTTCTTTATCATTGACATGAAAGTTTTCCAAACTTAATTTTTCTCTTTTTCCTTTTTGAGCCACTTGCAGTAGCACTCCTCATTTTGTAGGGGAGAAGTATAATCCCATTTATAAGGTTCACCATCAACAATTATATAAATAATTTTAATATGGCTTTGTGTAGTTCCACACAAGTGTATTTAATATTGACTCTTTTTTAAAAGCAAAATATAATCGTAGGGGAGAGGGTTGAGTTATCTGCACACTTAATTAGAAATTCAGGAAATACTTGAATTTTATTAATCTTCTGAACTAATAAGTAAATGTCTGTATATATGTGTATATGTGCTCTGTTGTCCAGGCTGGAGTGCAGTGGTGCGATCTTGGCTCACTGCAACTTCCACCTCCTGGGTTCAAGCAATTTTTGTGCCTCAGCCTCCCAAGGAGCTGGGATTATAGGTGTGGACCACCATGCTCAACTAAGTTTTGTATTTTTTTTAGTAGAGATGGGGTTTCGTCATGTTGGCCAGGCTGGTCCGAATTCCTGGCCTCAAGCAATCTCCCTGCCTTGGTCTCCCAAAGTGCTGGGATTGCAGGCGTGAGTCACCATGGTCAGCTATTTAGGGAATTTAATCAAGATTTAAAGCAGGGGTGTCCAATCTTTTGGTTTCCCTAGGCCATACTGAAAGAAGAATTGTCTTGAGCCACATGTAACATACACGAACATTAAGGATAACTGATGAGCTTAAAAAAACAAACAAACAAACAAAAAAATCTCGACTGGGCTTGGTGGCTCACGTCTGTAATGCCAGCACTTTGGGAGGCTGAGGCCGGCAGATCACAAGGTCAGGAGATTGAGACCATCTTGGCCACCATGATGAAACCCCGTCTCCACTAAAAATACAAAAATTAGCTGGGCATGGTGGCATATGCCTGTAGTTCCAGCTACTTGGGAGACTGAGGCAGGAGAATCACTTGAACCCAGGAGGCGGAGGTTGCAGTGAGCTGAGATTGTGCCACTGCACTCCAGCCTGGCGACAGAGTGAGATTCCATCTCAAAAAAACCAACAGAAGCAAAAACAAAAAAATCTCAAAAAAGCTCATAATGTTTTAAGAAAGTTTACAAATTTGTGTTGGGCCACATTCAAAGCCATTCTGGGCCTCATACGGCCCACGGGCTGTGGGTTGGACAAGGTTGATTTAAAGTCTGTTTGCTAGTGAATTTAAAAATCTTTTTGGGGGTCACAAATAGAAAAGAATTACATTTTTCTCATTTGGTTTATTTATTGCAGAGAACCTGGAACATATTATTAAAGCATGCCTCTGTGTGTGGGGACTTTTTTTTTTTTTTTTTTTTTTGAGACAGAGTCTCGCTCTGTCGCCCGGCCTGGAGTGCAGTGGCCGGATCTCAGCTCACTGCAAGCTCCGCCTCCCGGGTTTACGCCATTCTCCTGCCTCAGCCTCCCAAGTAGCTGGGACTACAGGCGCCACCCACCTCACCCGGCTAGCTTTTTGTATTTTTTAGTAGAGATGGGGTTTCACCGTGTTAGCCAGGATGGTCTCGAACTCCTGACCTCGTGATCCGCCCGTCTCGGCCTCCCAAAGTGCTGGGATTACAGGCTTGAGCCACCGCGCCTGGCCTCTTTTTTTTTTTTTTTTTTTTTTTTTTTTAAAACTTCGTCAGGCTTAGACTAAAAATGTACTTGAGGCCAGGCACAGTGGCTCTCACCTAGATTTAGTCCCAGCACTTGGGGAGACCAAGGCAGAGAATTGCTTGAGGCCAGGAGTTCAAGACCAGCCAAGACAACTTACCAAGACTCTACCAAAAAAAAAAAAAAAAAAAATGAGTTGAGTGTGGTGGCATGTGCCTGTAGTCCTACCTAACTGGAGGCTGAGGTGGGAGGATCACTTGAGCCCAGGAGTTTGAGGCTGTAGTGAGCTATGATTGCACCACTGCACTCCAGCCTTAGTAACAGAATGAGACCTTGTTTCAAAGAGAAAAGAAAAAAAAGTACTTGAAGCAACTGCTGAGGAACTGTATGCCATTTATTTTAACAACTGTATAGAAGCAGGAAAGCCTAAAATTTTAGTATTGGAAGGAACTTTTTAGATGAGCTAGGCCAGGCATCCCCCTCCCCTGGACGTGGTTCCAGAGCACCTGTTCTAGGTTGTTTTTCAGCCTGTGATGAGGAAATCTTTGTATGCACACCATGGAGTCCTTTTCTTAAGGATATATAGTGATGTGCATAGAGATTGAGTATCAGGATTCCTTGTTACAGATTTCCATCTACCATTTAGGACTATTATTGGTTTGGTTGACACTGGCATTGTCTTATCAAACAATAGGTAGTAGGTAGAAGTTTGGCCACCGTATTTGGTATGAGGCAGATAATTAATTTGTTGTTCTGAAGGAGATGATGTTGGATAAGCCAGTTTTACTTAAATGGCCATATGAAGAAAATAGGATCGTAATGTGAAGTCAGTGTACTGACAACAGAGTATGTTCCTATTTTGTGAGATGCACAGATAAATGTAATTACCTTATAAGTGGTATGGGATGAATTAAGTGGAGCAACCACGGGACAGAAACAGTACAGTGATGCAGTGAAGTGCAACTTGAAGCTGTGTTGTAGCATACATTTTGATTATTAGATAGAAAATAAGTTAAATTCCTTAGATATGTTAAGGAATCTTAACATATCTACAGCAGTCAGAGAGAGGTTATTTCATGTTGCTAATTGTGTATCAGATTCAGTGCCTAGACAACTTACCTTTTGGGTAAACAAAACCCACTCACTTTTATGGAACATATTCTCTGCCAGAGACACTATTTTAAGCACCTTTACATGTTATCTCAGTTAATCTTTAAAAATGTTTGCATAAAGTAGTTGGAGTTTTAGAAAATGTATTCTGAATTCATAGTAGAAACTACAGTAGGTCAGCTATTAGTTGTATTAGCCACATTGATTAACCGCAAACATGGAGAACTTACATTGAGCATGCTTTGAGCAAAGATTTTAAGTTTTGGGGTATGCTCTTTCCTTAGGGATTTTTTTTTTTTTTTTTTTTTTTTTTGTGAGGAAATAGATTTGGGACAAAGATTCTCAGACCAAACTCAGTTTTGGAATCACCCAGAATTTCAGAAATGAGATCTCAGTTAACTATCATGATTGAACTGTTTTGAGCTGGGCTCTTTGGGACAGTGAAGGACAAGAGATGGGGGAAATTTGAGGAGTAGTTGGGCACCACCCTTACCCTCTCATCCAGAGTGAGGGTGTGGACTTTTATCGGTGATGGCTGAGTTTCATTTAGTAATGAGGAAAGGTTTTGTGAACCATTCTTTTAAATGGAATCACATGAGTTAATGGTGTGAGTATTTCAGGGCTGTGAATTAAGCTCTTGGGGCGGTGAAATAGGAATTTCTCAGCTCAGTCAGAATCCTTCCTTGTGTGCTGTGTGTGGAGCACAGGGGCAAAGGAAAGACCAAGCAAAGAGAAGGTGCCTGTGTGCCTCTTCTGTGGCTCTGGGTAATCACCTGGCTTCTATTAAGTTCTGTAGCATTGGTGAAATAATTGGGGATTTAAAGGAGGTGAACCAGTGTGTGGTCTCTTTTAGCCAATCCATAACCTTTAAGGTACAAGTTGCTCTGATTTTCTTCTTACATGGAAATAGTTACTGTATATTCATTTTGGATGGCTCAGGATTTGTAACTTTAATATGCTGTCTGTGAATATGAGCAACCTAGTGAGGTCCATCCCTCTCTAGAGATATAAGTAATCTCAATTATTCTTCCTTTCTTGCCTTGCCCTGCTGTTAGTTTGTTTTCATAGTGACGTGTAGCAAGTAGGATCATTGTTTATATTGGTTAGGCCACAAAACTTATTTAATGAAAAATTTGATGGAAACATTTTAGAAGGGAGTCCCAGAGAATAATGGAAATGAGTCAGCTCTGAGAGGAAGTATAAATTAATGTGATATCAGCTGCTTTGGACAAGCTGGGAACATAGCTAATGTACTTAATGTTGTTCCTGTGGGAGAACAACTTTCTGGATTTCAAATCGTTGACTTACAAGTGAATCTTCGGAACACACCCATTATAAATTGGGATTTTTCTAAGTAGACTTTCAAGAAGCAGGAGCATGCTAAATTTCTGTGGCTCTGGTAGTCATTTATTCTTTCTTTTTCTCACTCTCCCTCTCCTATTTTTTTTTTTTTTTTTGATACAAGGTGTTACTGTGTCCCCTGGGCTCAAGTGATTCACCCCAACCTGCGTTGGCCTCCCTGAGTGCTGGGATTACAGACCTGAGCCACTGTGCCTGGCAGGTGTACTATATTTTGAAAATTTCTTGAGGTCTTTTGTGTCTATTTCTTGCCCAAATGTTTATTCTACAGTATGTAAACAGTAAAGAAAATAAACCAAATCTGGGCATTTCATAATCAGTGGTTAGCTACTGATGTAGTTCAGAATTAAGCAATCAACACCAATTATAGAGTCATTTGGCTGAGAGCAAACCTGTAATTCTTTCTTTCTGAAGCCAACAGAGCCTGAGCCCACAAAGCTTGTCAGTAGATAAGATAAAGCAAAAGTCAATTTTGAGTTCACCTGTTTGATTTGAATATAAGGAAGAGCTTGGTTGCTTGGAGTTCTAATAATTAAGTACACTGTAAGAATAGTTTTAAATTTTAAACATATAGTTCCATCATATTATAATGGTCAATTTAACAAATTTGACTTAACATTACTTTTAAATTGTGTGTAATATAAAAGTGTCACTTTATTTTTATGCACACATACATCAATTGTGCATACTTGAACTTAGTAATAAATAAAGTGGACTTTTTTTTTTTTTTTTTGGGAGACTGGGTCTCACTGTGTCGCCCAGGCTGGAGTGCAGTGGCACAATATTGGCCTGCTGCAACCTCTGCCACCCTGGTTCAAGTGATTCTCCTGCCTCAACCTCCTGAGTAGCTGGGATTACAGGTATGCACCACTATGCCCAGCTAATTTTTGTATTTTTAGTAGAGATGGGGTTTCACTGTGTTGGCCAGGCTGGTCTCAAACTCCTGTCCTCAGGTGATCCACCTGCTTCGGCCTCCCAAAGTGCTGGGATTACAGGCGTGAGCCACTGACTGAGTCTGGCTTTTAATGTCTTTTGTCTTGGATAGGGAACAGCTATAGGACTATTGCTGTATGCTTATTTGATGCCAGAAATTATTTGTTCACAAGTATTTGTGTGCTACTATTTACCAGGCACTGTTTAAGGCTTTGAGAATAAAGTAGTGAAGAAAACAGACTAAAATCTTGGTTCCTGTGGATTTTTAGCTTTGGTAGAGAAGATAGTAAAGAAGTAAACACACAAAATACACCCGATGCTGATTAGTGACATGGAGAAAAATGAAGCAGTGAAGGAGGATGGTTGCTATTTTAAGTAGGGTGGTCAGAGAAAGTCTGATTGGGTGGCGTATGAGGTGAGACCTAAAAGAGGTATGGGGATGGATATCTGTCAGAAGAGCATTTCAGGGAGAGAGAACAGCAAATACAAAGGTCATCGGGTGGAGTGCAATTGGTCTGATGAAGGACCAGTGTGGCTCAAGTGGTGTGAGCAAGGGGAAGAGTAGTGGGCGTGAAGCTGGGGTAGGGTGTGGGGGACAATTTATGAAGGGTGCCAAAGACCAGAGTAGAACTCTCTTGGAGTTGAGAAGCCATTGAAGGCTTCAGAGCAGACCCAGTTACCATTTTAAAGGATTCCTCTAGCTTCCACGTGGGGAAGACACTGGGTTGGGGGAGAGCCAGAACAGAAGCAGAGATCCCACAGGAGTCTGTTGTCATGATCCAGGTTGATGATGGGGATGGCTTCCACCAGAGTCTCTGTGGTGAGGGTGGTGAGAAGTACTCACGTTCTAGATACCATTTTGAAGGTAGAGCTGGCAACTTGGATGTAGACTGTCAGAGTTAGGATAAAGCAGAAATTTCAATACATGTATAGAAAACTGCCAACACTTTTACACTGCTCAATTATCTTATTTATAGAAATAATAATTTAAGAATCTGGATGTAAAGAATAATTGTATTTGCATATTTTGTTACTGTGTTTTCAGTTCCTTTTCTATATTTTATATGTGAAGCTATTTGTGTAACCCTATTTCTGGGTCAGGTTTCTATATATGAAAAAAGTCAGTTTCAGGATTATGATACAGTGCACTGCTGCTGCCACCTAATGTTTATAGCCCTTCATTTATGTAATTGCAATAACTAGTTATGCATAGCTTTAAGATTGGTTTGAATGCAGAATGCCAACAGATTAATTGTTGCTTGTTTAATTGCCTTCATATTAGGTACCTTGTATGGATATTTAATATGATAACTGAATTGCCTTGCCATCAGGTTGTGGATTGAAGGTTAATTTTATAGGCATCTTGATCTCTGTGTTGAATTCAGTTCAACACATATTTATTCGTTGTGCTTAGCACTGTGTGTGTCTCTGCTCTCATGATTAGAGACATTTAAAAAAATCCACACGTTTAAACAAATAATGAAATATTTAGCAGTTGAAGGAAACAAACAGCACAACAGACATAGCTGCCCCTTTGGACAAGGAATTTATAGTCTAACAAAGCAGTTAAGTATTTAAAAATTAATGATATTAAATGTGATGACTATCATTTCAGCCACTTTTCCTACAGAATAGGATGGACATTAGTTGGAAGCCTCCCTAAGATAACTTCAGTTGTTGCAAGATCTGATGTTAGTAATGCGATGATTTGTAAGTCGATGCTGAATCAGTTTCTGCTCCAGAGAGATTTAACTTTAGGGATGACTGATGGTTGTTGAAAGTTTTGTTTTTAAACCAGTTTTTGTAATTATCTACTTTTCTGCGTCCTTTTTATGGTTAGACTTGGATGTGATTTGCTTTCTCTAACATGTTCCTTTCCTGGTAGCTGCTCTGTTTACACCTTATTACACCTTAGAGATAGCAACATTTCATGAGAGATGAAATCATTTTTGTTTGTATCTATATGTGTGTGTGTGTGTGTACACATAATATGTACATGTCTGTAAAACATCCTCATTTGTCACTGTGTAACTAGAGCTCTAAAAATACTTTTAGAACAAACAGTAACACTGGTAAAGAATCCTGAAGATAGATTCAATAGTCATTGATTGTTTAATGTATCCCAGGACACACATTTTGTGTACTTAGGATATAACCTTGAAACAAAACAGGCAAATCTTTACTTTCATTAAGCTTACACTCTAATTGGGGATGGGGTGAGGAGATAGACAATAATCACGCATAAATATTAAGTATGTTAGATGGTGGTAAATGCTCTGGAAGAAAATAAAACAGGATAATGAGAATAGAGCACACTGGGAAAGGGGAGGGAGTATGTTTTTGCTCACTTTATGCAGATTTTTCATTGTGATAATTTTGTTCCTAGGTGAGTTATAAAAAGAAAGTATATTCTTAAAATTGTTTTAAAGTCCTGTCTGCCTTTGGAAACTGTATTAGTTGGCATTCATCTATTTATTCAGCAATTTTTTTTTTTTTTTCTTTTTGAGTTGGAGTTTTCGTTTTGTTGCCCAGGCTGGAGTGTAGTGGCACAATCTCAGCTCACTGCAACCTCTGCCTCCCTGGTGCAAGCGATTCTCCAGCCTCAGCCTCGCGAGAAGCTGGGATTATAGGTGTGCACCGCCACAGCTGGCTAAGTGTTGTATTTTTAGTAGAGGTGGGGTTTCATCATATTGGCCAGACTAGTTCTAACTCCTGACCTCAGGTGATCCATCTGCCTTGGTCTCCCAAAGTACTGGCCTTACAGGCGTAAGCAACCATGTGCGGCCTATCCAGCAAATATTTAAAGCACACTCAGCAAGCATATTGTTAATACCTGTTGCTAGGTACTATATGAAACAAGATAAAAGACATATTCTCTACCCTTAAGGAGTTTAAAATCAGATTGTGAAGATATTTTTAAAAATAATATTTTATGATAGCTGTAAGAGGGTCATTTATTCTTTTTCTTAAATGAAGGTATGTGTAACAAAACATTTTTAAAGGTTTCATGTTAGGTGACAAAACTTTTCAATTTTGAAATGGGATCACTTGGTGGGATTATAATACTGACCCCTCTGAAAGGCAGTATTTTCTCTAGAGAATGTGATACGCTTCTTTGAAAAAAGAAGAATCTGCATTATAATGCATTGTTGTTCTGGTGAGTGTAATTTAGCAAACCTACAAAGTTTTCATCAATCATCATTGAATTGCCATGTGTTTTATCTTTTAGTTTATGCAACAGTAACATATAGGATACTGTATACAGTTTACTTTTTTCAAACCTTGAAATGTTGGCATAGTTAAGATTTGAGAAGCACGCTCTGTGATATTCTTGATTCAGGGGGCCTTAGCTTAGCAGTGTGAGGGCCTGGCATATAAGTGCATTTATGTTTTTCTGGTGAAAGCTCAGTGTTTACAGTTCAGTCTCTTCTTGACCACTTTTATTAAAACAAAGGTGGTAATCATTGTGGATTCAGAAATTCAAGGAATCTGTCTCAACTATATTAGGTTTTGTGGTGTCCTTCATTAACCAAGTGTGCGAATCACCCTGAATTTCAGCCGTTACTAGTCAAATAGGCACTTAAGGGTGGTTTGATTTGAAATCACTTTTCTTCCTTTCTTCTTAAATACTAAAGAGAACATCCTAAATCAGAGATATTAGTTATCTTAAAACACCTTGAACTTTACTGGCTTAGAGTAAAGTTAAGCCAGTTAACTTTACTGATTGGTTAAACAAAATGAAACAAAAAATGCTGCAGAATAAAGTGTTCACACCTTTCACTATCAATGACAAACATTTGCTTAGAATTTTCTGGTAGGTCACAATATTGCAGATGTTTTTTGAGGAATTATGACTTGACCAAGGTCAGACATGCATTAATTGAGCTTCCGCAGATTTGTCCTGATGGCCACAAACAGCTCTGTGGGAAGACAGCAGCAGCTTAATTTACCACCCACCTTACTTGAATCATAAAACTCTAGAGCTAGATGGAACCCATAAAAAGACGCTGTAGCTTTGTGAACATTACAGCTTGGCCTCTGCTTCGCTTGCAGAAAAGAACATTGAGAGAATTCCAGGGACCACCCAAGAGGTCTTCAGTTCTTTCACTTTCTTTACAGCTTCAATGTTACTACCACCCTTCCCTGTCCTGTACTCCAGTCTCTGTACCTAACAACCACAAACCCTGATATGTAAAAAGTCTTTGAAAATTATTGAAATTACAATTTTTTTCTCCTAAGTCTAGGCTTTAAATACCTAAACAATAGCGCTATGTTTTATTAAATTTATTTTGTAGAATATTTAGATCCTGCTAGATTTTAACAAATATATAATTTAAATAATGGGTTTTAAAAATTTATATCAGGCCGGGAGAGGTGTCTCATGCCTGCAATCCCAGCAATTTGGGAGGCCGAGGCGGGCGGATTGCCTGAGGTCAGGAGTTCAAGACCCACCTGGCCAACATGGTGAAACCCCATCTCTACTGAAAATAGAAAATTAGCCAGGTGTGGTGGCAGGCGCCTGTAATCCCAGCTACTTGGGAGGCTGAGGCAGAATTATTTGATCCCGGGAGGCGGAGGTTGTAGTGACCTGAGATGGCACCATTGGACTTCAGCCTGGGCAACAAGAGCGAAACTCCATCTCCAAAAAAAAAAAACAAAACAAAACAAGCAAAAAACCAAGTCAGTGTAAAGGTATAAAAATAACAAGCATTTATTGAGCTCTTACTGTTTCGAAGGTACAATACTGTATTTTTTAGACAAGTTTATACAAGTTGTCTGTGTTCTCAGAAATGCCATAGTCTAGATGGTGGCAAAATAACACTGGGTGCAGTCTGCTGCTTAATCTTCAATATAAGAATATACTTGGAAAGCTTGTTAATAAATTCCAAAACCTGTTTCCCTGGGATTTTAATGTCATTTGGAGTGCCTCATAATTTTTATCCAGCCTTCACACCCTCTGTGATTCTGAAACCCCCTACGTTTTCAAAGGCCCGTACTTATTTTTTAATACTAGTGTTACAAAGCAGACCAGAGTTTTCTGTTTCTAGCTCATTCATTTGTTATCTTTTTGGCTTTGAGAAAATTACATAATTCCTGTTACTTGATTTCTAGATCTGTAAAGTGGAGATTATATTTATCTACCTCATAAGAGTATTATGGAGGTGAATTATGTGATTGGAACATAAATTATCACTGAGTAATTGATAGCTGCTGCCATTGTTGTCCTCATCTTTATCATGCCACCGCCACTA
This sequence comes from Rhinopithecus roxellana, assembly GCF_007565055.1. Taxonomy (NCBI): domain Eukaryota; kingdom Metazoa; phylum Chordata; class Mammalia; order Primates; family Cercopithecidae; genus Rhinopithecus; species Rhinopithecus roxellana. The sequence goes on from NC_044558.1 coordinate 89,620,688, forward strand.
CCTCCATTATCATCACATCATCATTCATCTTGGCAACAAAAAGGATGCATAAAATAGTTTAAGTGTCAAGCAGCAGGTGTAGGAATGGCATAGACAATATCTGGGAGTTTAGAGATGCTGAAATTTTGGGCTGCAGTGGCCTGAGATGGTCATACAGGGAATGAAGACTGAAAAAGATTTAGCCGTGTAAAGACAAAGTTAGAAGGAGAAGACTATTCCAACACAGAATTATTTCAAAATAACTTATTTTTGGTTTTTAAATGTTTACTGATGATTTACCTCAATTGTCTTCTGTTTATGTTAACTTTAAATAATTGGTATGGTTCAGCTAGGATCTCAAGTTTATTCAGGAAAATCAAATGTTCATGAAAATGTGCTTGTAATATGTGTTACTATGTTGTGAAGGTCACCAATTTATGTTGACTCTTATTAATGTAAACACTTGATTATATTATGACTTTAGAGGCTTTTGGATACCACTGTGCTTCTAGCTATTATATGATTATAATAATGAAACTGTTTTATAGGTTAAATACAATCAAAACTGCGTAACTGATAAAAATACAGATTAATATCATAATATTAAATGCCACCTGATGTTTACTTGAATGCAGGTTTCTATTCATAGCAAAAATTTGGTAATGTCTTCTTAGAAACAAATCTGTTTAATTTTGGCTTGCCTATTCTGTGGATGGTGTGATGACTCAAGTCTTCCACCATTTCCTCCTGTTTGAAATGCTGTAACACTTCAGCATAACTTACTGTAGCTTCATTTGGTGCGAATGCATCATTCTTTCTCTCTCTCTCCCTCTCTCTCATACACACATATTTTTTGGTCTGTGTTCTTTTCTCCTTAGCCTTTAAGTGAGAACTATGCCTGCACACACAGGCATTGAGATTGTGTAGTGATACTCAGTTGTGAAAAGATCATTCTGGTGAGCACAGTTAAGCATTAATTTTAATTTTAAGGATTTTCTATAGCCCAAATTTGAGAAACACTTACTTGCATGGTAGATATGAAGGGACCATAGCACTTAGTTCAGTTTCCTCATTAAACATCAAGAGACACACAACAGCCAAAAGAATCTTTGAGGCTGGGTGCAGTGGCTCACGCCTATAATCCCCGCACTTTGGGAGGCTGAGGCAGGTGGATCACGAGGTCAGGAATTCAAGACCAGCTTGGCCAAGATGGTAAAACCCCATCCCTAATAAAATATAAAAATTAGCCAGACATGGTGGCGGGCGCCTGTAATCCCAGCTACTCGGGAGGCTGAGGCAGAGAATTGCTTGAACCTGGAGGCGGGGACGTTGCAGTGAGCCGAGATTGTGCCACTGCACTCCAGCCTGGGTGACAGAGCGAGAGTGTGTCTCAAAAAAAAAAAAAAAAAAAAAAAGAATCTTTGAAAAACAGCCCCACTTGAAGCAGCACAGTGGCTTCTGTGTATATGGAACATAATTTCTGGATAACTCATCAAGTGTCACAAAACTGATCAGCTAGCCTTATGTATCTAATTGACTTATACCACAGAGCTCCTTCCTGCTTTAGGGACGTGTACTTGCTCCTCTCCCTGTTTGAATAGCTATTCCTTCATCTCACGAGCCTGGCTCTTTGATAGCATTAGGTCTCAGAACAAATACTACTTCCTTATATTATAGTGTGATCTTACCATTTGCTCCAGTTTTCCATTGCTGTGTAACAAACCACCCCAAATTTGGTGGCATAAAATGGCAACCATTTCATTATGTTCACAGGTTCTTTAGGTCAAGAATTTGGAAAGGGCATAATAGATATGGTTTGTTTCAGCACTCTTATGTCTCGACCTTCAGCTGGCAAAACTAGTATAATTGAATGGCTGGGTGCCAAGATCATCTGGAGGCCTATGAGTTAGATTTATTACCTCAGGACTTTCAAAGTGAGTGTTCCACCGAGTGAGGTGGAAGCTTGCATGGCTTTTCTAACCTACTCATAGAAACTGTGTCATCACTTGCTTTTTTGTTTGTTTGAGATGGGGGTCTCGCTCTGTTGCCTAGGCTGGAGTATAGTGGCACCATCTCAGCTCACTGCAACCTCCGCCTCCCGGGCTCAAGTGATTCTCCTGTCTCAGCCTTCTGAGTAGCTGGGACTACAGGCACGTGCCATCATGTCCAGATAATTTTTTATATTTTTAGTAGAGATGGGGTTTCACCATATTAGCCAGGATGGTCTCCATCTCCTGACCTCGTGATCCGCCCGCCTCAGCCTCCCAAAGTGCTGGGATTACAGGTGTGAGCCATTGCGCCCGGCCACATGGTGTCACTTTCATCCTACTCTTTCCTTGAAGCAACCATAAATCCTAATTTTTAAAGGAAAGAAATATAGGCCCTCCCTCTCAATGGGAGGAGTGTCAGACACTTGGGGTCTTATTTTAAAACTGCCGTATCATCGTAAGTAGCGTATGAATCCTACTTTCATTGACCTTCCATCATGTCTTATTGTCTTTTAGGTAAATAAGGTAAAAGACTTAGTTTGCCTTTAACATGGGTTTGAATAATTTTATATAAGTAAAATTACTACTCCCTGCCTCTCTCAACTAAAATGAAAGTTTTATGAAAAATCTGTTCACTGCAGAATTTTCAGCCCCTAGAATAGTGCCTAAGATATCATATCCATTCACTTGCTGAATGAATAGATACGTGAATTAAAATTTAGCCACATAGCCAGTTTGCTTCAGTGCTGAGACCATCCTAGTACCCTATTATATCACAAGGGTTCTCATAAAAATGTTCTCATTAATATGTAATATAAATTATAAATTCAGCATTTCATTTCACTGACTCTGTATCTTTGTTCATAATGTGCTTACTAAAATGAAGTTGGGTACCTTTGAAATTTAGTTCACGTCTCAGTGTACTACTTCTACCTTAATGATTTATCATCTAACAATAATCATCCAGATTATGTTACTGCAGAACTAGTGTGAAGTACTATAATTTTGTTTTTGTGAATGAGTTATGAATCTACTCTGCCTGGGACAGTGGTTGCACTGGGTGTGTATCATCTAATATCAAAACTCAGTAGCAAAAACAGTTTATTTTATTATGCCTATGGACTCTGGGGGGTCAGAACTTAGGGCATAGTAGGGACCAATAGTTTTTGCTCTAGGATGTCTGAGGGCTCCACTGGAAAGACTCCAAGACTGCAGTCTTTCCATCAGACTGAGGCCTGATTGCCTCGGAAGGTGTTTTTATTCGCATAGCTGGTGGTTGGTGCTGGTTTTTGGCTGGGGTGTCAACTGAGACAGTTGGCCAGAAGAACCACACGTGGCTGCTCCGTGTGGACTCGGTTTCCTCACAGCAGGGTGTTTGCACTCCAAAAGTGATCTTCCTGAGTGCAGATGTGGAGAACTATCAGTTTCTGACACTCTGGACTTGGAGACTAACGTACAGTCACTTCGTCCATATTTTGTTTGTTGAGGCAGTTACAAAGAGCTACCCAGATCCAGGGGAGGGAATATTGATCCTACCACTTGATAGGAAGACTGATAGTGTTGCACTGTAAGAAAAGGCATGTAATATGGGATATATTGTGAGCTATCTTTGGAAAATATTGTTTGTCAGACGGGGTGAACTGTGGCTTCAGGGGCCCGTGTGCCTGTATCTGGAGGCCTCACATGAGTTACCATGGTCCTAGAGCCCGTTAAGACCAGCTTCTGAGCAGCACTAAGAGTTACAGTACCAGCCTGGTCTACCGTCATGCTGGATTGAGCTCTTCTTCAGGCACAGGCAGTTTCCAGATTGTTAGCAATTCCTGTTTCTCCTCTTACTTATATTAAGAGTCCTACAGGTAGAAGAAAACTCAATATTGGAGTTTTAGGCAATGTTGACTGGCAGGGAAAGTGTTGCAAGATAAAGTACTGTTTTGTGGGTACAGCTTGGAAATTTTAAAGTCAAGTCTGTCGCATAGTAAAAAGAAAACAAACTGGTGAAATTGGTTCTCTTTTTTTTGAACAGTGCTATTGGCTTTTTCTACTTGAAGATAATTGTGCCCCTTCACTCATTTTCCTTCTGTCGAATGATCAAAGATTCTTCTCTTTATGCCTGGTGTTATCAGTAGTAAATCAGACTAACAGTTTTCAAATATTATTAGTTTTAATTTTTCCTAAGAAGAGAATTGAAACTGTGCAGCAAGTGATACTGTTTCATTCCCTGCAGTTAGTCTGTTTTTCCTCTTTCTTTCTTTCCTCCTCTTCCTCTCCCCCCCACCCCCTTTTTTTTTGAGACAGAATCTCGCTTTGTCGCCCAGGCTGTAATGCAGTGTTGGCTCACTGCAGCCTCTGCCTCCAGGGTTCTAGTGATTCTCCTGCCTCAGCCTCTGGAGTAACTGGGATTACAGGCACACACCACCACACCCGGCTAATTTTTGTATTTTTAGTAGAGGGTTTCGCCATGTTGACCAGGCTGTTGGTCTCGAACTCCTGACCTCAAAGATCCACCCACCTCGGCCTCCCAAAGTGTTGGGATTACAGGCGTGAGCCACCACACCCGACCTGTTTCTTCCCTTTCTTATCACCTTGTATGTAGCTCAGGATTAGCATATAGTGAAATTGCAAGGGAGGAAAAAAAAGCAAGCAGGAAAGAGAAGAAAATCACATTTCCATATGGAAATAGTGTACTTAGTTTGAGTGTAGGACATTTACTCCAAATGCTAGTGTTTTGTAGTATCCAATAATAATATTTTAAAAGAGATTTTGTGCTTTAGACTTAGAGAATGGTATTACGGTAGAGTTGCTGCAAAAATGACAAACAAATTCTCTGCCCAATAATTTGAGTACGTGTGGTAGGTTCCAGAGATGTGCCAGTAAAATAATGTGGTAGTATGTATGTATGTATGTATGTATGTATGTATGTATGTATTTATTTTTTGAGACGGAGTATCGCTCTGTTGCCCAGGCTGGAGTGCAGTGGCCGGATCTCAGCTCACTGCAAGCTCCGCCTTCCGGGTTTACGCCATTCTCCTGCCTCAGCCTCCCGAGTAGCTGGGGGGACTACAGGCACCCACCACCTCACCCGGCTAGTTTTTTAGTAGAGACGGGGTTTCACCGTGTTAGCCAGGATGGTCTTGATCTCCTGACCTCGTGATCCGCCCGTCTCGGCCTCCCAAAGTGCTGAGATTACAGGCTTGAGCCACCGCGTCCGGCCGGTAGTATTCAATTTGATACTGATTTTTTTTTTTCCCTGGAGACCGAGTCTTGCTGTCTTGCCCAGGCTGGAGTATAATGCCACAATCTCGGCTCACTGCAATCTCTGCCTCTCAGGTTCAAGTGATTCTTCTGCCTCGGCCTTCCAAGTAGCTGGGATTACAGGTACCCGCCATCATGCCCGGATAATTTTTTTTTGTCCTTTAGTAGAGATGAGGTTTCACTGTGTTGGCCAGGCTGATCTCAAACTCCTGACCTCAGGTGATCCGCCTGCCTTGGCCTCCCACAGTGCTGGGATTACAGGCATGAGCCACCGCGCCCGGAAGTTTTCTTTTTTTTTTTTTTCTTTTTTGAGAGGGGGTTGCACTCTGCCACCCAGGTTGGAGTGCAGTGACGCGATCTCAGCTCACTGCAACCTCCGGCCACCAGACTCAAGTGATTCTTCCACCTCAGCCTCCTGAGTAACTGAGACTACAGGTGTGCCACCACTCCCGCCTTATTTTTTTTGTATTTCTGGTAGAGACGAGGTTTTGCCATGTTGCCCAGGCTGGTCTTGAGCTCCCTAGCTCCTTAGCTCAACCTCCCAAAATGCTGGGATTACAGGTGTGAGCCACCGTGCCCAACCTTGGTACTACTGTTTCTAAAATGTGATTGCAGTGGGGTTTTGAATGATACATGCACACAAACACGTATGTGTATACATAAATGTGAAGGTTCTTTTTTAACCAGAACCTAAAACCTAGAGAGTTTCATCGTAGCATGTGTTAAAGATGACAGTTCTGTACATTGTGCCCAGCATAATGCAGAGTTTATTTGATGAGGATTTGTGAAGAAAGTACCTTTAGTATAATTTGTACACAGTGTTGTGGCGGAGCTGTGAATTTTTTCCTGTTTTGCAAAGAGAAGTAAGCATACTTCTTATACTGGTTAATGGAAGTTGCCTTTCCAATTTGCTGTGCAACCTGGTGAACAGTTTGCATGCTGAATCTTTATATAGCCTTTCTTCTGTTTAGTATTATAATATGTGCTTAGCTGGCACATACAATATGGATTATGTTTGATTATTTTGTGTATAATTTCCATAAATAAACAATCTCCTTTCCTTATAATCCCTCCCTTCCCTCCAAAATAAGCATTAGAATTGAACTAGTGGAACTTTAGTCTGTCTTCTTCAGTGGTTCTCAACAGGAGAGACTTTTACCCCCCAGAGGACATTTGGCAATGGTTGGAGACATTTTTTGGTTGTTATAACTTCAGATTGTGAAACCTGAAAACCAAGGCCACAATGTATGTTTGTAAAATATACATGCATTTGTCTATGTTAACCTGCTTATAAAACTTTAATAAAACATTTTTTATTCAAAGGTTTTTCATGTGTGTTTAAGTGAAAATGTCACTTTGGATATAAGATATACTTGTTCCTTCCTGTTTATTTTTCTAGTTAGTTCTTAGCTTGCCCAGTTTTAAGGTTTTTTTTTTTAATGCCTTAGATACTTGTTCAGAGCTTATACTGTGCAATAATCCACATATATTCAACACCTACAGGCTGTTACAGGACTGCATGCAGCTACTTACTGAATGCCAGTATTGCTTGCATTGTCTGTTGTAGAACTTCTGTAGTCACTAAATTATCAGTCCCCATACAGTACATCACAGGAAGTTGGCAGATACAATGATCCATCTGTTATCACACCCATCAAGTGCATTGGCTCGGAGGGAAAAGGCTGCAGATTGGAGCTCAGTGTGTGAGAGAAGTGAGATTCCAAGATGCTTATCATTCTTTCCAGAAAGTCCTTTCTGGCCTTTTGACAAGCTTGACTTGCTCATTTCTAAAACAGCCTTTCAGTTTATGATACCATTACCTTTTCATTAATATTTTTGGAAAAACTAGACGTGTTATCAGAGATACTTACTTTTCTGAGAATGAGGTTTTAGGGTATCAGCTTTTCTTTCCCCCGCCTGGCGAGTGGCTGTGGGGAATTCTTGGTCAGATTGTCATAGAAAATGAGCAGTGGAAAATTGAAACTGCACAATCTGGAGAGTTTTATTTTTAAAATAGTTGTTCTTAACCTTAACTAAAGTAAAGCAAGTATAAAACATTTTTATGTCATTCCAGTGTGGCCAAGATTTTTTTTCTTAAATTTATACAAGTATGATCACTTTCAAAGAAGGAGAGTGTGATTTTCATAGTTAATCAAAAATGTTTAGGCAGTTTTTTGTGAGTTTAAGAAACCTATTGGTTTCCTGGAAAGTCATGAATGTTTATGATCTCAAGGGTCTGTTATAGAGCCTCTGAGATCTTTTAGACAAAAGCATTGATTCTGTTCTTAATGGCACTTTGAAGTTTTGGTGACTGCCCTTGAGGTAAATGGGTATGTGCTGATCATTTCTTTCTTTCCTTTTTTTTTTTCTTTTTTTCTTTTTTTTTTGAGAAAGAGCTTCGCTCTGTTGCCCAGGCTGGAGTGCTGTGGCACAAATCTCAGTTCACTGCAACCTCCGCCTCCCGGTTTCAAGTGATTCTCCTGCCTCAGCCTCCAGAGCACCATGTCCAGCTATTTTCTGTATTTTTTAGCAGAGATGGGGTTTTACTATGTTGACCAGGCTGGTCTTGAACTCCTGACTTCAGGTGATCTGCCGACCTTGGCCTCCCAAAGTGTTGGGATTACAGGCGTGAGCCACCGTGCCCGCCCTTTGCTGATCATTTCTATCTTGTGAATAGTCTTATTTATACAGAGTTGCTCCCTTGGCAAGGCATAATGTCTGGTTTGGGTAGGCAAAAATCCACTCCCAAATTGCTGTCTGTCTATTATATGTCTTTGATTTAATTTACGTTCACCTCCAAAGGGGCAAAATGGTTAGAGAAAAAATAAACAGGACAGTGTATGACTAATTGAAAGTTAAAAAGGGCCTTGCTTTTTCCAGGCTGAAGGATACAAAATGAATATGAATAGTGAATAGTTGTCTAGCTGATTTAAAAGAGCCATTGTATTTCAGTTTCTTCTCTCTTCACCTTCATTTTAATAACTCCTGAAAATGGGATTTTTAGTAATCTATCTCAGAGTATAATATTTGGGTTATCCTCAAATAGATGAAATAAATATTTTCATTGTTTTCTTTTAAATTGAGAATTTACAATGGATGTACGTATGTCTAACTTACACTTTATTGGTTGGTTGATTGATTGAGACGGAGTCTCTGTTGCCCAGGCTGTAGTGCAACGGCGCAGGCTTGGCTCACTGCAACCTCTGCCTCCTAGGTTCCAGCAATTCTCCTGTCTCAGCTTCCCGAGTAGCTGGGACTACAGGCAGGTGCCACCATATCCAACTAATTTTTGTGTTTTTAGTAGAAACGGGGTTTCACCGTGTTGGCCAGGCTGGTGTTGAATTCCTGATCTCGTGATCCGCCTGCCTCGGCGTCCCACAGTGCTGGGATTATAGGCGCGAGCCACCAATTCTGTTTTAAAAATTGGTGAGAAAGAATCACAAAAATGTGGTGTATGAATAAGCCAGAGATACTTGAGAATTATTATATGGAAGCTGATTTTCCAGGAAGGAAATAATATAAATATAAAATTACTAAAATGTCCACAAAAATGCTTCTACAGCAGTTTTCTACTGTTTTGCATTATGTTCCCCCTCATTCTCCAAGGGAAAATAAAAGATTCCTCAACCTTTGTAGATGTGGCTTATGATAAATACTATAGGGACCTTAACTCATTGCACCTAATAGAATGGAACATGGAACACATACATATGCCCTATTCTTGTTTACATGCGCTTACATCAATGTGTAATACGAATTTAATTTAATATCACCCCATAATTGTGTAACTTTATTTTGTTATTTCAGATATAATGAACACGACTGATAGGAAATTGTAAATTTATAGTGATTAAGAGCCATCATCTATAATAATAGCCTATAGTGTTGATAAGTAGAATGAATTATACATAGGAAAGAGAATAAAGAGTTAATTCCATTTCTAAATGTTTCTTATTGGGATAGAAGTTTTATAATTTAAAGTTGCCTGATTTTAAAACATTAACCTCTTAGGAGACCCACTTCATGACAGCAACTACTTTAAATTGTGAGTTTATTGTGGTATTTTTATTAAAAAAATTTTTTTTTTTCCTTCAAGAATACCCTTCATTAGTCATTCTAATCTTGTTGATTATCAAGGGTTCAAGTAAGAGCCTTCAGTTGTCAGTAGGAAGAAAAGCTAAGTCTTTTATAAACGTGTCTGTTTGGCTATTTTGCATAGTATAAAAATCCTTAGAATCATATTAGGTTGCATTTTGCTCCACTTTGAATGTTTTTCTCAGGGTCACAATGTTTTTCTCAGTGGAAGGTTCTTTGCAGTATAGTAAGCACACAAGGATTGACATTGCCCTTGTACATATCGTGCTGACATTCTTCTTTGTGGGTAAGAAGACAAGTAGTAAATGAGTAATTTCTTACAGTTGTCTGCTACAAAGCAATAGATGAGAAAGTGACTGACTGGGACAGGACTACTTTACATTAGAGGGTCAGGTAGGGAGTGCCTCTTGGAGGAGACAGCCAGGTACAGGAAAAGGAAGTCAGATGTCTTGAGCTCACTTTGTCGGAAAGAAGAACGCCAGTGCTGTTGAAATGGGTACACAGAGGGAGATGGAAGAGGTAGACAGAGGTGAGATCAGGTGGAGCCTTGTAGGCCATGGTAATGAGCTTATTAACTAGATTATTAATTCCATGAGAAGCCATTAAAATAAGGCTTTAAGAGGCAGGATGCTACTATGTGAAGCTAACTAAAGTTAGCTTTAGTTAGTATAGTAAACGAAAGGTTTGAAAAAGATTACTTTGGCTCTCATGAAGAATAGACTTCAGGTGCTTTGAGTGAAAGCAGGGAGACTAAAAAGCTTTGCTTCTTGTTAAAGCTGGATTATAAAAGAAACGGGATGACAATTTCTGTACTTTACAAAGTGTTAGTATTTCTTCTGTCCAAACAACATCTGTTTATGTTTACTGCGTTTCTTTAGGCTATTTTCTTTATCATCTGAACTGCTGTGCTGAGTCATTCTTAGTGGGTGATACTGCCTTTGAATATATGTATATTTTAGAGTAGTAACTGTTTAACGGATTACATAGGGGTACTTATATTTAAAATTTAGTATAAAAAGTTTGGGTAAAGATTTATAGTAATTATAATTTTTGTTTATTCCATTACAGATATTTAAGCACACATCTTAAAGGTTGAGATCATGGTATATATACCGTTGAACTTTTAAACTATTATCCCATATGTATTTTTTGTTTTTGAACTGGAGTTGAAAAAAGTTTTTAAATAGTTATAACAAACAAAATTTCATACAAAAGAAATGAATTATTATATAGCCGATCTAATATAGGTCCCAAGAAATATTACAGGCAACCAAAAATCTTTGAAAACTCCATCACTATCAAAACTCTGTCTTTTTAAGTGATAAAGTAACTTTTATTGTTATACTTTTTAATAGCTGGTATTTAAACTATGGAAAGAAGAATTAATATAATCAAGCACCAGTTGACAAAGTATTGATAGCCCGTGTTTCAAAGGATAATTTATAAGTTAATTATTTGGAAAATACATTTTTTTTAACCTATGAAAAATATATTCTGAATGGTGGATAGATTCTAAGGCCTATCAAAACTGATTTAGTCTGTAATGCTTAACCAGTGTTGGTTTGGGTCCTGGGTTTTGTAACTAGAAGGGGTAGATTGGTTAGGACTTCACTTTATAAACATTTAAAATCCTCAGAATCTATCTTGGAAGGCTTTCCCACATTCTAGTGCAGTTGGTCAGAATTACCCAATTTGAGCGGGAAAGAATCTCAAAGAAAGTAAAGATAACTGCAGAAGCAGCCACAGAGCCAGTGAAGTGTTAGCATTGCCCAGTGGCTCAGGCTTTTTGGGTTTTTGGTTTGATTTATTCTTTCAACTTTTCTGGCAATTTACAAATACTATCCTCTTTGCAAACTCTTTGTATTTATTTGTAATAGCTTTTCAAGTGAACTCGCTATAGAACTTCCTAAGTTATAATGGCTAAAACTACAATTGGATAAAACTGCAGCTGTCCTTGAGAATGGAGATGGAAAGGGCCATAGGGACTCACTGGGGCCCTTCCACAGGACTCTAGTGCACCAAGGACCACAGGAAGAAACCACTGCACCTTGTGTTATGGGAGCCGCCCAGGCCTGCCCCGCTCCAGACTGTGCCCTATCCAAAACAACGGTGTCACTTAACTTTCTAATCAATAATGCCATTCTAGCCAATGTTGGAAAGAACATAGGATTGAACTCATTCATGCCACTGTGACTGTGTAAATAACTGACCTTGATTTCCTAAAGGACTTGCAGTTTTCATATCGACTCGTTAATGCAAAGGAATCTTGTAGTGTTGAAACACAAACATGAAGTAAAAATATTGGCAGTGTTGGTGTGTTTAGGTCATTTATAAATTTTTTGCTTATGAGCTGGAAACTTCTTGGCTTAAGTTTTGGATAATGACAACTTTTTCCTGGATATATTTTAACTTAAAGTTTTGAGAAACTTTTATTGCTTTCCAATAGGTTGTTTTTGCATTCATAAACAAATTAATTTTGAAGCCATGAAGGGAGAATTGTACATTCTGTCTTTTAAAAATTGAGAATAATAATTTGTGATTCTAGTAAAAGCCAGATAATTGTAATGGAAATTCATATGTAAACCATAGCTGTTTATGAAAGTAAAATGTTCTCATTACTAAGAATATATTTAAACTGAAATGTTTTTAACAGAAAAATTTTTAATGTGTGGTGACATGTTTTATATTGATGATTAACTTTGTCTTTTCCGAAAAGAAAACAAGCAGGGAAAGTATGCAGAAGTAAGTTGATTAATTTTGGGGGAGTCATGACTTTACACAGTACAGAAAACCAAAATAAGAGAGAAAGACATGGATTGGGCACTGACAGTAGAAATTGTATAGATGCTATCTTCTATAATAAGGCTCATTGTTTGATTTCAGATGATGAAAATTTTAAGCTTGTGTAATTCTAAAATTGTGCGGGACGCATAAAAACTTCTCTTCAAAATACACTGTGTTTAAGTGCACATTAGAGTTCAGTGATCCATTTATAGACATATTAGAGTTAGGCTACACATTTTCTAGTTTCTAACCTGCTGTGGTAGCACAGGTCAGAAAACTCTAAAATCCTACTGTTTAAATTTGTTCAAGCATTTTGCTGTTTTACAAAAATTTGTTTGTTGTATGTACGTAACCGTTTGCATTGATTGATTGACTGATTGATTGATTGATGGAAATGGGATCACGCTATAGTGCCCCAGCTGGCCTTGAATTTCTGGGCTCATGTGTCCTCCCGTCTCAGCAGCCTGAATAGCTGGGAATATGGACTCCTGCCACATTGTCTGGCTACATAATTATTTTTTGAAAAGCTATTTCAGATGTCAAAGTTTTATGAACCAGACTTAACCTTTTCTGTTATTTGCTTATTTTTGTTTCTTTACTGTCTTAACAGATTTTCACATGTGCAAATTGTTTTTTGTAGCACATTCTTAGTGTAAAAATTAATAGTGTTATAGAAAGCTTAAAAAAGAGACTATTGGCCGGGCGCGGTGGCTCAAGCCTGTAATCCCAGCACTTTGGGAGGCCGAGACGGGCGGATCACGAGGTCAGGAGATCGAGACCATCCTGGCTAACACGGTGAAACCCCGTCTCTACTAAAAATACAAAAAAAAAAAACTAGCCGGGCGGGGTGGCAGGCGCCTGTAGTTCCAGCTACTCGGGAGGCTGAGGCAGGAGAATGGCGTAAACCTGGGAGGCGGAGCTTGCAGTGAGCTGAGATCTGGTGACTGCACTGCAGCCTGGGCGACAGAGCGAGACTCCGTCTCAACAACAACAATAAAAAAAAAAAAAAGAGACTATTTTTAATTGCTTAATTATGCAGACTCTGGTAACTATGAAAAAGTGTTTTCCAGTATTTTGGTTTGACTATGATCTTTCAATTCGTGACAAATATTTTTTTCCTGTCAACTATCAAACTCTGTATAAACTACAACCCAGCAACACACATGTGTAAACCAACGAAAGATTGCCTTTGTGTGTGTGGAAAGGTGGTTCACATTTTGAAATTCCTTAAGAAAATTGACTTTATATGTTGTCATTGTAATGTGGCTTATGACTTTTTTCTAATTTAAATTAGGCCCTTTATACTTACAGTTAAAACCTTCACTAGGTATAGCGATTGATGGGCGTTAAGTGAAATGATAGACTGATCTACTGATTCTACATTCTTGTTTTTAATCAAAGTTACATTCTAAAAACTGTGGTATAGTAGAAAGCAGGTTTTTTTTCTGACTTGGAGTAGCATTTTATATAAAGAAAAACATTATCTAGTAAAAGTAGATAACAAAGTGAAGAGAAAAAATTATTTTGTTGTAAGATAATAGGAAAAAAGGATGCTACTGTTGAATTTTCAAGTCCTATGGTGAAAGAAGTGGAAAGAAGATAGATCAATAGTCATTACAGTTTCAGTGACAAAAATAACTTTGTAATTTCTGCCTCCAAAGAATTGGATTTATAGAATGAATTTCTGTGAGTCTCTTCTGTAATATTTGCCGTAGACTGTCAAACAAATAAAAGTCAAAGTTCCTATCAGGTCTCAAGGAGATGGCACTGAGTTTGGTCTAAAGAAACCTTTGTGCACCAAGTCTTCACAGTAGTCAGCTTTTCTCTCTCTCTCGCTTTCTCTCTCTCTCTGCAGATGTTATTTTTGCTACATTTGCTATTTTAACCTGTCAGTTAAAAAATAATTACTATGTCAGTATGGCTGGCGGCTTATATAGGAAAAATATGCTGTCTCTTAATCAAAGGTGATTACAGTTTTCCCCTGTCTATAAATGTGCTTGTTGTGTAACGAGAATGCATTAGTCTCAGCCTGATGTACGAAATGAAAGGCAGTAAGAAGCAGCACCATTGTTATCACTCCAGGCGTGTCTAATGAATCGTGTTTCCATGTTCTCTCGGTCACGCCGTAGAGTGCCCTCAGCGAGGGCTAAGCCTCCTGTAAAATGCTCTTTAAGATTATTGTAGCAAGAACAGAAATGCTGGATGACTGGGGGTGGGGAGAGAATGCCAACGAGACAGCTGCATTTCAAACAGTTACAGCTGCAAGGATTACTCATAGTAATAGCATTGACAGACAACTGTTTGAGCTTTAGTGTAAAAGGCAATTTGGGGACTTGCCCTGTCAGAATTTTAGTAGCAAGCTTCTGTGTGCACGTGTGTGTGCATGTGCGTGTGTTTTTTATTCAAATTAGTTTGTGTCTGAAGAGTGAAAGGAGATATTTTAAATTTTTACTGCTCAATTGTGCCAGTGTTGAAATCAATAGTTGAGTCATCTTTATTAAAATCATTGTCCTAGAGGAAGTTTATAAAATGTTTATTTGTAGCATTGATAAATTTAAATGTATATGTTCTAACTGAATCAATGTCTGCTTTTCCGTCTCAAAATTTATCTTGTGATGGTTCCTGTTTTAAAAATATTGGTCTTCCTTGTTATTTCTGAACATACAGGCTTGTTTAATATAGTAGCCTTATTTTAAAAATTTATTTCAAATATGATATAGGCTTATAAAAGTAATGCCTGTCATGAAATCTGGAAAAGACTCAAAGAGGTAAAGGAGAAAACAATCATTATTCTAGCAGAGATAACTGTTAATTTTAATCCTTCTAGACACTTGTTTATACATTCTAGAGCATATTAAGAGCATGTTAATAGTTTTAAAGATGAAAAATGGTAATCATTTTTTAAAATATTTGAAAGAAGTAGCAAATGGGGACAAATTTGGTTTTGAGAAGTCAATAACAGCCATTGTGCAGGATTTCTTTTTCAATGTGCAGCTATTAAAGAAACACTGCAGCCTGTTTTCTGTAGCAGTTGTCTTTTGAAGGCCTTGTACAGTTTATCTTGAAATTTAGTTTTATGGTTTCCTTCATTTTAAAGTTTGCTGGCTTTACAGGGAGTCTTGTGATCCATTGAAATGCTAACTTGGGTGGTGTCTCAGTTGCTACAATGCTGTGTAGAAACTGTCATTAAAATTCTGGTTATCCTGCAACTGGCAGAGAACCCATGCTGATTCCTTAGGAATATATTATACTGTTAAAATTTTGAATTGCAGTTGTGCTTCTGTCTGCCAAATAGTATCAATATTTGTAATCATTTAAGATTGCAAATAGGTTGAAATAAATGGAGCGTTTTAGTATATATCTTCTATCCATGATTCTTTTTTGTTTGATGAATTGACATCGGGAAGGTTACAATCCATTTCCAGCATAGATTTGTTAAGTGATACTGAATATTTTACACTCATGAGCAATTCAAGAAATCAGAGCTCTAAATATATTGAAGTTGATATAAGTAATACGTCCATTTAGTTATTAATGACCTCAAATATAGATTCTGCCAGGCCACTGATGGCAGCATAAATTGATCAGTCATGGTGGTGGTGTGTTGTAAGTCATTGGATTTTTTTGTGTGTGAAGTGCTATCTTTCACAATTAATGTAGCATCGTGCTCGTTTGTTACTCAATTTCTTTGGTAAGTCAGTTTTTAAGAAAGCAGATACTTCAAAATCATTTATTTATCTTGGTATCCTTCATTTGCTGCAGTTAGATTAAGTGGATACATGTTTTCTTGTAATATCTGGTTAGTGTAGTTTTTGGAAGTAGATTTAATAATTCAGAAGATTTTTTTTTTTTTTTTAACACTACAGTGCGTTTTATATGTTTAAGGTAGAAATTGAAAACAAAGGCAGTGGGCAAATGATAAACCTTGGATTCAGAGCTATGCTGTCTTTAGCTGTTAGTTACTGAAATCTAACTAGGAAACAATGTCCTTGTTTCGTGTGCCTTCCTTTACTTGTATTTCTGGAGTTTTGAATGAAATTTGATTTTCAACAATTTTAATGGCCGAATAAGGAGTGCCATCCCTGAAAGTGCCCCTCCCCCACCTCCAATATTTGCAGTGGCCAATGCGGTTGCTGAACTCAATGTTCTGGATAATAGCTTTCATTAGTTTTGATGCCTGAGGTAAAAAAGCAGTAGGTGGGAGTAAGAAGTGTTTTTGATGTGTAGACGTTCATTTCAGCTATTGCTGCAATATGATACATTAAAAGGAAATATGTATCATAGCTCAGAGGAAATATGTATTCTTTGAAAGTAATTCTACTTTTAAACTGTATAAGGCTGGGTGACCTGAATTCTAAAAGCATGAGCTTGATTTTCTTCAAGGTTTCACAATCTTTATGCTCCTCCCTACCCTATTCCATTCTCCCTCCTCTCGTTTTTTTCCACTTTAAGTAAAGTATGTCAGTTTCATTTATGGAATTGGAAGGGGTATCTTTCCAAGATCTCTGCTGGGAAACACAAAATCATTGAAGTATATGCTGCTTTGATATTTTGCCATATTGACTTTTTCCCCCCTGAACCTTTTATGTGTTTTTTCTTTCAAATAAGCTTATTAATTCTGTAAGGAGACATACCGAAAGAAGTTATATGACAGTTGACGAGGATTTTGAAAAATTATTTGGGCACTAAGCAGTAATTACTACCATTTAAAATTTGTCCTTTATAAACAGTCTTTTCTGTTAAAAAAATTTATATACTACTTTTGCAGTTTAAATATTTGATTATGAGGATAACTATAGTAAAATAGGTTGAGTAACAGCAATGTAAACACATTATTATTATAGCTTTTTTAATTTAAGTGAGATAACTTTAGTGCCAAAATAGTTTTTCTTCGTAAATAGGCAGCTGTAGTAGTACTTAGTTTTAGTTTTTAATCTGACTGTAATAGACAAAATAACAGCAGGAGAATGTTTTAATTTAGAAATTCCTCGTTTTGATTGACTGTTGTCACACATTTATTTTACATGCATTTTAGATCTCTTGGTTCTTTATCTTTTGAGACCAACACAATTTTAGGAAAATTCTCCCATTATACATAATTAGATTTATAAACATAGTCTATAGAGATAGTCTTATTGCTACTTTATATTCTTAAGGTATTATAAGCATTTAAGTTGAAACTGGAAAGATCAAAGGAATTAGAAAGGCTTTTTTTCTGTTTTTTATTTATTTCTTTTTTCTTTTGGAATGGAGACAGCATGCTGTGGAGAGATTGTAGGTTTCATAAAGATAGGACCTTCTTATAGACTTTTTGGTAGTCGTTTTTCTCGCAGGCTGCCTTGAAAGGGAGAATGCGTTTCATTTGTAGAAACGTAGGCTAACTACTCTGTCCCTCTTTATGTATTTTCCCCTGAAGAACATCTTACTCTCCGTGTGTGTTTGTGTGTTGTGTGTGTGTGTGTGAGAGAGAGAGAGAGAGGGAGAAATTATTTTAAAAAGCCAAAATGTGGTTTTGTCTGACTTAGCCTTTGAAAAAGTTACATGTAACTAGAACACATTAATTTTAGGCCCAACTTTTGGAACCAAAGGAAAATTTAACTTCACTGTTAACATTGCCTTTCTATTCAGTGCTAAGAATAAAAGAATGGTTAAAGAAGGGTTGAGTGAGTGGATTTGCTTAACACTAAGTGTTGTATAGTGGAAAGAGCATGGGTGTCAGAGTCAGAACATTTGGATTTGAATCCCATCTGTACCACTAATCCTCTTTAAGTAGATGTGAGGAAATTTTAGATTGGTGCTAATTTCAATGACATTTGGAAATGTACATAATCAAGTCAACTCTATGCATGTTTATGAATATCCGAGAAGTTCTAGCCACAGCAGCTATGGAAATAAATTGCTTCCCCTTGAGGAATTCAGTTAATGGAATAATTAATATATTTATTATTTGTAGTAGTAGATATAAAAGGATTTGATCCCTTTATGCTGATGACTGTAGCTCAGTTTGACTACAGATTCTTAAGACTTCTTAGTTATGTGACTTTGGACAAGTTTCATTGTGTGTGTGTGTGTGTATATATATATTTTTTTTCTTTTTTTTTTTTTTTAAAGATACGGAGTCTTTCTCTTGCCTAGGCTGGAGTACAGTGGCTTGCTATCATAGCTTACTGCAGCCTCAAACTCTTTGACTCAAGTGAGCCTTCTGCCTCAGCCTCCCAGGAAGCTAAGACTACAGGCCTGTGCCACCATATTCAGCTAAGTTTTTAAAGTTTTTTTAGAGCTGGAGTCTTGCAATCCTACCACTTGATCTTCCAAAGTGGTAGGATTACAGATGTAAGGCACTGTGCCTTCTTAAGATTGTTAGTTTTCTCATTTATAAAATGGAGATTAGAATCAACTGTATTCATTAGAGTTCTTAGCTTCAAACTAAGAAAAGGAATTGATTAAAAGAATATTGGGTAGCCAACTATTTGGCCCTTTTACAATCAGCGCTACAAAACTGGTTCAATGAAAAAGCTACTGTTAGCTACCACCAAGCACTTTAGTACCAGAAACTTGATCTGGAAGCCTCTGTTTCTAGAGCTGTCAGAAAGATATCTCCATCGACTTCCTTTTTGTCCCTGGATTCAGAGTCAAAGGTGTGGACTAGGAGCATCTGGTAGGGGTTAGAATAATATGTCCTTGTCTACACTGTAGGAGATGATGGAAAAGAGAGAATCAGTATTTTTAGTTTCCGTTAGGGGTGATTATATTTGATCCCAACCAGGACTCTTAATGATAGTGATAAGGAAGAAGCCCAACACTGAGTGACAAAAGTGTGCCGGATGTCTCTTACTTTGTCTCATAGTGTTGTGGTGAGTAGTCTCCCCTCCTCCCCATTTAGATGTAGTGCCTAATTCAAAGCTTGGCACATAAAATAAGAACAATTGTTTTCTGAATAGAAAACCAACCTTGATTATATGTTATTTAATTGTTAATTTAAAATATAAGACATTTTATGCTTAGTAACTGTTCTGCAAAGTATTCAGAATAGTTTTTGCCTCCCAGTGGTTTGCACGTACATGTGTTAGCTTTTTGAGAGCATTCCTGGTTCCTAGCCTGGTGCTTGACACATAACACGGTCAAGAACTGTTGTCTAGTTAATGTTGATGAAATTATCTGTTATTAGATTCCAAGCATGTCTTTGCAGATTTAACTTATTTTGAAAATTTAGAGATTTATTGAAACATATAATGCTGCTCCTATATTTTTGGAAACTCTGATCGTGAGAAAAAAAGGGATGGTCTGATTTACATTCTGTTTGACAAAAATGTATTTGTTAGTGATAGTACATTGAAAGAGTCAGCAAATTAATGCATTATCCTTAATTTCATAGCCTAAATTGATAGTATTTATTAGAATGGTTATTGGCTTATGATAATTTTTTTATAATCAATTGATTACTCTTGAATCTTTAGTATGTAATTTTTAGTACCGTATCTAAGACATAGGAAATTTAAATCCAAACACTATATACTTTTAAAATTATCTCTACTGATTTATATTTAAATTTTGTTAACTTATAATTTATAATTTTCTATTGTTTTCTAAGCTTTAGTATACTTTCCTTAGAAAGGGCTTAATGTAGTATGGTTTGTTTTATTTTGTGTTACTACTTTCCTATTTTAAATTAACTTAGTACCCAAACTTTGTATTAATTTATATGTTATATATTTATAGAATATAAAGGAACAGATGAGAATGACCGTAAAATTATTTTTCAAAATAATTTTTAGCATTTAAAAAATAAAAATTTTGACTGGGTGCAGTGGCTCACACCTGCAATCCCAGCGCTTTGGGAGTCTGAGGCAGAAGTATCACTTGAGCTCAGGGGTTCAAGAGCAGCCTGGGCAACATGGTAAGACCCCATCTCTACAAAAAAATAAAAAAGTAACTGGACATGGTGGCCTATGCCTGTAACTCCCAGCAAGTTGGGAGACTGAGGTAGGAGGATTGCTTGAGGCTGGGAGGTCGAGGCTTCAGTGAGCTGTTATCATGTAACTGCACTCTAGCCTGGGTGAAAGAGCGAGATCCTGTCTCAAAAAATTAAAAAATTGCGTTAAGGTGTTTATATTTTGTTACATTTGCATTAGATACAGTATTTGATATGAAGTAAAGAATATAACTGTACATTGGGCTCTAGGAACAGTTACTTCAGTCTGAATTTCATTCATTGCTCAACCCCCTTTTATTTTTTTTGCTTTTAATACTTTATGAATGCAGGTTAATCACAGAAATACCAAGTTTTTTGGATTAAAAAATGCTTTTTTTATATAAATTTAGAGTAGGAGTCCTTTTGATTACATGCTGTTCTCATTTTCAACACTAAGAAAACAAAGAGGTCAATATTAGCATATTCATGATGGCTTAAGTCTAGAAACTTGGCCCAATAGTAAAATGAGTTTTCATAATTTAGAACAGTAAAAGATTGTGAGTAAAGTTTACCATATTTAGTAAATAATACATGATTTAGTAAATAATATTTCTGCAAGTTTGCACAAATGTATGCAGGTGTGTAACTACCACTATAATCAAGATATAGAGTGGTTCTATCACCCCTGAAATTTCCAGTGTCCCTTTGGTATCAACCTGTCTCACCACCTCCATCCCTGGAAACCATTGAAAAGTTTACAGTACCTTAAATTTGCCTTTTGTGAGAATGTTGTATGAATGAATCATACAACATATAGTCTTTTGAGTATGGCTTCTTTTTACTTAGAATAATGAGATTCATCCATATTTTTTCTTTTATTAGAAGTTCCTTTTTATTTCTGGGTAGTAGCCCATTGTATAGATATTTCATTGTTTTTACCCCGTTGAGAGACATTTGGATGGTTTCCATTTACAAATACAACTACTATAAACATTTGCTGTAGTTTAAGTGTTTTGTGTTGTGAGAGTACAGTAGGAGAAAGAGTTTGTTTTTTTCCTATAACCTTACATCCTCCAAACTTGAGTATATACCTAGAAGGATGTAAGGTTCTAGGGAAAAACAAACTCTTTTTCTCCTACTGTACTCTCACAACACAAAACACTTCTGTGACCAAATGTTGCAGAGGTGGAGAGCAGGTGTTTCCCCTACATCAGGTAATCAATCAGTTCTGCAGGGGACACTACCTGGGTGTCCTCTAATTCAATTCAATTCTGACACTGTCTACCTGGAGATAGCATCCCATCTTACAGGTTGAGGGCTTAGTCCCACAGGACTGTGGGACTTCAGATGCCAGGAGTAAGTCTGGACTGCCAAAGATTCTGACCAATGGGCTGTAAATCTGGGGTTCCCACAACCCCCTCCTTGGGTTCTGTTAATTTGCTAGAATGGCTCACAGAACTTAGGGGAAAATTTTACTTACGTTTACTGGTTTATTACACAGGGTACAGAGAACAACCAAATGGAAGAGACGCATAGGGCAGGGTATGTAGGGAGGGGCAGGAGCTTCCATGCCTTCTCTGAGTGCGCCACCCTCCAAGATCCTCCATGTGACCAGTAGTTTGAAGCTGTCAGAACTCAGCCTTTTTGGATTTTTATGAAAACTTCATCATATAATCCTATAGGCTTGATTCATTAAATCATTGTTAATTGTCCATTAGTGATCAACTCAACTTTCAGCCTTTTCCCTAGAGGTCAGGGTGGGGGTTGGGGAATAGGGAGCTGAGATAGAAAGTTCTAACCCTCTGGTCACATGATTATTTCCCTGATAATCAGCCCTCATCCTGAGGCTGTCTAGGCCCCCTGTCATTTCTGTAGCCACTAGTGTACAAAAAACATTCTTAGCACTCTAGACATTTCAAGGATTTTAGGAGCTATATGTCAGGAAACAGGAGCAAATATATATTTCACAATATTACAAAGGGATATTGCTGGGTTGTATGGTAAGTGTATGTTTAACTTTACAAAATATTGCCAAAGGCACCTTTTCCAAAGTGGCTGTGCTGTTTTTGCATTCCAACCAGCAGAATATGACAGTTCTGGCTACTGTATTCTATATGTTAATCAGCACATAGAATTGTCAGTTTTTCTTTTAAGCCATTTTAATGGATAATGATATCGCATTGTGATTTTAATTTACATTTCCTTAATGACTAATGAGGTGTTGAGCACTTTTTCATATACTTATTTGCCATTCATCTAGTGTCTTATTTGGTGAACCGTCTGTTCAAATCTTTTGCCCATTTAAAAATTGTTTTGTTTTTTTGGTAGTTAAGTTTTGAGATTAAAAAAAAAAAAAAAGTAACGTATTCTGAATACAAGTCCTTGTCAGATATGTGATTTGTAACTGTTTATTCCCCATCTGTGGCATGTCTTTTCCATAGCTTAACATAACTTTCCCCTATTTTTTGAAGAGCTGAAGTTCTTCATTTTGATGAAACTCTGTTTATCAGTTTTTCTTTTATGGATCATGCTTTTGGTGTCATATCTAATAAATTTTTGTCTACCCTAAGCTCCCAAAATCTATCTCCTATGTATTTTAGAAATATCAGATTTAGGTTTTGCATTCAGGTCTGTGATCTCATTTTGAGTTACTTTTTCTGTATGATTTGAGGTTCTTTTTCATTTCTTCCTTTACTGAATTGACTGAATTGCCTTGGCACCTTTGTTGAATTAAAAAAATGAATTTGTGGCTCAATTTCTGAACTCAATTCTGTTGATGTATATCCTTTCTACAGTACTGTGCTGACTTGCTTACTCCATCCTAATTCATAATAAACCTAGAACTCGATTGATGTAAGTACTTCTGTATTTTTCTTTTACCACATTGTTCTGGTGGTTCTAGTTCCTTTGTCTTTTCATATAAATATATAGAATTAGCTAGTCTATTTCTATAAAAAATTCTGCAGGGATTTTTATTGGAATTGAGTTGATTCATATGGTTTGAGAAGAATTGGCATCAAGAATTTTTCTAGTTTGTGGTCAATTTATCTTTTTTATTTCTTTTGTTAGTATTGTAGTTTCAGCATATTTTGTGAGATTTATACCCAAAGATTTCATGGGTTTTGGTGCTACTGTAAATGGTACTTTAAAAAATTTCAGTTTCTAATTACTTATTCCTAAATATAGAAATGTGATTGTCCATTTTAGTTCTAGTAGATTTTTGTTCTGTTGATTCTTTAGGATTTTCTAATAGACAGTCATGTCATATGTAAATAGAGACAATTATTTCTTCCATTCCGATCTGTATGCCTGTTGTTTCTTTTTCTTGCCCTATTGTATTGGATGAAATTCCAGTATAATGTGGAATAGGAATAATGAGAGCAGACATCCTTACCGTTCATTCAGTCTTTTGCCACTAAGTATGATGCTAACTGTAGGTTTTGGTTAATTACTCTCTTAAGTTTTTGTTGTTGTTGTTCTTTTTTTGAAGAAATAAGTCTATTCTAGGGTTCTATTTTAAAATTGTAGAAATCAGGATTAAATTTTAATGATATATTAAAATTGTGTCAGCCATACAGCAATTGTGATAAAGTTGGCATTGCCTGTGCATGCTCACTAATTGTTCAGTGTTCCACAGTGCATGCCTGGAGAGCTGTAACACCTCAGTATTTCAGTTGACAAAGTATTTGAGAATGATTTGAGAGAGTTTGCTGTTTGTAAACTTTCCTTTGACATACTCAGACAAGGTCAAGGTAACACCAACATTAAAACTTGCAAAATGATGATATCATGAGGAAGGAATTAGATGTGAATATGAGATATTAAGACAAGTAATCTGGTTTCTTCACCAAGTCAACTGCATGTTTAAAAAAAAAAGAAATGGGCAGTACTTGATCAAAGAAGACTTAAGAGATAATTGGCAGACCTTGCTTAGAATATGATTTGATGCACACTGAAGTATTTAAGAGTGGGATTTGCCATAAAGTATATCAAAATAAACAAAAAGGGTGGTTGCAGCAGGAGACATAATGTTGATAATTTGGCTTAGGGATTTATTGGGACTTGTTATTCTATTTTCTTCTCCCTTCTTTCTCTCTCTCCCCCCTTCTCTCTCTCTCTCCCCCTCCCCTCTCTCTCTTCCCCCCCTCCTCCCCCCGCTTCCCCCCCCCCGCTCCCTCTTCCCCTCTTCCCCTCTTCCTCCCCCGCTCTCTTTCTCCCTCCCTCCTTCCTTTTTATTTATTTATTTTGAGACAGGCTTTCACTCTGTTATGCAGGCTGGAGTGCAGTGGTGGCATGATCATGGCTCATCACGGCCTTGACCCTGCTGGGCTCAAGCAATCCTCCCACCTCAACCTGCAGAGTAGTTGGGACAACAGGCGTGCACCACTACACCTGGCTAATTTTTAATTTTTTTTTTGTAGAGGCAGGAATTGGCTGTATTGCCCAGGCTGGTCTTGATCTCCTGAGCCCAAGCAATCCTTCTGCCTCGGCCTCGCAAAATGGTGGGATTACAGTTGTGAGCCACTATATCCAGCCCCCTATTTTAAAGTATATTTGAAGATTTTAATATCAGAAGTTTAAAACAGTGTGCCGAATAGGTGTCACCAGTGGAAGAAAACTCTGGAAATAAAAGTGGCACACTCTTCACAAATGCTGCATCACCAGCACTCTTTATGGCACAGAGAATGATTATGTAGGAAAATACTGCACCAGTGACTGGGTTGAAGAGTGATTCAGAAGAGGTAGACTTGGAATATTGATATAGTTTTAGGAATTTTTAACTAATTTATTTTGCTTATATTATCTGTTTTATGTATGCATAATAGTGGAATATGATGAATAGGACTCAATAAGTTTAAAGGAGCTCTTTGAATAATTGGAAAGTGAAAATTGTGTTAGGAATGATGTTATAGTTTGTCACCTTCTCCTCTTCTCCTGGTGGTTTGCAAAATAATGGTGTATCTTAAACTTGATGGTGCCTCAGGGTCAGTGAAACACATTCGGAAAGAAAAACAAATTAATGCGGGGTGTTCTTTTTATTGAGATATTAAGTGTCTTTCAAACCGAGAAAAGTTCTACCCAAAGGATAAATGTGTCAGAGGGAACATAGATTCATGATACCTGCAGAGCATTGTTGGAAATTTCGGAATGTTTTGTCTTGAGCAAAGACTACCAGTTGTTAGCAGGAATGTTTTTCTCTTTGCTGTACTTTATTTCTCTTGCTATAAATAACATAACTGTTTTAGACAGAGATTGCTTTGGGAAAATTTGGTAAATCAGGATTAGCACATAGGCAGGAAGACAAAAAGTTATTTGACATAACCAAGAAAAAAAAATTCAGCTTTGTAATTTTCAGAAAGTCTAATAGATAAAAGGCCGAATGTAGTTTTTCAAATGCTGTCTGATTTGAGAATATGGAGATGCTTTTTGGTATGTCTGCTGGTGTGGTAAAAGCATTAAATATGCCTTGTGGATATAATGTGTGTTTTAATTCTGTCAGAATTTTCTCCTCTGAGTGCTTTTGTCAAGATAACAAGTAAAGAGGAAATTTTTCTCCTGTAAATGTTTTCATCCTTCCAATTTTTTGCTATCTTGCATTGAACTGGTGTAATTTAAAAGGAAATTAATTGTCTTCTAGGACATTTTGTATCTGTTTATATATTTATGAAAATAAAAGGAATTTTAGGAATGCATGGGGCATTGTTAAGACGTTGGATTCTTTTGGTGTTGGAGTTACTTGTTGCTCAGTGTTATATTTCAGAGGCAAACAGGATACTTCACAAAATGTCAAACATTAACAAAATTATAAATTTAGGAAATAAATTTGATGTTCTGGGAAGATGTAATTTCCTGACAGTCTCTAAAATCATGTCCTTTAGACCTTCAAAACATGTAAAGACATTTGTGTAAATCTGACACTTTTGGAATTTTTTTCCTTTTGATTTTCCTTCTGTAAAACATTTTATAACTTTGCTATTAATTTGTAACATTCTTTTTTACCCTTAAATAGAACTTTAACAAAATTAGTCTTTGTGATACTCTTAAGTAGATTAATTTGAGAATTTTACATGATTTTAAACTTTCAAGAAGCAGATTGTAAAGACATTTATGGGAGGAGTGTTGCACTATGCCTCTTATTTCAGACTTTAAAACCAAGACACATTACTCTTTTTTGTACATAAGTATTTTATAACTTTGGACAAATACTTAAATTCCACTCTCTGTTTCAGTGTGAGATTATTTAAGTCATTTAAATTAACTCATGAACTTTGCTTTAGAAAAATGTTTCAAAAGTTTCTTTTTATTTGGATGTCCTTTTTACTGTTTTGTTTTTTTCTTTTTTCTTTTTTTTTTTTCAGTTGTGGAAGAAGGACTCTGGGAAAATGGCCTTTCCTATGAATGTAGGACGCTGCTCTTCAAAGCGATCCACAATCTGTTAGAAAGGTAAGAGAAGGAACAGCAGACAGTGGTTTGTAGACAACCAAGTATATTGCTAGATACTGAGAGTTTCCTGTAATTTTCAAAAACTTTTCACTTGCAGTGATTTATTGCTAGTATGAAAATTAAATTATATAAATCTTTAGTTTCTCTTTCTATTGATATAATTTGAAATTTACAGAAGTTTTGGGAATGGTACAAAGACCTCCCATATTCCCTGCCCTTTAATGGTACTTTTTATTTTTAAAATGTATTCCCTAAACCATTTGTATATTTGTAAACTCAAGCTTGATGTTCTTTTTTACCCTTAAGTATGTGGTATGTATTTCCTAAGGACAAAGGTATATCAGCACAGTATAATAATAAAAATTAGGAAATTTAACATTGATAAAATGCCATTATCTAACCCGTAGTTCAATTCAGATGTCATCAGTTGTCCCAGGTACATCCATTATAGCTTAACCTCCTAAGATTCAATCCTTGATCATACATTATGTTTAGTTTTCATGTCCCTTTAAATCCGGAACAGTTTCTTAGCCTTTTTTTCTTTCTTGACATCGATATTTTTGATGAGTTCAAACCTTATATTGACTTTCAGTTGTAGATAGTTTTCTCATGCTTAAATTCAGGTTATGCTTTTCATTAGTAGTAGGAATACCATAGAAGTGATGTTGTATTTTCAGTAGGCTCGTAGACTGAGGTAATGTTCTGTCAAGTTTCTCCGCTATAAACTAGTAAGTATTTTGTTAACTATTATTTTTGTCAATTTTGTTATTTGTAATTAATCGGTAATTTGTGGCCAGATACAATGAGATTGTGTAATTATTCTATTTCTCATCAAATTTTCATTTATTGGTTTTAGCCTGTATTGGTAATCCTTGCTTAAATCATTTATTACCATTATGGTTGTAATGTTAATTTTCAAATGCCACCATTCTTTCTACTTTTATTAGTCAGCATCCTGTTGTAAGGAAGAGCTTTTTCATTTTCTTCCATTTTATTTCCCTATTTATTTATCTTGCTATGTAAATTGGAACCCATGGATTGTTATTTTATTCAATGGATTATAGTTGATTTTTACCATCATTTATTTTGATGCTTAAATTCTTCCAGGTTTGGTCAGAGGAAGCCTCTTTGTCATGGCTCACTCCTATGACCTTTTGACATGATCCCATCCTTGGAGCATCCCCTTACTTTCTGGCATAACGATATGTTCCAGGCTCTGAATAGTGTTCTGAGGGGAGAAGTAGCTGACAAAGAATGGGTTCATTAAGAGCTTGTATGAGAAAAACTTTTTACTTCTCTTCCTGAATCTATATGTAGTACTTTCAGGTAATCAAAGCTGAAAGGACTTTCCAGTTTCTTATCCAAGCTGTTTGCTAGGGTGGTTACCACTATAATATAACTGCTTAGGATACTTGAGCTACAGTTGATATGTTATTTCAGTTGCTCAGAAAGGCTTTTCTCACCGAGGATTCCTCTATTTCTCATTCTCAACTATAGCTCCTCTGAGTGCTCCTCCAAATCTGTGATTTGGAATAGACCTAGAAATCATCTGTTACTAAGGCATAGTATGAATGTGGAACCATTGATTTAAGAGTTGAGTACTCTTAAGTATTCGAAATAGTTGGTAATTCTGTCTCCCACTGTAGAACAAAAAAAGTACACACAAACTCTATCCAAGGAAATGTAGAAAACTTACTGTTGCCATAATCCTGTACCAGAATAAAGCTCTTGATATCTCTGCAATAATTAACACAACTTTAAGCACAATTCTTTTTATACAAAGTTATAAGGTATGTGGAACAAAGTATATTTTAAAATTGTAGCTCACTGTGTGTTTTTTTTAAATATCAAGATTTATTCCTTTCAGAAGCATACGAACAAGTGCGAAGATGAATTGTACTCTTTTAAGTTTTGTACTGGCAATGGTAGCTTGTTTCTTTGTTGAAAGATAATTAGAAGAGCAGAAAAACTGGGAGGGAGGGGAAATGCAGGTAATTCATTTATTTTTAGCTCATGAATTCAGAATTTTTGTTGGAAATTGAAGTCAGGACAAATTAAACTATTATTTATAAGAAAATTGTCGGCCTGGGCAACATGGTGAGACCATGTCTCTACAAAAATTTTAAAAGTTAGCCAAGCATGATGGTGTGCGCTTCTGGTCCCAGCTGCTTGTGAGGTTGAGGTGGGAAGATTGCCTGAGCCCAGGAGGTTGAGGCTGCAGTGAGCTGTGTTCGTGCTACCACACTCTAGCCTGGGTGCCACTATACTCTAGCCTGGGTGACAGAGTGAGACCCTGTGTCAAACAAACAAACAAACAAAGACAGGAAATTAATTATGACATATAAAGTTTGGGATAGTTCTAAAGAATTTTGGTATTCCTTGGCTTTATTTCAGGGTCTGTTTCTTGGACAGTTACCCTAATCTCACTAAGCCTTAGTTAACATATAATAATTAAGTACAGGACACCATGTACTGTGAGCTTTTGCTGGATAATAAATATTTATCATGTGTGCCACATAATGCCTCCCATACTGTTAATGCTAGTAACTGTTTTCACTTTAAATTTATTATTTTACATACTTTGATTTGTGTTCTTTCAAATTTCATTAAAGTAGTTCCAGAATGCTCTATTTGGACCCTTCTACAGAAGTTAATTTTGAAACAAATAAAACATCTTTTCTTTTAGAAAATAATGATCAAACCATCGTTGTACAGTTTGTATGGATGACTTCAGATTCTTTTGAAAAGTGGTACTAATCCTGTTGTAATTTAAGACAATTTTCTCTTATCAAAACTTGTAGCTTTGTTCTGTGAATGAAAATTACCTTGCTTATGAGATAGGAAAGCAAATTTAAATGATTGTTGTTGGCTCCGTTTATTCATTGTCAACAGAAGTTGGAAGGGCTAATATATGCTTGCTTATCTGTGGTGGTGGATATCATGAAAATTATGCACGGCTTCCAGCCCCCTCCCCCCCTTTTCTTATATAAAAGCTCAGCTATTGTTAGTGTTAGAGTGTATTTTATGTGTGGCCCACAACAATTCTTCCAGTGAGACCCAGGGAAGCCAAAATGTTGGATATCTGTACAACCATTTGTTGTAGTCTTTGAAAAATCTGTTTATAATATGAATTTATTGAGATACAGTTTACTATCTAATTCCTGGCAATTTTATATTATGCCTTTTCATTTCTATTCAGCTAAGATGTGGCTATTGAGAGTTTCTGGCTTGAAAGCTACAACTGAGGGGTTTTTTTGGTTTGTTTGTTTTGAGATGGAGTCTCACTCTGTTGCCCAGGCTGGAGTGCAGTGGCATGATCTCGGCTCACTGCAACCTCTGCCTCCCAGGTTCAAGCAATTATCCTGCCTCAGCCTCCTGAGCAGCTGGGACTACAGGCGCGTGCCACCATGCCCAGCTAATTTTTGTATTTTTAGTATAGATGGGGTTTTACCATATTGGCTAGGCTGGTCTCGAACTCCTGACCTTGTGAATCTCCTGCCTTGGCCTCCCAAAGTGCTGGGATTACAGGCATTAGCCACGGCGCCCAGCCGAACTGAGGTTATTAAAACAGATCATCAAGGACTTTATCACCTGGAGAGTGTTTGTGGCTCCCTAGCCATTTTTTCCTTAGTTTGCATGTTAACAAAGTTTGTATTGTGATCTATTATTTCTGCTTTTTATTTTTTAAGACTGAGATAGGTTTAATTAAAAGGGAATTTCATTTACTACCTTGAGAATCTCTCACAGCTAAGCAGGAGCCATATAAATTGACCTTCTTTCCAAAAGGCTGCAATTTCTATTGCATACAGAATAATGTCACTGAAGTGAGTTATTGAAAAATAATTTTACTATAGAAATTAAGGAAATTTCTCACAGAATAATACAATTTCATTTGTCATTGCTATTGATTGGTGCCGAGCTAATTTTATATTGATGCTGTGTAGAATATTTTAAATTCTATGGTAATGTGACTTCAAATATTTTCATCTTTCACTTACTCAGTTCTCCTGTAACTCTTCAGTATTTGTTGAAACTGTATTGTATATATCTAGCTAGGGTCATCAGTCCATTAAAAACACCGAAAAGGTCACTGCTACTTGCTCAAGAGCATTTTCCATAAAGATATCAGACAGAAGAGAACATAGTTAGCTTTAATTTTATGTCTCTTTTTCGGGGTACATGTTTGTTTAAGTCCTTTTCTTCACTTCCTTCAGATATAAGAGATATTTTGGGTCTCAGTTCTGCCAGTTAAGTGTGTGACACATGCCAGTGACTAAAGCCTGCTGAGCTCCTGTTCCTTCACCAGTAACATGGTGAGGGAGGGGTTTTTTGGCTCAGCACAGTACCTTTCTCATTTTAAGAGCTCAATAAATGGTTAACTGTTGTTGATATTAGCTAAAAGAAGTATTGATACTGCCTTTTCAGAGTTGGAGACAAACATTAAAAGTCACATAGTCCATTTACCCAGCTAATTCTGGAATCCCATTTGCCCAAGTAATTCTGGAATCCCTTTCTATAGTATCTTCCCCCCTCCCCCCTTTTTTGAGACATAGTCTTGCTCTGTTCCGTGGGCTGGAGTGCAGTTGCGCAATCTTGGCTAACTGCAACCTCTGCCTCCTGGTTTCAAGCTATTCTCCTGCCTCATCCTCCCCAGTAGCTGGGATTACGAGTACCCACCACCACACCTGGCTAATTTTTGTATTTTTAGTAGAGATGGGGTATCACCATGTTGGCCAGGCTGGCCTTGAATTCCTGACCTCAAGTGATCTGCCCACCTCGGCCTCCCACATTGCTGGGACTACAGGCGTGAGCCACTGCACCTGGCCTTATAATATCTTTTTTACTGGATATATACTTTTTGTTAAGCACAGTTTCCCAAAGAGTTCTTTTTATCTTTAAAGAGTTCTTAGTATTAGAAGGTCTTACACTGAGCAGAAGTCCGTCTTTCTCTAACTTTCATTTCTTTGTTAACTCTGTTCTTTGGGATCATTTATAACGCAACCAGTTCTGCATCCATGTGATGGCCTTTTTGATATCTCGACCCTCCTGAATTTTTCTTTTTCTGTTTGTGGTTCTTATTATATAATGTTGAATTCCTCACCTTTTCTTGCCTGCCTTCCAGATGTCCATCCAGTTGGTCCCATTATCTTCATTTTGGCCTGCTTCAGGATACCATAAATGTTCTATGAAGTATTCAGTCAGGTTAGGACTCAGTTATGCAGTAGTAACAGAAGACCTGAAAGATCTTACTAGCTCATCCAATAGAGGTTTATTTCGTGTTCATTGTGAGTAATTGATTATAGTACTATATCGTCTTCCCTCCACAACTCATGTTGACAGGGCATCCTCCAGAGTAGGACTTGGTGGGTCCATGGTAGAGAGCACAGAGCAGTGGCGGAGCACATAGTCCCCCATTAATGCTTTTCCTTGGAAATCGTATATCCCATTTCTGCTCACATTTCATTGGCCAAGACATTCAGCACCAAGCTTAAAATCTAATGCATGGCAAGATATCATCTTTCAGTAGGAAGATACCGAAAGTACATGGCCAGGCTTGATATCAGTGGGACAGAAAGGGATAGCATTTATTTATATAGTATATACATTGGGATAGTATACCTTTGGGAAAAGAATCTATCTACCATACCTCTTAATTGAGTTATCTTCGCCTTCTGTTACTGTAATCTGTCTTCCAGACAGCTGGCCGGTTATGTTACTGAAACAGATACGTTTCTGAAACATACCTATGGCTATATTTATACCTGGTTTTTAAAACTTTGAGTCTTATTGACTTCTTTTTGTCATTTTTTTATTTGTAATTTGTTAGAATTTCAGTATCTGAGAGTATTTAGACATTCTGAATTTTATAGTTTTAGATCATGCAATTACTCTTGTTTTTCCTCTTTTGAGAAAGTAAATGTGCTTCCTATTTTCTTAATGATCACTTATCTTTTTTTGGTTTGAAAAATGCCCAGAATGATAAAATACCATTAATGTAGTTTTTACTTATGTAGAGTCTCTGCTAGTCCCCTCTACTTCTTTCTATCCTTCCCCCCTTTCTAATAATGCACGAGTTCAGACTGTTCTTCATCAGTGTTCAATTTAGGGAAATTTTGTTAGGTATTTATGATGAACTTCTCAAAGGTTACACTTTGTATTTTAAGTTCAGATTGCCTCACACTCCTTAGGGGAAAGTACTTTGGCTATCAGTAGATGATGGGGAAGAAAAAATCTGCGGTCAAGAGTTTCTTCATTTGGCATTTTTAGTATTGCAGACCTAATGGCTGTTATTTTGTTAGGATAGTTAGTATAAGTTTTCATAATATGCCATATCCTTTTCACCTAACTCTATCAAAATAAAATATTGGAGGTAAAAGGTTTTAAAAAGCCAGAAAATATGTGCAGTTCAGAAACTTTTGAAGAGTTTTTCTTATTGCTTCAGTGATTTGTACCACATATGGGACTTAGGAAAGTCTTGCTTTTCTGGCTACGTAGAAATACTTAAAAGGTCTGACACGGTGCTGTCAAATTGGCATTATGTGCAGTAGTATACTTTAAATTTTCTTAACTTTTTAGAATAAAATATATAAGTTAATTTCAATAGAAAGCTCATTTTTTTCTCTAAAATGCAAATGATTTATTTGCATACGAGAGAAGATTACTTGGGTCTTTTGAAGCTGTTATGCTTTATCATGTCCATACTTACTTAGGGAGACTAATCTGTGGGTATCTGATACTTGTAAAACATAATGGCTCTTAAGAGCAGTCAGCTGGTGCTGCTGTACTAGCTAGTGGATTGTTAGTGTATTTACCCCATGATAGTTTATAACACAGCTGTAAAATTGCCTTTGGCCCACAGCTACTCTGTTTGCCAAGATTCAGTGTTTAGAGTTAAGATATTTTACTTGGAAAATACAGTGAAAATAATGTGAGGAAAACTGGAATTACAATTATGATAACAATAGCATTATATTTGTCTCATCCTAGCTTTCAATATGTTGTGTTATTGTAATAGAGGTGATGAAATAGAGGTGATTATCAAAGGGCAAATGAGGCCGGGCACGTGGCTCATGCCTGTAGTCCCAGCACTTTGGGAGGCCGAGACAGGTGGATCACCTGAGGTCAGGAGTTTGAGACCAGCCTGACCAACGTGATGAAACTCTGTCTACTAAAAATGCAAAATTAGGTGTGGTGGTGCATGCCTGTAATCCCAGCTACTCAGGAGGCTGAGGCAGGAGAATCACTTGAACCTGGGAGGCGGAGGTTGCAGTGAGCCGAGATTGTGCCATTGCACTCCAACCTGGGTGACAAGAGTGAAACTCCATCTCAAAAAAAAAAAATAAATAAAAGGCAAATGAACTGGTGAAGGGATTTCAGAATTACATATTCACTGGAGCAGGGTAGGACGTACCACCCTAGTTGAGGCAATCGTGAGGTAATACTGTAACATTGAGAGTCCTTGGGTATAATGTGATAACAGGAGCAAGAAATCAGTAATCAATAAATAACAACTTTATTGAAATAACAGTTAATTTCTCTAAAGAAAGTAGGAGAATGAGTCTTTAGACTTAAGGAGCATATACTTTAATGAAAGAGACAGTACAAATATCGTAGACACAAGTGACTGAAAGTACATGTCTGTTTGTAAATGTCTAGAAAGAAACATTCAACCTGAGACTAATCAGCTATTTATTGAATATTTTTTGGTCAAGGGAAGGAATTAAGACTTTAATAAAAAACAAAATTGATCTGGGAGCAGCGGCTTGTGCCTTTCTAAGCCAAGCTACTCAGGAGGCAGAGTCAGGAGGATTACTTGAGGCCAGGAGTTTGAGACCAGCCTGGGCGACAAAGTGAGACCCCCATCTCTAAATAAAAATAAATTAAAAGTAAAGAAATAAAAAATAAAAATTAGCTGATTGTGGTGACATGTGCACTTGTAGTCCCAGCTATTTGCGGGGCCAAGGCAGGAGGATGGCTTGAGCCCAGGAGTTTGAGGCTGTAGTGAGCTCTGATCTGCCACAGCACTCCACCCTGGGCAATAGAGTGAGACCCTGTCTCTAAACATAAATAAATAAGTACATAATTTGGTAGTTGGAGAATGAGATTAGACACTTAAAGTTTAAAACTAGAGGAGAGATAAAGTTTTTGGAATTACATTAGAATGGACATTTCAGGTGAGGCTAGGCCTGTGAAAGAGGCTAACCGGACAGGCATGTTAGACAGGATGGGATTAATAGGGCTTACCTGGCAAGAGGAGATTATATCCACTAGGGCACAGTAGTAGCCTAAAGTAATGAAAATGTAGGGATCGCCTGGCACGGTGGCTCAGGCCTTTACTCCTAGCACTTTGGGAGGCTGAGACAGGTGGATCATGAGGTCAGGAGTTCAAGACCAGCCTGACCAACGTGGTGAAACCCCGTCTCTACTAAAAATACAAAAATAAGCCAGGCGTGGGGGGGTCACGTCTGTAATCCCAGCTATTCAGGAGGCTGAGGCAGGAGAATCCCTTGAACTTGGGAGGCAGAGGTTGCAGTGAGCCGAGATCACACCACTGCACTCCAGGCTGGATGACAGAGCCAGACTCCGTTTCAAAAGAAAAAGAAAATGAAAATACAGGGATCACTTGGGAAAAGTTTCTTCAGCCCCTCTATTACATAGGTTTATTTTATTTGGTTAGGATTTGGGAGCATTGTAATTTCTAGGAAGGAGACTTCTTTGCATATATATTTGATTTGGATTGGAATGGTGAGCAAAAGGCTTTGATGATGGTGGAGATATTCTAGTATGAAGTAATGTAAAATTATTCTATATGAACTGCCCTGTAACTCCATGATTAACAGAAGATGTAATTTTGTTGCAGTTATGATAGCGAAATCTATGAAAACTGTCATAACTTAAATAATTTGAAGGGCCCAGAAAAG
Source organism: Rhinopithecus roxellana (assembly GCF_007565055.1). Lineage (NCBI taxonomy): Eukaryota > Metazoa > Chordata > Mammalia > Primates > Cercopithecidae > Rhinopithecus > Rhinopithecus roxellana. The sequence goes on from NC_044558.1 coordinate 89,656,063, forward strand.
AACAGAGCTAGTGGTGGGCTGCCTTCTGTACCTCCCAACTGTCTCATCTGGGAAATGGCTTCCTGAGCTAGGCTGTGGCTGCTCTGGTGACATTTGTAATCTTACGTCAGATCTGCCTGTGGCTTTGGGATTAGAGTTTGGGGGTGCCAACTTTGGAATCAGGCTGCATTTGCGCTTAATTATTCAGAGCCATATGGCATGACACAGAAACATTAGGTACACACATACACACAGCCTGATTTCATTTTCATTTTTCAGCAGCTCTTTTCTTTTTGAAACAGTGATTTTGGGGAAGTGGTGGGGGTTGGGAACAGAAATAATTTCCTATTGCTTAAAGACCATTTTGTAAATCTGGCATCACAATGATCTTGCCAGATAATATTATACTACTTTAGAGCATTATATCATATTTGGAGAGTGAAGTCATTCAGAAAATCTCAGTGACTGGGATTACTTACTGAGTAGAGAACCAGGGTTAATTGATACATAGTCTTAGCACTATTTGTGATGATATTGATTTGAAACAATTTTTGGCAGATGGAGTGTGTCGTGTGTCTGCTTGACTTATTTATTTGTGAAGTTAAGTGTAAATGTTGAGCCTCAAAGATTGATAGAGTTTAAAAATGGGAAATTATATTTCTGATGTAACTTTTATATCTTAGAATTATCTGTCATTAAAAGATATGCAAATTATGTTCTTTAAAATATTAAAGCATTTGGGCAGCAGTGCTGGTCATACTAAACATTTTTTAGTGTCTATGAATCTGCTATGATTTTAATCTTCGGTGGGATATGATGGGCTATAAAGAAGTGAAATTCGTAGATTTTTTCCCCCTCAAACACCAATGTTGCATTAGCGAGAATACATACACATAAGAAAATTCAACTAACTGTACAAGACTACCCATGATTACTGATTATAAACAAGAAAAATACCAGCATTACATGAATAGGAAAATACTCCTTGGTATATGGCATTCATTTCTCATATATTTATTGAGCACCTCCCAATATAGAGCATACATTTAAGCATGTTACATAATGGGTAGTTAAATATTTGTTGAGTATTGTCAGTGAATAAGACAGATACTGTCTGTACTCCCAAAGAACTGATAGTTTTATCGGGGAATAAAGCTGTAGAACTTAATCATTACAACTCAGTGGTGAAAGTGCTGATTTGTAGATGTTGGAGTAGTGTGCAGGCTTGATCCGGGACAGAAAGAATGAATAGAATTCAAATTAGAGGAGAAGGGAGAAGAAAGAGATTTCAGGCCAAAGCAGGGTTAATAGACATCAGTGGTAGTATTTAATATAGAAATTCAGAGCCAAGGACATGCTTCATAGTTTACCAACCCTATGTAATTGTGAACAATGTTTTGCTCTTCCACACATTTTTCTGAGGAAAGAATTTATAATGACTTTCATTAATTTTTGTTGTTGTTTTGTTTTTGAGGCAGGATCTCGCTCTGTCACCCTAGCTGGGGCGCAAGGGTGCCATCACAGCTCATTGCAGCCTCGACCTCCTGGGCTCCAGTGATCTGTCCACTTCAGTTCCCTGAATCCTAAGTAGCTGGGACTACAGGTTTGCGTGACCACACCCAGCTAATTTTTGTGTTTTTTGTAGATACAGAGTTCCACTGTGTTGCCCAGTCTGGTGTCAAACTCCTGGCCTCAAGCTATTCTTCCACTTTGGCCCCCCAGAGTGCTGGGATTACAGGCCTGAGCCACCATGCCTGGCTCATTAATTTGTTTTTTTTTTTTTGAGACGGAGTCTCCCTCTTCACCCAGGCCAGAGTGCAGTGGTGCGATCTTGGCTCACTGCTGTCTCTACCTCCTGGGTTCAAGCGATTCTCTTGCTCCAGCCTCCCGAGTAGCTGGGATTACAGGTGCCCACCACAATACCCAGGTAATTTTTGTATTTTTAGTAGACACGGGGTTTCACTATGTTGGCCAGGCTGGTCTCAAACTCCTGACCTCAGGTGATCCACCCATCTTGGCCTCCCAAAGTGCTGAGATTACAGGGGTGAGCCACCGTGCCCAGCCAATTTTTTAAAAAAACTGTAGATCCATGACCCAAAAACATTTGAGAACCAAGGACTTTGTGCCTCTATATAGGCTACTGTTGAGTCAACATATTCCCATGTATCAGTTAGGTCTTCCTTAGCAAAGGCACACCTTCTCTCTCACCTCTTCCTATAACCATGTGGAAATACTTTCTGTACTGCCTAATCTTGGAGGGACTCTGTGTGTATCTCCCATCTCTGCCACAATACTTAAAAAACTGAGTGAAAACACTACTTCATGCAATTCTCTGCTGTCATGTTTTCCTTTCATTGTGTGGGAAATCATCGATCACAGGGAAACTCATTAGCAAATGAAAAATCATGTAAGTTATTTGTGACTCTCATTTGGAAACACATGGTTTTCAGATTGAAACATCAGTATTTTCCATGGCTGTTTTGTGTATAACAACCTTTTGTTGACATTGCCTGACGAAGAAATGTGACCTGCAGTGGGAACTCAAGATCTATTCACACAGTGTTGGACTCTCTGACAGCGTTTTCATCAGCCTTTTTGCCTTTTGCTTTTGTCCTTAAGTGGTCCTGACTGTGCACTGCTCTTCCACCTTCCAGACCTTGTTTGTTTTTTTCTGGAATGAAGTCAGCATATAGAATTTGTGATTTATTTGATAGAAGAGCAGATAAACTTTCACACATTGTACTCTTTAGTCACAGATATTTTATCTGCTTTTATTTCATATTATACTGTCTATAGCCTTGGATTTTTCTTTCTGTACACTGTAAATTTATGATTTGTTATTGGATAAATGGTTCTTTTGAATTCTGACCTTCAAGACATAATATGAGGAAATAAATATTTTTAAAAACAGTGTTTTCTAAGTGAGGATGTGTGTTACTGGAAGACTGTTCAATGTTTGATGTGATGCCATACCTGTTACGTGCCCTATTGCTTTTATTCTTAGCATTATCAGTTTTAAGATACACCTTCAATTTAACAATGGCTTTTGGAGAATAAAGAAACATTATCACATTAAATAGACCTATAATTTACAAGGTACATTTGGACTTAAGAAATAAGGAAAGAATTGGGAAAATGTGACAGCATGAGAGTTGGTGTATGCTAATAATTAGATGTCCTGGCTCTGTGATCAGGTATACCTGGGCTTGTGTGCAACTTTGCTATTTATTATCTGGATGACATTCTCATTGTGCCTCAGCTTCTTCATCTATAAAAATTGCCATTGTAACACCCATCTTTTATTACTATTACGAGAATTGAATGAGGTACTGTGCCTGGTAATCAACCAGGTAGTGGTGGTATAGTGATTCTGGTAGCAGTTATAATATTATTGCAGAAACTTGGTATCAAACACTAGAGTTCTAGTGGAAATATGTTTATATGTACTCTAATGAAAAATATAATTAAGTCTGTTAGCTAGTGAATAAACTGTGGAGATACTTTTTCAGTTTTGCTTCTTGAGTACTTCTTCCTTGGGTGGGTGTGCCATATTTCCTATTCTAAATTTAATGGAGTCACAGCATTTACCCCTAAAAAGCGTTTTTTTTTTTTTTTTTTTTTTTTTAACTTATAAGCTTAGGAAAACATACTTGGTTACTCTGAAAATGATTTTCTTCATTGTGAACAATGAAGATTGCAGTAGAAATTTATTTTCAAAGTAAAACCAATTGCGCTCAGTGACTTTTTGGTACATTGATTCTCCAAATTTACTGTGCCCAAAAGGAGTTCCATTGTGATCATCAGAAACTATTACCATTTACTAACCCATCTAACCTGTAATGAGTTGGGTGAGGGCTTGAATTGTTTCCATCCTCCTTGATGGTATGGAAATTACAGAGGCAAAAGCCATGTGCAGAATTGCCTCAATATGGAGTAAAGAATTGCTATATAACTCTTGCTGGTAGGTAGAAGCTTGTACAGAAGAATCACATTCAGTCTTCTGACATCTTTTCTTACAAAATATGTAGAATTTCATTGAATACTGTTAGAGATAACTGTATTTCACTAGTTCCAAGTATACACATTTCCCCCATGTGCCCCCACATTTTTATATTTTTATTTATTTATTTTTGAGATGGAGTTTCTCTTTTGTTGCCCAGGCTGGAGTGCAATGGCGTGATCTCAGATCACTGCAACCTCTGCCTCCTGGGTTCAAGTGATTCTCCTGCCTCAGCCTCCCGAGTAGCTGGGATTTTAGGTGTGCACAGCCACGCCCAGCTAATTTTTTGCATTTTTAGTAGAAATGGGGTTTCACCATGTTAGCCGGGTTGTTCTCGAACTCCTGACCTCAGGTGATCTGCCTGCTTTGGCTTCCCAAAGTGCTGGGATTACAGGCATGAGCCACCACACGCAGCCTCATTTTTATGTTTTTAAAATCAGTTATACTCCTTACAATCCATGACATCCACCGTTGGCCAGGTGGCAGTTAAGATATAGTTGTTATTTGCCTGTACATGAGTGAACTTGGTCATAACTCTCTGTATTGTTGTCAGTTCAGCTGAATTGTGTGTATTATTGTTACAAGAGTTGGGTTCACTTGCCATTTAACATGTCTTCAAAAATACATGTTAGAATACCTTGTTATTTGATGTTAAAATGACATAGAGAAGTGGGCCACAGCTTGTATATGAGTAGAACAAATATTCATTATAGAAGACACAATTGCAATTCCTTGTTTCTCGCAAAGCCATAATCAAGTTATTTATTGTGCCTACAAAAAGAAAATACCTAAGATAAAGCTATGCTGTATTTTTGTCACTGAGATCCTTGTCACATAAAAAGCATTGCCTATCACATGCCAAGCCAAAAAATTAAAAAACCAGCATTAAAACTTGCCAGATGGGCTGGGCACGGTGGCTCACACCTGTAATCCCAGCACTTTGGGAGGCCGAGATGGGTGGATCACTTAAGGCCAGGAGTACGAGACCAGCCTGGCTCAACATTTAATAGAGACCCCATCTCTATTAAAAGTACAAAAATTAGCCAGGCATGGTGGTGCACACCCATAATCCCAGCTACCTGGGAGATTGAGACAGGAGAATTACTTGAACCTGGGGGGTGGCAGCTGCAGTGAGCCAAGATTGCACCACTGCCCTCCAGTCTAGGCAACAGAGACTCTGTCTCAAAAAAAACAAAAAACAAAAAAAAACAAAAAAAACTTGGAAGATGGGTGTCGGTGGCTTGGACTAATATCTCTGAAGTTCTCTTAAGGAATGCTATATTCCTAATATTCTTGATGATGCAAGAATTGAAATTATGCAGAAGTGTGATTTTATTTGAAGTAATTCAGAAGTATAAGATGTTTTAGAAATACATCAATTTATTTTGCTTACTTGCGTTTACATTTTCGTTTTTACGTGGGCATGAGATTCTATGCCCAGTGTCCTAGAGTTCTTTTGGGAAGTATAACATAAAACTTTTAAGTGATAAAACATTTTGATAGTTTAATTGGTGGTGTTTTTATTTTTGGTGATGTATCTCCTCTGGTGTATTGCTTCAGCGACTTACTAATTTGTTATTGATACTATAAAAGTAATTCTTGATGTCATTATTTTAGGTGCCTAATGGATAAGAACTTCGTTAGGATTGGGAAATGGTTTGTCCGACCCTACGAAAAGGATGAAAAGCCAGTCAACAAAAGGTGAGCCTTTAGAATGCTCTTGGCTTTTTGGTTTCTTTGGCCTTGTGGGTAGGAGAACAGCTTATTGATTTTATTTATTTCCTAATAATGTTAGTAGTTTAGATATACTCAAATAGATTCCTGGATCACAGTGTTCTTAAATACTATATTATTAAATTTATATTCAATATTGAAGATTGATTAGAAAGGTGATTGCCAGTATACTCATGTTCAAACACATATTACTGTACTATTTGGAATTGAAATAATCTGTTTTGTTATTTTCCATTTTCCTTCCTCATCTTTGACTTTTTTACTCTGTCACCCAGGCTGGAGTACAGTGGCACCATCTTGCTCACTGCAGCCTCAACTTCTCAGGCTCAGGTGATCCTCCCACCTCAGCCTCCCAAGTAGCTGCGACCACAGGTGTGTGCCACCACACCTGGCTAATTTTTTGTATTTTTGATAGAGATGGGATTTTGTTGTGTTGCCCAGGCTTAGCTCGAACTCCTGAGCTCAAGCCATTCGCCCGCCTTGGCCTCCCAAACTGCTGGGATTATAGGTGCGAGCCATTGCGCCTGGCCTCATCATTAATTTTTTTAAAAGTGTTATATGGCATAAGTTTAAATACAGTGAAGACATGGTGACAATTTTTGTGGAATTCGTTGGTGCCCCTTAAAGAAGATCAACACATCCTTGACGATTGTAAAACCAGAACTGTGAATTACTTTCCTAAACAGTCCTAAACTTTTAGCCATCGTGTGTGTGTGTTTAAATGCAGTCCTTGGTACTATACAGACATGGAATTTTAGATCAGTCACACCAGAAGCTGAAAATAGAACCCTCAAAATTTAAAATTTACTTTGGCTACCTCTGAATGTAGCATACACATAGTTGGAATCATAAGTTGATGGTGGATATTCATTATTGATGAGCATGGTATTCAATTTAGATTCTGTTTTATTATCAGTGTACTTGCCCTAAGTGTCCCAGGTACTGGGTGCAGATTAGAGCCCGTTAGCCTTACATAGTAGTTTTAAGATTAGGCCTTTTCTTTTGGTTGCAAAATTTCATCTGGAAACTCCTGCCTCATTAGGAACCTTTGCTTGCTTAACTTTCCTAGTTTCTAGCAGAGACTTAATTAGTAGTCTTCTCACTCAACCTGTCTGCCTTAAATCTTTAATGAAATGGTTGTGGAATCTTCTCATTAACCAAACATGATTTATGAAAATTTTCAAAGCAGATAAATTAGGGACCGGAAGTTTTCTTTGTCAAATCATCATAAACTTTTTTGAAGCATTTTCGCTTTTCAGTACATTCAGAATCCTTTAAAAAGTAGCAATGTGTATGGATGTGTAAAAGTTTGATTCTGTTTACAGATACTTTGACTGATGAAATGGGATTTTTTTTTCCTTATATATGTATGTATATTGATTCGGCTTAACTAATGTGTTTCATGGGTTTTTACTTTTATTTATTTTTACTTTTTATTTTTTTTTGAGACAAGGTCTTGCTTTGTTACCCAGGCAGGAGTGCCAGTGGCGTGATCTCAGCTCACTGCAACCTCTGTCTCCTGGGTTCAAGTGATCCTCCCACCTCAGCCTCCCAAGTAGCTGGGACTGTAGGCCCACACCACCACACCCAGCACATTTTAAAATTTTTTGTAAAGATAGGGTTTTGCCATGTTGGCCAGGCTGGTCTTGAACTCCTGAGCTCAAAGCAGTCTGCCCACCTTGGCCTCCCAAAGTTCTGGGAATTACAAGTGTGAGCCCTTATGCCTAGCCTTTGGTTTTTACTTTTAGTCTTAGCATTCTCCTTAAATTTACAGAGGACTTAAATTTAAATTTTCTGAGGTGTTTAAGACTCTGCGGAGTTAAATTTGGAGTGCTTTAGTCCAGTGACCTTCTTTATCATTCTGAGTGCATCTGTCCATGCCGAGCATAGATTGTGTCACTGGTGAGTTAACTGAGCTAGTCATAAAATATCTTTAGATCATAAAATACAGGATGATTTGACAGCCACTGGGGATGAAGAGGAAATGTAGATACAAAATAGGGATTGAAGGAGTAGCAATTCATATGTTAATAGTAAAAAAATAATGTTAAAAAGTCAAATATAGTTATCAGCCAGTTTTATATAGAGTTTGTGTATCTTTCCACTCATTTAGGCTCCAAAAATCTTCATAACTTTAGCAAGCCTGATGTAAATAATGCATGTAATGTATTCGGGAATTGGATTCAATGTAAATGGGAGGCTGCTGATACCTGAGCACTGTGATTGCATGAATTTTAGACTTTATATTCATGATTGAATATGGGACTTTGTTTTCCTACAGTGCAGAAATGTAAATTATTTTGAAATAGTATTTCAGAAAAGCTTAACAATTAGAAAATTTAAACCAAAGATGAATTTAAAAATTGGCATTTGCTTTAATAAAACTTTATTAGGTGTGATGACCTTTTCCTTCTTTTTTTCTCTGAGTGGAAAATAGAGCCTCTTGGTAGATGTTGAAATAGGATCTCAGTAGTCATGTCTGAGATGGACAATTTTAAATGGACAGTCATGCTGTGGAGCAGAGCATTTAACATTAGAAGAGAATTGGGTTCACATCTTATTCTTCCACTTGCAAGTTAGATTTTGGACAAACTGTTTATCTCAGCTGAACTTTGATTGTTATTGAGTTGAAAATCATAATGTCTTAAGAGGATTATAGTGAAGATTAAATTAGATAATTTATGTGGTAGTTTGTAATTTAGTTGAGAGAAAGTAGAAATGAATTAAATTAATTTTTCTTAAGTTTAATTGTGTCTTTTTTGGTACATTGGAACAGATCTGTTTAGTGACTAATGGAGAGGAAAACCTGTTGCCCAGTGCTAAACAAATTAAATATACAAATTTACATTTTAGAAAAGCTCTTATTTCTAAGTATAGTGTAATGCTAGCATATAGTATCTATATATAATACCTATAATCCTAGCATATAGTGTATATGATATATATGCTATATAGATATATATGCTATATAGATATACTATCTATTTGCTAAGATTACTAGCATTACTGATTATTAGTATTACTGATTTGTCATACTGCATATTTTAGATATTCTAATCATGGTGGAAAAAAATACTGATGAATGAGTTCTCCCTGTTGGAATAATAGCATATGACTTTTTGTGCTATAATTTCTTTCTGTACTCCTTTAAAGTTCTTGTGCTGTGTGCTATGATTTCATTTACTAATGGACTCCTAAAAGAGTTCTTATGTTTGGTATGAGTTGATGTTCATGAGAATTCTAAAATAGATTATTTACATATTATATATTAAATATATGTATTTGATTAGGTAGTTTTAGAAACATAGAAATTCATTCAATGTAATTTTTTCTCTATATTGACATCTTTTGTTACTCATATCCTTGGGAAAAGATTAAGTAGAAAAGACAGCTTTGGGTTTGCCCTCAAGAGTGATGACGAACTAAAATCAAGCCTACAAAATTTTTGTTTTCTGAGGTCTATGTTGAACTTGAAAAAAGCTTTTGCATTCAGAGTATGTTCTAAAACAAACCAGTGAAAAATAAATTCTTTTAAAATCATTTGGAAATTATTCCAATCATGCAGGTTCTCTCTATTGGGAAGGCATTTGTTTTCTCATTTAATTTCAATCCACATTTATTACTGGAGAATTTGAAATCTGTACACTGCAGTCTTTGAATGTCATTTTTAGCAAATAGTTTATTGCCCTCAATAACAGTGGGCCTTTGATCTTTTTTGGTATCAGGTATACAGAAGCTAAGTTAACAAAAATAGCAACTTGCTAATTCATTTTTCTGGGTTAGTTTGCTGTCACTGACTCTTGGGCAAACCTACTCTGCTCTTGGGTGATAACTCCAGAGAGCATCACATGTTTTCAAATATTCTAATTACTTTTGTATGTGCTGATAGCACATGTGCACATACACCCCCACCACTTATACACCCATACACCCTGAAAGTATATTACTGTATGGTTTTTGTCTTTTCTCCTCTTAACTCTGGACTTTTTAAAACTTTTTAATTTTCTTACATTACCTAACGTACATATTTAAGAAATGTAAATACATTTTTTGGTTTAATAGCAAAGCATGTATTTTGTGTAGCAGTACATTATTAGCTCATACCAGAAATGTTTTGATGTAGGAGAACCATATTTAGCATTTTGAAACTTTCGTTTCCTTTCCTTTCTTATCCTCCTCTTTATCTCCTTACAGATAACAACCTGGTACTCCATTTTCTGAATTAATTTGCTATCACTGACTCATGGGCAAACCTGCCCTGCTCTTGAGTGGTATGCCTTCTCTCCATCCTCCTCTTTCTCCCCAAACTCTATTATAGCCCAGTCATCTGTGTTATTTAGCTTGTAGAGATGCCTAGATAAGAAGGCAGTGGATGGATCCCTAGTCTAGAAGGTGAGCAGACACTTCAAATGTGAACAGTAAAGCAAGCCTCTTTGTAGTGTCTAGAAAAATGAGAACAGTAGCTATTTATAATTTTTTCTCTATTCCTCATAAATTTACATTGCACATGTGGTGCCTATCTGTTAACAAGGGCTTGCTGATGGGAAATCCATAGATAAATATTAATGGGACAATTTGGACTTATGTAATCATGCATAGTAGTTTTACAGCTTTTTTTCTTGTAGCTCTGTAAAATATTTAGTCATTTTCTGCGAGTCTATCTAGGGAGTTACAGTATTCTACCATTTGAATGTATTTGGGGATTGTGTGAAAAGTGAGAAGAGGGATGAAGTTAGAGTCTTGGCGATCGTCAACATTTGTAGAATGGGTAGAGGAACAAGAATACATAAAGGAGACTGAAGAGTCAACTGGAAATGAGAACCAAGAGAGACTGGCGTTACCAGAACCATGGAATTTTAAAGTTTCAAGATTGATCACCTGTGTCTGCCATAGAGGCATGTAAAACATGTACTATAAAGACTATTAGATTTGGTAATTATGTAGTCATGGTGACTATAACATGGGCAGTTTCAAGTGGTGAAATTCTGATTGCAGCAGCTTGCATTATAAATGGGAGTTGAAGTGAAGATACTGAATGTAGAGCTCTTGCCATATTTTTTACAAGTTGCTGCAAAACACAAAACTGTTGATTCTAGGAAGGAAGCAGACAAACACTTAATAAGGGCTTGTGTTAAAGCTTAATAGTAGTAGCTATAATTTTTAAAAGTATTTTCCATGTACCAGGTACTTTGCTCTGTAGTTTCATAAACACATATAGGGGAATGTTAAATTGAAAGACCACTTCAGCCAGAGGTGATGATAGTTAAATACAGTATTTGCTTTCTAGCTAACTCTTCTAGTTTTTTCTTTTTTTCTTAATACCTTAAAAGAAGTTATAACTGTTAGTTTTTATTTTTCACTTGTGCTCTTAGTGGTCTAAACAGTATATGTCAACATTAATTACTGATTTTTACACTTTAAAGTAAAATATATTTAAATATATGCTATTTTAAAGAATGATTGAAAATACCTTATAGTAAAAGATATACCTTGTTTTTAAAATTCTTTTTTATAGTAAAAGATATACCTTGTTTTTTAATTCTTTTTTTTTTTTTTATTTGAGAGAGTTCCGCTCTGTCGCCCAGACGATGTCAGCTCACTGCAACGTCCCCCAGATTCAAGCACTTCTCCTGCCTCAGCCTTCCAAGTAGCTGGGATCACAGGCACGCACCACCACGCCTGGCTAATTTTGTATTTTCAGTAGAGATGGGATTTCACCTTGTTGGCCAGGCTGGTCTCGAACTCCTGACCTCAGGTGATCCACCTGCCTCGGCTTCCCAAAGTGTTGGGATTACAGGCGTCAGCCATGACACCTGACCTATACCTTGTTTTTTAATATACTGGAGAGACTGAGAGAATACCATTATTGTGATTCCTTTTTAAATTCCTGCTAGATAACTGAAACCAAGCCCGAAACAAATGGTCCTTGTTCAGTAGACCATTCATCCAGAAATACAGATGATTTTCCATTAACTATTTGACCTTGTGGGACTTAGTGAATCCCTTGGGACTTCAGTTTTAGCATTTATTTCTAAATTGTCCTTTAGCTTTCAGATTCTCTGATCCTCTAAGTGAAGTGAATTTGGTGAAGTCTGGACATGTCTTATCCATGTATGTCTCTGTATATATCCGTATCTTTTGTTTTTTTTTTCTCTACCACTTAGGGCATGTTGCCTTCATTGTATTTACTTCTGCTATAAGCAGAAAGTAACTCCTGTATTCACCAATGCTGGAGATTTGATGCCATTCTTCCCAAAAGTTGGAAAATTTTAAAAGAACGTGTTTGTAGAGAGGGAAGGATTGTGTTAACTTGAGTAACGATATTCATAGTCAGATTAAGAAACTGGGAGGGGAAATTGTAGGTACCAAATGGGAGTTGAGGTGTTAATTTCAGTTTTTATTACAGAGGTGACCACCTTTTCACCTTTGCTTAGGGTGTTTTAGCCAAAAGCCGCTTTCCCTGTTGGAAAGAAAGTCAGTTGAAGCTTCAGAGCATGTATGAATAAAGGTTCAAAGTTTAACCTTTTGGTAGCATGAGGGAAGTACTGTTCAGTTTACTTATATCTCAGCCTCATTTAGGATGTTGTTCCTGGTATGTTTTTCTGACCAAATAATAGACTGAGCCTAAGTACCATAGAATGATATTGCAGTATATCAACTAGATCATTCTTACAGATTAATGAAATGGACTACTCTAGAAGTTGACTACATTTTAAAAAAGAATGTTTTATCCTCTGCTTTGTAAATGTAGCTAAATTCGGCATACTTTTTTGAAGTATCTTAGAATTTAGAGAAAGTGTAAAAATGAATATGCCTGGAAGGTTGTTTCCATTCCTTTTTCATGGCATCTCAGTAACATGGGGGGAATTTTATGGCAAGTTAAAAACAGATTTGTCTGAAGGAAATGACTGCTCCTATTTTTATGCTATTACTATATTTTTTCATTTCCACATTTATTTTGTATTTACAAAATGAGAAAACAGTTCATCTGTGTAAGCGAGAGGGGAATGTTGTCTTAATTTTAATTTGGAAAATTTCAGCTGTATAAATTGATTTTCCAGTGTGGCTTAAAAGTTTAAGAATCTTGAGATTATTACTTATGAATTCCTGTTACAGTCTACCATATATTTCTGCCACCTGTATTATTAATCCTAAAAGGATACTTATGGTATGTTTTCAGACTGAACCCATTGGTTTAATAATATCAAATGGTTGTTTAGATGATATCATCCTTTTCATTTCCATTTAGTTTCTGGTTTATGTAATTATAGTCAAGATTTAGTGAAAATCGCCGGGTGCTGTGGCATATGCATATAGTCCTAGCTATATGCATATGCCATGGAGACTGAGGCGGGAGGATTGCTTGAGTCCAGGAGTTCAGGAGTTCAAGTCCAGCCTGGGCAACACAGTGAGATACCATCTTTATAGAAAAGAATTTAGTGAACATTACTATGGTGTGGACATAAAAGAAGGCAGATTTTGAAAGATTTAAATAACTGGAAAGTGAATATTTTATTTTCGATATTGTCATTTTCAGTTCCATAATTTCCATTGGACCGTTTTTATCATTTCCATTTGTTTATTTGTTTATTCATTGTGAGCACTTTTCCTTTATATCCTTAAGCTACTTACAATAATTGCTTACAGATTTTTGCTACTTAAAAAGTTTGGATTTTCTCCGTTGGTTTTGTTTTCTCTTGAATATGGGTTAGATTTTTCTTGTTTTTTTCATATGTTGAATAATTTTGAATTATATTCTGAACATTGATATAGTGTGGAGACTCTGGATTCTGTTATGTTTGAACATTGTTAATTTGGCCTTTTCTTTTTTTTTCTTTTTTAAGCAAGGAGTTAACTTTGGCTGAATTTTGGTCCTCCCCTCTCTTCCCGTGCCCTCCCCTTCCCTCCCCTCCCCTCTTGCTTCACAAGGAGTTAACTTTGACTGAATTCAGACTCTAGACTATTGTCTCTTTTGTGGTGGGCTTCTTTTATCCCAGGGTTTCTCAGCCTTGGCACTGTTGACTCATGGGGTGGATAATTGTGGTGAGAGCTGTCCTGTGCATTGTAGAATGTTCAGCAGCATCCCTGATCTCTCCCTACCTGATGCCAGTCACACCCTCTTCCCTCAGTTGTGACAACCCAAAATGTCTCCAGATAGTTCCAGATGTTCCTTGGGAGGGCTAGTCACCCCTGGTTGAAAACCACTGTTTTAGCCTTCCCAGGCTGTTGAGAGCCTGCACCATGCAGTAATTTAGGAGTTGGCCAGAGATTTGGGCAGAGTTTGTGTCTCTGATTCTCTTCTTTCCAGAATTTCTGTTCTAGCAGTGGTGGGCTCTTTAACTCAGTCCTCTGGTTCTTCACCATTAAGACTCAAGGTGGGGTTTCTGTCAGTTTTAGCTATTGTGGTTCAGTCTGCCCTATGCTACAAACTGTTTAAAAAGGAGGGTGGAGGGGTAGGTGGACAACTATCATGAGAATGAGGATGATTGATTCAGTGCTATTTCCTCCTTCTGGTGGTAAACTCTTGCCCCTCCCCCAGCATCTGCCTACTTTTGGTATCTCAGGTTTTTGCAGTTTTTAATATCTTCTTCAGAATTTATAGTTATTTTTTTAAAGGGAGTGTCATGTTGGAGTGGAAGGAACTAGTTTGTACTACTGGGAGGGGAACCTGATACGTATTTTAGGATGTAAAACTTTGCGTACCATCCTTTGTCAAGGAGGGTATATCTTTTAAAAAATGTATAGACATAAAAGATCTTTATTATATATATTTTGAGTTAACATTTATATAAAACCTTTTCCTGATGCACTTTTAGTGTTCTATACAAATGTTTCTTAACAGCCCTTATGAACTTTTTTTGCAGAATGAGGTAGGATGATGAGAAATGAGACAGACCAGTAAGGGGAAGAAAGGTCTGGGAGGTGAGCAAACAAGGCTGTGAAAGGCAGATGATATGATTGTAAGGGGAATGGAGGCGATTGAGGGATGGCTGCCTGTTTGGTTCGTAGTGTGCTGTTAGTAAATGGGGTCCTTTCTTTGAAAAGTGTGATCACACTTGGTAAAATTTTCTGACTGTGGCATCTGCGTAGCAACTTGGCACCAGGGGGAAAGCATTACAGATTAGAGTTAGATTTCAGAACATTTCTCTTTCAACAAGAGTATTCATTTCTGAAAAGATGCTTAAGAATACAGTTTCATACTGTTGCTTTTGGTTGACTTTACACATTGTTTTCTAACATTTTTTTCCTCATTAGTTTAATGAAGCAATTTAAAATGTTAATAAAAATGATTATATACATAAATTCTATTAAACTTAAAATTGCTCACCTTAAGCTTGCCTTTTTTGTAGATGAATCTTATGGGATTGAATAAGATAGCATAAATGAAGTAGCTAATACAGAACCTAACATCTGGTTATTGTGTAATGGTAGTTATTTGCCATTATTAGTGAAACTGGTGGTAGTAATATTTAGAAAAAATTAAGGATAATTTTTTATGATTTTGGTAATTTCTTGTACTAGAGGAAGCTTGCCAAATATTTATGAATCAGTTTTTGTTTACACAATTTACATTAAATAAGGTAGGTATTTCCACTATAAATCTTTCTACATAAGGGCAGTATAAGAAATGTCATATCGTATACTGATTTTACCCCTAAAATAATGACATCAGCTATTTTCTAATTTTAAAGAAGTAGTCTTGCCAAATGTTTGAAATCACCATGATTTTGGTATGATTTGAAAATATGGTATTTACTGGCATTGTGGTTCTGTTGCTATCCTTTTATGGAGTCAAAGGAAAAATTTTTGAAAATGCGTAATGTATATTATAACAGTATAACTATTTGTTGTGGAGTGTTAAAGGATATTATAAAAATAAAGCTTTTAAGTATGGTTTGTAGAAATTATTAGATCTCTCTCTCAGAATCTGTCTATTAAGTGTGGTTGTATGCTTCATTTAGGATTTTATTAACAGTTGTATAAGATTGAAGTATAATAGCTTGATATTTATGGTTAAAGAATATCATAGGCCAGGCACAGTGGCTCATGCTTGTAATCCTAGCACTTTGGGAGGCTGAGACAGGCAGATCAGTTGAGGTCGGGAGTTTGAGACTAGCCTGACCAACATGGAGAAACTCCAACTGTACTAAAAATACAAAATTAGCTGGGTATGGTGGTGCATGCCTGTAATCCTAGCTACCGAGGAGGCTGAGGCAGAAGAATCACTTGAACCCGGGAGGCAGAGGTTGCAGTGAGCCGAGATCGCACTGTTGCACTCCAGCCAGGGCAACAAGAGCGAAACTCCATCTCAAAAAAAAAAAAAAAAAAAAAGAAAAGAAAAAAAAAATCATGGAAAACTGAGTGCTAAATTAAAATACTAAATATTACGGAAACGGTGGAGCTGCCTCCTTGATAGAATGTCAGGTCTCTTGTTGTTGTCTTCTCCCTGCGTCTCTTGACTTACAGTTTCTTTTGTCTCAAATCACTCTGCCCTTGTCTATACTTTGGTTAGACTACTTTTGGTAAAGCACTGTCCAGCAGAAGAACATAATGTGTGTCAGTTGTGTAGGAATTGCCCAAGCGTTGTCTAGCGTTTCTGCTCCCCAGCAGGAGCCATTTTATCCAGCCAGAGTTACCCTTCACAATTCTAGCTTAGTCTAAACTCATTTTCTCTTTGCTCATATTCTCTCTCTCCCACCCACTCTGTCTTCCCTGGCAATTCAAGTTAAATTCCATCTCTCTTCTTTGAGTTGCTCCCCTGATATAACATTTCCAACTGTTTGTTGTGGCATTTTACATGTAAATTTATTAATAGCATGTTTTTTCTGCTGTTCTTAATGTCGTGTGTGTGTGTGTGTGTGTGTGTGTGTGTGTGTGAGAGAGAGAGAGAGAGAGAGAGAGAGATTTTAGTCTTCTCTTGAATTCATACTATAGAAGATGAGAATTTAGTCTTTCTCCTTTCCCCATTCCTACATTACTCCTCAATTGAATCTTTAATATAGAGTCATTTATTTTAGTTTCCAGTGTACATCATAATTTTACCTTTTTTTCTACTCAAGATCTTTAATTCCCAGCACAAAAGATATGATAGGTTGGGTTGAACTGAATATGAATAGTACATGCTTTTCCTTTGTAAATCTGTTTCATATGCTTTAGGATCAAAATGGTAAATGAGATTTGAAAAGTAATCTAACATAAAACAAAAATTGAGTTATGTCATTAAAATAGAAATAGTGTCTTCACCATTCTTATCTTGATGTTAAAGGATGATCTTTTAAACTACATTTTATAATTGGGTTAAGATCTTTTGATTCTTATAATAATTGGTTTTGTGTGGTTATCAGTGCTATTCATTATTGAGTGGTTTGAGCAATTGGGCTGTTTGTGATGCTTATTTTAGTATGAGTATTTTTTAATAGGAAGCCTACAGTACTGTTGGACTTTGTCCCCTGTCATGCTGGATTGTGAATTGTGATTCTTGTAGTAGAAATAGCCTCAACACATTTTGAGATCTTAAACGTGCTTCATATATAAAGTAGGAATTTGCACACAGAGGACCCTAGAGGGAACATTGTTAGGCAACATTTGAGGGATAATTACGTACTCCTGAAATTGAGTAGTATTGTTTATTTAGTGTTGACTGGTATTGAGAATGTAGAATAATAAAGGGACATCACAGTATATGTAATTGAAAACAGTTGGCTAAAAGTATTTCCATGTTAACTGAGATTTTAAAAAAATGACTAGCTATATAGGGGGTACTTTTCACTAAAAGAAAATTGGGCTGTTGGCTGGTAAGTTTTGGTATTTGTCCCTGTGATTTAAAACATCAATTTCAGTGTAGCATGTCATCTCCCCACCTTTATTTCTTCTTCTTCTTCTTCTTTTTTTTTTTTTTTTTGGCGACAGAGTCCTGCTCTGTCACCCAGGCTAGAGGCTGGTGGCTCACTGCAACCTCCACCTCTTGGGTTCAATCAACTGTCCTGCTTCAGCCTCCTGAGTAGTTGGGATTACAGGTGCATGCCAACACGCCCGGCTAATTTTTATATTTTAGGATTTAAGCTTTATATCAGAAAATAGTTTACCTCTTGCATATAACTTTTTTCTGCTAATAATTTGTTGTGTTCTTGAATAAATAATATTTCTGGGCTTTAATTTCACTATTGAAAAAAAATGACACTCAACTAGAATTCTTTAGTGAAAGAAACAAGACATTATGATATCTCTTAACAATATGTGAAAACAGAAAAATTGGGATTGTATATACTTTTACGTTTTCAACTTTACCTGCAGCCCTTACCTCTTCTCTGAAAGCGTATACTACTGACTTGAACACATGAGTGTGCTCAAGTAGTAGAATGAATATGTATCGTTGTGCATTATTCCTTGATCATTTCAAGCATGTTTTGTGGGTTCAAAAAGGTACGTTACCAAAGGACACTTTAATAGTGGAAAGGCTCACCCTTTTCCTCAACCCTTAGAACCACATGGTGCTAAAATTACCCAGTAAAAAATTGATAAAATCATTAAGTACATTTCAAACTAGAGGATTCTTCCTTTGAGGAATATTACACTGGTAAGTTTGAACATGGCTCAATGTTTGAAGTACAATACAAGGTATGCTCTGTAGATGATGCAGAACCGAGAGTTCTGTATTTGTGCTTTGACTTGCTATAAAATTCAAGCATTACATGTTTCAGAGCTCTTTTAATTCTTCTGGGTACATCATTGTGTAGTCTTCATTTGAGACATTGGCATCCTGTATATTTCATCTCCTTTAAGAAGGAATGCAGTACCACCTGTAACTCCTTTAAACATGTCAGGCATTTTCAGAAGCAGTTGAAGGTACTGAGGGACCAAGTTGTAAGTGAGGCTAGGGTGATGCCAGGTACAGGGAGGCAGAGGAACGGGCCAGTTGTCCTGATCTACACGATAAATACTCAGAATTCTACATTTTTAACTCAAGAATTATGACTTTTTGTACATGCAGCATTTTCAGGAAGTGATGAATGTATGCATTATTATGAGTTTTTCTGATGGACCTGAATTTGCCGACCAATAGCCTGCTCCTCTGAAAATAAATGGCAGACGTTTGTTGTGCAGATTTGTTTGTTTTTTCTCTTCCTTGAGACATAGTCTCGCTCAGTCTTCCAGACTGAAGTGCAGTGATGCGATTTTGACTCACTGCAGCCTCCATACCGGGTTCAAATGGTCCTCGTGCCTCACTCCCGAGTAGCTGGGATTATAGGCATGTACCACCATGCCTGGCTAATTTTTGTATTTTTAGTAGACACACAGTTTCACCAGATGGCCAGGCTGGTCTCGAACTCCTGGCCTCAAGTGATCCACCCACCTCGGCCTCCCAAAGTGCTGGGATTACAGATATGAGCCACTACGCCTGGCCTGCACAAGATTAAATGAGATAATAAATGTAAATAACTGAGTGAATGACTAGATAACTCTTTGAAAGCCTGTTTCATAAATTTTTCTTGGTTCTCATAGTACCTTATGCAGTTTTATGAATCAGACACATCAACTTGTCAAAATGAAATGATCCTAATTTAGGGATAGCAGTGTGTAACATTTTATTAATCCTCTTTCAAATCATTTGATGTTGTTTACATATATTCAGGTCTTTTGTTCTATAAATCATTCATTGAAAGCAGATGGTGGAACTTCCGTAACATTGCCTCCCTTAGACCAAATGTTTTCAGAGGTTTGACTTTGGTCTTACATTCATTCACATGTAGTTGTAAAGAGGCCTTTTGACTGTTAGACCCACTACAAGTGTGGTAGTCTGTTTTCAGTATTTCATGCATAATATGCAGTTCTCTTTATTTTTTTCTTTTTATAGTTTTAAAAATGTGGATTGCTTCATGAATTTGCATGTCATGGTTGTGCAGGGGCCATGTTAATCTTCTCTGTATGGTTCCAATTTTCGTGTATCTGCTTCTGAAGCGAACAAGAGGAGGTTCTAAGTAGTGCTGAGCCAAGTATCTTTAATAAGATGAGAGAGCAACTCTGGGTAATAAAGGAGGCAGCCTAGGTGAAAAGCGACCCAGAAAGAAGTGGATCCAGAGTCAGTTATCAGATGTGGAAAGAAGCAAGTTCCTTACAAACCATCAACACTTCTAGATTTTTTTTCTCATTTGGATGGACATGATTCAGTACATATAGAGACATATTTACTCCTTTGCTTTTTACTTTGCTCCCACCTCACCTGTTCCTCATAAGTATACCCCCAAAGTGAAAGTTCTTCCCCTTCTTTTCCCTTCTTAGGCACATTTGTCACTTCTGTAGCTTCAAATGAAAAGAGTGATCTAGATAAGAATATTTGACATGAAGTAAAAAAAAATTAGAATAAGTGGAAAATTGAGAGTAAAATAAGTTGTTATCTCTATATTTAGTTTACTGGCATAGTCTGTCATTGGAAGTAACTAATTATACAAATATTGCCATTTATTCTTTTGTCCTTAGCCCTCTATTTAATGAATAGTACTAAAATGTTTCTTTGGAGGGAATTTAATTCTATATCACTCACTCATTCTTTTTTTAAAACTTGCATTAATAGCACTCTTTAAAAAAGAGTGTGTTCATAGATCATCCCAAACATTTAAACAAGTCTATTGTGTATTTTTCTGATTACAAAAGGATCGAATATATTTATTATTTTTTTGAGACAGAGTTTCATTCTGCTGCCCAGGCTGGAGTGCAGTGGCAGGATCGCAGCTCACTGCAGTCTCAACTTCCTGGGCTCAGGTGATCCTCCCACCTCAGTCACCTTAGTAGCTGGGACTATAGGAGCATGCCACCATGCCTGGCTAATTTTTGTATTTTTTGTAGAGACAGGGTTTCATTATGTTTCCCAGACTGGTCTCGAACTCAAGTGCCTTGGCCTTCCAGAGTGCTGGGATTACAGGTGTGTGCCACTGTGCCCAGCCTGAATATATTTATTAAATGGTAGAAAATATAGAAAACCATATAGACTTACAAGATAGTTGGATTATATTCTAACATATAGATATATCCACTATTTAAATACAGGAGTATGTATAGAATCTTTTTTTATGCCATACTTTATATTTTCTTATACATACATTCCTCCAAAGTACTTGGTAATTAGTGAAATCTTTAAATTTTGGCTTTTAAAAATAGTTATTTCTAGATATAGTAGAAAAGGACTTCAGCATCCTAAAGTGTAGTTTACAAAAGTACAAAATTAGCATCCTAATGCAAATATAAAACAAATAATTGCCAAACATTTTTATAACTCGTTAATTAGTGAGGGAACAGGTATGATGTTAGAAGCAGTTTAAGGAGCATTAGACTAGTTAGGACTTTATAGAAAATTTATAAAAGAATATAAGGATAGGCCAGGTGTGGTGGCTTAAGCCTCTAATCCCAGCACTTTGGGAGGCCGAGGTGGGCGGATCGTGAGGTCAGGAGATTGAGACCATCCTGGCTAACATGGTGAAACCCCGTCTCTACTAAAAATACAAGAAATTACCCGGATGCTGTGGCAGGCACCTGTAGTCCCAGTTACTTGGGAGGCTGAGGCAGGAGAATGGCATGAACCTGGGAGGCGGAGCTTGCGGTGAGCTGAGATCACGCCACCACACTCCAGCCCGGGAGACAGAGTGAGACTCCGTCTCAAAAAAAAAAAAAAAGGAAAAATATGGGTAAGATTGCTGAGTTAGTTACAAAAGTGGTTAATGTCCTGAGGACTGCAAGCCATAATAGACGCTCTCTGTTTGTCAGGACAGAAACTGTTCCTACTAGCCACAAATCTACAAGTTAATGTAAAACCTCACTAAATTTGGTATTCCTAGGCCAAAAGAAATACCTAACAGTCCTAGTTACTAAGTCCAAATAATAAGTATTTATGTACTGTTTAAGCAAATAATGCACATACTGCAATAAAACAATAAAATTTATTCTTAAATAGCTGCAGTTGCTTGTTAACAGGATGTGTATGCCTGTTGAGCACTGCACAACTCAAACCAAAGAATCAGGCTAGAAATCACTACTCTTGTTTTTTGTCTGCATTGATTTTACTTTGTATCACAGCTACCACCGAAAAACCAGTTTCACAAATATTTGACTTTATTGAAGGTAAGTTAATACAGTCTAATATTGAAACTATGAACTTGAGCTAGTAGTTTGCATGTTCTCTGACAGATGTTACTTTGTTTTCCTAAAAAATTTAGAATGTCCTTGTGAATTTGCTATAGTGTTCTGGGGTGCTTTGGTATGTAGTTTGGGAACCTGAGGGCTAGATGGTCCTCACATGTACCTTTCTCTCTATATGGCATTGAAAGGACAAGCTGTCCTTCTTTCACCTTATTTCAAACTTATGAATAAAATTTCTTAAGTATTCTGGGGAACTTCTCATTATTATAATTATTTTTGTCAGATTTTTCTTTTAAACTGCTTGCTGGATGGTGGTAGTGTCACTGATTGTCCAAGTGTATTCTCTACTCTGTTTATCTAAACCCTGCCAAGTATATAAAGAAGGTCAGCCCTCTGTGCCTAATTGTTCTCGTTGACTAATTGATCATGCCACTGTGTTGCACTCAAGTTATAATATAGCACAAGGGTGTCCAACCTTTTTGCTTCCCTGGGCCGTATTGGAAGAAGAATTGTCTTGGACCATATGTGACATATACTAGCACTAATGATAGCTAATGAGCTAAAACAAAAACAACAAAAAAAATACATCTCAAATGTTTTAGGAAAGTTTATGAATTTGTGTTGGGCTGCATTCAAAGCTGTTCTGGACCATATGCAGCCCACGGTTTACGGGTTGGACAAGCTTGGTATAGCTTACTCTATAACTTTCGGATCTCAGAACACCTGTTAACAGAAGTGAGGACCCCAGGATGCTTTTTTTTATGTGGATTCTTATCAATATTTATGACAAAATATTCAAATAGAGGAAATTTGGAAGGCTGAGGCTGGTGGATCGCTTGAGCCCAGAAATTCGAGACGAGCCTAGGCAACGTGGTAAAACCCTGTCTCTACAAAAAAATACCAGTGTTAGCCATGGTGGTGTGTTCCTGTAGTCCCAGCTACTTGGGAGGCTGAGGTGGGAGGATTGCTTGAGCCTGGGAGATTTGAGGCTACAGTGAAATGTAATTACACCGCTGCCAGTCTGGGTGACAAAGCGAGACCGTCTCAAAAAAACCCACCACCACTACCACCACCACCAACAAATAAAACTGAGAAAAGTTATGTCTGACTTTTAAAATAATAATAATAATAAACCCACTACATGTTAACATGAATGACTGTATTTTAACTAAAACAATTATGTTTTAAAACAAAATGTGGTAAGAATAATGGCACTGTTTTTGCAGATTTCTTTAATATCTGGCTTAAGTGAACACAGCTGTGTTGTAGTCTTTTGCCATCACAATTCCATGTAGCCTCTGGAAAACTCCACTGTACACTTGGAGGAGGAGTGAAGAAGATTAATAATGTCTTGATGTCATTCTGAAATAGTTTTGACCTGCTTCCTACTTGGAATGGCGTTTTATATTCTTTTTTAAATTTTTAGTCTTTTTTATTTTTTATTTTTTTCTTTTTCTTTGCTCTAGGATACATATCCTGAGATTTTATATTCTTAGACAATTTCAAAGTAGATGTGGTTTGTATGCGTATTACTTTTAGGAGGGGTGGGTGAACTTTTATTGTAATAAAGGACCAGATAATTAGTATTTTTGGCTTTGTGGGGTACATGGGCTCTATCAAAACTAGTCAAGTCTCACATTGTACTGAGAAAGCAGCCATAGATGATATGTAAGCAAATACGCATGGATTGTTCCAGTAAAGCTTTATTTACAAGAAATGGGTGGCAGGATGTAATTTGCCTTGGGGTTATAGTTTGCTGAACTCTGCTCTTAAGAGGGATGTTAGCGTTAAGACAAATTAAGTAATTAGCTGAGAGCCATGCCCCATCTACAAAGTCTAGCATCCTGGATTTAAATTCAGGCCTTTCTAGTTTCATAAGCACTATTTTTTCACAGTTATTTATTCTGCTTTCACTAATAATGTTTATAAATTATATGTAAAAATGATTATGACTTATAAAGTGTTAAAATAATTCATCTCTACATAATTGCATAGAGGCTGGCATTTATAATTGCCCAAGAAATGATTGGATGAATGTTTGAGTCTTTATCATAATAAATCCTATGCACAGCAGAGCATTTTAACTTTTGTTTTCTTTTCTTTTCTTTTTTTTTTTTTTTTTGAGACAAAGTCTTACTCTGTTGCCAGGCTGGAGTACAGTGGTGCGATCTTAGCTCACTGCAGCCGCCGGCTCCCGGGTTCAAGCAACTCTTATGCCTCAGCCTCCCGAGTAGCTGGGACTACAGTTAGGTGCCACCATGAGTGACTAATGTTTTGTATTTTTAGTAGAGACAGGGTTTTACCATCTTGGCCACGCTGGTCTTGAACTCCTGACCGCAGATGATCCGCCCGCCTCAGCCTCCCGAAGTGTTGGGAATACAGGCGTGAGCCACAGCACTCAGCCAATTATTTAATTAATTTACTAAAATATGTATACCTAAAAACTGTTTTCCTTTCAATAAATAAGCTATTTTATTCCATTTATCATTTGGAATTGAAAATACATGTAAATGGTACAAAATTTAGCAGCATAAAATGGTATAGGGTGAGAAAGTAAGTCTTCTATATCCAGTGCCTGGCCACCCAGTTTTTCTTCTAGTGTTAAACCCTATTGCCAGTTCATTTCCATCCTTTCAGAGATTAGTCTGTGCATATGTACACAAATGTGTATGTATATATTCCCTTTCTTATACAGATAGTATATCCAGTGGTATACATACTCTGCCCATTGTTCCATTCCTTTATTTTTACTTAACAGTTATGACATTCAGTCCAAGCATATGCATATATGACTGTCAACTGAAAGCAAAAAGATACTTTATATTCACTCTAAATACTTGTTCTACCTTATTTACTAATTTCCTAATATATGTGTTTTGTTATCTATATTCTATGAGTAGCTCTTCTAACAGTAGTTTTTCACAAAGAAAAATGATCTTGCTTTGGCCATTAGTGGACATGAGTAAAATAACTTTATGAAGTCCTGCCGAGGAACTCAGTATTATGAAGATAAGACATAAGCATTTAAAGCCATTAGAGGCAAGACACTGTTATAATTAGTATGTTGATCTGTTAAATAGATGGTAAGAAGGTGAAAACAGGTAGATACTGATGTGGGCTCTAGTAAAGAAGAGATATTTATGAAGTTGGTTTTGACAAGCCTGTAAGGTTTGGATGGCTTGGGTTGGAATCAGGAGGAGGGAAGCAGCAGTAAGAAGACACACGTCACCGTGGTGTCTCAAGGAAAGACTGCGCTGACTGGAGAGGAAAATGCATGCTTAGCAGCTTTGGAAGATACGAAGACGTTGCCCTAAAAATAGGACTCTTGAGACCCAGAGAGTAGCAGAGAGATTATTTTATGTTCATTTGTGCTCTGCCCTTTGGGCCCATGATGTATAAAAGATGGTGAATTGCTTTCCAGAATTGGCAGTAATGACTGAAAAATTGGGATAGTTGCATGTTAAAATTGTGTGATTCCAGGGTTACAGATAAACATGGTCTTGATACTTAAAGATTAAAAAAATAGCTTTAAAAAACCCTCAAAAGCAAGCCTTCTTTTGAGGGCTTAGTTCAAACTTGTCACAATATTACGGTGATTCATATATAACTTCTCCCAACTGCTCTTGACCCCTTGCTTTTGCAGAATTCATTAATGTGCCCTGGGACTGTTTTTAGTGAGTGCGTTTTGTAGTTTTTGGGTTCTGTTTTGTTTATAAGACAAAACCTTGCTCTGTCACCCAGGCTGGAATGCAGTAGTGTGATGATACCTCACTGCAGCCTCCAACTACTGGGCTCAAGCAGTCCTCCTGCCTCAGCCTCCTGAGTAACAGACTGCAGGTGTGTGCCACTGTGCCCAGCTAATTTGTGTATTTATTGTAGAGATAGAGTCCTACTATGTTGTCCAGGCCAGTGTTGAATTCCTGGTCTCAAGCAGTCCTCTGTCCTCAGCCTCCCAGTATGCTGGGATTACAGGCATGAGCCACCATGCTTGGCCCCCATTAAGTGTCTTTTGTATTATTTTGTTTTGTCTCCTGCCAAGGATTTTAGCACTTAAAATCTTCCGGCTCCTATGGCTCATGTTAATTTTTTGAGGCTAGAGCGTATCTCACACTACTGCAGTTGAGAAACACCTGAAACCTATTATAGCATATTCTTTATGGTACTGTCTGGTGCCACTATAGCTGTTCTGGATGAATTTAATTGCTTGGCATCTTCTTCAAACTTTAAGGGAAGGGGTTAGCAGAAAGGAAGTCTATTTCCTGGAGCTTGCAGGTCTAGATGTGTACTCAAAGACAAACTGAAATGGCAGGATCAAAAGCAACAACATGAAGATGTTCAGTAGCACAGCTTCAAGTTGGAAGGAAAAGGATCTCTTATTTGTAAGTTAGGGCTAGCATTTTTTGAGATACTGTGCTGATAAATGCTTTACATAAATTATTTCCAGTGTTCACTACATACCTGGTACTTTGTGTTATTTTCTTTGGTTTTACAGCTGAGGAAATGGAGTCCTAGGGAATCATATTACACATATCTAGAAAGTGCTGAGAGCACATTTTAAAGGAGAAAGGCAGGACGTTTATGCAAACTACTTGTACAGTCTTTATGTCTTGTTAACCCCCACAGTAGCCTTGTGAGATTAAGTGGTAGTAGTAGTGATACTCCTAATTTTAGTTAAAGGAATTGA